>NC_050444.1:87946534-88658131 GCF_903995425.1 Onychomys torridus
GCCATATCCAACTGGCTGCAGCCTAAAACAGAATTCTCCATTGAAAGTCAGCCTAGAGCAGGCCTCTGAGTCTAATATCAAATATTTCACCTATAAAATTAGGAATATCAAATGTTTCACTAAAATTAGGAATACTTATTACTATGCATTACTATAGCAATGACTAATCAGCATTGCTACTACAGGCAAGCTCTTTAGATAGTGGGGTGCTGAAGTAAATAGGTTCAGAAGCCCTATCTTCCATGACAACTGAGAGTGGAACATGATTCACTGTCCTGGATCCATAATAATAATCACTTAATTCAGAAACACTGGACTTCCACACTGTTTGGTCACTGTGATTGGCAGATACATAATTAAAACTTTTAAAGAGGCAAAGTGAATTAATCATAACCTATGTGTACCTAGGCATCTGGTGGTGGGTGGACTAATAATGAGGAGTTATGGCATGGGAGAAAGATGTAGGCTGTGAAGTCAAACACAAATCCAATTTCTGCCACTTGGTTAGGAAGACATGCTTAACTCCTATATGCACCAATTTTTTATCCTTATAATGAGGAAGATGATGCTGACATCTCAGTGAAGCTGACAAGATTGCATAAGCAAATGAATGTATCAGTATGGTGCCAGTTGGATAGTGCCTTTCAAATAAGCCTACATTTAGCTGTAGAAACTTTTTCTACTTCAGTGTTTTGCTGGTAAGAACATTTAAGATGAGGTCAACTCCCTTAAAGATTTCCAAGTATAAGATGCAATACTGTTACTGACAGACACCCTTTGTAGAATGCTGTCCCCTAGAATGAGTCCTCAAAACTCCCTCCTCTGACATAACTGAACTTGTATACCTGTTTCAATGGTTTAGATGGATGTTCTCTGAAGGCCCATATATTAAAGACTTGATCACCAGCACACATCACCACTGGAGGTGGAAGATTCTTCAAGAGATAGAGCCTGGTAGGAAAGTCTTCCATATATGGGGTGTTAACATAGAGGGGTTATTGGAGCCTCAGGTTCTTCTCAAAATTTGAGTCCTAACCTAAAGTGAACAGTTTTACCTAACCTGGAAGTCAGATTCACTTCCTCATCACAAGCCCAAAAGCAATTGAGCCAACCATAGTTTAAAATGTCCAAAACCATAAGCTAAAATGAACTTCATGTCTATATAAGCTGAGAATCTCTGGCATTTGTTACAGTAACAGAAAACTGACTACCATACTGTTTGATTAACAACTTATTGTTTCTTTTGGAAAACACAATTCTACTCCATGATAAAATCATTTTAGAGACCTCATGGTCATTTTAGAGACCTCATATAAGTGAAATAAAGTGCTATTTGTCTTTCTATGACTGAATCACTTCATTTCAAACAATGTCCATAAGGTTCATCTACATTGTCACATATAGAATAAGTTCCTTCTTCCTTCTGGTGATCAAGTGCCTTGCAATGAATATGGGCTGAATATATACCTATTGTTCTATAAGATAACAGTGGAACTGAAAATATCTTATCACCTAGTGATATCATAGCCATCATAATTCATAGCACAGTTCATTCTTCATGGAGGATGCCCATGTAAAGAAACCCATCGTGCTTTTACTCCTAAAGAAGTATACCATGCACGAATACATGTATAATAATACTTCAAAACTAACAAATAACTTTATTACTGCTTTATGTGTTTACAGTTCTATACTTTTATAATTTTAGAATGTATGCCTACTTATTTGTAATCTCACTTCAGGCCTGAGTTTTTAGGCCAGCAGCAGAGTTGCTGCTTAGCATTCATGAGGCACCAAGTTCGATCCTAAGAACTACAAACAAAATGTTTATGATGAAGCATTCCAACATGTTGTACCAGTGCTGACCCTGTTGTGACTCGTGTTCACTAGAGCTTTTGTCTTTATTTTGTGGTTCCTTTTTTGTTTCCCTCTTTGCTTTTAAATGCTAGGGCTCAAACCAAGGGCAAATCCAGGACTTCACATGTGCTATGCAGTTACTCTACCACTGAGTCACATTGCCAGCTTTGCTGAGTCTTTTTAGTGCATCATTTCTTCCTGATAGTATTTTGGGGTTTTTTTTTGAAGACAAGGTCTGCTGTGATCAAGACTGGCTTCAGACTCACTATGAAACCAAGAATGACCTTGATATTCTGATCCTCCTTCCTTCACCTCCCAAGTCCTGGCCTTACAGTGTATTTACCATCATGCCTGGTTGTCTCTCTTGAACCTGATTTAATCTCATGTTGTTTCATTTATCACAGCCCTAGAATCAATTATCTATAACACACACACACACACACACACACACACACACACACACACACACCATATAACCTTGGTATGTAATGACTATAGCCTCTATTGTGTACCCATTCAATGATGTTCACACAGTGACAGAATTTCCTAATGATGAATCTCTCAAAAAGTACCCCTGGGGCTAGAGATGGCTCAGTGGTTAAGAGCACAGGCTTCTCTTCTAGAGGACCTCGTTCAATTTGCAGCACCCATATGGGGCTGACAACCAACTATAACTCCAGTCCTAGGGTACCCAATACACTCTTCTGGCCTCCAAAGGCACTACACACATGTAGTGCATGAAATAATACACATAAAATAAAAGTTTTAAATAAAAAATTAATCTAAATAAATTTTAAAAATAAGTTTTTAAAACTATCCCCATGACCAAGTGATATGTGTTTCTATATACTACATGTTCTTTGTTCTTCCACCAATAGACATTTAGCTTATTTACAAACCTTGGCTATTGTGGTAAGTACAGTTGCCAAAAAGATACATTAGGGAGAAGATAGTCTCTTCAACAAATGGTGATATAAAAATTGGATATCTGCATGCAAAATAATGAAACTGGACACTTATTCTACAACACACACACACACACACACACACACACACACACACACACACACACAATCAGTAGAAAATGGACTAAAGATTTAAGTCTGAAACCAGAGAACTAAAAATCCTAGAAGAAAGCACAGGAGATAAACTTTATGATAATGGATCTTGGCAATGATTTCTTGGATAGGACACCAAAAACACAGGCAATAAAGACAAATAGCAAAATATTATTATATCAAGCCAGAAAGATCAGCACCTCAAAGGAAGTGATCAACAAAGTAAGAGCAAAAAAAAAATCATCCTATGAGATAGGGAGAAAGATATATGAACCATAAATATGGCATATAAACCATAAATCTGATCTGGCTTAATTTCCCAAACTCATGAGACACTGCTATAACTCAAGAGCAAAAGAAGTTATCAATAACTACTTTTTTAAATGGACAAAATGGGGCTGTGAAAATAGGTTAGTCAGTACACTGCTTGCCATGCAAGTATGAGGACTCTAGTTCCATCTACAAAACATATGTAAAAACATCTAGGAATGGCAGTTTGCACCTGTAAGCCCAGCCCTGGAGAGTGGATACAAGGTAATCGCTAAGGGCTCAAAGCTCTCACTACCCAGCCATCTTAGCTTACTTGGCAAGCTTCTGGACAATGAGAAACACTGTCTCAAAAACTGTGCACAAGGTAGAGAGCTCCTGAGGAAGCACCCCCTAAAGTTGGCTTTTTGCTTCCACATCTATGTGCACATACATACATGCACACCTACAGAAGCATATGCACTCACACATACACACAAAGGAAAATATATTTGAAAGGACAGTTCTTCAAAGAAGATAGATAAATGGCTAACAGATATATATGATAAACATCACCCCTCAATATTGTCAATATCAACCACCTTTAGGAAAATGCAAATCAAAACCATTTTGAGAAATCACGTTGTGTGTGTTTGGGTGCTAATTATCCAAAAGAACAAGAAGTAAAATACATGAAGACATGGAAAGGGGGACTCATACATCACTGGTGTTTTCATCTATGGAAAACATCATGAATCCACCTCATAAATACTAAATACAGAATGACCATATGGTCCAGCAATATCACATCTTCTATAGCCACAGTAACTGAAAGGGAATGTAGAAAGTGTAAGGTACCTGCCCCAAGACCATGTTCTTCAATCCATTTTAGAGATAAAGAAGTCTGAATTTAATCCTGGCTTTGCCACGGGCCTTGCAAGGCCAGCCGCTTCTCCTTAGCAGGCCTTCATTTTTTCCTCTATAAAATGAGAAAATAATGATCAGAAAACCCCAGAAGATGCCCACAAGCCCTGATAAGGGGCAAACGTGATATCTCCTGTGCCATTTTGGATTCCAGCAATTGAGGAGACTCTGAATTGTGAGTGGTCCCCCGTCTATTGCTTCAAGTTCTCAGGCCAGCTTGTTAGTCATCTCAAATGTGACTTTTTACTCAAAGTTTTCCAAACTTCTTCTCTGTCTTCTTCCTTCCTGTCTTGTCTCTAACCTTTCCAATTGTTTATTTCCTCTGATGTTGTCTGAAGCTCCAGAATAATTGTTGCAGGAGAAGCAATCAGCTCATCCTTCAACAAGCCATCGAGACAGACAGGCAAGCAAAGTATTAGGCTGTCAATTTCCAGGCCTTTCCAAATGTTAGAACAATTTCAGTGAATTACAAGCAATAGAAAATCACTTTGGGTGCTCATTAGGCAGGAGGCAGGAGTGATGATGAATGCCTAGAAGCAGAGACAGAAGCAGGCTTTCTGGAAGCCAAAAACCTACCTTTCAGTATGTTCCAGGAGTGGTTCACTTAACCCTCCCTCTTTGGGAAAAATCCCAAGGAGTTCCCAGGGTTTGGTGAATGGAGCAAGTGACTGTATATTTAGGTAGCATCTACTGTCTATTGTGGGTCCCAGAGACGAGCAAGGCAAACTTGCAGTTCAATTACTACACACAGCACAAGGAAGGGATGGGAGATGATGGGGAACCTAGAGAGATGCTTCAGTGATCAAGAGTGAGGTCTTCTCTTGCAGAGGACATGTACTCATTTTCCATCACTATGAGAAGAAGGAGGAGATGAAGGGATAGCTTGAAAGGTAACATGCCTTCAGCCTAAGCAAGAGGACCTGAGTTTGGATCCTCAGCACCCATATAAAAGCTAGGCAGAGTCATACTCATCTGTTACCCTAGAGCTGCGGGCCAGTTGGTGATCTCCAGGTCCAGAGAGAGACACTGTCTCAAAAGGGAAGCTGAAGGGTACTAGTGGAAGACACTGCATGCATGTGGGTAGGCACACATCACACATGAAAGGAGAATTTACTTTGTTTTCGTGGTACTAGAGTCTACAGTCCATGATCAGGAATAAGGAGGATCTATTCTTTCTGAGCCTGTACTGAAGTGGAACACCATGGCAGAAGGGCAAGGAGGTGTTCATCTCATAGCAGCCAGGAAATAGAGAGCCAGGATGAGTGAGGACAGAGAATGATCTTCCTTTACATGCACACTTCAAGTACCCTGCTTCCTCCAAACCACTACCTCCTCCTCCTTTTTACCACATCTCAATAATGCCCTTGTTATAAATTCATCAATGGGTCTCTGAAATGAGTCCTTGTGATCTTACTTCCCCAAAGACTTACCTATAAACCTTACATTGGGGAGCAAAGCCATTATCACATAAGTCTGTGAAGGTCATTTCATATCTAAACCACAATACAACGCTACTGTGCTCAAGTCATGTAAATAAGGGCTTTGCATATAAAGTAAGTTATATAGCAATATACAGTGAACTTTAGATCAGTATTATCTGTATATGAGTGCTGAGAATTCAACAAATTAGCTAAAAAATTACAGCCAACAAGTGTCTGAGGATAGATATATAAGCCTATAAATGAGTCATCTGTAACAGTTCTCATAGCTTTTTAGAGCAAGGGAGAGGTGACTGATAAATGTAACAGTCATGGCAGCAGTAAAGGTTCATTAAAGAGACTCCTGCCTCTTCAAGACTATTGAAACCATCACACCTAAGGAATTGCAATTTCTTCAGGAATCTCGTGCTAGAAAAAGAAAGTGTTGGAAACCAGCAGAATTTCTGGTACCAGAAGAGGTACTTGTCTTCCAGAGCAAGATTTCACACAGCTCTGACATACCAGACCACCTTGAAGGATAGGCTAGAGTCAAGACAACTATTTCTCAAAGATAGGTAGAAACAGAGTTTGGGAAAGATTGTTTAGCTAAACATACCTCTTGCTTTTTTTTTTTTTCCTTTTTTCTCTTTTTTTAAAATTTTATAATTTAATTTAATTTTACATATCAGCCATGGATTGCCCTGTACTCCCTCCTCCCCCGCCGGCCTCCCATTCCCATCTCCTCCAGGGCAAGGACTCCCCTGGGGACTCAGCTCAGCCTGGTAGATTCAGTCTAGGCAGGTCCAGTCCCCTCCGCCCTTCAGCCAAGCTGAGCAAAGTATCCCTGCATAGGCCCCAAGTTCCAAATAGCCAGCTCATGCACTAAGGACAGGTCCTGGTCCCACTGCCTGGGGGCCTCCTAAACAGTTCAAGCTAATTGACTATCTCACTTATCCAGAGGGCCTGAACCAGTTGGGTGCTCCTCAGCTATTGGTTCATAGTTCATGTGTTTCCACTAGTTTGGATATTTGTCCCTGTGCTTTTTCCAATCATGGTCTCAATAATTCTCACACATACAAAACCTCCTCTTTCTCACCAATTGGACTCCAGGAACTCCACCTGGGGCCTAGACGTGAATCTCCGCATCTGCTTCCATTAGTCATTAGATGAGCATTCTAGCATGACAGTTAGGGTGTTTGGCCATCTGATCACCAGACTAGGTCACTTCTGGCTTTCTCTTGAACAATGCCAGTAGTCTATTGTGGAGGTATCTTTGTGGATTTCAGGGGACCTCTCTAGCACTTTGCTTCTTCATATTTGCATGGAGTCTTCATTTATCATGATCTCTTTTTCCTTGTTCTCCCTCTCTGTTCTTGATCCAGCTGGGATCTCCTGCTCCCCTAAGCCCTCTTTCCCTCGACCCTTGCCCTTTGTTAGCCCCCGTCATGTCTAGTTTGCTCATGTAGATCTCATTCATTTCTCTATCATTGGGTGATCCCTGTGTTTTTCTTAAGGTCCTCTTTTCTAGGTAGCCTCCCTGGAGTTGTGAGTAGAAATCTAGTCATCCTTTGTTTTACATCTAGTACTCTCCTATTAGTGAGTACATACCATGTTTGTCTTTCTGAGTCTGGGTTATCTCACTCAGGATAATTTTTTCTAGATCCATCCATTTGCCTGCAAACCTCATGATGTCATTGTTTTTCTCTGCTGAGTAGTACTCTATTGTGTATATGTACCATATTTTATTTATCCATTCTTTAGTTGAAGAGCATATAGGTTGTTTCCAGGTTCTGCATATTACAAATAATGTTGCTATGAACACAGCTGAGCATGTGCCCTTTTGGTATGATTGAGCATTCCTTACGAATATGCCCAAGAGTGGTAAGTGGTATAGCTGGGTCTTGGGGGAGATTGATTCCCAATTTTCTTTTTCTTTCTTTCTTTCTTTTTTTTTGTACTCTGAGTACCACAAGAGTTTATTTAGCAAGAAGTTTCATATGAAAATGTATATGACCCAATTCTATACCCCAATCAAATAGTCCTTAGGAGAAGAATGTGGTCTCCTCTGCTGACCAGCCATTGTTTAGACTCTTTTCAAGGCTTCTAACATGATGATGCTGTTTCCTCATATGACCATCATGCCAATATTATTCTGTTGCCCACTAGTTGCTATTTTCACACACTCATCAATCACAAGATTCATAAGGGGATCAAAGCCTCATAGTATTCCTTGTACATGTCGGCCACCATTTAACTTATATGATAACTTCTTGTCCATAAATTTCTTCAGCTCAGGAGAGTAGGCCTTGCTCATGGTAACTTTTCAGCAGGCGCCATATTGATTTACAAAGAGGCTGTACAAGTTTGCATTCCCACCAACAGTGGAGGAGAGTTCCCCTTGCTCTACATCCTCTCCAGCATAAGCTGTCTTCAGTGTTTTTTATCTTAACCATTCTGACGGGTGTAAGGTGGTATCTCAGATTCATTTTGATTTGCATTCCCCTGATGATTAGAGATGTTGAGCAATTCCTTAAATGTCTTTCATCAATTTAAGCTTCCTCTGTTGTGGATTCTCTGTTTAGCTCTATAGCCCATTTCTTAACTGGACTGTTGGGCATTTTGATGTCTAATTTCTGGAGTTCTTTATATATTCTGGATATCAGCCCTCTGTCAGATGTGGGGTTGGTGAAGACCTTTTCCCATTCTGTAGGCTGTTGCTTTGTCTTGTTGACTGTGTCTTTTGCTCTACAAAAGCTTCTCAGTTTCAACAGGTCCCATTGATTGATTGTTTCTCTCAGTGTCTGTGCTACTGGTGTTATATTTAGGAAGTGATCTCCTGTGCCAACATGTTCAAGACTACTTACTACTTTCTCTTCTATCAAGTTTGGTGTAACTGGAATTATGTTAAGGTCTTTGATCCACCTGGACTTGAGTTTTGTGCATGGTGACAGATATGGATATATTTGTAATCTTCTGCATGTTGACATCCAGTTATACCAGCACCATTTGTTGAAGATGCTTTCTTTTTTCCATTGTACAGTTTTGGCTTCTTTGTCAAAAATTATATGTTCATAGGTGTGGGGATTAATATCAGGATCTTCAATTTGATTCCATTGATCCACATGTCATTTTTTAAGCCAGCATCAAGCTGTTTTTATTACTGTACCTGTATAGTAGAGCTTGAGGTTGGGGATCATGATGCCTTCAGAGGTTGTTTTATTATGCAGGATTCTTTTGGCTATCCTGGGTTTTTTGTTTTTCCATATGAAGTTGAGTATTGTTCTTTCCAGGTCTGTGAAGAATTGTGTTGGTATATTTTGATGGGGATTGCACTGAATCTGTAGATTGCTTTTGGTAACATTGCCATTTTTACTATGTTAATCCTACCTATCCATGAGCATGGGAGATCTTTCCATTTTCTGACATCTTCTTCAATTTCTTTTTTCAGGGACTTAAAGTTCTTGTCATATAGGTCCTTCACTTGCTTAGCTAGAGTTACCCCAAGGTATTTTATATCATTTGTGGCTATTGTAAAGGGTGATGCATCTCTGATTTCCTTCTCAGCCTGTTTGTCAATTGTATATAGGAGGGCTACTGATTTTCTTTTTAGTTAATCTTGTATCCTGCTACATTGATAAAGGTTTTTATAAGCTATAGGAGTGCCTTGGTCAAATTTTGGGGTCACTCATATATACTATCATGTCATCTGCAAATTGTGTAAGCTTGATTCTTCCTTTCCAATTTGTATCCCCTTGATTTCCTTATATTGTCTTATTGCTCTGGCTAGAACTTCAAGTACTATATTGAGCAAGTATGGGGAAAGCAGACAGCCTTGCCTTGTTCCTGATTTTAGTGGAATCACTTTGTGTTTTTCTCCATTTAATATGATGTTGGCTGTTGGCTTGCTGTAAATTGCCTTTATTATCTTTACATATGTTCCCTGTATTCCTGATCACTCCAAGACTTTTATCATGAAGGGGTGTTGGATTTTGTCAAATGCCTTTTCAGCATCTAGTGAGATGATCATGTGATTTTTTTTCTTTCAGTTTGTTTATATGGTGTAGATGGAGAGCTTCTCTCCAGGTGCCACCAAGCCCTGTTAGTCCAATAACCCATTTGTAAAATAAACACACAGACATTTATAATATTTAAACTGCTTGGCCATTAGCTCAGGCCTACCATTGTCTAGCTCTTACTGTTATATTTAGCCCATTTCTATTAATCTATACTTTGCCAAGTGGCTCATGGCTTACTAGTACCTTATCTATTTCTTGTCATGGCAGTGGCTGGCAGCATCTCTCCTGCCCCAGCCTTCCACTTCCCAGAATTCTCTTCTCTCTTCTTCCACCTATACTTCCTGCCTGGCCACTGGCCAAACAGCATTTTATTTACACAGAGCAATATCCACAGCAATATGGTTTATTACACTGACAGACTTTCGTATGTTGAACCACCCTTGCATCCCTGGAATAAAGCCTACTTGTTCATTGTTTTGATGTGTTCTTGGAGTCTGTTTGCCAGTATTTCATTCAGTATTTTTGCATCAATGTTCATGGGGGAGATTAGTCTGTAGTTCTCTTTCTTTGTTGCATCTTTGTTTGGTTTAGGAATCAGGGTAATTATAGCATCATAGAAGGAGTTTGGTAATGTTCCTTCTGTTTCTATTGTGTGGAACAATTTAGAGAGTATTGGTATTAAATCTTCTTTGAAGATCTGGTAGAATTCTGTGCTGAAACTATCTGCTCCTGGGCTTTTTTTTTTTTTTTTTGGTTGGGAGACTTTTAATGACTGATTCTATTTCTTTAGGGGTTATTGGACTATTTAAATAGTTTATCTGGTCTTGATTTAATTTAGGTATGTGGTACCTAACCAGAAAATTATCCATTTCTTTTAGATCTTCCAGTTTTGTGGAGTAGAGGTTTTTGAAGTATGACCTGATGATTTTCTGGATTTCTTCAGTACTAGTTGTTATGTGTCACTTTTCATTTCTGATTTTGTTAATTTGGATGCTCTCTCTCTGGCTTTTGGTTAGTTTGGATAAGGGCTTGCATATCTTGTTGATTTTCTCAAAGAATCAACTCTGTGTTTCATTGATTTTTTTGTATTGTTCTTTTTATTTCTATTTTATTGATTTCAGCTCTCTATTTATTTCCTGGCGTCTATTCTTCCTGGGTGATTTTGATTCTTCTTGTTCTAAAGCTTTCCAGTGTGCTATTAAGTCATTGGTGTGAGATTTCTCCAACTTCTTTATGTGGCATTTAGTGCTATGAATTTGCCTCTTAGCACTGCTTTCATAGTGTCCCATAAATTTGGGTATGTGGTATATACATTTTCATTGATCTCTAGGAAGTCTTTAATTTCTTTATTTCTTCCTTAAGCCATTGGTGATTCAGTTGAGCATTATTCAATTTTTATGAGATTGTAAGCTTTCTGTAGTTTTTATTGTTTGTGAAATCTAACTTTAAACTATAGTGGTCTGATAGAACACAGGAGGTTATCCAGTTGTTTTGTATCTGTTGAGATTTGCTTTGTGGCCAGGTATGTGGTCGATTTTAGAGAAGGTTCCAGGGGGTACTGAGAAGAAGATATATTCTTTTTTGTTAGGATGGAATGTTCTGTAGATATCAATTAAGCCTATTTGAGTCATAACATCAGTTAAGTCCTTTATTTCTCTGTTAAGTTTTGATTTGGCAGAACTATCCAGTGGTAAGAGTGGGGTGTTGAAGTATCCCACTATTAATGTGTGGGATTTCATATGTGATTTAAGCTTTAGTAATGTTTCTTTTACATATGTGGGTGCCCTTTTGTTTGGGACATAAATGTTCAGAATTGAAACTTCATCTTGGTGGATCTTTCCTGTGTTGAGGATGTAATGTCCTTCTTGATCTCTTTTGATTGATTTTAGTTTGAAGTCTATTTTGCTGAATATTAGGATGGCTACACCCACTTGCTTCTTAAGACCATTTGATTGGAAAGTCTTTTCTCAGCCTTTTATTCTTAGATAGTTTCTATCTTTTAATTTGAGGTGTGTTTCTTTTATGCAGCAGAATGATGGGTCCTGCTTTCTTATCCATTCTGTTAGCCTGTGTCTTTGTATAGGTGAATTAAGTCCATTGATATTAAGGGATATTAATGACCAGTGATGGTTCATTCCTATTATTTTTTTTTTTTGGTGGTAGTATGTGTGTACTTCTCTTCTTTGGGGTTTACTGCTGTGTTGTTATCTATTGCCTGTGTTTTCGAGGGTGTATCTGACTTCCTTAGGTTGGAATTTTTCTACTAGTTCTTTCTGTAGGGCTGGGTTTGTGGATAAGTATTGTTTAAATCTGGCTTTGTCTTGGAATATCTTGTTTACTCCGTCTATGATGATTGAAAGTTTGCTGGGTATATTAGTCTAGGCTGGCATCCATGGTCTCTTAGTGTCTGCATTATATCTGCCCAGGTCCTTCTGGCTTTCAAAGTCTCCATTGAGAAATCAGGTGTTATTCTGATGGGTTTGCCTTTAAGTCACTTTGTCTTTTTCCTTTGCTGCTCTTAATATTCTTTCTTTATTCTATACATTTAGTTGTTTAATTATTATGTGGCAAGGGGACTTTTTTGGGGGGTCTAGTCTGTTTGGTGTTCTATAGGCTTCTTGTATCCTCATAGGCATTTCCTTCTTAAAGTTGGGAAAGTTTAGTTTTCTTCTATGATCTTGAATATATTTTCTGTGCCTTTGAGTTGGCATTCTTCTTCTTCCTCTATCCCTATTATTCATAGGTTTGGTCTTTTCATGGTGTCCCAGATTTCTTGGATATTTTGTGTTATATATATATGTATGTATTTTCTTTGACTCACAAATCCATTTCCTCTATTGTATCCTCTATATCAGTGATCCTCTCTTTTCTTCCATCTCTTGTATTCTGTTGGTTATACTTGCATCTGTGTTTCCTGTTCATTTACTCAGATTTTCTATTTCTGGCATTCCCTTTGTTTATGTCTTCTTCATTATTTCTATTTCCCTTTTCAGATGTTGGACTGTCTCCCTCACCTGTTTCATTGCTTTTTCATGGTTTTCTTTAAGGGATTTATTGTTTTCTTCTGCTCTATTTTTCTTTTCCTCTAGTTTTTTATAGAGTTCTTCCCATTTTTTGACTTTTCATTTTCTTTATTGACTTCCTCCACTTTTTTGTTTATCTTTTTCTCAATTTTATTTGTGATATTTTCTTTAAAAGCCTCTAGCATCTTCATGATATTATTCTTAAGGTTGTTTTCTTCTGGTTCTTCCACTTTGTGATGTTCAGGTCTTGCTGTTGGAGGAGGGCCATGTTCTATTGATACCGTATTGCCCTTTGTGTTGTTGTATGTACTTTTGCCTTGATGTCTGCCCATATCCTCGTGGATTAGTTCTTGGCCTTATCAGCACTCTTGGTCCAGTCAGAGCTGACAGATTTGTTCATTTCAGGAAGCCTCTCTTGGTCCAATGAGAGGTGACAGATTCTACTTCTCAGAAATCCACTCTTGGTCTGATCAGCGTTGGCAGATTCCCTGTCTCCTGAGTTTACTCTTGGTCCAATGAGAGCTCTCTCTTTCTCTGGGCCAGATGAGAGCTCTCTGGGATAGATGGGAGCTCTCTGGGCCTGATGAGAGCTCTCTGGGTCAGATGGGAGCTCTGGGCCAGATGGGAGCTGGGGGCCGGTCTCTCAGTCTCAGGAAGAGGTGGGGTTCTCAGGCAGATGGTTGGGGGGGTCAGTGTATGTAGTGTATTGCAGGGTCTGTGGAGGGTTTTGGAGAAGGGGAACCTTCCAGAGAGAGCGCTGCCCAAAGGCCGGCAACTGGGGCCAAGTTTGGCAGGTCTTCCCCAGGAATGGTTGGTGCCCAGGGATGGGATCTAGGGGCAGGCCTCCCTGGGTATGACTCCAAACACTCACCTCTGGTCTGGATGGGAGCTCTGGGCCAGATGGGAGCTGGGGGCTAGTCTCCTACCTCTTGCTTTCTATTTAAACCTAAATCTCATGTCAGTATCCTAAAGACAGACACTGGGCTTTTTTGATCCTCTTCTTTGTGTATCCACATTGAATACATTTCTCTCTACTTTTCGTTATTATCTGTTAGTTTAATTGGAGAACTGAGAACCAGTGGTGAGCTTAGCTTGCCAGGAACCACATTCTGACTGCCACAGCTCTAGTGATTGATGTAAACAGAAGGTACACCAGCCAAGAAGATTAGAGTTCAGTTCCAGTTTCTATCATTTACTATCCTGTGACTCAGGGAGTCACTTGGACTTTCTGAGCTTTGTCATTCTCAGAGAAAATACTGTGGTACCAGATGGCTGGGAGGAACACTGTGAAATCATGGCAGATTAAGGCCAATACAGTAAACTAGATCAGTCTTCATTCCCTCATTCACAGAAGTTGCTGAGTGCCTGCTGTGGGGCTCTGTACCAGGTAAAACATTGAGGGAGAAAGAGAAATGAAACCAAATCTTCACTCTTATTGGAAATGCAGCATGGTAGGAAATTTTTGTGAGTATCAATCTCCATGCTGGCTGTTAGACTCTGAGATTACTGAATTCTTTCTGTGGTAGCTCTCCCCTGAACCCCAGAATGAATAGAAAAGTCTAAATCATCTATTGTAGGGAATAAAACAAACATTACTGTGAATACTGACAAATAAAAGAAGAGTCAGAACCACCCAGCAGAGCTTCAAACACTAGGTGCGGGATGAAGAATAGAGACAGATAAATCTGGGAAGGGACATTCATGGACCAAAGAGGGTGAAGTCGAGCTTTGCTTAGAAGACTGAGCGACCAAATGGCTGTAGAGTAGCTGAAGTGTCAGGATTTAAATAATACAAATGGACTCAGAAGTATCCTGTTGGCCAAAGGTTGGTCTTGTCATCAATGGTATTGCTGAGGTATTTGACTATGCCCTAAGACTGTTTCTGATAGATCTATTCTATGGAAACCATCTATAACCCCAGAGTCTTGATGCATTTCCAAACCCAGAGACTCCAGAGAAGAAGAAATAGATATCTAGGGTACCTTGAGAAGATTGTGGCCTGAAGGAAAGGTCTCAACCCTGACCAAGGAAGTACTAGGAGCCAACAGAAAATTGCCTCTGAGGAGGAAGTTAAAGGTAAGGTTTTAGAGATGCTAGTTCTGACATGGAACTTCTGTAGGGTCTGGGCCTAAAGTAAAAGGTGTGGCCATTTCTACCAGGGCAGACAAGGGGAAATCAGGAAATCTATAGATAAAGGAACTTTCAAATGAACTCTTGACCTTAGTATGCTATTTGTAGCAAAGGGAGTAGTCATGAAGCCAACCACAATCTCAGAACATGAAGCTAAGGTCTGTCTAGTCCCATATCAGGGACAGTCTCAGTCTTCATGGAAGGATGATGTCACAGAGGTGATTCAGAGGCCCTGGCTTGAAAGAGAGGACAGTACATGAAGTGAGGCACGGTTTGCAACCCAGACAGTACTGACACATAAAGATGGCTATTAAATGATTGTATTTTGATCCCAAAGCTATCTGACAATGTTCAAGATGGAAGAAATGTAGAGGTCTGTATAAGAAAGATTTAAAAGTAAGAGATGACTTTTAAATACTATAGAAACCAGCCCCAAATTAAAGATAGCTTTGTTACAGTTATTCACAGAGTCAGGGCTATAACTGAGGCTTCTTCTTAAGCTCACAGAAGAAGTAGAACACTAAAGATGCTGGACTTGGGGCTTTATCAAAAATGCTGAGGCTGTGACATCAGAAAAATACAAGCTCCAATACTGACAAAGGCATTTATTGCTTCTATAAGCTTGGGAAGTTATTTTGCTTCTCTAAGCCCTAGTATCCTCAACTGGAAAGGATATGTGGAAGATCAGGGAAAACAGAGGAAAAGCAACTTAGAGTACCAGGCACAAAATAGATGCTTAAATACAATAGATTTTAGCATGGAAGATGATGATGATGATGATGATGATGATGATGATGATGATGGAAGTGGTAGTGATGGTGGTGATGATGATGATGATGATGACAACAATAATAATGGCTATATGATGTGTTGGTAGTGATGATGGGTGGTAGAAGGAATAGTGTTAATTATGTGATGTGCTGGTGATGATGATAATAATGATAATGTTGTTGCAGTGATGAAGATGGTGGAGCAGGATGGTGGTCATGGTTGCTTGATAGTGATGATGATGATGATGATGATGATGATGATGAAGGTAATAATGATGATACTGAGGTGATAGTGATCATTGCTTGGTGATGGTGATGTTGATAAACACCATAATAATGTCAGACGATGGTGACAGAGACAGTGATACTAGTGATGATGATGATGGTGATGATGGTGATGATGATGATGATGATAGGAAACAAAATGATAACATTCTCCTTTTATTAAGTTGGCTGTGATGACATTTTTCTCACCAGAGATCACTGGATCTTAGTGACTCTTAAATCGGGGCTAAGTGTTGAGGTAAATGATAAAAGAAATTTTGTGTTAGTAGGCTTCAGAGAGGAGAAATAGTTTATTTGACAGTCAGCCAAGGATAGGCAATAAAAATAGCTATCATTTGCAGGGCTTTCATCAGGGACAGCAAGATGCTTTCATGTTCATCATCTATAACATTTTGTGATAGACAGTGCTCTCTCCAGACAGGAAACCACTGAGTAAGGGACCCATAGGGGAGACATTAAGACAACTATACAGTGGAGAGCAGAAAGGAAAGAGAAGTAAGATGCAAGCTCCTGCAAGAGTGTCCAGCAGGTAATAAGATCTCAGTAGACTCCAATTATCTACCAACATTGTCATAAGAATGGACTTGTTAAGAGCTGATGGTTTATCAAAGTAGAGGCTATGCTGCCTCAGGGGAGAAAGTGCTGCCTGACATGGGAGTCAGCACCACTACAGAAGGTGTCCACACACACACACACACACACACACACACACACACACACACACATTGTGGCACTGGATTGGAGCAAGGTGTTGGGGTTGTTAGTTTAGAGTGTCTACTTGACACAACACAGAATCACCAGGAAAGGGAGTCTTACTGGGTTGTCCTGTGGGCCTGCTCATAAGGGAATTTTTTAATTGAGTTAACTGAGGTAGGAGGACACACCCTGAATGTGGGCAGCACCATTTCATGGGCTGGACCCTAGAATGAATAAAAAGGAGAGAGCAAGCTGAGCTCTAATAGGTGACATGGGCCTGCATTAATTCATTGCTTTCAGCTATTGACTGTGTTATGTGACTAACTGCTTCGAGTTCCTGCCCTCTTGACTTTCCTGCAATGAGGGACAGTAGCCTGGGGCTGTGAGTCAAACAAAGGCTCTCTCCCTTAAGTTTTGTCAGCATGTACTACCAAGGCCACAAGAAACAAAACCAAACAGACCCATTGATGCTGACATCTATTTTGCCAAGGAATCTCTGACACTGGGGGGCATGAATACACACTGTTTCCTGGTTTCCTCTCAAAGCATTTTGAGTAGACAGAACAACACACACACACACACACACACACACACACACACACACACACACACACACACACCATCTCAGTATCTGGTCTAGATATAATTTTTACCTAAGGCCTTAGTCCAACCCTGGACACAAATGTCCCAAGGCATATTTTCCATTTTGTTTTCAATCCCTTTTTAACATGTCTGGTCTCCCTTTGTTCTCCCATTTTAATGACTCAATTCTCTCCTCTGCTCTTCTCATGGCCACCTTGGAACAGCCCCACAGCAGGAAGCCCTTTAATTGGCAGGAGCTTTGCCATCACCCAGCTGAAGAGGTGGAGAGGCATTTAGTGGTGTTTGTTTTCTATGGCGGGGGCGGGGTTCTTCAAAACCAAGTAGCTACAGCAGCCTGTTCAACACCATGGGAAGGTGATAAACTGGACTAGCGTTTTTGTCCTTTTTCCCCCTGCTGGCTCTTCTGACAAGTGGCCGCTGCTGAGATCGTTGAAAGAGACAGAAGAGCTTTCTCTAGCAGACATTGCTTTCTTGTCACCTCACCTCCCTCCCTTCCTTTTCTTCCTTCCCTCAGGGGCCACCACCACCCAGAGTAAAGCCAGCCCCAGGGCAGTACCTAGAAAACACAGGGTAGCTTCTCTGAGGATCCTTGGGCCCAGGCTACTGAGTTCTGAAGGAAATGTCTGTAATAAAGCCAAGGTGCACCCATTCACTGGAGGATGGCCACGGGGCCTGAGGTACCTGCCCTCACACTCAGGCTCTGGAAATATCCCTCACTTCTTCACTCACTATTCACCCAACTCATTCACCCCACAAGCCTTTCACGAGTACCTACTGTGTGCAGGAGACTCTACTAGAGGAAACATCAGTAAACAGAACTGACAAAAGTCCCTGCCCTGGTGAGAAAGAGGAAAACATGGATAAAAACCAGCTTAGGGAATAAATCAGCAGATTAAATATCTCTAGAGGGTGCTGACAACCACAGAAAGAAAAACAAGCAGAGGAGGAAAAGGGTGACTGGCAGCATGGAGTGGGAGTGCGCAGATGACAATTTTCAGTAAGATAAAGAGACAGTCCCAGGCTGAAACTCTGATGCAGGAGCAGAGCTCTGAACACATGCCCTTTATTGCTCACTCCTCCATTGAGCCATTAGCTCAATATCCATGCCCTCATCTGTCCACAATTCTCTCCTTTGTCCATCAGCTATCCCCTGTTCATGTTCCCAACTGCTGCAGCTTCCTTTAGTCAACCTCTTTTCATTCACTCATTCCCCATTTGCTTGCTCTGTCGTTCATTCCTTCGTGAGCTCTGCCACCCATCAGCATCTGCCATCAGTGTCTCTAGTACTTTTCATTTCCTCCCACAAACAGGCCCTCAGCACTCCTCCCTCTGCACCTGTGACTGTTCTTAAGTTCGACAAATTACTTCTTTTTGTGCTTACCTCCAGCCCTAAGGTGAGATTTCCCCCCGCCCCTCTCTCTCTCTCTGAATCATGGGCTGACCGGAGGTCTAGGTGAAGTCTCCATCTCCAGGTTCCACACCTCAGTTTCGCTATCACAACCCTAAAGATGGTTTGTTTCAACTGCCAGCTTGACACAACTCAGAACTCTTGGAAAGAAAGCTCTAAGGAGAAATTATTCTAGATCTGGTTGCCCTGTGAGCATGTCTGTGGGGTACTGTGGCAATTACTGTAAGAAGACTCAGCCCATTATTGGTGGCACCATTCCTCAGGCAGTGGTTCCTGAACAGTTTAAGAAAGGAGAACGTTAGCTGAGAGCCAACAACCAAGCAAGGATTTATGCATTTCCACCTCCCATTCTCTTTCTCCCTCCCTCCCTGTGACTGTGGATCAGACATGATGTTTTAAGTTCCTCTTCTTCACAGTAGTACAATAGTGAGTCGTCGCTTTGATTTGTAAACAAACAAACAAAAAAAGCCTTACATCACAGCAGCAGAAATGATACTAGAACATGCTGTACCAGCAGTCAGATGCTCAGGCTGGAACTCCCACAGGACCAGGGGCTCCTTAAATTTGGCCACCCACTGTGGCCTCATACTCACCACACAATAGCTACTCAACAAAGTTAATCTTCAGGAGCCACCGGGACAAAGAAGGAGAGGGGGAGTCACTAGCCAGCCACAGACACTCTGCATGGAAAGGCCAGAAGCAAGCTGGTGGTCACCAGAGGCTACACATACCTGATTAAGCTTCACAATGACCTCTGAGGCAGCCACTTTAAACCCTACTTTATAGATGAGGACATTGAGGGACAGAGAGGTTAAATGCCCTGCCAAAGATCCTATGGATAAACAGTAACTCAGCTGGAATTTTCCCAAGGCTGCACAACCTCCACACATGTTCTTGCCATAACCCCAAGCTTCCTCTCTGAAAAAGGTAATAATAATAATAATAATAATAATAATAATAATAATAATAATAACATGCTGAGCTCTATTCTGTCTGGCCAGCTGAAACTAAACTTGGAGTTCACGTTATAGCCATGGGCCCTGGGTCCCCACAGTAGCTACCTGCTGCAGGCCTGGATAATATTATTTTCTGGGTTCTCGTTTAAATGGGGCCAGACCTCCCCAAGACCAGGGAGCCCTGGCCTCCAACCTTTTAACTGGTAATTACTCTGCAGCCACAGTATGAGATCATCCATTAATCTAAGGCCAAAGGGCACCCTGCTAATCAGCCAGCTCTATTCCATCAAGCAGCTGCGTTGATTGTGGACCTTAATCACAGAGGGATAGCCAGAATCAAACTGTCCATCCCTCATCCAACCCCAATGGGGAAGGAAAGTTTTATTATAGAAGGACTGACATTTGGCAACCTCTACAAAGAGATCTTGTTCTAGGCAATGTCTCAGCCAAGACCCACTTAATAACCACGTAAAAGCAAGGAAGGAGGACCAGGGAGCCTGCACCACAGAGACAGGATGGAGCCTGAGATCCTGATCATTGGTACAGAAAAGCAAAAACAAAAACTGAGTACTTTGCATGGGCCAAGCATTACCCTGGGTGCATCTTTGTTATAGGACTTAATCTGAAAATAATGTTGCTAGGGAGTGCCCTGGAGCCCCTACTTATGACAGAAAAGCTGAAGTCAAGGGAATTAAGAAACTTTCAAGGTCAGACTGTATGAATCTTTTCAGCACCTTCTGCTAGATGCCAGATACCTAACTTTCAGTATGTCTGATTTCCCTGCATTAAGAATAACAAAACAGTTGATGTGTAGGTGGAGATGAATGTGCAGTGCCCATCCTAAAGACATTTGCATTTGAAGAGAGCTGTGATTAACCTGAAGAAGAGGCTGGATAATCCTAGAATTTTAGGCACCTTGCTAGATGGCCCAGAGCCTCTCAAAGACCCAGGGGCCTCCCTCAGCCCACAGGACTCTTTAGGTCTCTGTGGGTCACTACTTTCACTGATCTGCATTCCTTAATCACTCAGGCTGTGAATGCACAGCACAGTTATCTGGAAACACTGTAGATATTTTTGCCGGGTTGTTTGGAGAAAGAAAATAAATAGGAGGCACTAACCCAGAGGGAATAGGGGTCCTCTCTCGGAGTTTAGTCTCATTAATAAAAGAATTTAAGAGTAGACTCAAACAAAAACACAGAACAATTTTACTCAAGTTTAAAAGCAAAGCCTCCAGGGCAGACAAGTTGCTAGGAAAGGGGAATAGAGGAAAGAAGGAAAGAAAGCCATGCTGTTTAAGCCAGCATGGAAGTCACACACACAGCAGACTGTCAGACATGTAGCCACATAGCAGGAAGGGGAGCATCACAGAAACACCAAGGAATCCCCAAGTGTTAGGGCAAGCATGCCTAAAGCAGAGATGTAAATAAAAAACAAAACAAAACAGTAAGTTGCTTTTTGACTAATTCAGAAAAGTGGACAGACTTACAAACTAGTATAGCTGTGTTCTGTAAGAAAGCACAGCATGGTGGCCCAGGCCAAGGCTATAGCAATGGTGGAGAAAGGGATTAGTTCAACCATGTGTGGAAGCAGAAAAGTAGACAGAGGTAATAACATCCCACATCCACTGTGAATGGGAATGCCAAGAAAGACGTTGTGAATACAAAGGCTCATTGATTGATCAGATTTTCAATGTTGTAAAGAGGTAGGAGCATTGCCAAGACCAGAGTCAAATTATCTTAGGCCATCTTTAACCCCCTTAATAGCCATTTATTGTCTTACTACATGTGTGACCTAACATCTTTGTGGCCATTAGATAAATCCTTTGAGATATAAAAATAAACCCCTACTTTCCACCAATCCGAAAGCTAAGGATGCTATCAGACAGCATCTAAAGCTTGTAGTTGATATTTCTCTTCTTTTATGTAATCCTCCTACCTGGTATATCCACAAATGGATTTGAAAATTGTCTCCAGTCATTATTTATTTTGTTACTATAAAAACTCTATGAAGCTGTTACCACACTGGGACATGGTATTTGGAAGAAACCTAAACCTGTGTACCTGAGCCGTGGTCATTCATATTTGGTTCCAGAATAAATCATCACTTTTGATCCTTTGAAAGGAGAACTGTTTCTCTCATGGACATCAACAGGAAACAAACAGGGAATGTCATTCTATCACCTACTGAGGCAATGTTCCATGATTCTAAAAGTAGATGAATCTAGTATCCTCCTATGAGTGAGTACATACCATGTTTGTCTTTATGAGTCTGGGTTACCTCACTCAGGATGATTTTTTCTAGATCCATCCATTTGCCTGCAAACCTCATGATGTCATTTTTTTCCTCTGCTGAGTAGTACTCCATTGTGTATATGTACCATATATTCTTTATCCATTCTTCAGTTGAAGGGCATCTAGGTTGTTTCCAGGTTCTGGCTATTACAAACAATGCTGATATGAACATAGCTGAGCAAATGCCCTTGTGGTATGATTGAGCATTCCTTGGGTATGTGGGCAGCTGGGTCTTGGGGCAGATTAATTCCCAATTTTCTAAGGAAGCACCATATTGCTTTCCAAAGTGGCAGTACAAGCTTGCATTCCCACCAGCAGTGGAAGAGAGTTCCCCTTGCTCCACATCCTCTTCAGCATAAGCTGTCTTCTGTGTTTTTGATTTTAGCCATTCTGACAGGTGTAAGGTGGTATCTCATAGGAGGATACTAGATGTAAAACAAAGATGACTAGACTGCTACACAACTCTAGGGAGGCTACCTAGAAAACGGGACCCTAGGAAAGACACAGGGATCACCCAATGACAGAGAAATGGATGAGATCTACAGGAACAACCTGGACGACAGTGGGAGTAATGAAGGGCGAGATTTGAGGGAAAGAAAGCTTAGGGGTGCAGGAGATCCCAGCTTGATCAAGAACAGAAAGGGAGAATGAAGAATAACAGACCATGATAAATGAAGACCACATGAGAACAAGAATAGGCAGAGTGCTGGAGAGGTCCCTAGAAATCCACAATGATACATCCTCTGTAGACTGCTGGCAATGGTCGAGAGAAAGCCTGATCTGACCTAGTCTGCTGATCAGATGGCCAAACACCCTAACGGTCATGCTGGAACTCTCATCCAATAACCGATGGAAGTGGATGCAGAGATCTTCAGCCAGGCCCCAGGTGGAGCTCCAGGAGTCCAATTGTTGAGAAAGAGGAGGGACTGTAAGAGCGTGAATTGTTGAGACCAAGATTGGAGAGGCACAGGGATAAATAGCCAAACAAATGGAAACACATGAATTATGAACCAACGGCTGTGGAGCCCCAGCTGGATCAGGCCCTCTGGATAAGTGAGACAATTGAATAGCTTGATCTGTTTGGGAGGCACCCAGGCTGTGTGACTGGGACCTGTCCTTAGTGCATGAGCTGGCTGTTTGAAACCTTGGGCTTACACAGGGACACTTTGCTCAGCCTGGAAGGAGGGGACAGGACCTGCCTGTACTGAATCCACCAGGTTTTAAATGAATCCCCAGGGGTGTCTTGGTCCAGGAGGAAATGGGAATGGAGGGGAGGGGATGGAGAGAAGGTGGGGGTGGGGCAGGAGGGGGGAGGACCTGGGAACCCATGGCTGATGTATAAAATTAAAACACAAATATAATAAAAAAAAAAAAAGAGAGAGAGAGAGAAAAGTAGGTGAAAATACAACTACAAGTGGTTGCATTGTGAACTGAAGTCCCAGGGGGTAGAAGGAGCCATGCTTTCACTAAACATTCAAGGCTGGTTGACTAATTAAAACATCAGTGACTGAGAGTTGGAATGTTGAAAAGTCAGAGCCAAATTATCTTGGGCTGTCTTAGACCTCTAAACAGCCATGTATTATCCATGCCTACATTGAACCCAATATCCTCATGACTGTTAAATAGTACTTTTGGAATATGCAAGCAGACTCCTAGCTTTCACCAACTCAAAGATAAGAATGCCATCAGAAATTTCAAATTTCTTTATATAGCTATAATCTATCTACCTGATGTCTCTACTTTTTTGTTTTGTTTTGTTTTCTGTGTGTGTGTGTGTGTGTGTGTGTGTGTGTGTGTGTGTGTGTGTTTGGTTTTGTTTTTTCAGACAAGATTTCTCTGTGTAACACCTCTGGCTGTCCTGGAGCTCACTTTGTAGACCAGGCTGGCTTCAAACTCACAGAGATCTACCTGCCTCCTATGTGCTGGGATTAAAGGCATGTACCACTATTTCCCAGCTTGAGTACACATTTTCAAAGTGCCCTGATTTGTGACTTTGTTATGAACATTTTACAAAACTGTTTATCACATTGGAGCACAGGATTGAGGGTAACCTGAATATGTGCCCCCCAAAGCCATGGTCACTCATCTTTGGATCCAGAACAATCTATTTCATATTCTCTTTGAGGTGAGAACTGTGTTGTTTGTATCAATGTTGTACCCAGATCACAACCCCCAGAGAGACCACCAAAGACAAACATACCAGAATGCAAAAGCAAGGCTTTAATTCCTGATATCCAAGAGCAATACAAGCCTAGGCAGGGACTTCATCCAATGCAGTGGAAGCTGGAGGAAGTGTTCAACCTTAATTGAGCACAGTTTTTAAAGGCAAAACCCACAAGATTACAATAACAGGGGGTTTTCATACATGTATATTTCTGATTGGCTCGTGTCTAGGGACTTTCCAGAAATCATGACTTAATCTTCCTTCTAAGGGGGTGGTTGCCAGTCACCATTTCTCATTGGCTGCTCCTGGGTGGGGACATTTGGTGATTAAACAGTCACCATGGAGACTAGAGTTGGGGCACTCTGTGGTCAAACAGTTACCCTGGGAACCAGGGTTGGGACATTCTGTGGTCCAGCAGTCATTACCACATGAATACCTTGTGACTCTGTACTTTGCACTTTCTAGTTCCTGGAATCTGGGCTGACTGGTTCCAGTAAGTAACACAAGGTCTGTACCTAAAATGGAGAAAGCCTAGGCCTTATTTTTAAGATGAAGGCATTTTGGTCTCACACCAACAGTGTCTCTGTCATATACATGACCCCAACACACTATTATGACTGAAGAGGGGACTCCTTACTTCCTTCTACCATCTCTCATAATCTGACTCATACACTGGTCCTCAGGTTGTTCTTTTTTTTTCCCATTCCAGTGCTACCACCATTGTCCAACCATTGTTACCACAAGCATGGACAGAAACAACAGCCTCCCAAGAGGTCCACTGCCCTCATACATACTACCTACTATCTCTCATTGCTCTATCAACAAGCAAGATCTAATCAATTTATCATTCCATGATGTGCAACCCAAAATAAAATAAAAACTCCTTGCCATAGTCTTTACAATCCTCTTGGAATCTGTGGCCCTAAGACTATTCCCTTGTGCTAGGAAAGGGGTCTTCCAAAGTTCTCAGCTCCCTAAAATCTATACAAGGCCCCCACCATTAGGAGGATACCTAGGTGGATGCCTCCAGAGATTTCCTTCTTTGCCTAGACCATAACCCTCTGCTTGTCTGAAAAAACAACTGCACCGTGATTTGACTACCACTTAAAGGCCAGAGAGAACTACATAGCTGTCTAGATATAGCTAGCCTTTGTCTTCCTCCCTCAAAGGCAAAAATCGCCTCTTAAATTCACAATGAGTACTTTCTTCTGTTCACTCTGTTTCAGCTCCAGCATCATTCTGACACTTAGCAAGCAGTGTTAAAAGAAAATAGATTCTGAAACTGTGGAGTTGTCATACTGACCACAGAGAAGAAATTGGAAATTGTTCTGACTGCAAATTGCTCATCTTGTGTCAGGAAGCCAGAATAAAGAAGTGTCAGGGTCCTCCAAACCTCTTTGGGGCTGCACCCATTATGATATAAGGACCTGTGATACAATTTGAATTCAAATGAATTGAATTGAGTTTAAAATCATATGTTCCTCTCAGCTATGGTCTCCTTGCTGTGTGTCCTAGGATGAATCAATCCATCTCTCTGAGCCTTCATTTTGGTATCTGTGAAAAGGACTAGAGCTATCTTCCTAGGTTTCTGCAAGAACAGCAATGAGCTAAGCCACAGTAAGTGATGGGGAGTGACATCTCTGCTGGGGAACAGGTCACAGAGTTGAGCGTGCTCTGTTTTTCCTATGACGAACCTACAGACAATGGCGTTGAGATTGCATGACCAGATCACAATTCCATCAATGTTGCTGTCACTTAGAAAAATATTCCTGGGAAACCCCCAACATCAGTATCCATTGGCAAGTTATGAAAGAAAAAGTCCCATGATGTGACTTCTATGCCTTTTTGAAGTCATAATTAGCCCATTAACTGTGAGGCTCTACAGTGCACAGCTGTAACCCCAGTACCTTGGAGATAAAAGGAGGATCATGAATCCCAGGCTATTCCAGGTAGACTGGTAATAATGAATTTGAGGCTAGGATACATGTCAAACCCCTATCTCCAAAAACCAAAACAAGAGACTGGAGAGATGCCTCAGCTGCTAAAGTGTTTGTCTCACAAATGTGAGAAACTGAGTGCAGGTTGAAGAAAAACCCAAAAACCCAGCAGTAGTGAGATGGGACATGAAGATAAATTAATGTCTGGACCTCAATGGCCAGCTAGCCAAGCCTGCTGGAAAAGCTGAAGACCAATGAGGGGCCTTGTCTCAGACAAAAGAAGGGCACCCAAATGTTGTCTTCTGCCCTCCACATACATGAACAAATGCATGTGCAAATGCAATGCCTTCCTCTCATAAAAATCTGTTCAGCAATGACTCAGCCTTCCTCCATACCAGATGTGGAGTGAAGAATCAGGGAAGAGTAAAACATGATCCATAAGAAGCCAGAGGCTAGAAGGCTTGCTAATTAAAACCTGGGTTTTAGTCCTTTCCCTCGGCTCTTTGACGAGCCACCGTATCAAAGACCTTGCAGGAAACTAGTAACACATTCAAACGTGCTTACTAAAATGAGTGCAATAAAGGTCTAATTTGCAAAGGCCAGGCTAACTAAGGCTAGGCTAAGCCAACATAGAACTATGCAACACTTTCTCCAAAGTGTGAGACAAGGAAGAAAAGAAACAGTTTGTAGGGCTGGAGAGATGGCTCAACAGTTAAGAGCACTAGCTGTTCTTCTGTTCTTCCAGAGGTCCTGAGTTCAATTCCCAGCAACCACATGGTGGCTCACAACCCTCTGTAGTGAGATCTGGTGCCCTCTTCTGGCCAGCAAACATGCATGTAGGCAGAATACTGTATACATAATAAATAAATAAATCTAAAAAAAAAAAGAAAGAAAAATAGGAAGGAAAGAAAGAAAGAAAGAAAGGAAGAAAGAAAGAAAGAAAGGAAGAAAGGAAGGAAGGAAGGAAGAGTTTGCAAAAGCAGACAGAGTACCTGAAGGAAGCTGTCTGGGAAGGAAACTGGCCCCAGGTCTTTCTCCTTCCAGTCTTCCATGTTTAGCCTCTTCCATCGATGAAATCCACAGGCAAAGAAGAGCTTGCTACAGTCCCTAAGAATGGATTCTCAGCACACACAGCAGGGTAGTGTGTGAAGAGGGGATCTAAAGGCCAAGTGACCCAGAGAAGGGTATGACCTTCACCTCTTCCATCCCTTAAATTCCTTCCGCTAGTCCCATGACATGTTCAGGAATGCATCACAGACTCTCAAAGTCTCCAAGGCCCTATTGAAATTCTCTCCCTTTCCTCAGCTCTCCCAATAGCACTACAGGATTACTGCAGCTCATAGTCATCTGTCTTCAAAAGATTAAAGCATCCCCTGGAAAAGGCCACTGTTTCCCGAAGGACAAGAGCCCATTTGTGCTCATTCCCGTAAGAAAATGACTCTTCAGAAGGAGGGTACACATTGGTTTCCTGCCTGGATTGAGGAGGGAGGGGTAATTTTGTAGGATGGAGATGAGGGGGACAGATACAACTAAAGGATTTTGCCCATCAACTTTCAGCTAATAGTTCTGTTTGAGTGATCACACTAAGGACACTGGAGACATCTATAATGGCAATAACTACTGAGATTCATTTACCAAACACTTGCCTTATACTTATCACTGTGTTGTTAAGTACTAGCTGCAGGTTATCTAACTTGATTCACACACACACACACACACACACACACACACACACACACACACTGAATAGGTGAGAAAATGCACAGAGAAGGATACAACTAGTCAGAAGCAGAATTGGGGCTGGACTTGAATCTGAGACTCTTAGCTAGGGGCTCTTTTAGCCCATATATATATATATAGAGAGAGAGACAGAGAGAGAGGGGGGCGGAGAAAGAGGGTGCAAGGTCTGGAAGTACTGTTTACTGTTATATTTGGTGTTAGAAAGATGTGATGATTTCAATAAAAATGGTTCCCATAGACTCATACTTGAATGCTTAGGGTGTGGCATTAGGAGGTGTGGCTTTGTTGGAGTAGGAGTGACCTTGTTGGAAGAAGTGTGTCCTGGGATGGGCTTTGAGGTTTCAAATGCTCAAGTCAGGCCCAGTGTCTTACACTCTCTTCCTGCAGCATGCTGAAATGTACAATTCTCAGCTGCTTCTCTAGCACCATATGTGCCTACATGCTTCTATGCTTCCCACCACAATGACAATGGACTAAACCTTTGCAAATGTATGATGGCCCCAATTAAATGCTTTCCTTTATAAGAGTTGCTGTGGTCATGATGTCTCTTCACAGCAACAAAATCCCTAACTAAAACAGAAGGGTTATAATAACATCTAATGAGTAGATCTCAGAGACACTTTTAAACATCCTACAATAGGCAGAGCAACTCACCTCAACAAAGATGTATCAAGCTCCAAATGCCCACAGTGTCAAGGTAGAAGACACCTTGATCTGGCTGAAGTCTCCAACCAGCTCCTGCGCCCATGCTGTTCCTGTGCAGCACAGAAAAGCAGCTCTCAGGTGAGTGCCTGACTGCTCAGTGCCAGGGCAACCTTGGATGAAACTGTTTCTCTTCAGCCTAAGCACATTGGGAAAACCCAGAGGCATCCTGAGCAAGGAAGAGCTGTATGATCTTAAGTTTAAATGAGACAATCCTGGATTCTGTGATGACCCTGGGCCAAAGTGTGGCAAGGGCAAGAAATAGGGAAGAAATTCTGTGGAGACAATGCATGAGACAGTGATAGGACAGTGGCAGGGCAGATAGGATACAAGTACATAGAACTTGGACCTACTAAGAGGCAAACTCACCAGGATTTGGTAAGGAGGAACTCTGACAACCAAACTCTTATGGAGGCATTTTGGCATTTCCATAGTTAAGATTCCCTCTTCCTTCAACCTACCTCAAGATCCAGCTGTACCACTCCTGGGAATATACCAAAAGGATGCTCTACCATGCCACAGGGAAATCTGTTCAACTGTGTTCATAGCAAATTTATTCATAATAACCAAAAGCTGGAAACAACCTAGATGTCCATCAACCAAAGAATGGATAAAGAAAATGTGGTACATTTGCACAATGGAGTATTACTCAGCTATTAAAAACAATGACATCATGAAGTTTTCTGGCAAATGAATGGAAATAGAAAAGATCATCCTGAGTGAGGTAACCCAAACCCAGGAAGACAAACATGGTATATACTCACTTATAGGTTGATATTACCCATAAACTAAAAGATAACCATGCTATAATCTACAGACCCAAAGCAGCTAAGTAACAAAGAAGGCACAAGGGGAGACACATGAATCTCACTGTGAAGGGGAAATAGAACAGACATTACAGGTAGATGGAGGAGGGAACTGGATGGGGAAGTGGGCATGGGAACAGAAAGGATCAGGTAGAGGGAGGAGGGAGGGAGAGAGTACTGGGAAAGACAATTTGAATCAAGGGTATCTCTGGGATAAGATAGAAACCTAGTGCAATGGTCCCAGGAATCTGAGTGTGCCCCAAGCAAAGACTTCTAGCAGTGGTGGATACGGAGCCTGAACTGGCCATCTCATGTAACCAAACAAGATTTAAAGTAGAGGGATTGGAACCCCAACCCAGCCACATAACCTGTGACCTACAATTTTCCCTACTGATAAGATATGAGGAGGTAAATGTGGCACAGAAATTATGTGACTAGACAATCAATGACTGGTCCAGCTTGAGACTCATACCATGAGAAGGAGCTTACTCCTGACCCTGACTGGAAGGCCAGGACCCAGAAACTGGACAGCCCAGAGACCTAGGATAGACCAAACGACTGGCAAAAAGAAAAAAAAAAAGAATGTCAATAGTCAATGAAATGATTCCTAATGATAGTCTGCTATACTCATAGATCATTGCCTAGCCCAGTTGTTATCAGAGAGGCTTCACCTAGCAACTGATGGAAACAGATGAAGAGATCCCACAGAAAAATCTTAGGTGGACTTTGGGGAATTCTGTGGAAGAGGGGGAGGAAGGATGGTGAGAGCTAGAGGGGCTAAGAACACTATAAGAAAACCACAGAATCAACTCACCTTGACTCATAGGGGCTCACAGAGACTGAATAGCCAACCAGAGAACTTGCATGTGACTGATCTAGGCCCTCTGCATATGTATTATAGTTTTATAGTATGGTCTTCTTGTAGGACTCCTAACACAGAGTAGAGGCTATTCTCTGACTCTGTTACCTGCATTTGTGGATCCTTTCCTCCTGCTGGGTCTCTTTGTCTAGCCTTGATGGGAGAGGAGATGCCCAGTCATGCTGCAACTTGATATTCCATGGCTGACTGATATACATGGGAGGCTTGGCCTTTTCTGAAGAGAAAGGAGGAGGAGGAGATGCAGGAGAAGAGGGGAGGTTGGGAGAGGGACTGGGCGGACAGGAGGGAGGGAGAAGAAACTTTGATCAGGCTGGCTGATAGTTAATTAATTAAATCAAGATTCTCTCTCCCCAAATATGTATAGGTGTGTGACAAGTTAAAAAAAAATAACCTGCACAGTTATCTTAAGTATTTGATAACAATGATAGAAAACTTATTAATATAATAACTTTCTTTCTCCTTATCTATCATCTTCCCATAACTATCTGTGTATCTGACACATGACTATGTGCTTCTGATGAAAGGTCCAAAATGGACAAAATTGCCATGAAGAAAAGTGTGCAGGTTGGGGGTGTCTACAAGGTGAATGGTGTTCGTATCTGTCCATATGGGTAAGGAGACTAGAGCAGTCTGCGTGGTCCAGTTTATTAGGCCTCATCTCTTGATTTTGGTTTAGGCATTCCCAAGATTGAGGAAATAGAGTGAAGAACAATTTCAGGCTAAACAAGAGGAGTCACTATCTCCAGCTCTTTAATAGAACTGTTCCACACCTGTGGAGGAGAAGAGGCAGGGTGGCACCCACAAAGTCAGATGGTGTGAGTAGATACAATGGAAGGCATATCTGAGATCAGTAAAGTAATGTTAACATTACTGGAGCTGGAAAGGAATAAGCACCACATCACTAGGAAAATCCCAGCTCAGGCATGGTAGCCTTCAGCTAGGGAAACAGCAGAGGGAGGTCAGCATCTACCAGGTGGGAGATTAGCCTAGACCCCTCAAGAACACATTCTGCCCAGAAAGGAGAGAAATGCAAACAAGGCATGCTGGCCTCTCCATGTTGGCTGTTATAAAGTCTAAATGGATTTCTCTAACAACTCTTAGTGTACCTGCAGCACAGGCTGAGAAAACATTAACCCGACAGTCCTGACCACATCACTTATTAAAAAACACTCCCTACAGGGCAGGGAAAATCTTCCAGACATTTTTTTGAAATGTATCAACGATTTGCTTGCAGCAGCTGACAGAACTTCAATAAATGCTCCCTCAATGTAAGCCTGCTTTCTTTCTTTTTCTTCTAACAAGCACTTTCTCAGCTCCCACCCACCTAAACACTCCCACATTCTTTCCTTCCTTATAGATACGATATGGAGAGAACAGATCAGATATGATGAAGAATATGGTCCATGGCCAGTCACTCACACACCAAGAAGTGAGTCATGAACTTCCATAAGGATACTAACTCTCCAACCCCTGTCTCTCTCCTGGGTTCCTGGAGCCCATTGTCTGTAAAGCATTCCCCCAGAAATACCACAAAAGTATCTAATATTCAACAGGTCCTCCATGTCACACATCCTTCTCTACCCAAGTGCTCTCCTGCCCCAGGGTCCTAAGCTTCAGGAAACATTCAAGCAAGACATTCACTCAGTCCTTCACAAATATCTTTGACGCTTCTCTCTTCTTGAGTACTCAACATCCCACATCTATTTTAGTGTGGACTGCCCAGTAGAGAATGCAAAGAGGAGATGTATATGTAAGCATTGTATCTGGAAAGAGTAGAAACCCAGGGTGAAACAATAAGGAAAGAAATATCACCCAAGGATGCATTTATCAAGCCAACTGGAATGTGAGCAGTGAAGTTAAATTCCTTGTGGAAACCCCCTCAGACAGAGAGAAATACTGCTGACATTGGAATTAAGGTAGGAAGTGGGGCTTAAAGTTCGATGGATAAGACATCAGTGAAGCTGACTACAACATTAAGTCCTAGTTTAAATAGCTAAGATTCTAGATGTTTCCAAAGGTAGCTTACTCCATCTCTCCAGGCCTGTACCTGACTTTTGCAATTTTCTGTACCTCTGTGCCTCCAATCTACCATGCTGTGACTCATCCCTAAACTATAACCTGTGTGAAGTAGTGGTATTGAGGTCACAGAGAATGCACCAGATCTGGATCTTAGGCCTTTCCAGGTAAATGACTTCACACAAAACACTTCTTGCTATCTGCTTTGTTTTCAAGTTAAAAAAAAAAAAAAAAAAAAAAAAGCATGAAAACGGTCCCTACTTAATGGGATTACTGCAAATATTAAATGAATGGATACATTAAAAGTGCTTAGAACAGCACTTGGCATACATCGTGGGTCTACCAAAATGTTATTGATGGTTTCAATAACAAAAAATTCATCCCCTTCTGGGAACTAAATTCTGAAGGAGTAGGCTTTGGTAACTGCTGGAAGATCTATGAGAAACCCTCCTGTGAGTCTTGAAAGACAAATCTTCAAATCTTCACCAAGGATCACAGAAGTGACTTGGGAGAGAGCAACAGAAAAGGATGGCTACTTCCTGAGTTTGTTCATTGTAGGTGATAAACTCAAGTAGCTAAGGACATTGATGCCAAGAATGAAGTCCTCCCAAGCCAAGGGAAACTTTCCAAAAGGGTACAAACTAAAGGAAAGTTCGATATCCAGGGTTGCAATTACAGTTAGTAGAGAAAGCCCTCAGAATCAAACTGATGCAGCATTAAAATCTGTTTCCATTAATGAATCATGGTGTGTCCTTAGGAAGATCATTTTCCCTCTCTGAACCTGTTTTTCTATCTGTAAATTGAGAAAAACAAAATCTAAAAATGTTGTGAAGGCTAATCATTATAACATATTTAAAATGTCATGTTATAAATAGGCTTTGAACAAATGTTAGATTTCTTCTTTCTCTCCACACACACTACTAGTTCTCCTAGTGCTGAATTTTGGTCTTTCCATCAATACTGTCTTAGATATTTTAAGTACCCAATGTCAAATCATTTCCACCCACTTTCTCAGTATAGTCATTGGAATGGCAATTGCCTGTATTTGAGTATAGCCTTACACCTCCCATCTCTGGCACCACTTCTCTCTCAACAAGTACGTATGACCTCATGAGAACTTCCTAATGAACACTAAACTTTAGCTTGGTTCAGAGATTCCAGTATTCTTCAAGATGAAGGATTTGACTGTAGTTCTGCTCCAGGTGACCTAGAAAGAATTTAATGAATGAATTCTTTTCAATAGGTAGAATTTTGAGGTATATACTTGACTATTCACTCTATATGGAGGAAGAAAAATTGTTAAAGTATGATTACACAGGGAATTATCGGCAATGACAAATGCCTTGCATGGTAGATCATGAATCTCCAAGGACCATCAGAGACTAAAGAGAGGAAATGTGGGGTAGAAGCATACAGATGGAGTTATGGGTATAAAAATGATACATGCAGATGTTTGTTTCACATTATTGTAGATGCAAGATAACTTAAGCAGAAGCTGTTAAAAGCTAGACAGGATGATAGAAGCAGTGGATGTCAGCCATCCTACTTAATCTTCTTACCTGCCTAAGTGCTAAGCTAGAGTCCAATACATATAGAAGCATGATGAAAAGGTAGAAGTCATTCATGGGCTCTTTTCATTAAGGACTATCTAGCTACTACCATTGATGTGTAGCAAAACTAACAACATCAGAACCTAAAAACAACTCCTCACAGTGGTAATGTGAGACAACAGCCACCACTTTGTGGCAAATTAATAACAATGATTCTTTTTTTTTTCCTATTGTTTTGTTTTGTTCTTATGAATTTGTTTGGGCTTTTTGTTGGTGTTTTGTTTTGTCTTGAGACAAAATCTCATGCTGTAGTTCTGATTACCCGGGAACTCATTATCTCACCCAAGCTGGCCTTCATCATAAAGCATTCCTCCTGCCTCAGTCTCCTGAATGCTGAGATTATAGGTATGAATCACTACTCCTGGCTCACACTAGCTCATTTCTTGAAGACAGGTCAACAGTTATCCACACAGGAATAAATACCACTGAGGCTGCGGGTTTAGTGTCTCTATTTGCATTACCTTTCTAGTTAGCACCAGCAACCATGGACTTAAAGAACGTTCTCAACTCAAGGCTACAATTACAATTCTGGTCTCTCGAATCTCCAGTGTGCATGGGTAAATTGTGAGACATTTCAGCAATTCCTTATAAATCTCGAAAAGGTATCTTATGCAAAATTATCTTGGACTAAGAGACTCATGATCATTTCACTATGAGTACATGACCTCAGGACCTTCAATATGTAAATACTCTAGTAAAATCTCCAAGAAGAAGCCAACTCTGAGATAATAATCTAAATTACTAGGACGAGTATTTAAGGATGAGGTATTGGGATACTAATAGATAAAATATGCAAGTCCAAGAAGAGTTGACTTCTCATATCCTCATCCCATGACACACTTGTATTTATACTTCCCATGCCAACATACTGGTTCTTTTAGTGTGGTAAAGGAAAAATATTCTACAGAGGAATAAAAAGCATACCAAGACAGACGGGGATCGTGAACACTGATGGTTCTGCTACATAACTGTAGCAGGAAAAATGTTTCTCTAGATCACAAGAGGCACACTGAGCTATCATCTTCTAATGTTTTCATGACTCACAGCTGCCATGACTCATGGTAAGTAGAAATGCCAATACTCCAATTTGACAAAAGCAAAGCACCTATTTAGCATCTGATTTTTTTTTCAGGGAAGTTTGTATTTCCTTATCAGGTTTAGCATATCCTTGTCTTTTCAAGCAAGGTCAATATGCTGGAGCAGTTGACAAGGATAAAATAACTTGGAATGGTGGCCAGAGGTGGAAACAATGATGACAGTGATGGTGATAATGATTGATTGGTTGACTGAGGTCTAGGAACTGTTCTCTGCAGCAGGAATTATAACTTGGTCTGTAATGCATCCACATGGAGTACTTTGTAGAGATGGTGGCCCATTACTAACTCACAGATTCTGTGATAGACTAGAAACTAGAATTAATATTAAAGTAAAACAATGCAAATGATTCAATGGGTGGACAAATCAAACAATATTTTGTGCTGTAGATTACTTCCTCTTGGTGTGCCTTTTTGCCATATCTTTTGATATGGCAATCAGCTGTAACTAGGTGTACAATAGGGCTGACTCTCATCACAGCTACAGTGTTCATGTTGCAAGGGATGTACTTGAAAGCCAATAGGATGTTCTGGTATATGCATGTATTTTCTAAAGAAACAGTAAACAGAATTAAAAAAATTGCTTCAAAGGATTATAGAGGCTGAAAAGTCTCATGATCTGCCCTTTTCACTCTAGAGAATCAGAAAGCCAGTATAGTAATTGTAGCCTGAGGTTGAAAACCTGATAATCAAGAGAATGACGGTTTAAGTGTCAGTCAAAGGCCAATTTTCCTATTAGAACAGAGAGAGAAAATTCTCCTGCCCTTCTCTTTTTCGACAAGGCCCCTCAGTGAGAAGTTGAGTGATGCCCACCATCACTAGGAATAAACATCTGTTTTGTTAATCCACCTACTCAAGGGAAATCACTTCTGCAAATACACACACATAGAAGTAGTGGCTAGCCAGATAATAGGGACCTCGTGACCCAGTCAAACTGATGTATAACATTGACCATCAAAATGCACCAATCTGGAAGTTAACAACCTCCTTATTGACTCATAAGGGAGGAAGATCTAGAATTTAAATATCTCTCTGTGATGGTTCTTCTCAATTGTCAATTTAAGATCTAGAATCATCTTTGGCCTCTGATATGCTAGTAGGAGGTGATCTTGATTAAGTTAGTTGAGGTGGGAAAACCTGCCCTCTATAGGTGGCACCATTACTGGGAGAAAGTCTTGAGTTGTATAAAAAAGAGGAAAAATGCTCAGCACAAGCACTCATCATCCCCTCTTCTTCTTGACTTTGGCTGCAATGCAACCAGCCACCTGGAGGCAGTGAGACCATGTTCCTGGTGCTTCCCTGTTATGACAGACTATAAACTTGACCTCTGAGCCAAAATAAACACTCTCTTCCCTAGGTTGTTTTGTTGCATTATTTTTATCACATAGCATGAAAAGTAACTAATGGACCCCTTCTGAATTTTGAGTAGAAAATTTTGAAACATATTCCACCTGATTCCTCAGAGGATCACAAGTAGAATGGAGCCTCAGATGCCCAAAGTCCTACGTTAGTAACACCCACCATGGATGGGTCTTTTCCGCCTTCCTCATTTTACTCACCTCCCCCACTGCATTTCTCTATCCCTGTGAATTGCTTTGCAAAATAAACTAACTCTCTGTAAGCCATCTTGGAAAAGTAACTTGATCTGTTTAAGCCTGCTTCCTCTTCTGTATAATAGGAATAATAACACCACCCATCTCCAAGGGTTTCTGTAAGCCTTAACTTGGAAGTGCTGAACCTGGTGAACACACAGTAAAAGCCTTGAGTCAAAGAACAGGGCCCTTTCCCACAACTTCCTCAACAAATTATTTAAGTGGTCATTTTCCTTTATTCTTTCGTTTTGCTTCTATCCCACTAGGTATCATGAATGCAAACATACCAGGTGGTGCAGTTTTGGTGTGAGATCTCTCTGACATCTCTCTGATGAAGAAGTGACTGGGGTTCATTTATTCATCAGCTTTTTTCCAAAGGAAAATCCTGAAATATTCATTTGTAGATGCAGTCCAAGAAAAGGTTGGAATGGAGATACCCAGAGACTGGGCCCAGCAGCAGTCCCTGCTATTCGATTCACCTGGCCAGGCCTCGGGATTATTTGAATATATTTTGTTCTTCATTGGTTGTGACATCTCTTTATCCAGAACCTTAGATGACACATTGGCAAGGGCCTCATGAATAATACATGGTGACCTGGAAAACTCCAGGAGGCTAAATTAAGGATGAGGATGCAAAACTTGGATTCTTTGGATGAATTCAGCTTTGACCAGAGCAGGAAAGTTTGCTAAACATGATCTACCTAGTGATTCTTCACCGTTTTCCTCCTCAAAGCCAGGCCTTACCTGAAGTTCTGCCATATAGAATCCTTTACACTGGCCTGCTACCTTCTTCAGTGCTATACTTATGATCTGGTTCCTCATGAGCCTTCCAAAGTTACCTTTCTTATGTCCTATTTTCTCCATAGCTTTTGGGTTTTTTGTCTGTTTTATTTTATATGTATGGATGTTTTGCCTACATATATGTCTGTGTGCCATGTGCATGCAGTGCCCAAGGAGGCCAGAAGAGGGCATTGAATATCCTGAGACTGGAATTACAACCAGTTATGAGCTACCATATGGATGCTGGGAGTTGAACCATGGTCCTCTGGAAGAATAGCCATTGCTCTTAACCACTGATCAATCTTTCCAGCCCTTCCAAAGCATTTTATGAATTAACATTAAACCAACAACTCCACGCAATGAACACAATATAATATACTTGCACGTGATGTGATACCACCTTTCCAGAAGCCAGTCCTATGACGTTTTCCCCCTAAAGTTTGCTGTGTTACACAGAACCACCTACAAACACCATTGAGTTTAAAAGGAAGCAGAAGCATGACTAACACTCTCAGTCTTCAAGAGCCATGATCACAGGAGCCCATACAGGATGCAGATACAAGAAATAGCAGGCTTGTATCTGGTTTTGCTGCTGATTGCCTGGCTGGATAATGAATAGGCTAAAGGATTCCCCAGTCTTGTTTTAGTTCCCTATTCAAAGGATAGGAGAACTGAGGTCTGGAGCTGACTGTCAGGATCCCACAGCCAGCCAATAATGAGGAAGAAAACCAGAGCCCATGCCCTCCCCCACCTCTGTACAACCCCTCTTCCCCCATCTAAAATGCCCACCACCCCATTCCTGGGTGAGCCATCCAGGAAAGAGGAAGGGTATATAGATCTGCAGGTGATTTACAGCAGAGATGTTTCCAGGATGCCCCATTCCATCTGGGTAATTTATGGATGTGTGAAGGACATGATGGGCTCATTGCTTACACCATGTAATTCAAAAACTGCGGCTGCCCCAGGAAGATGGGTGAGAGGTATAAAAATATGTACATTTGATGGAGCATATATATGTGTTTGTAAATACAGTCTGTTATTGCTCAGTGTTATTATATATCCATCATCTTTCTTTGGGTTATTGGAAACATAAAAATCTTACTAAGAACACAAAGAACGATAAGTCACCAAGGAAAGTATATCTTCCCAGGGATGATTTTATGTCAGGAACAGTTTCTGCCTTCAGAAAATAAAGTCTTTGCACTGCCAGAGAGGGAAGAGAAGACAAGGTGGGACTGAGAGACAACACCAACAAGCCCCTGTGCAGAAGTAGCTCCTGGAAGTGATGAGGTAAGTAGTAGAACAAGGCAGAGAATCAGGGGACTGAGAGAATCAGGACGGCCTTCACCGGTCTCTGACCTTGAGCAAATCATGACCTTGAAACTCACTTGTTTCCTTACCTGTAAACTATGGGTCAGATTTTCTGGTGGAACAAAACAGGGCTCTAAGGCTACACACACAAACAGTTTTCTGCCCCCCCTCCAAATTACCCCATCCTAAGTGAGTCTCCAACCTGGCTGCATGAAAAAGACATTGATGGATCAGACCTCCCCTCCTTCATGCCCTCCTCACAGCCCCTGAATGCAAACCACAAAGTGGAACCGTAAACCAAATCCCAGGCAGCAGACATAGTCAATAGCTTGGACGTGATTTTTAAGTGAAATTAACGATTTTTCGAATATAGATTTCCTCTCCAGGCCTTTGCTCCCAACTTCAGAGATTCATGCTTCTACATGCATATGGTAATGTAGCTGAAGCTCTGCCTTCTGTTATAAGTCAAGTGTTAAGGAGGCCTGGGAGGGGAGCTTGGAGTGCGGAGACCAGTTGCATGAGGTCACAGTGGAAAGGGTCCTCTACAGCCACAATGGAAGACAGTGGGCTAGAGGAACCTGGTGTTCGGGAGTCCTCCAATCTGCGCCCCACCCTGCACCCTAACTCGCTCTGTGCTTCCCACATATCCACAATCTGGGCACCAGTTGGTACAGCTGAGAAAGCTGAGATGAGAACATAGTCTCTAAAAGGGCTCCCTTAGGACCTCAGCTGGGATCGTACACATACTAAATCCATAGTACACTAAATAGTGGTAAAGGGTCAGATTTGAAAATGTTCATTTCATTAATTAAGTTTGCTTCTGTTCTTCAGAAACTCACTGGAGTGTTTCCAGGGGTTATAATCAATTGCATTAATGGCCCCAAACACTAGCCTCCCGGTGTCCACAGCTTTACAGTTTGTTTTCCTTGGATCTGGTCTCAGCCTTCTGACTTTTCCCATCAACTGGAGAATAGCAGTATGATGCAAACAGAAGCTTCTGAAGGTACTTGCATTTAAATCCTCACCTCTTGGACCTGGTCACCAATGTGGCTTACCTTCTGGATGAAAGAGGCACGTAAAGAAAGATGAGGATTCCAGCTACTATTGTGCTGGACCACAAGGCCACTGACCAACTGACCAGCTAACCATGGGTAAATAAGAAACCCCCTTGCCATCAGTCAAGCATGATCTGGGACAACAGACATCCCCACTAACCCCAGAGATGCAAGGGTAATTTCATATGGTAATTATTACATGGCAAATGCCGACTAATACACCAGATGGTAGGAGATTCTGCCCAAGATGTACATATACAGCAGCTAGTAGGAGACTCTGTCTAACATTTACAAATTTGGAAAAATCAGAATATCTAAGCCCCAGTGGGGGACAGTTCTGGGTCCTGGGGACACATTGTCTGGAAGCTGCAGGAACTCAAGGACTTTGTCTCATGTTCTAAGCTTACAATGGGTTATCTGATGTGAAATATTCTCATGCCATTTGTCAATTTCTGTACTCCCTACCTACACACAGATTTTTCACTCCCTCATTCCTATAGCTCACATAATAACCAAAGGATTCATCACCACCTTCCCTGGTTTTTTTTTTTTTTCTCCACACGAAAGCTTTCAGCTCCTGACCTGCTGTAAGCTGCCTGAGGCAGAGTCAGTCACTCCACACTCACACTTGACAACTCAACAAGACTTATAAAAAAGAAAACTAGGGATGGCACAACGTATTGATGTGCAGAAGTATATATATACATATGCCTGTTTGTGTATCTATACTCTGCATGTTTGTTAGTTGGCACTACATTACGATGGCAAGATATCTGAGGTTATCTACTTACAAAGAGAAAGGTTATTAGCTCATGAGTTTGGAGGATTCTATCTACATTAAGTTGGCCCTGTTTCTTTGGATATAGCAATAATACCTGGCAAGAGTGTGTGGTGAAATCTTATTGTCAAAAAGCCAAAGAGAGTGGGGTGGGGCACAGGGCAAGTAGGATCTCACCATCCCCTTCAAAGACACATCCCCAGTGATCTAAAGACCTACTAGACCTCACCCCTGCAAGTTTCCACTACCCCCCAGAAGCATAACCTGAGGCCAAGCCTTTAACACATCGGCTTTGGAGGACACAAACAATATCCAAACTATAGCAATGTGTGCAAGCATATGCAGACCTATGTACATATGCATATTATATATGTATACAAGCACATGTATACATATGTACACACACACACACACAGACACACACACACACACACACACACACACACACACACATATTCAGAAAGAGTCCAGCCTCAGCACAGTGATAGTATTAGAACCTGTGCCAGCCTACAATTCTTAAATTCTAATTTATTTAAACTCCATTGCTTGCCTAAGGGTTAAACAAGGGCTTTTGCCATGTTGCGTAGGTTAAGTGGACTCTAACCACTGAGCTATGTCACATCATGTTATTTTTTCATAGAAGCACTGAAAAATCGGTGATTGGGACTCCAGTTTTGCTTCTCTACCTCTTCAACCTTTTCCTACACTTTATGCATTTCCTCCTGGTCCTAGATCCCAAGGATATGTGGGAGTAGCTTCACACAGAGCCCAAGCATGCATGTAGGAGAACCACTCACCACCCCTGGTACTCACTCTTGGACATTCCGATCTTTACAAAATCCAGGACTGTCATGTGATTCTAGATCTGCCACATGCCCGGATCATAGTGATAATCAACCTGTTCTGACTATTGTACGCTCAGATATATTCTGCCGAACAAACGTGAATGCTCCCATACTTTAGTTTGTATGATGATTTTATTTGTAGCAATAATTGCCTGAGGTCGAGCAAGCCAGAGCAGAAGCGAGCAGAGTGGGCAGCCCTTATCCAGCCTTGGAGCAGAGCTAGGCGGATCTCTTGTTTAGGACACACAGCATAGCAGACACACGCCTTAATTCATTGAGACCTGGAGGTCTGTCAAACAGCAGTGACGAGGGGTTGTTGCTGGTTAAACCAAAGGAGGAGAACAGAAAGCTTTAAATAGAAGGACGCACACAGTAGAGTTCTTGCGGAGAGGGACGCGAGCATGAAGGTAAGGTTTCTGCTATTGGCTCTGACTCGTGTTTTTAACTCAGCAATGGCTCTGGTTCTGTATTAAAAATATCAAGATCCACAGGATGGGAGTCAGAGGCCTTCCGAGGAAATTCAAGAGTCCATCAACAGAGGATGAAGTATACAAATGCACCCAAGTGACCAGTTGGGCTAACACACACCCTGATAGGACCAGGAAACAGACATCTAGTATCCAACCTGACTAGTAGCAGCCAACTTTCACTGGCCCTACTCAGTAATTAGCCCCTGCCTTCCCTCTGGGGCTATACAATTGGCTCAGTCCCTAAAGGAGAAATTAACATTCACTGATCGTGTGACAAGTAACCATGTAAAAGTCTCTCTCTTTCTCCTTCCCTCCCTTTCTCTTTCTACCCTTTCCTTCTCCCTCTCTCACATCTATAAAATGAGAATATGGGAAGGATGATTATACCTGCTTCTAGAATTGTTAAGCCTACATTAAATAACTAGCCCAGGCTCTTCCACCTGTAATGAATGCTTAGTAAACAGCAGCTGTCATTATTTATAGAACACTCATGCCCAGGGAAGATCCCACAAGAAGGCCAGAGGGGCATAAACTCTTCCTAAAGATGACACCTGAATTAAATTTAGGTAAAAGGATTAAAATCAAGTTGGTAGGTGTGGAGGGCAGGTATGGCAGTCCATGGTAAATAAAGGCCAAAGAGGCATGACAAGTTATCTTGTGGAAAGAAGGGAAAATAAACTCTGGTATGCTGATAAGTAGAAACCAGAATATGTGCAAGATTGCCTTTTAGAATGCGGGAACAGCTAAGTTGGTAATCCAAGTATGAGGACTTGAGTTCAAGACCCAGAACCCATCTTTAAAAAAGCAAAAGAAAAAAGACAGCCTGGCACAGTGGCCTGCACTTGTAATCCTAGCTAGGGTACATGCAGACAGGAGGGTCTGGGCCACTTGAGAAGTTCTAGAGAGGCTCTGTCTCCAAAAACATGTGAATAGAATCTGAGGAAGACACCTGATCAGGAACACATATGTGCATGTGTACCAGCACAGGTATGTACACACACACACACACACACACACACACACACACACACACACAAATACAACACACACAACACACACACAACACACACACAACACACACACACACACACACACACACACAAATACAGCACTGTGTCTGAGCTCCGAAATAACATCATTCACAGATATGCTCCCCTCTCCCTCCCTTCTCTCTCTCTCTCTCTCTCTCTCTCTCTCTCTCTCTCTCTCTCTCTCTCTCTCCTCTAGAAGCTAGTTTTCTCTAAAAGCGTAGTCATTTGTAAGTCTCCCACATTCCAGTGTTAGGCCACATACTCAAGAATATTTGGGCATCACAAACTGTCATTGATGGAGACAAAAAAAGGATACAAATTTTGGTGGAAAGGGAAAGGAGAATGGATCGGAGAAGAGTTGGGGGAGGGAGGATGCATATGACTAAATCATTTTATATGAAATATGCAAGGAACTAAGAAAAATAGTTGCACAGATTTATTTTTGAGTGCAGATTATAATATTTACTTATTATAAAGCCAGTCAATAAGAACAGGGCTGTTTTGATTAAACAAATTGGATGCTATGCTCAGGTTGATACAAAACCAAAAACATCATCCATAACCCCCTGACTGCACCCTTTTCATGTTTATCAAAACAAACTCATTGTTTTCATGAGTTTTAGCTGCACATTGTTCTGAGAACATGGCTTACCCAGAGAAATAGCTGAAAATGCTAGTGGGTCAAGGAAAAAAGAAAGACGAGGAGGAATTGATTTTCGGTGTTTGACTACTCTTCAAAGTGATCCAGAAACATAAAAGGAAGTCAAAGACAAGTGAGTTCTACAAATTTATCTCCTCCCAGCACAGATCCATGGTAGAATGGCTCACCGCATGTTTGCTTGTTCATTAGCTACCTCCTGGGTGTCTAAGGCACCATATGTGGCTCCATCCTCAGGTAATGCTGTTGGAAGCAAAAGCAAGCCACCTGTCTCATCTTGAGGCTTAAGCCTTTGGTACGTGGGAGATGGAAACTTCACCTTTCAAAGGGGATGATCTGTAGTGTGATGGTAAATAGTGATATGGACATTATTAATAAAGCGGGAAAGGTTAAAAAAAAAAGGTACATGTGGAAGACAATTCCACAAGGACCCTGCAGTGGATCATGCAAAAGATATGAGGGAGTCTGTCCCTGATGCTGGGGCAGGAGCAAGCCAGCTGGTACCATGGCTCTGAAAAGTTCAGGGAAGAGCAAGAAGGATGATGGGAAGAACAAAGGAGAAAGAGAGAGGGGAGCTTCAGGGAAGGGGTCAGAAATGCAGACAGGGAAGGGATGGCTTTAGAAGTACCACCATTGTGCTATTGGCATCATTTCAGCAGAATGAAATCTGCTGTTTCTAAAGGTTGCTCAAGATATGAGACTGATGGGGTGTGACATCAGAAGAACCAGAGGCCATAACAATGGCCCAGGAGCAATGGCTAGTGGCATGCCCAATGTGATAGTGGCAATTATGAGTGATGGCTGGATAATGGTATACTCTGAAAGTCAAACCAATAGGGGATCCTGACCAGTTGTATGCAGGGTACAAAAGAAAGAATAGAACTAAAGCTGTCCCCCAAAGTGTTTGGTACAAGCAGCAGTCAGGGAGGTGCTGTCACTACAGCCTCAGACCCAACTAGGTGGGTCTTCTCAGCTAGACCTCTCAGGAAACTGCCCTCACAGATAAGCCCAGGAGTATGTCTCCTAGCCAATTCTAAATCCAGTCAAGCTGACAATTAAGCTTAAGGACAATGAGAGCTGGCAGAGATCATCATGGGTGATAAAGTCAGATTTAGCGGAATGATAAGAACAGAAGTCCAACTAGAATATTGCAAGGAGAAAGTATACAAAAAGGATTGAGTCGGTAGTAAAAATGGGTCTTCTCAGAATTTTTGCTTCATAAAGGAACTAATCATGAAATGTCATCTGAAGGGAGAGTGAGATTCAGGTGTTTATCTGGTACAACTTTTGATATATCTGTGCCCTATGAGAAGGGACCAGGAGAAAGAACACATGTGACATCTGTGAGGGAAGGTGCTAAGATGGACTGTAAAGCTGCCTGAATAAAGGGGCTGTGCAGCTATCTTTGTAAGCTAAAAACGAAGTCCTAGGGTGGGAAGGAAGGAAGGAAGGAGAGAGAGGTTAGAGGTTCAAGGGAAAAGATGATATTTAAAACAACCTTGATGAAGAGGGAAAATGATCCAGAGAAACAAGTACTGGTTTCCAGACAGCTCAAAAGTCTACGAGAGTCTGTGAGAGCCCCATGCTGGTGGGTCGGGGAAGTAGTCCCTGGATGCACAGAGTCAGTTGTTTATGGGGAAAAAGTAGCACTGAGTAGGCAGAGATGGTTATGACATACTGTGTGGTTCTAGACCTGAGAGGGGCTAGGGTAAAGGATGTAGGCTTTGAAGACAAGATACTTGCTTATAAAACCTTGATCCACCACTTGCTAGCTGTGCAATTGTGGACAAATTACCTAAACTCTCTGTGCCTCAGTTTCTTCATCAGATTCTTAAACAAAGATAAATGTTTGAATGGACACAAATGCTAACTATTCCCATTTGATCACAATAGATTACTTATATACATATTTAGCATAGTATACTGTATATGTGTAATGTGTAATATGTCACAGCTACATTTTTAAATAAGTAGGCAAATGTATATACAATGTTTGGAGTAGTGCCTGGATCAGTTACAACTCTGTGTAAGTCTTTTGAGGGAGCCTACTAAGGCCTCCCTGGACAGTTAAAATCTTCACTGTTTGGCAAAAGAAGGAGGAGGACAGGAGAAAGAGAAGGGAGAGAGGGGAAGAGGAAGCAGGTGAATAGGGAGAGTAATCCATGAAGTGTAGCACTTAAGAATAGTAAGAAATCGACATCACTTTAAAAAATCTCATCTGGCCCGCTTTGGCTGGATATACTATCAGATATGTATGTCTAACTTATTCTTAGTCGGGGTCAAACATCATTTCCATCTTTTTCTGTACTTTATCTGCTGCGATAGCTAGAACAACTAAAAGTTGGTCCAAAAACTGCTCTTGTCATTGTCAAACTGTGTTGTAGTTAGGGTCCCCCAACAGACCACTGCACTTTGAGAGCTGCTTCCTGACACACCCTGTAACTGAAACTACTCGTTCTCAACTTGACTGGAGGTGGAATCAACTAAGAGGCAAACTTCTGAGTACTCATGGGGGATTTTCTTCATGAGCTTGTTTGGTGGGGAGATGCACCCTAAATATGAGTGGCATTTCCTGGTGGCAACCTAGATAAAAGATGGAAGGCGGAAGCTTTGATTGTTGTCCACTTGCCTTCACTCTCATCGGCAAATTCATCCATCCTGCTGCTGTTCCTATTGCATTCCTTGGCAGATATTAGTACCCAGCTTTAGGTTTCCAACATAGACAAAAGACCCAAAGCTCTCCAGGAATCCTTGAGTCCCAGGCTGGAACTCCTTAAATATTCAGCACTATGGACTGAGCAGCTACCCGATTCTATGCCTTTCTTGTATGAGACAGCCATTGTTGGACTACCCAAATGACATCATGCAAGCCAATCTGATAAATCACCTTTTAATAAATATTCATCTTATCAGTTCTGTTTCTCTAGAGAATCCTGGCTAATACAAAACCTGAGCACCAATTAGAAGGATGAAATCCTGGCCAAGGAGTGTTATGTAGAGCCAACATGTGCAGCATATTTTTATTACTACAATTTCACTTTTAAATTAAAATTAACGCAAGAGGGCAGGAGATGTGGCTCAATTGGCAGAGTTCTTGCTTAGCATGAATAAGACCCTGAGTTCCACCTAGCATAACATAAAAATGGCATGGTAGCATATGCCTGTAATCTCAACACTTGGGAAATAAGGCCAGAAAATTAAAACTTCTAAGCTTGCATTAGCTGTACAATAAGTCTGAAGGCAGCCTGGTCTACATGAGACCTTGTCTCAAAAAAAGAATGTTTGCAACTCAACTGTGATCAAACCACTGAAGGTCCAGGAATAGTACACCCAGTAGCCAATGGGAGTCCTGCATTTTTTCCTGGAACCCTCTAGGACACCAGCTCTGGAGTAAATGCATCCATTTGCCTGTGTTCTCAATAGTGAAGCTCTAAGTTGCATCCTAGCAGCTGGATGCTCACAGTGGTGCCAGTCATATTCCAAGACGATGGGTGCATTCTGGGTAGCATCTGAGCCCACAGCCTTCATAAGGGACTTATGGCCCTTTAGTTGATGGTATTGGTTGCTCTCACAGATGGGGTTTTTACACTAGGTGGTAAAACGGTGCTATCAGAATAGTGACATATGGGGCTTTGTGTGGACTCATCCGCCTGCAGGTTTGAGGGCTGCCTGCCCAATCTAGCTTTCTATTTCCATACAACAGTTGAATACTCAGAAACAGATGGAACCTTTCTTGATTGGCTTTGCCTGATCAAAACCCATAAAGTGGAAAAAGAGAGAGAGAGAAACAGAAGAGGAGACAAAGATTTTCAAAATAACTAAGAGATTGTCTCTTCCACTGCCATACATCTTTCAGTGCTCCCTGACCCAGCATCAAACCCTTCCCCTCTGAGCACAAGCCTGGCCTCATAGCCTCTTCAATACTGTACAGCAGCCAGTTGTGAGTGACATCACCAAAACAGGCTTCAAGAAAGACACTTACACATCATGGCAGTAACAATTAAAATGTAAGGTGATAGGACTCCTGTTCCAGTGCTGACCAGAGTCAGTGTTCCAGAATGTTAGTGTTAAATTGGGTAAGAGGAAGATGGTATGAAATGTTCTCCTATGAAAAGAACACTGCCTAGATAGATAACATTCCTGCATGCAGTACTTAGGTGCTCTGTGTCCTTGAGCAAGTAAGTAGCTTCACTTTCTCTGGTCCTGTTTCCCCACCCACAAACTGGGCCCTTGTGATGTTCAGATGAGATGGTGTCTAGCACAGTGTCCTAACAGGCTTAGCAAAGACGATATTTTGAGATCCCCTGACTTTGAACGTTGGGCTTCTGATGTCTGATACTTCATACCCAACTTCCTCCTGTGCCAAACCACCTCCTGTTATCTTGATTGACAAAGATGATAGATGACATTTTTGTTTCTATGGTTGGAAAGACATGTTTATTGAACAGGTGAAATCCTTTGCCTGTATGTCTCTGTTAGCAGTTGGTGAGCTCTAGGCCCATGGAAGCTACATCATCAAGGAATCTGCACTCTAACTCAGGAGAGTAATCAGGGATGTGCTCAGAACTGGAAGACCCTCTCTGTCAATTTATGGTAAGGGTAGTAAACTTTTCAGGAAACTATCCAAATACTCAATGTCAGGTTACTAAAGGGAAAAATGGTACTGAGACTCCAGAGGCTCTTCTGGCCTTTCTATGAGCTCATAGCTCTCCAAGGGAAAGGCCAGGTCTCATTCAGTTCTATATCACTGGGTCCACATGTGTTGGCATGTAGTAGGTGCTCTCCAATTCGATCATATCTTCTATCTCATAACTTTGCAATGCTCTTTCACTTTAAGCCAGATATAACATCCCACCTCAGGCCTGGCCATTGTATGTTAATCAACTTTTCATCCCTGTAATAAAAATAATTGAGGCAAAGAACCTAGAAAAAGAAATGGTTTCTTTGGGCTCCTGGCTTTGTACACTCCAGGATCACTTGTCTCTCTTGGTTCCTTGGGAAGCCTGTGGCAGGCATATTTCTTCATGGCAGAAGACTGGAAGCAATGAGAGGACAGGAAGAGATTGAGTTCCTACAATTATTCCAAAACAAAGGTGCTCCAAACAATACACCTTTCTGGTTTCAAAGTTTCTGCGGCTCAGTGTAAAGGACTCTGAAGCAGAACATCCTTAAAAGAAAGGCAAGAGGACTGACCCACTCATGGGAGGGGCTAGCCAAGAGCAGCATAACTGCCTAGTGGAACCCAAACCAGGGCAGATGGCCCAGCAGAAAGCCACTAAAGCTTTGTGGGAGACAGGGACACAGCAAAAACTCATGATACCAGAAGCACTAAACATTAATAATTGCTGTTGGGGGTCCGAGGAAATGGCTCCATTAGTAAAAGTGCTTGCTCTATAAGCATGGGGACCTGAGTTTAAATTCTAGCATCCACAGGGAAGAAAATCTGGGCATGATGATGCTGACACCTGTAACCTTAGCACGGTGAGAGCAGAGACAGAAGAATCTCTGGCTGCTAATGTAGCTCTAGATTCAGTTAGAGACCCTGCCTCAAAGGAATACAGCAGGCAGAAAAAGGTATCAGTGTCCTCTTCTGACCTCCACATGTTCACATCTGTGCATAATACACATGTATGCTCATACACCATGCAAATACATATATGTGCATATAACACACATATATAGACATACAGATAGTAGTAATAACTGACTTCACATCTCTATGTCATTGTCTATGAAAAGGACATAATATTTGTATCTTCCATAGTAGTTATGAATATTAAATGAGTTAGTATTTCCAAAATACTTACAATAGTTACCATTGTATAATAATCAATTATGAGTGCTTTTTAGATTAGCATAATCAGTCAATAATAACTTGCCAATTATGTTTTCCAGGTGTTAAGCCTTTAAAGTCATCACAACAGTCTTATCTGGTTGGTGCATAACCATTGTCATTCTCAAAATGGAACTTAGTATGTTTAAGAAATGTACACAGTCCTAAATGGGATATCTTCATCAAACCTGTCCTCTTAGGGCTCAGAGAACTCTGTGGAAGAGGAGGCAAAAAGAGTTTAAAAGCCTGTGATAGTTTGAATGTAATTGGCCCCCATATATTCATAAGCATTGGAACTATTAGGAAGTGTGGCCTAATAGTGTTGGAGTAGGAATGGCCATGTCAGAGGAAGTGTGTCACCATAGAGGTGGGTTTTGAGGTCTCCTATGCTCAAGCTATGCTCAGCGTCTCAATTCAGTTCCTGTTGCCTGAAGATCAAGATGTAGAACTCTCAGCTCCTTCTCCTGCACTATGTCTGCCTGCACTCTACCATGTCCCACCATGATGAAAATGGACTAATGCTCTAAAACTGTAAGTCATCCCCAATTGTTTTCTTTTATTAGAGTTGCCGTATTCATGGTGTCTCTTCACAGCAAGTAGAAACCCTAAGAAAGAGCCATTGGGGATGGAGGACACAAAGGAAACAAGGCCTTCTAGGTACAACAAGACCAGTGCACATATGAACTAATAGAGACTGTGGAAGCATGGTCCTACATGGGTCTGCCCCAGATGGGGTCCAAGCACTGAGAGAAATGGACACAAGCCCCATCCCTAACAGAGAAGCTATCTCCAGTTGATAACCACTCACAAAGGAACATTAGCTTTCTCCAGTGGAGTCTCATTGTGTATACAAACCACACTTATGGGCAGGACCCATTACAGTAGTAAACGGTCAACACAAAAGGAACTCAATAGTACTTCTGGAGGTTTTTGTTTTGTTTTGTTTTGTTTGTTTGTTGTTGTTGTTGTTTTGTCTGCAATGCTTTATCTGAACCTTTTTTTCAACCTTACAGATATTTTGCTTATATATTAAGGTTTCTGGTTTTATTTTTATGAGTTTTCTGTGTGTGTAAATGTGTGTGTATGTATCAGCATCTATAGGTGTTTCTTATGCTTTTTCTTTGGCTTTTTTCCATGTTTTTTAGTTTAGTTTAGTTTTGTATTGTACTATTCTGGTTTCTTTTCTTTCATCTTATTTTATTATCATTATGTTAGATGCCTGTTTGTAGTGTAATGAGTGAAATGTATTTGAGTGGATGGGGAAGTGGGGAAGAGTTGGGAGGAACTGGGGGAGGGGAAACCATAATCAGAATATATTGTATGGAAAAATGTATCTATTTTCAATTTAAAAACATAAAAAATGTGCATATATATTATATATCATATAAGTGGAGAGTCAGAATTTGAACTTTTGATCAGTTAAATAAAATCCATGATAAGAAAGCTAAGAGAGTACAGCCACAACAAAGAGGAGAGAAAAGTAACAAGAGGTACAAACAGGTGACTGAGCTGTCTCAGGAGGAGGGCTGACAAGCCAGGCAGGAGACTAGTCATCCCCTTTTCTTTTTTTTTTTTTAATAGAAGAAAGAGTTTATTTGGGCTTACAGTTTCAGGAGATTAAAGTTCATAATAATGGACAGCCTGGCAGTAGGCAGCAGGCCTGGAAGCGTGAACAGGAACTGAGAGCTCACATTAAGAATTAAACTGATTTTTTTTTTAAATAAGAATTCAGATCTTAAAAATAAAATCCAAAGTTCCTAGCATAATAGATTAGGGCATCTTCTAATTAAAACAAGGCATTTCTTGCCCTAGGAGAACTCCTCTGAGCCTCCCTCTGGAGGTGTGTACTTGGGCAGTAAGTAAAAGGATTTACTCTGGCTCAAGCCCAGGAGCTAGAATAATGGGGGACTTAACCTTTGCATACCATTTTTCTTCTGATAAAGTGAGAGTACTTTTTGGGGGGCAGAGGGCGCTTTTGGAGTTTCTCTGGCCTTGAACATGCAGGAGATCTGCCTGCCTCTGCCTCCAGAGTGCTAGGATTAAAGGTGTGCACCACCACTGCCAGGCTGAGAGTACTTTTAGTGTTTCTGTTTTTCAGAAACTTTCTGAAGTATAAAACATTGTGTTTTTTTGAAATTGTCTGGTGCCTTATTGGGCCTAAAAGGTTGAGCCAAGGCTGAAAGACCAACAATACTAAAGGAAAAGAGAAGTCTGAAGGGATAGCATGAGGCATTTTTAAGCCACTTAGGCTACTGAAAATAGAAACTGATATCTCAATATGACCCTGGGGAACAAATCTAGGTCACCTAGGTGGAAATTCAGGGCCAGTTGAATGTAAGGAAGAACCAGATAAGAATTCTATCTCTTCAAACAACAATCCAATGCCTGAGAAGGCAAGGGACTCTACTAGATGATGTTGGAAGATTCTGGAAAGCCACATGCCAAGGATGCTATGGATAGATTCCTTCTCTGGACAATAAGTCAAATGATTTAGCTTTTGAAATCTCTTCCAGCCCACAGTTGTAGCCTTGTAGGAAACAAATGCATGTGTAAGTACAGAACCAAACCTTCCTGAAATGTCCCCTGGTTTTATTCTGACTCCATGATAGGAAACAAGGACAACTGACAGGAAAACCCCACTTTTTCAAGTTACAAAGTAACAAAGCTAGACCACAACTTAAAGGGACAAAGTACATCACACACACACCCACACAGAAAAAGATGATAGCCCTCCATAGATCATGCAAATGTCACAAGCTGTCCTTGAATTGATCACAGAGATTACTTGATCCTCACTTAGACAACATCTAAGTCTCCGAATGTAGCCTCCCTTGCTTGTCTACCTAGCTGTTCCAAAGCTCATTCCTCTAGCAACTATGAGCCTAGCCTGACTACTCCTTACTATTCCTAACTTTATCTGGTATCTCTACCTTTTCTCTTTTTTTGTCTTTATTATTATGTGTTTTAAATTTTATACATCAGCCATGGGTTTCCCTGTCCTCCCCCCTCCCGCCCCTACCCCCATCTTCCCCCAGCCCCTCCCCTCCATTCCCATGTCCTCCAGGATCAAGGCACCCCTGGGGATTCATTTAAACCTGGTAAATTCAGTACAGGCAGGTCCTGTCACCTCCTTCCAGACTGAGCAACATGTCCCTGTGTAAGCCCAAGGTTTCAAACAGCCAGCTCATGCACTAAGGACAGATCCTGGTCCCACAGACTGGATGCCTCCCAAGCAGATCAAGCTATTCAATTGTCTCACTTATACAGAGGACCTGATTCAGCTGGGGGCTCCACAGCCTTCGGTTCGTAATTCATGTGCTTCCATTCCTTTGGCTATTTGTCCCTGTGCTTTTTGCAATCTTGGATTCAACAATTCACGATCTTGCAGACCCTCCTCTTTCTCGACAGTTGGTCACCTGGAGCTCCACCTGGGGCCTGGCTGAGGATGTCTGCATCCACTTCCATCAGTTATTGGATGAGAGTTCCAAGACGACTGTTAGGGTGTTTAGTCATCTGATCACCAGACTAGGTCAGATCAGGCTTTCTCTCGACCATTGCCAGCAGACTACAGAGGATATATCATTGTGGATTTCTTGGGACCTCTCGAGCACTATGCTTATTCCTGTTCTCATGTGGTCTTCATTTATCATGGTGCTTCCTTAGAAAATTGGGAATCCATCTCCCCCAAAACGCAGCTATAGCACTCTTGGGCATATACCCAAGGAATGCTCAATCATACCACAAGGGCATTTGCTCAGCTATGTTCATATCAGCATTGTTTGTAATAGCCAGAACCTGGAAACAACCTAGATGCCCTTCAACTGAAGAATGGATAAAGAAAATATGGTACATATACACAATGGAGTACTACTCAGCAGAGAAAAACAATGACATCATGAGGTTTGCAGGCAAATGGATAGATCTAGAAAAAATCATCCTGAGTGAGGTAACCCAGACTCAGAAGGACAAACATGGTATGTACTCACTCATAGGAGGATACTAGATGTAAAACAAAGATGACTAGTCTGCTACACAACTCCAGGGAGGCTACCTAGAAAACGGGACCCTAGGAAAGACCCAAGGATCACCCAATGACATAGAAATGGATGAGATCTACATGAACAACCTGGACGACAGTGGGAGTAATGAAGGGCAAGATTTGAGGGAAAGAAAGCTTAGGGGAGCAGGAGATCCCAGCTGGATCAAGAACAGAAAGGGAGAATGAGGAATACCTTTTCTTCTTGATATTCCCCAATGGCCACTATCCCTGTTCTCTTCTCACATGGTCATGGAACTCATAACTTTTCCCAGCTCTTTATTTGACACTGCACATCTCATGAGTAACTTCAGACATCCCTGTGGAGTTTGGGTCACTCAGATGCCAGCAGTTCCTCCATCACAGGCTGTAGTATGGCTCTCTCCCAGGACCACAAAGCTTCATGTCCTTTCAACCTATAGAAGCACCCCACAGCCACCCACTCAGGCATCTCAACTTGACCATTCTCAAAATTACTTTACCTTCTTCCAAAATCAGCTGCCCTTCTTGACTGGCACCAAATTCTGCTACTGTGTAGCTTTCTCATTTTCTGTGGGCTTCAGGATTCCAATCTGTGAAATAAGGAAGTCTGAGTGCTTCATTTCCAAAGTCACTTTATTTCAATTTTGACATCTTGTCACACTAAGATTCTAAGATTTTAAATGTTGCCCTAGTTCTATGGCAAAATAATAAAAATATTAATATTAATCTAATTTTATTGAACAATTGTATGTGGTAGAACTTTCTATGATTGATGCCTATAAGTCACTTCCATAAGGCACCCCCACCATCATTGTGGAAGATCATGAAGCAGGCTAAGGGAGGCTAGGGGGCTTGCTCAAAAGTAAACTGCTGTGTAACAGTCATCCAAGATTCAAGCCTTTATGACCCAATTCACATCCTAGGGCTCCAGATGGGAACCATACTTGAGTTTTAACCTTGGTTTTTAGATTTATCACCTCTGTGTCCTTGAAAAAAAGCTTTGTCCTTTTATGACTTGGTTTATATAACTTTCAAATGGGAGATACAATAACAGCTACTCTTATTAACTTGAGTATAGACCTGTAGGACTGAGTTAATACCCCAAATATAGTCTTATGACTTTCCACCAAGATTCATTTATTCCCCACAATGCTTAATCTTCTTGTGGAAAGACAGCTGATCTCCCAGATTCACCACTGGAGGAAAGGGCTATCAGGTCAGAATGCAAAGGAGAGGTTGAGAAGTCAGACTCCAAGGGAACCAGGAGAGAAGTATGTATTTGTAGAAAACAGTGTTGAATCAGAGCATTGCTTCCTGTCCACAAGTATAAGGAAAGGTTTCTAAGAAGCAATAAGCAGATGAATTGGGCCTTTCCTGAAAAAGGACTCCCACCCTCCCCATCTGCCCATGTCTCTGTGCAGTATAGGGAGGAGAGGATGGCAAGAGTTCAAGAGAAGTTCTAAGACACAGACAAAGAGGAGCCTTTACCCAACTCCAGCTCAAGGAACATCTCTGTGGTGGTAGCTGAGTTTCAGAGATCTGAGACCACCCTTCAGCAGCAATTGTTCACAAGGTGCCTCATGAAATATAGAGAGACCTGGTATCAGAGAAATGAGGACCTAACTGAGAACACCATAGAAGGTCTTTCAATCAGGATGAATGGGGAACTTATCCCATATCCAGCAGTATCAATAGATGTACCACATCTGGTCTGAGATGCCTGCAGTTTCACTCACCCTTGGACTCCCTAGATCTCAGACACAACCCTACATCATGGTAGGACTCAAATGGACTAAAGATTGTCTTCTGCTACTCAGAGGACTGAAAGTTCTAAATGATGAGCTAAAAGGAAGAGGATTACATTGATGCTCTTGTCCACTTGAGTTTGCGGCTTGAATATGTAAAGCAGCCCATCTGACCCTAGCACAAGGTTGCTTTGTTACCCTACTTGTGCTGCTATAACTTCCTCTCCATATCATATGCTCCTTGTCAGTCCTTGTGTCTACTTGATAACAATATGGGGAGATGAGATATACCTGCCCTCTACTCCGCATTCACAACAATCTTCTATCTAGTTCCTAGAGTGAAAAATCACTTTTCTCTCCTCCCACCCACAGATGCTGATTGATGTGGATGAAAATGAAATAGCCTACTAGAAAAGACTTTATCCTAGAACTCAAGTCACAGTGCATCTATCTGTTCATTAGTTAATCAGCTTGTTTATTTAGTGACCTCCAGACTCCACCAGAACAGACAGAAAAGAAAACCAACCAGAGTCATGCTTTGCAAGCCTTACAGAACCTACACATCACCTAGGGATCTCGTTAAAATGGAGCCTCTGATTCAAAGGTCTAGGAAGGGGGCCTGGGCTCTACATTCCTAACAAGCTCCCAGCTGCTAGTAATCCTGGTGATCCCAGGACTGCACCAAGGCTCCAGTCAAATCTTCACTCTGACTGTCGGTAACCGTGTGACCTTAGGTAGGCTAATTAACATCTCTGAGCCTCCATGTCATCATTGGTGAGTGAGAACTTTTTATGATTTCTTGCTGAAAGTTTGTATAGGTGATGATTCAAGATAATTCAACAAAGTTGTGACATGTCATGGGCATTCACCAAGCAGCAGCATGAGTGACTGGACCAGCATGGCCTCATTTCTGCTAAATGTGGTAGTGTGTCTTTAAAGTAGATCCCTGAGTGATAGTTTGTGAAAAGAGAATGGCTGTGGTGATCATATGGGGGTGTTGGACTCTTCTACATTACCTTTGGGGGATCTGTCAAAATGGATTCTGCCCACTGCCTGGGATTATGCCCTCCTCACTACAGTCTTCTGGGTTTTACCCCAACACAAGAGCCATCTTTATTCACTGTATATTGCAATTAGAATGGAGAGTAATTCCCAAGCCCAGATGGATCCACCCCTCCATGGCAGCCTTAGTTTCTCTCTGTAAAGTTCTCAGAGTTTGTGGCAGCTTTACAGGACCTAACTATGGAAATTATATATCAGCTAAAAATGCTGGAAATTAGATTACATTTTATTGTGGGGAGGACAACAGAAATATGACAACAAAGGTTTGGTGGAAGAGACACAGGTACATCAGCCTAAGACTCTTAAATGAAACAGCCACTCTGAAAGCTTGACTTACCAGAGCTGAAGAGGACACCAATCCAGCTCCAGTGATGTCCCTGGGGATATGAAGATGACTCTCACTTCTGAGAGGCAAGGCAAGTTTCTGAAAAGATGCTATCCCTTACTGAGGACATCCAGATTCAAATCAAGGTTCACCCTCCTGAGATGCAGTATACAGAAGCAGATGGAACCCAAAACAAAAATTAGTACACCACGATAAAGTGGCCAGTGGTTGCAAACACAAAGAGCACTTCCTTTTCAAGTACCAACTTATCTGTGGTTAAGTAGTCATCCATGTTTTACAGACAAGGAGAGTAAATTTCAAAGCTCAAATTCCGTCATGACTTGTCTGTGTGTAACAGGCAGAAAATGACAAGGTCAGCTAGCTTTAGCTGTCCCATTCCACCAGCAATTCCTATTCTATTCTACAACCACTAGAGACCACCCAAGATGAACTCATGACCACTAAAAGGTTCTGTCCTCATTGGTTTTAGTTGTCAACTTGACACAAACTAGAGGCAACTGGGAAGGGGCAGTCTCAGTTGAGAAACTGCCCAAATCAGGGTATGTCTGTGGAGCATTGTCTTATTTGATGATTGATGTGGGATGGCCCAGCTAACTCTGGGCAGCACCATCCCTAGACAGTTTGGGCTGGGCTGTAAAAGAAAGCTAGCTGAGCACAGGCACTGGAACAAGAGTCAGAGATCAAGCCAGTAAGCTGCATTCCTGCATGGTTTCTGCTTCAGTTCCTGCCCTAATGTTCTTCAATGATATACTGTGACCTAGAAGAATAAGCTGAAATAAGCCCTTTCCTCCTCTAAGTCACTATTGGTCATGATGTTTATCACAAAAATAGAGAGACAACTAAAAGATGTTCCAAACAGAAACTTGAAAAATGAGCCTCTGGTGTGTTCATGTACATAAAGTCTGTCCTTCCCTCCATACCAGGGTAAAATCTTTCCTTTCTGCTTCTATCTCCTCTATGTTCAAATCACAATAGTCCTCATAAAAAGCCTTTGTTGAACCAACCCTGTGTTAAAGTAATTGAGAACATCTTTAACTGGTAAAAGTAAATGAAACATTTACCAAAAGAAAATAAAAACAGAGACTTAAATATATATGGTATATTCATCTATATAGCAACATGATTCCCAACAGCCAAATGGTGGAAACCACGCAAACTCTTATCCATCTGTGAGGGATAAAGAAAAAGCAAACACAGCCAGTAGAATGGTAGGGTGGTTTGAAAGAAAATGACCCCCAAAGGGAGTGACACTACTAGGAGGTGTGGCTTTGTTGGCATGGATGTGGACTTATTGAAGGAAATGTGTCACTGTAGGGGTGGGCTTTGAGGTCTCCTAGGCTATGTTAATGTCACAGTTTACTTCCTTTTCCCTGAGGATCAAGATGCAGAACTCCCAGCTCCTTCTTCAGCACCATGTCTGCCTGGTGCTGCCATGTCCCACCATGATGATAATGGACCAGATCTCTGAAGCTGTAAGCCATCCCAATAATGTTTTCCTTTATAAGAGTTGCAATGCTCCTGGTGTCTCTTCACAGCAACAGAAACCCTAACTAAGACAAACGGTAAAATGGAATAGTATGAAAAAAGCCTATTTCAATCATTTCTAAGCTCAGTGGACTTGTGCACATTCACCAACACCATTGTGTCTAGAAACTTCAACCATTTCAGACTGAAATTCTGTATTCTCCTCAATAACTATAACTCTCACATGACTCAGTCCTTGGTAACCACATCCCACTTTCTGTGTCTATAAATTTGACTAGTCTAGGTACTTCATCAAACAGACTCAGTGTTTATTCTTTTGTCTATAGCTTATTTCACTTAGCATAATGTCCTATAGCTACCTACATGCTGCAGCACACATCAGAATTTTGTACCTTTTTATTGACAGAATAACATGCTACTGACAATGTATGCTTTTTCTTTAACTACTTTTATCACAGATGAATAAAAGTTTGGATGGTTTCCACCATTTGGCTGTTGGGAATCATGCTGCTATATACATGAGTGTAGAGTATCTATTTATGTATCCGCTTTCATTTTCTAGGGCATATCAAACAGAAACAGAGTTGCTGAGTCATGCTGCATTTTACATTCCAATCAGTGATGCACATTGATTTTAACATGTCCACATCCCTGCCAATAATTATTTTCAAAGTTTTTTTTAATAATAGCTGCTTCCATTTACATATTGAATATTCTCCAAAGACCTGTATATTTAAGTCTTAGTACCCAGAATCATTCTGTTAGAATTTGGTGCAACTGTTGTTAGGTAAGACCTAGTGGAGGGTCTTTGGATCATTGGGAGTATTATTGCAAAGAGGTTTTTGGAACCCTGTCCCCTTCCTAATCCTCTCTGAATCTGCCATGAATTCTTGCTTCACCATGCTGCCGTTCTGTGGGCTCAAAGCAGCAGAAACCAACCAATCAGGGTCTGGAGACTCCCAACTTGTAAGTAAATAATTTCTATTTACAAGTTGATTATCTTGGTGTTTTGTTAGATTAGAAGGAAGCCTAACCAACAAAATGACCATGGTAACAGGTGTGAAAAGGCATCTTATCATGATTTATTGCATTTTCTTGGTTGCTAGTCACAGTGAGCTTCCTTTCATTTTTTCCATTTGCATTTTCTTTAGGGAAAGTCTATTCAAATCTTCTGTACCTTTTATTTATTTACTTAGTGTGCATGCACACGCATGTGTGTGTGTGTGTGTGTGTGTGTGTGTGTGTGTGTGTGTATGGATGGATGGATGTGTGTGTCTATGTATCTGTGTGTCTGTGTGGTCATGTACATGCAACACCACGTATGTGGAAGACAGGAAAATTTTCAGAAGTGAGTTATTACCTTGCACTTGCTTGAAGCAGAGCAGAGGCTCTCCTGTTTCTGCTACTGCACTGTATTAATCCATGGTAGTTGACCCGTGTGCTTCCAGTCAATTCTCCTACCTATGCCTCCCGTCTTATAGCAGGAGGTGCTGGGATTACAGATGCACACCACCACATCTGGCTTTTTGCATGGTTCTGGGGATTGAGTTCAGGTCATCAGATTTACTGTTAATCTTCTAGGCTCTCTTTTATATATTTTTAAATTATATTGTTTGTTTTCTTGTTGAGCTATATGATTTCTTTATAAATCCTGACTGAATATTAACAACCTGTCAGATCTATAGTTGCAAACATTTCTCTATTTTGTCTATTGTTTTCTTTTTTTCTGTTTTTTTTTTTTAAATTGTCTGACAATAGAATTGTCAGAGTGATTGTGCACATTCATGGGGTACAGTGCAGTTTCAACACATACATACATTGTCTAATAGTGAAGTCTGGATTTTTTTTCATTAGTTTAGGCACCATCAGTTTATTATAAAAGGGAGGCATGGAAATTATTTACATGATGAATAGTTCAGACCGTCGGGAATGAGCAGCTTCATGTGACACCATTTCAACAGTGATTTCAGTCCACATACTTTCCAAGAATGTCACCAAGAAATAATCCTTGCCATCTAGAACTACTTTGGTGCCTCGGTATTCTGGGAGAAGAACTTTGTCTCCGACTTTCACACTGACTGGCTGAATCTCTCCACCCTTGCCTTCGGCCCCTGATCCCACAGCCACTGCTGTCGCATGCAATACTTTTCCTTGAGACTTTTTCCAGAAGCATGATGCCACCTTTGGTCAAGGTTTAGGCGGCACTCCTTTCAACCAATACTCTGTCAAAGACTGGGAGAAACTTTCTGAAAGCCTGTCCAGCCGTGACTCGTTCCGCTGCAGCTCGGACTCTGCACCCGCGGCTGCCGCTGCAAGGAGAGTTTGAAGTCTGGATTTTTAGCCTATCCCTTTAATCATGTACCATTGCTTTGTGGGAAGAACATTCAAAATTCCTTTCAAAACAGGCATGGTGGCTTGTGCCTATGATCTCAGCACGTGGAAAGCTGAGGCTGGAGAACTGGAATGAGTTAAAGCCAACCTGTCTACATAGCAAGTACCAGGCAAGCCTAAAACATAACAGCAAGACCCTTTCTCAGATAAACAAATCCTCCCCTCTGTTGAACTTAGGCCTTCTGTGTGCTAAGCATGCAGTCCGCTGCTGAGCTATACACATCCTTTACAATGCTTCATGACCAGTGGGCTGCCTTTTCATCTACTCATAGTATCTTTGGTCTACACATATTTCTAACTTCCAAGAAGTCCAATTCATCTCTTGTTTTCTTCTGTTGCCTGTGCTTTTAGTGTTGTATCTAAGGTATCATTGCCAAATCCACTGTCACGAAGCCTTTTCGCTTTTTTCAAAGTTTTATACTTTTACTTCTTATATTTATGTCTTTGTTCATTTTGAGTGAATTTTTGCATATGATATGAATTAAGGGCCCAAGCCCAGTTTTCTTAGCACTATTGGTTCAAAAGACTGTCCTTTCACTATTAGATGGTCCTGGTAACCTTTTGTACAAGTCATAAATGAGTTTCCACTTCTAGTTCTCTCTCCCCTCTCCATCAGTCTGTATATCTATCTTTATGTCATTACTATGTCATTTTACATTTTCTAATTTATGTGCATGTATGTATACAATATGACATAGTACAGTTATGGAGGTTAGAAGAAAACTTTAAGGAATTGGTTCCTTCCTTCTGCCATAAGGGACCAGTAATCAAATCAGGTAATCAAGCACACTGATAAAGTCATCTTGCCAGCTCTAATAAGGCATTTTAATATGCAAGTTTTAATATGAGAAAGTATGAGTTCTTCATCTTGGTTCTCCAGAATCTGCATTAATTTCAGGATGGGCTTGTATATTTCTGTGAAAGACGTTGTGTTAGTTGCTTTTCATCTTGCTGTGATAAAATACTCTGACAAAAACAATTTAGAGAAGAAAGCATTTATTTTGGCTCACAGGTCAAAGTTACACTTCATTATGGTAGCATTGTCACAGTGGTAGGATGTTGGAACAGCAGGCTGCATCTGTAGTCAGGAAGAAGACAGCAATAGGTGCTCCTGGCCACCTAGCTTCCTCCTTTTTATACAGTGCAGAAAGCAAGCCCAGAGAAGATGAAAAGTCTTCACCCGCTCACTTAATATTCCCTCACAAACATGCCCTACTCTAAATAACTCCTACTGGTGTGGCTGGAGGCTTGTCTTGTAGATGACTATTGACCCTGTCAAGTTGGCAATTAGTGCTAACTATGACAGATGTCACTTAGATTTTGGATAGAAAATATTTGAACATGTAGGCAGCTTTAGGTAATACTGATACCTTTGCAATTAAGGCTTCCAATCCATGAACACTTGCTCATGTCTTGTTTAATTACTTTGAGCAACATTTTGCTGGTTTCTATGTACACATCTTTTGCCTCCTTTGCTTACTTTGCTCCTAAGGATTTTGTTATTTTTGATGGAATTATAAATAGAATTGTTTTCTTAATTTCCTTTTCAGATAGTTCATTGTTAGTGTATGGAAACACTTGATTTTTGTGTTGATATTCTCTCCTGCAACTTTAATGAATTTCTAAAATGTTTTAAGAACTTTATTAGTTCTAATGTGTTTTTTTTTTTTTTTTTGGTGGAATCATTAATGTTTTCTGCATAAAAGATCTTATTATCTGAAAACAGAGGTAATTTGAGCATTCCATTGCAGTGTAAATGGATCTTCTTTCCTGTTCTCATCTAGTTGTTCTGCACTGAAATTCCAGCACTATAGTAAATAATGGGTGAGTATTCTTGATCTTGGAGGAAAAGGATCAGTCTTTCACTACTGTATATGATGCTAGATGAAGTTAGTAGATGTTTCCAACTTGCCGAGAAGCAAGAACATTTATTTCATGAAACTGTTTTTAGTCATAACACTAGGAAGAGTCAATAAGCAGTCTGTGTATGCCAAGCTCTAACTTGGTGTTTCTATTTGCTGAGTTGTGGGATTGTCATTGTGAACCTCATCAGTCATATGAGGAACAATTGCACAGGTACATCTGACTTGATCCAGTGGGTATACAGCATTAAGAATATACTGTGCCTTTATTGCCTATACCACATGTTTTGATGAGGTCTGGGGAGAAGGCTCATCCAATAAAATATTTGAAAACAATTCAAACCTTGAACACAATTCCCAAAACAGTAATTTATAAAAATCCATCGTTGGTGGTATGATTTTGTAATCCAAGTGTTGGGGAGGTGGAGAAGGACAAGAAGTACCCAGGGCTTATTGGCCAGTTAGCCTAGCCAAATCATTGAGCTACAAGCCAATAAGGGATGGCGTGGCACAAAATAAAAAAGAAGGAAGGAAGGGAAGGGAGAGGAGGGAAGGAGGGAGGGAGGAAGACAGACAGAGAAAAGAAAAGGAGCAATAACTAAAGTTGACTTCTAGCTTCCATGGATGCACAGGTGCACATGCACACGCACACACACAAACTTGTATACATATTACACACATAGAGAGCAAATACAGATGAACAACTAGACTCAAAAAGACAAATACCACATATTTTTCTATAAGCAGACACTAGCTTCTGATTTTTATATGTACATTAATGTAGGAACTCATGTGGGTGTAGGTTATGAAAACAGAAAGGGGACCATGAGGTGGAAAGAAAGGTTTTAAGGAACTGGAATGGGGAAAGTAATAGATTACGAATAACATAAAAGTGAAAAGGTTAATACTAGGAGTAGAAGGTACAAATGAGACAGAGGGGATAGGACACAGAGGTTGATCAGGATGATCAAACAAAACAACGTTTGAAAATGCTATAAGGAAATCAGCTATATTGTATATAAATTAAAAATAAACTGGGGGCTGGGAGATAGTTTAACCCATAACACTCTGGCCACATGAGCATGAAGACCCCAGTTCTATCCCCTAGGACCCATATAAAACATATAAAATAGGTACAGCAGAAAAAACTTGGAATCCCAACTCTGAGGAAAAGAAGACAGCTGGATCATCAGCACTCAGTATAAAACTAATCTAGCCTAATTGTCAAGTTCTAGGGTCAATGAGAGACCCTGCCTCAAAAAAATTAGGTGGATGATGATAGAGGAAGACATCTGCCATCACTTTCTGACTTACACACACAGAGAGAGAGAGAGAGAGAGAGAGAGAAAGAGAGAGAGACAGATATAGAGACACATAAAGAGAGAGACAGACAGAGAGAAACAGAGAAGCATATGTATGTAAAAAATTCAAATTAATTAAAAGAACTAAATGAACAAATCCACAGAGATGATGTGTAGGCATGGATTAGGCAGGGTTAGTTTGGCTAAGTGGTTGACATAGAATGAGAATTCCATACATACAGATACAGTCAACTATTACTCCATGATTTTCAGGAGCCCACAGCTTGTGCTTCAAGGAACAGAGATTCCTTCTGTTGCCTATTTGGATCTCTCTGTTTCCCACTCTAATCTCCACACCAAGATCCACTTCAACAGCTCATTTGGGAAGATGAACTAACAGTGCCCTAACAACAGGACTAGAATCATCCATGTGTCTTGGAGTTTCCAGCAAAATCACACTGGTTAGCTCTGCACCATATGTCCTAATCTCTTGTTCCTTAGATTGCAGTGACAAAGATATATCACATTTTCCTATGCAGTGGGCTTGAATTATCCCAGGGATAATGGAAAGGTATTTTTCATCTTTAAGTGTTAATGAATATAAATGAAATTCACAGCCCATTTCTGTGCTCTGTTCCCTTTCAGAAGTGAGATAATAGAAAACTTCCAGTGGCAAGAAAGAGGAGAGAGGCCTCTCATTCAGTCCTCCCACTCAGGACACCCCCAGGATAGGAAGGACTTCTGAAAGCCCTGTGTCTTTCCTTTCTGCCCAACTGCTCAAAACTTATATAAGCATCAATTGATTCATCTCATGTTAAAAGATACTTAGATTCAAGATGCTGACAGCCAACAAACTTTCTCCAGAGAATGAGGACTCACAGGAGTCAATATTGAAACTACTTCTCCAAGAGGAAGACCCTCTCTCTTCTTGTGCTGCTTTTCCTCACAATAGTTGAAAACAATCCTTCTCTTCCTCTCTGCTCATACTTTGTTCCATACTATGTTAACCATGGGATCAAGAAAGTTAATTCTCTCTGTCATGTACAAGTTAGTAAGTATGCCTACAGTGTTGGTGGCTATAAACGTTCATGAGGAATGAAGAAAATGCAGTATATGTATAGACAATGAAATACCGTGCAGTCTCAAAACTGAATAAAACCCTGTGGTTTATGAAAAATATAATTGAACCCTGAGGAAGTCATATAAAGTAAAATGATAAATACTGCACAATACAGAAAGATAAATACTGTATGACCCCATGGCTATTTGGTGTCTAAAATGTCAAGTTCGTAAAAACAGAGAGTAAACTAGTAATCACCAAACCTGGGGGTGGGGACATTGGGGTGGGTGGAGAGTAAAGGATAGAAGGTTCTACTTCAGAAGTAATTTGAAGAGATATCTTTAATAATGTGGTGACTACTTTTAACTATTCTTGTTTGCCTGTCTGTGGCTGTGCAAAAAACAAAACAAACAAACAACAACAACAACAAAAAAAAACCAACAACAATAAAACACTGACCAAAACCAACTTAGAGAGCAAAGGGTTTATTTAGCTTTTAAGTTTCACATGGACTTGAGCTAGCTTTCTCTTTTTTTTTTTTTTTTTTTTTTTTGGTCTGAGACAAGGTTTCTCTCTGTTGCTGTGTATCCTGGAACTTACTCTGTAGACAATATTGGTCTGGAACTCAGAGATCCACTTGCCTCTGCCTACAGAGTTCTGTGATTAAAGATATGTATTATGCCAGGCAGTGGTAGCACATGTCTTTAATCTCAGCACTCAGGAGGCAGAGGTAGGTGTATCTCTGTGAGTTTGAGGCCAGCCTGGGCTACAGAGTGAGATCCAGGAAGGGTGCAAAGCTACACATAGAAACCCTGTCTCAAAAAGCCAAAAAAAAAAAAAAAAAAAAAAAAAAGAAAGAAAGAAAAAAGATATGTGTAACTACCACTCAGCAGCTACTTTTCTTTTTCTTTTTTATACAACATATTTTATTTTTTTTATTACGTGTTTTAATTTTATACATCAGCCATGGGTTCCGATATCCTACCCCCTCCCGCCCCCCCCCCCACCTTCCCCCCAGCCCCTCTCCTCCATTCCTATGTCCTCCAGGACCAAGACACTTCTGGGGATTCATTTAATCCTGGTGGATTCAGTACAGGCAGGTCCTGTCACCTCCTTCCAGACTGAGCAAAGTGTCCCTGTGTAAGCCAAAGGTTCCAAAGAGCCAGCTCATGCACTAAGGACAGGTCCTGGTCCCACAGCCTGGATGTCTCCCAAGCAGATCAGGCTATTCAATTGTCTCACTTATACAGAGGGCCTGATCTAGCAAGGGGCTGCACAGCCTTTAGTTCATAATTCACGTGCTTTCTTTCGATTGGCTATTTGTCCATGTGGTATTTGCAATCTTGGATTCAACAATTCACGCTCTTGCAGTCCCTCCTCTTTTTTGACAGTTGGACACCTGGAGCTCCACCTGGGGCCTGGCTGAGGATCTCTGCATCCACTTCCATCAGTTATTGGATGAGAGTTCCAAGACAACTGTTAGGGTGATTAGTCATCTGATCACCAGACTAAGTCAGATCAGGCATTCTCTCGATCATTGCCAGCAGTCTACAGAGGATATATCATCGTGGATTTCTGGGGACCTCTCCAGCACTCTGCCTATTCCTGTTCTCATGTGGTCTTCATTTATCATGGTCTGTTATTCCTCATTCTCCCTTTCTGTTCTTGATCCAGCTGGGATCTCCTGCTCCCCTAAGCTTTCTTTCCCTCAAATCTTGCCCTTCATTACTCCCACTGTCGTCCAGGTTGTTCATGTACATCTCATCCATTTCTATGTCATTGGGTGATCCTTGGGTCTTTCCTAGGGTCCCGTTTTCTAAGTAGCCTCCCTGGAGTTGTGTAGCAGTCTAGTCATCTTTGTTTTACATCTAGTAACCTCCTATGAGTGAGTACATACCATGTTTGTCTTTATGAGTCTGGGTTACCTCACTCAGGATGATTTTTTCTAGATCCATCCATTTGTCTGCAAACCTCATGATGTCATCGTTTTTCTCTGCTGAGTAGTCCTCCATTGTGTATATGTACCATATTTTCTTTATCCATTCTTCAGTTGAAGGGCATCTAGGTTGTTTCTAGGTTCTGGCTATTACAAACAATGCTGATATGAACATAGCTGAGCAAATGCCCTTGTGGTATGATTGAGCATTCCTTGGGTATATGCCCAAGAGTGCTATAGCTGGGTCTTGGGAGAGATGGATTCCCAATTTTCTAAGGAAGCACCGTATTGATTTCCAAAGTGGTTGTATAAGCTTGCATTCCCACCATCAGTGGAGGAGAGTTCCCCTTGCTCCACATCCTCTCCAGCATAAGCTGTCTTCTGTGTTTTTGATCTTAGCCATTCTGACAGGTATAAGGTGGTATCTCAGAGTCGTTTTGATTTGCATTTCCCAGATAATTAGGGATGTTGAGCAATTCCTTAAATGTCTTTCAGCCATTTGAACTTCCTCTGTGGAGAATTCTCTGTTTGGTTCTACAGCCCATTTCTTAATTGGACTGTTGGACATTTTGATGTCTAATTTCTTGAGTTCTTTATATATTCTGGATAGCAGCCCTCTGTCAGATGTGGGGTTGGTGAAGACCTTTTCCCATTCTGTAGGCTGTCACTTTGTCTTGTTGACCGTGTCCTTTGCTCTACAAAAGCTTCTAGGTTTCAACAGGTACCATTGACTGATTGTTTCTCTCAGTGTCTGTGCTACTGGTGTTATATTTAGAAAGTGATCTCCAGTGCCAATGCGTTCAAGAGTACTTCCTACTTTCTCTTCTATCAGGTTCAGAGTGACTGGATTTATGTTGAGGTCTTTGATTCACTTGGACTTAAGTTTTGTGCATGGTGACAGATATGGATCTATTTGCAGCCTTCTACACATTGACATCCATTTATGCCAGTACCATTTGTTGAAGATGCTTTCTTTTTTCCATTGTACATTTTTGGCTTCTTTGTCAAAAATTATATGTTCATAGGTATGCGAGTTAATGTCAGGGTCTTCAATTCAATTCCATTGGTCCACATGTTGGTTTTTGTGCCAGTACCAAGCTGTTTTTATTACAGTAGCTCTATAGTAGAGCTTGAGGTCGGGGATTGTGATGCCTCCAGAAGTCGTTTTATTGTACAAGATTATTTTGGCTATTCTGGATTTTTTGTTTTTCCATATGAAGTTGAGTATTATTCTTTCCAGATCTGTGAAGAATTCTGTTGGTAATTTGATGGGGATTGTGTTGAATCTGTAGATTGTTTTGGTAAGATCGCCATTTTTACTATGTTAATCCTGCCTATCCATGAGCATGGGAGATCTTTCCATTTTCTCACATCTTCAATTTCTATTTTCAGGGACTTAAAGTTTTTGTCATATAGGTCCTTCACATGCTTAGTTAGCATAACCCCAAGGTATTTTATATCATTTGTGGCTATTGTAAAGGGTGATGTATCTGTGATTTCCTTCTCAGCCTGTTTGTCTATTGTATTTAGGGGGGCTACTGATTTTTTTGAATTGATCTTGTATCCTGCTGTGTTGTTGAAGGTTTTTATTAGCTGTATCAGTTCCTTGGTTGAATTTTTTGGGTTACTCATTTATATTGTCATGTCATCTGCAAATAGGGAGAGCTTGACTTCTTCCTTTCCAATTTGTATCCCCTTAATCTCTTTATGTTGTCTTATAGCTCTAGCTAGAACTTCAAGTATTATATTGAATAAGTATGGGGAGAAGGGACAGCCTTGCCTTGTTCCTGATTTTAGTGGTATTGCTTTGAGTTTCTCTCCATTTAATTTGATGTTGGCTGTTGGCTGTTGGCTTGCTGTAGATTGCCTTTATTATGTTTAGGTATGTTCCCTGTATTCCTGATCACTCCAAGACCTTTATCATGAAGAGGTGTTGGATTTTGTTAAATGCCTTTTCTGCATCTAGTGAGATGACCATGTGGTTTTTTTCTTTGAGTTTGTTTATATGGTGTACTACATTGATGGATTTCGTATGCTGAACCACCCTTGCATCCCTGGGATGAAGCCTACTTGATCATGGTAGATAATTGTTTTGATGTGTTCTTGGAGTCTGTTTGCCAGAATTTTATTGAGTATTTTTGCATCAATGTTCATGGGGGAGATCGGCCTGTAGTTCTCTTTCTTTGTTGCATCTTTGTTTGGTTTAGGAATCACGGTAATTGTAGCCTCATAGAAGGAGTTTGGTAATATTCCTTCTGCTTCTATTGTGTGGAAAAATTTAAAAAGTATTGGTATTAAGTCTTCTTTCAAGATCTGGTAGAATTCTGCAGTGAAACCATCTGGTCCAGGGCTTTTTTTTTTTTTTTTGGGGGGGGGGGGGACTTTTAATGACTGATTCGATTTCCATAGGGGTTATTGGAGTATTTAAATGGTTTATCTGGTCTTGATTTAACTTAGGTATGTGGTACCTTTCCAGAAAATTATCCATTTCTTTTAGATCTTCCAGTTTTGTGGAGTAGAGGTTTTTGAAGTATGACCTGATGATTCTCTGGATTTCCTCATTGTCTGTTGTTATGTCCCACTTTTCATTTCTGATTTTGTTAATTTGGATGCTCTCTCACTCTGTCTTTTGGTTAGTTTGGATAAGGGCTTGTCTATCTTGTTGATCTTCTCAAAGAACCAACTCTTTGTTTCATTAATCCTTTGTATTGTTCGCTTTATTTCTATTTTATTAATTTCAGCTCTCAATTTGATAATTTCCTGGCGTCTGTTCCTCCTGGGAGACTTTGCTTTTTCTTGTTCAAGGGCTTTCAGTTGTGCTGTCAAGTCAATAGCCTGAGATTTCTCCAGCTGCTTTATGTGGGCATTCACTGCTATGAATTTCCCTCTTAGCACTGCTTTCATAGTATCCCATAAGTTTGGGTATGTGGGATATTCATTTTCATTGATCTCTAGGAAGTCTTTAATTTCTTTCTTTATTTCTTCCTTAACCCATTGGTGATTCAGTTGAGCATTATTCAGTTTCCATGAGATTGTAGGATTTCTGCAGTTTTTCTGTTGTTGAAATCTAACTTTAAACCATGGTGGTCTGATAGAACACAAGGGGTTATTTCAATTGTCTTATATCTGTTGAGATTTGCTTTGTGGCCAAGTATGTGGTCGATTTTAGAGAAGGTTCCATGGGGTGCTGAGAAGAAGGTATATTCTTTTTTGTTTGGGTAGAATGTTCAGTAGATATCGATTAAGTCATTTTGAGCCATAACGTCAGTTAAGTCCACTATGTCTCTGTTAAGTTTCAATTTGGCAGATTTGTCCAGAGGTGAAAGTGGGGTGTTGAAGTCTCCCACTATTAATGTGTGGGGTTTTATATGTTATTTAAGCTTTAGTAATGTTTCTTTTACACATGTGGGTGCCCTTGTGTTTGGGGCATAAATATTCAGAATTGAAACTTCATCTTGGTGGATCTTTCCTGCAATGAGTATGTAATGTCCTTCATCATGTCTTTTGATTGATTTTAGTTTGAAGTCTATTTTGCTGGATATTAGGATGGCTACACCAGCTTGCTTCTACGACCATTTGATTGGAAAGTCTTTTCCCAGCCTTTTTTTTCTTAGGAGGTGTCTGTATTTGAATTTGAGGTGTGTTTCTTGTATGCAGCAGAAAGATGGATCCTATTTTTGTATCCATTCTGTTAGTCTGTGTCTTTTTATAGGTGAATTAAGTCCTTTGATATTAAGGGATATTCATGACCAGTGATTTTTTTGTTCCTGTTAATATTTTTATTATTTGGTGGGAGTGTGTGTGTGTGTGTGTGTGTGTGTGTGTGTGTGTGTGTGCATGTGTGTACTTCTCTTCTTTGGGGTTTACTGCTGTGGTGTTATCTATTGCCTGTGTTTTCATGGGTTCCTTAGGTGGGAATTTTCCTTCTAGTGCTTTCTGTAGGGCTGGGTTTGTAGATAAGGATTGTTTAAATCTGGTTTTGTCTTGGAAGGTCTTGTTTACTCAATCTATGATGATTGAAATTTTGCTGGGTATATTAGTCTAGGCTGGCATCCATGGTCTCTTAGTGCCTGCATTATATCTGTCCAGGTCCTTCTGGCTTTCAAAGTCTCCATTGAGAAATTGGGTGTTATTCTGATGGGTTTGCCTTTATAAGTCACTTGGCCTTTTTCCTTTTCTGCCCTTAATATTCTTTCTTCATTCTGTACGTTTAGTTGTTTAATTATTATGTGGCAAGGGGACTTTTTTTTTTGGGGGGGGGGTCTAGTCTGTTTGGTGTTCTATAGGCTTCTTGTATCTTCACAGGCATTTCCTTCTTTAAGTTGGGAAAGTTTTCTTCTATGATCTTGTTAAATATATTTTCTGTGCCTTTGAGTTGGTATTCTTCTCCTTCCTCTATCCCTATTATTCGTAGGTTTGGTCTTTTCATGGTGTCCCAAATTTCTTGGACATTTTGGGTCATGACTTTGTTGGTTTTAGTGTTTTCTTTGACTGATGAATGTATTTCTTCTACTGTATCTTCAACACCAGAGATCCTCTCTCCCATCTCTTGCATTCTGTTGGTTATACTTGCTTCTGAAGTTCCTGTTCGTTTACTCAGATTTTCTATTTCCAGCATTTCTTCTCCTAGTGTCTTATTCATTTTTTCTATTTCCCTCTTCAGGTCTTGGACTATCTCCCTTGCTTTCATGATTTTCTTTCAAGGACTTATTGTTTTCTTCTGCTATAATTGTCCTTTCCTCTAGTTTTTTTTATAGCATTCTTCCCATTTTTTGTTTGTCTGTTCCTCTACTTTATTTTTCATTTCTTCTATATAAGGCTCTAGCCTCTTCATGATTTTACTTATAAGGTTGTTTTCTTCTTCTTCTTCTTCAATTCTGTGATGTTCACATCTAGCTATTGGAGAAGGGCTAGGTTCTGGTGATGCTGCATTGCTCTTTATTTTGTTGTATGTACTTCTGCCTTGACGTCTGCCCATCTCATCTTGGGTTCATTCTTGGTCTTATCAGTGTACTTGGTCCAGAGAGAGCTGACAGATTTAGGGAGCCTCTCTCTGGTCCAGATGAGAGTGCTGGCCAGATAGGAGCTTGGGGGCTGGACTCTGAGTCTCGGGATGTCCCTGGGGTCTCCTTATTTTGTCCAGACAGGAGCTCCTCTTGTCCAGATGGGAGTTCCTCTGGTCTTTGGTCCACATGGGAGTTCCAGAGCAGGATGGAAGCTGGGGGCTGGTCTCTGATTCTCAGGAAGTGGCTGGAGTCTTGGGCAGATGGGTGTGGAGGCAGAGTGTGGAGACTGCAGGGTTTGCCTGCAGTCTTGGAAAAGGGGAGCCTTCCCGCAGGGCCCACAGATTGGCCAGAAACTGGGGCCAAGTTGTTCAGGTCCTCCCGGGATGGCCTGTGTCCAGCGGTGGGACCCAGGGGCAGTTGCCTCTCTGGCTATAACCCCAGGCACTCACCTCTGGTCCAGATGGGAGTTCCTGGGCCTACTTTTCTTATACAGACCAAGTCCGTCTTTCCTAGGAGTGGCACTACCCTCAGTTTACTGGACCCTCCTACATCAATTAGAAATCAAGAAAATGCCCCACACACATAACCACTGGCCAATCTGATAGAACCCATTCCTCAATTGAGATTGTTTGTTCCTCGGTATGCCTAGGCTTGTGTTGAGTTGACAAAAGCTAACCAGCACTATAATTATCTGTGGAATTTGTGAAGTGTTGGGAGTAGATTTTAAGTGTTCTTACTGCACAGAGTGACAAGTGTGTGAGGGTAATGCATGCGTTTATTAACTTGATTTTGCATTGCTGTCACAATCTACACAGTAATAGAGAAATGGCTATGTAAAGTCTTCATGCCAATAAAACATAAGCAGAAATGATGCATGCTACTTCTTGGAGGAGAAAGAAAGCTGTTAACCATGCCATCTTTTCTTGCTGCACACATGGTGGATATCTTGTGTCTTCATGCCTGTGTGATGATGGCTAGCAGGACCCTGCCACCTGCTCATATCAGACAAGTGTCAGGATAAGAAATAGACTTTCATTGTTGTTAGCCCTTTATGGAATGTTTGTTACCACACAGCCTAGTTTGTCCAGACAAATACATTAAATTCAGAGTTCTGAATGCTTATCAGACTTAATAAGAGTAGAACACATATATTGGGCACAAGAAAGAGAATATAGTAGGCTCTGGAACAAAAGAGCACTTGACCTATGGGGGCAATCTAATGGCAAGTAGCATGAAAGGAGAGGAGCTGGAGAGTAAATGAACAGGAAAGGGAAGTTGTTGGTGAGAGAAATAACATAAAAGGGAGGGAGCTGGCGAGGGGAACATATTAATTAACTCTGACTTAAATAAGACATTTATTTTGCAACAGTTTCAGAAACTAGAGGTTCAAGATTAGGGTGTTAATATGGTCAATTGTGGTGAGGGCTCCTTCCCTGGATTACACACAGTAACTTCACTGTGTCCTCACATGATGGGGAAAGAATTTTCTTCCTCATCCTCCTTCCCTCATCACCATCATCTTCCTCCTCTTCTTTCTTCCTCTGACATAGTTCTGTAACTAGGGCCCCACTCTTAAGGAACAAACCTAATGTCCCCCTAAAATGCCTTTTCTGAGCTTTAGGTGCAATGGGGGTTACTACAGCATATGTCTTTGGGGAGATACAACTGAGTCCATAGCAGAAGTGAAAGATAAGTCTGAGGAGACATAAAGACATGCTGTGGCTGGTCTCTGAAGGCATGGTCAGACCTCAGGATTTGATCCTGAGGGCAATGTGGTTCACTGATGGTTTTTAAAACAATAAGCTTATAGGGAAGTCTGTTTTTAGTTCAATCTCCAAATGCTACCTAATGCCTGTTTCTTCATTAGTCTATCAGTGGTGCCTTCATTGTGGACCACCACAGCTTGCTTGTAGCCTCACCGTGAGCCCTGGGGTGCACCTGTCTGTCTCAGAGGTAAGCAGTCCTTGGGGAGTGGGGAAGTTTCAGAAGCTCCCCAAGGGCCCCTTTTCTTTCCTTGGAGTATGGCCTGATTGAGTGGTAGAATTGTGCTTCATTGTCAGGAGAGTGGTCAGTGAGGAACCCCTCCAACAAACAGCTTAAATTCTGACTGTTCCTGTGTTGTGATACACAGAGCACTCTGGGGAAAGAAAGATGAAACCCCAGAGCACACTTCTGTTTTTATCAGCTTCATATCCTGCAGGATGTCTATAGTTAAACCTCATTTTAAATCTTGGCTGCTGTGTATGCTTCAAGATAGTTACTTCATTTATCATGGAATCTCATTTTCTTCACTTATAAAGTGTCCATGCTAATAACTACATTATAGAACTGTTTAAAGAATTAACTCTCAGATGTTTATAAAGTTCAGAGTGCCTGTCCCGTGATCTGTTCTCAGCATGGAATCCACTATCATTATTCTAATCATTGCTATTATGAACACTGAGTCAATTTATTAACCTATTTGAATTAAAATTAGATCATTTCCTATGGATGTAGTGTTGTGCTAGTTTTATGGATACAAACACATGAACTCACCCCCAAGAAACAAGAAGCCATTGTCTAACCCTGTCTTGTCTGTGATATACGGGGCAGTTCTGAGGTTTCAAGGCATGTCACTGTCCAGATGAACCTGCCAGGCTCTGAGCAAAAGGACCACAGAGCCTAAGAAAAGAACACAAATTTTGACCCAAATAGGCTTCTATCTATGCTTGAGTGCCCTGTGCTGCCATCCCTATACCTCAGTCCCCTGGCATCTTCTCTGCTGAAGCTGACCTTCAGCTGCAGATGACCCACAGAAGCCAAATCTATGGCTCTTTCTCATTGACATTGCCTGTGTCAATCTTCTAGCCAGGACTGAGGAGGCCCTTACAATAGTTGTCTCTCACTTGGTATCTGGATGCTCTTCACATGAATAAAGCTATGACCCTGCTTTGGTCCTACTAGGCAGGAAAGATCTACAACCTCTATCTTGAAAAGGACTCTAGGTGCATTATTGGAACTCTCAACAGAAGAAGACAGTCCTGAATGGAACAGGATCTGTGAGAATTTGTTGAACAAGAAGAGTTTACAAGTGATCTTAAAGCATTAGATAATGAGGCAAGAAGAAAAAGTCTGGATTACTGTTTCTCCAAGAGATTTATGGAGATCACAAATTCAGTATGCCATTAATTGGTAAGGATTACATGCAAAGTTGCATGTAGTGGCAAATGAGTGTAATTCCAACACTGAAAAGGATCATGAGTTTAAGTAAGATATTGTCAAAAAATAAAAAACAAGATAATTACATGAGAAAGGGGTTCTGAAAACAGAAAAGATATTGACAATACTTGTCAGGCAACATTCAATATGTGTGTTCAGATAAGATGTCTCAGGACCCTTCATATGCTAATATCACTATGTATCTTCCAGAGGACAAAATACATAGTGTTTGCCAAATGGGTGAGACTTGAGAATTCATTTTCTCATTACAGAACACCTCTGTTGACTGTTGTACAAATACGCATACTGTCTATAGAGATTTTGTCAGAGAAAGTCTATAGGTTGATGCAGTAATATTTTTCAAGAGTATAAATAAACTTCTCTAGATTAGAAGCTCAGGAAAGACAGACAAAAAATTATAAAGCAAGTTCAGGCAGAGTCATTGGTCATTTAGGAAAATATCCAAATGTCTTTTGCACTGTTCTGTGTGCTAGCCTTGCATCTAGATTCAGGTGATAGCACCACCATATTGTCAACATGAATGTTATCACATTTATTATTATAACATAACAGTCACTATCTTTCCTGTCATTATCAGCAACAATATTGTCAGTACCATCAATATCACTGACACTATCATAAGTGATAGTAACATTATAAGTACCACCATTACCATCATCAACAATAGCAAAAAGCACTATCACTACTGATACCACCAGCAGCACCATCATCACTACCACCACCTGTAGCAACACCAATAAATAATGACCACCATCATCATCATCATCATCATCATCATCATCATCATCACAGCCCCTTCCAAAGAGCTCTGTTGCTTGGAAGTTACACTTCAGGGAAAAAAAAAAAAAAAAACCACTGGCTTTAGAGTTGAATATGTGAATTTGAGTCCCAACTTTATCGCTACCTATGTGGATTTGTGACATTTCCAGAACTCACTCAGCCTCTCATTCTCAATTTCCTCACTTGAATAACAATGTATGAAATATAAATTACAAGAATGGAAAGGAAAATGTCCTGTCAATACCAAGCAGTTAGGAGATTCTGTTTTCTTTTTTTTTTTTTTTCTGTAATGCCTGTTACACTGTATGCCTGATTTCCCAGGAATATTACCCTAAAGTCAAAACTGAACTCCTATGGCATATTTACTTTTTTTCTCAGTTCTGCATCCCTGTAATGGTCCTACCTCCAAATAGCGTGCCATTCAGATATAGTAGTGGTTATTACTGTAATGTGAATGGTAGGGCATAATTCAATCTGTAATATGGGTATCATCACAATATTCTACTGCCCCACAATAGTGAATAAAATATACTCTTAAAGCCTCCTAAGCTCTGTGACTTTAAGAGTGTCATCTTCTTTTTCTTGGTCTACTTTCTTGTACATGAAATGAACTCATAAGGTTTTTTAAGAATATTCACTGAAATAATGAAAGTTAAACATTCATCATAAAGAGGGTACTTAATGGATGTCCATTCTGCCTTTTCTATTATTCCTTTGAGGTTGACCTTAATATAGACCACCCAATATAATAGGGGTAGAGGGAAGAATAAAAGAAAAAAGAGGAGAAAGAAGAAGAGAGAAGAAAATTGTAACATTGCATAACATTCAAACCATTTTTTTCCAGATGGAAAATCTACAGTCTGAAAAAAATTTACTTGTGCTAGGTGAGATCTCTGACTGCAGACCAAGGGCCAGAAACCTTGGTATTAAACCATAACAGCCCAAGATGAAAATAATCACCTTTCTTCATTTCTATTGTATAAATGAAGAATAATTGTCAAATGAAAACTACTGATACCAATATCTCTTAGGAAAGGGGAGGGTGGCTAACAGTCAAAGTCATGGGGAGGGAGATGATGAGGGTTATCTACCTAAGCATATATGTGAAGCATAATTCATCTGCAGTTGTCTCAGTTGCAAATAGAACTTCCAACCAGAATTATTTCAATAGCTGGGCTGATGTCCTATGGTAATCATGTGTACTTCGCATGCTTGTGTTGTTATTGATATCCCCACAAAGGCCAATTTAGGGAAAACATACAGCATGCACAGAAAAGTTAAGGCAAAATGATAGCTCAACTGCTATACACAAAGTGAGCGTGTTTCCATCCATTGGTAGGTTAATTGGACTTTAGATACTCCCCTCAATTAGAAGCAGAGTTCTAAGATTGCCTTGTAAATTATAGCTATAGACGTTTGGATGCAGGTGGCACTGTGAGAAAGAAAGGTCATCAGACTGGAAAAAGAGAGGCCTGGATTTCAGCACAGATCTGCCAGTTGTTCACCCAGGTTCTTTAAATCAACCCACTTCAGGAACACACCATGCAAAGAACAAAGGAAGCTATATAGAATAATGCTGCCATTTATTCCTCTCCCAATGTACTATGTTAGATATGGACACAGCTCTAGCCCTCTCAATATGTAGAAATGTGTAGAGGAGGATGAGAATAAACAAGTAATTACTGAAATATATTTACATTATTTCAAACTATTATGAAGAGAAATGGTTCTCTACTGGGGTAAGAAAGTAAGAGTCAGGGAAGACTTCTATAAGGAAGTAATACATAGAGTAAATACAAGAAAATTCATGGAGAAAATGAGATACATATTTTCAAGAGAATTCATCAAAAGGCACTGTCACCTCTCATTCTCATGACAGCCCTTTGAAGTTGTCTTTGAAACTATCCACTGTGTTAGCTACTTTTCCCATCACTGTGACAGAACACATAACAGAACAACTCAAACAAGGAACAATTTATTTGGCTCCTGGCTTGAGACAATATAGTCCATCATGGCAGGCATGGGGATTCTTCACATCTCAGTGATCCAGGAAGCAGAGAGAACTCAGGCCAGAACCTGGGCTCAGCTATCACCCAGAAAGCTTATCTCTAACAACCAACTTTCTCCATCAGACTCCACTTCCTTTTTGCTCTATAACCTCTTAAAACCACTTACCAGAACCAAGTGCTCAAGAACATGAGCTTATGAGGGATATTTTACATCATATTATAATATCCAAATCTGACAAAAAGGTGTTAAAGGGGGCTTGATTAATCCACCCCTGTTCACATACTGCAGAAGTGGTGAGCACAAGAACCTCTTATTTGGACCTAGAATTGTTAGACTTCCAACTTTAATTGTCTTTACTGTTGACAGCAACCATCTCCCAGACTGCTCTGGGAATACATACTCCTGTTCTTTTTGTCCTGTTCATATTCAAACTCTTTGACTCCTGTATTAGCTATTTTAGCAGTAATGTTTCATGTCAATCAACCTCTAAGTGTCTGACTTACAACCTATGTGGTTTCTCAGGTATTCACAATAGATCACTGGTCTTAGTTACACATTGTGAGAAGGCTGGAACCATATTTGTATCTCTCTTGACTTCAGACTGTAGGGTAATTTCAAGTATACTATATATCTTTATTATAGAGTTAGAGACTGTCAGGCCATTCTTCCTTCCATGGTAGACCACAGAAGTTCAAAAGGCCAACCTAAATCATGAAAGCACTATAAAGTCTCAATTCAAATTGTGCCCTGCAGAATCCAGTCAATATAAATAACATTGCTAAGCCCCAAGTTACTGAAATGATAAAAAGTTCTTTGAATTCTAACAGGACGTACTGCAGAGCCATATGGTACATATGGTTTACATTACCAATCCACCATGTCCCCTGACAAAATGGCTGTTGGGTTCTATTTAAAAGATACTAACTAGCAAGATGCTTTCTCAATTATTTATTTTCTCTCAAGAGTGCCACTAAACTACCCAAGATTCCTTTCTTCTGGATATGTCCATGTTGTTTTCTCAGGTTAAATGGAACATGGACAAAAAAAAAAAAAATGAAAATTAGCTTTTCTAAGTCTGGCATATAGCCTTCGAGGATATCTTTCCCCGTTTTCCTCTTCAATGTCAGCTTTCTGGTGGCTGATGATAATGTAAAGTACAACATGCCCTAGTAAAGCCATTGATTGATAGAAACATGAATTGTTACATTTTTGCTTAAATGAAGAAGCCTGAGAACATCCATTTGACCAATATAAGCCATATTGGCCTTCATAGAAGGAAGAATAAACATTTTCAAGGAAGCCTCTGAGACCTCAAGATTGCATATGAGAATATCCAGTTCTAACTTTTCTAACTGGGTAGACTGAACCAAACTCTAGTTCCAACTTTTTGTTTTGACTTTCTTTTTTTTTTCATTTTATAATTTAATTTAATTTTACATATCAGCCATGGGTTCTCCTGTCCTCCCCCCTCCCACCCACCCTCTGCCGCCTTCCCCCCTTCCCATCTCCTCCAGGGCAAAGACTCCCCTGGGGATTCAGCTCAACCTGGTAGATTCAGTCCAGGCAGGTCCAGTACCCTCCTCCCAGGCTGAGGGAAGTGTCCCTGCATAAGCTCCAAGTTCCAAACAGCCAGCTCATGCACTAAGGACAGGTCCCGTGACTTTCTTACTGTGAACCATCACCCCCCAGCTATGCTTAATGGTGCTTCCCCAACTAGGATCTTCATTAGAGAAAAGATAAAAACACCCCCCTCTTGATGCCTACACCTCAGCTTCTCCATCTAAAAATGTACTGGCTGACTCTCCAGGCCATCTCTGCTTCTGACAACAATGGGAGTTGATATTTAATTGAGTGAACTTAGGAACTAAAGAGAGGCAAACCCACCTGTAAAGCTGAAGACTGGAAAAGGGTTTATCTAGAAAAATTGAATCAGGATCATCAACTAAGCAAAGCCTTCGATGTGAAATATAAAATGATTCTGCATAAACAAGATGGCTATAATCTATCCAGACAAGCCCCATGGGCATATGATTAAATCCTAAAGGTGATGATATTAGTTAAAATCAAAACTAATCAAAACAAAAAATAGATGGCAACTAAACTCTGTGACACATTGCAAATCAATTAGTTTTGTGCTTTCCTCTCCACCTCAGAGTGTAACCCAAAGCTCTCCACTGCCTCTGCACTGCAATTGCAGTTTTGTAATCCAAGATCCTTTATGTAGACCTTTCAACTGCATTGAGGAGCAGTTCCTACCCAGTGACTGGATGGGGCACACACATTTCCTGATGGATAGTGTTCTGATTTCTCTCCACTAGTCATCAGGGAGAAAGAACTGGAGTAGGGATTTGGGAGGTCAGGCACCTTTGGAAGACTGGTAAGGAAAGAGGTCTTCCAACTAGACACAGAAGGATAGAGAGATTGGTTCTCAGAGTCCTTCCAAACCTACAAAGGGAGTGCACTGAGATAGCAGTAAAAGGACCTGCTGGACTCATCAGATATTCCTTCAAGGTCTACAGCCAGACATGTCTGCAGTCAGTCTCCTGCATCACTGAGTAATCTGAGTGTGCCATGGTACATCCTTAAACAACTCTGACCCCTTCACAAAATAATTCATATTGACCTACCTTTCTAGATTATGCTGCCGAAAAATCTGTATCTGACATGTACCTGGCAAAGAGTAAGTGCCCAATAAGTTGCACCAAGGTAGTGGTGGTGCTGTTAGTGAGTCATGATTATACCTGATTTCTTGAATTCATAGTATCTGCTCTCCTATCCCAAACATACTTCTATATTAAGCCTCATCTGGCTTTACAGAACTGGAGTTGTGCACATCCTTCCATTGGAGCAAGTTAAGATATTGGGGGAAAAGTAGGGCAATTTTGAACTTTGACATTGACCCTTGTTCATCTTGAAGTCATGGTATATAGATGGTCTTCTAGAGTGACTATACTTATCCAGATAAGAAACCAAGGAATCAGCACATAGCCTATGGTGATTAAGTCTCACCTCACATTATAATAAACTGTATAAGAGTAACAATCTACCACCCCTTTCCTGTCCACACACTTCAAAATGTGTTTTTGTAGTTCTTCTCACTGAAAAGATGAGTCAGTTCTCCACTCTTTGAATCTGGCTCCATCCAAATGAATTTCTTAGAATTAAATCATGCAATAGTGGGGTTTGCATGCTCATTCTTGGGACAATACCATTCTGGCAAGAATGTACTTGAGATAGGTCTACTGCTTCCACAGGTTGAATGAAAGCTACTGAGACCCAAACATATCCAAATATATTGTGTCCAGCCTGCTCGGCTAGAGCAGAGCCCCAGCCACCCACAGGTGCATGCTATCTTAGGATTACAATTGCTGTGATAAAACACCATGATCAAAAACAAGTTGGGGAGAAAAGGGTTTATTTGGCTTATGGTTCCACATCACTTTTCCATCATTGAACAAAAGCAGATAGGAACGCAAACATGGCAGGAACCTAGAGGCAGAACCTGATGCAGAGGCCAGGAAAGAGTGGTAATTACTGTCTTTCTTTCCCCTGTGGCTTACTCAGCTTGATTTCTTGTATAAAAAAAATAAAAAAATAAAAAAAGCTGGGCTCTCTCCCATCAATCACTAATTAAGAAAATGTCTTATAGCTGGATCTTTTGGAGGCATTTTCTCAGGTGAGGTTCTCTCTTGTCCAGCTTACTGTAGCTTGTGATAGAAATCTATCCAGCACACATGGGAAGTCCAGTCAGCATCATCTAAGTCCCATCAAGACCAGGTAAACTCTCAGTGTCCCAGCACAAGTAATAAAATCTTACATAACATTAGGTTTTAAAGTTACCTGTTATACAGCATTATTATCATAGTAATAAATAACAAAATACACATAAATAGAGAACCATCGGCCATGGCTGTCTGGATTTTAACATTAAAGATCTGGAGTCCACACCCAAACTAAACAGTACCACAATGAACTGCTGGCACCTGCTAAGAGATGATAAAATAGAGAAACCACACATAAGAAATACATTTTCTTTCTCTGAATAGCATCGAGCAAAATGGATATTTTGGTTGGAGATAATTTTTCCATTCTACTGACTCAAACTTTCAATAAGAATTACAATAAAAATAAAGGTTAAAGGATCTGTTTGTTTACTTGTGAGTAGCCTTGCCACAGATAAGCCTTGAAATGATCAATTTCATGTTGGTTATTTGTAATAATTCCAGCACTATCTGTTGATCATTTTGTGTGAGTGTTTTTTCAATGTCTTTTCTCTCTTCTCCCCTTCTCTCCTCTTTTTCTTCTTCCTCTTCTGCCCTTCCAAACTTCTTTCTTTATTTTCTCTCTTTTCTTCTCTCTCCTCTCTCTTCTTATCTCTCTCTTGGAGCCCAAGGCTTGGACCCAGCTCACTGTTCCATGTCACTCTGCTTCCCTCCTCCACCCTTCCTCTCCTTCCCTACAACTGAAGAATTGGGTCTTAGTCTAGGATCCACATGGTTGTTAATAGACACTGCCAGGAATCTTACAGATGACAGAAATCAAAATGTTTCAAGACTCCTTAATACAGTGGTTTTCAACATATGGGTCATGATCTCTCTGGGTGTTGAACAAACCTTTCAACAGGCATCTCATATCAGATATTTACATTATGATTCATAGCAGTAGTAAAATTACAGTTTTGAGGTAGTAACAAAATAATTTTATGGATAGGGGTGACCAAAACAAGAGAAACTTTAATTAAGTGTTGCAGCATTAGAAAGGTTGAGAACCACTACTCTAATATTATCCTATCAAGGAAGAACCAAAATTATGCAAAGAATCTGGTCTCCAAATTTCAAGAACTTTTATGGTATAAGACCAACTTTATGCTACTCTAGACAGTTTAATTCATAGATTGAGTTTGGAGATGACAGAACCTGTTTTGATGACAGAATCAACATAGAGATGACCTATCTAACAACTAAAATATCTTGAAATGGAATTGGAAGCCCTTTGTCACTAGAGGCATTTGAGGAAATCCTGGAAAGATCCCTTCTCCATTGTATAATATCTCTCTTTACTAAATAGTAAGTAACATTAGATCCACTTGTTTCTCCACTGGAAACTTACAAAAATTCACTCAACAGCTTTGAGAATCAGTGATACTCTACTAATAGAGCCTTATACCATGTCCAGAAATATTTGTAGATCAGTAGATTTAGGAAGTTAAGCACCATGATATAAATAATTTTTAAATCACCAGTACATGGTTTCAACCAAATTGAACATTCAATAGCAGACACATAAAAAGAGTGAAGAATTTCCTGCTTGAAAACACAATAAAAGGGTAAAAGACAAGATGAAAGTTGTGGTGGTTTGAAAGAAAATGGCCCCCAAAGAGAGTGGCACTTTTAGGAGGTATGGCCTTGTCAGAGGAAATGTCACTATGGGGGTGAGCTTTGGGGGCTCTTTTTCTCAAACTTCCCTAAGTGTGACCATCAGTTGACTTCCTGCTGCCTTCTAGTCAAGATGTAGACAGCACCATATCTGTCTGCATGCTGCCATGCTCCCCATCATGATGATAACAGACTGAACCTCTGAAACTGTAAGCCACAGTCTAAATTAAATGTTTCCTTTGTAAGAGTTACCATGGTCATGTTGTTTTGTTGCAGTAATACAAACCCTAAGACAGAAGTCGTACTCATTTCTGATCTCTTGAACCTCAAAGCAGAGAATTCCTGTTGTGCATTATTTTCCACAGAGCCAACTTAGGAGATGTTGGTCATGATGCTAATTTTCTATCTCAAACTATTAACTGTATGATTAGGAGACATATTGGATTATTGGGTTCCTTCTTTGTAGCAAAATAGAAAATTGAGTTGAGTTTCTACTAAAGAAATTATGCATCACAGACACTGAACTCCAAAGCTCAACCTGTTTATCACCACCAAGAGCACATTTCTCACTCTTCTAGACAGTAGAGACAGTTTTCTTCCAGCCAGCCCCAATGCTCTTATATCAGAAGTGAAGGACCAGTTCTCATTAACCTGTTCCTCTTCTTGCACAAATACAGATTGGATACTGGAAATCTAAACATTACTTTGTCTGTAATTTGCTGACCATAAAATTGTCTCACATGATGGGCTTCCTAAGCCAGAAACACACTTAGATTTGAATCCTAAGCACAGTGTCATGGTTCTCAAAGTTCAAGGGAAGAATATTGTGACTTCAAAATTTGTCTCTTCAGTCTAGTCTTCTCCTCTTAAGGAAAAGGCCATTTATCTGACTTCCTGTTTTGTATTTCTACTGAACATAACACAATATACTCAAATATCTTTTTCAGATATTTCTTCTTCAAAGAGAGATGTCTTAAAAGTAATAATGCTTGTGTTTGGCTATGTTCCAGACACATATCATCTCAGTGCATAGAACATGTCTCTGAGTGGATATGATTAGTGTTCTATTTGATCATATGAAAGAGAAGTACACCATATGTAGCAAGTGGTATTCTGGGTGATAGTGCTCAACTGTCTTTCTTTTCTTTTTCTTTTTTCCTTCTTTATATTTTGTCTGGGATTCAAGGTCATGGAAGAATGCTACCCACAGTTGCCTCAAATAGCCCTATCTAGAAACCCCTTTATAGAAGTGTCCAAGAGTTATCTCCTAGATGACAAAATACTATCATGTTGACAATCCAATTAACCATCACAACACTATAAGCCAGAAAGCTACAAGGTATCTTGAGAAGTCTCCATCACACCCTCCATGCAACCCATTACAAAACCAAATGATTTTTCTTAGTTGTTCCATTTCTGAACATTTCCATCACTACTATCCAGCTAAAAATAACCATCATCTCCTACCTACCAAATCTTTCAAAGTGTCTACCCAGGTTTCACATCTGCTCCCTCATCTGTTGAGAATGCCCAGTGACATAGATACTGCCTTCCCATTTAAGCCCCTTTAGCAAACATCCATTGGGCTTAGAAAATGGACCAAACCCCTGCAGCTCTGCAAGATACCTTGCCATGTGTTCCTCAGTCTGCTTCTTACCACTCTGAGCTCCACATGGAGTTAAATCACCGAAGGTCTTTGAACAACTAGGATGTGTCTTTAAGAACCTTTGTACATTCTGTTCCCACTTGATGCCATGCTTCCTGTACCTCAGCAACTGTCAACTACTTCATATCAACTCATACTGCAGAGTTCAACTCCAAGGAACTTTACAGAAAGAATCTTTTATTGGACCTTCCTCCTCATCTGGCCATATCGAAATCACCTGTAGATTATTGTACCTCCTTATACTTTGCCTTCTCACAGTTTACAGTTGAAATTTGGACATTTATTAATATCTTCATACTTGTGTAGACTTACCTTCCAGGTCCCAGCCACACAGTCACCATTCAGTATTCACTCAGACATAGGAATTATGTACCAACCTTCAAGCAAGAGTTGTTTGGGCAGTGACAGAAGGCTTCATTGAAGAGGTACTAAAAAGTGACATAAGTATTACCCGTGTACATAGCAGAAAAGACAGGTGAGGGATGGGTCCACTTGGCCCAGGTAGCACAGAGGGAAGACTCTCTAAATACCTGGGTGGGAAGTATTAGTGGAAAGTGGTAGGTGTGGACTAGAAAGGCTCTAATGTCCCTTTGGTTGTATATTCCACAAATGTGTGATTTCTAACAAGCTTTTTATAACAGCTCAGTCACTAATAGAGTTGCTGCACTAAGAAAGCATGTCACCTCAGGTCTGAGAAGATAGTTAGCAAGAAAATCTATACAACTCTGGTGAAGTCACATGCAGAATATCGCATTTCGTTCAGGGGTATCTCATTACCAGGTCAAAGCAGACACATGGGAGGGAGTTCAAACTCAAACAAGAAAAAATGATTAGGGGAATGGAGAAATTGATTGAAGCAGAGAAATGAAAGGAAATGCATGTTAGGTAGAGGGTGGGGTGGGGTTAAATGGAATCTAGGTCAGCAGCCTGCCATCCTCATGCAGGGAATGAAGGCTGAGTTGGAGGGAGCCCTAGGATAGAGTGTGGAAAATGGAACTGGCCCAGCTGGGAGCACGGGATAAGGGAAGAAAATATGTATGGAGCTTCTGAGAATTATGGTTGAATATTTCCTTTGATCATGGTTGCCAGGATCTACATGTGAATTTGTATCTAAACTAGAGGGTCTGGTAGAAGTCCTTTAAGAGACTCATCAGCCACAGAAAATGTGGTAGGGGATGAGAAAGTGCAGACAAACAGCTTTAAAGGTCAGGCATCTCTGGATTTGATCCACTTTTCATTGTATTATAGCTGTGCAGTGATGAGCAGAATACTCACCCTCTCTGGCCTCAGTTTCCTCAGAATGTCCAGCAGTCAAGGATGCATACTGCTGGCTCTTAGCATCTTGAATAGTCATCACTGGCCTTGTTGTGGTCTGCTTTTAGCTGTCATGTAGCTCTCCTAGCTTCTGACTTGAGGTCTCATCCCCTCCACTAACCTCATCTTTCTTTAGCCCATTCCTCAATTGAGTCCTGCATCTAAAGAGAGTATCCTCTATACCACACTTCAGGCTTGTGGCCCCAGAACAGTCTTCCTTCCTAGGCAAGAGTTTGAATTTTGGACTGGAATCTTCTCTGGAATTCACCATCCATTAACTGTATTGACACAAGGACATGGCTCACTTTGGCTTGGCTTTAGTAATCCATATGAACAATAGTCTTAATGAGATCTACCATTCTGTATGACTGCAAAGTCCAGATAAGGTAATGTATGTGGGACAAGGGACACAGAGCCTGATGCACAGATAGCACTCACAGGAAGTGCTATTGAGGGGTTCTGCTCTTTTCCTCACTACAGCTATCAACCAGGCTCAAGCTAGAAACCCCCAGCACACTGGACTCCTCTTCTGTTGGTACTGATAACAATCAACTAATTCTTTAACAGTTTCTGAGGATGGTGTCTCCACTCCATCTCCTCTTCCATAGTCTTCTGTGTCTAGACCACCACTGTTAACTCCAGGACATTTTTCCACCTTCCTTGACCTCTGCTATCTACTGTGTGTCTATATGCCAAGCCTCCTGGAGCAAAAGATCCAAACACTAAATCCTTGTAATGGCTTCTTGATGACAGCAGAAGATGTGACTGCATTATCCTGTCATTTAGAGATGCTGGCTGGACTTGGACCTTCCTTCACTTCTGCGATACTTCCCATCTGCTTCTTCATTCTCTACCCACCCTTCATATGTACACAGAGCCAACACTGCAGTCACAACTAATTTCCCATCATTCACTGAAGATGCTGCCCCCACCATCAGAGTACCTCTTTGCTTTAGCCCATATTTTCCTACTGCAAGCAATGATCCAACTCTCCATGTGTATGTAACAGCAGATTACCCACCTTCCAGCCTTCCTCGACTCTTTGTTTATACTGTAATTATTTGTTCTCACATTTGGAAAATTATGGGACAGCTGCTTTGTGCTTAGCATGGAGCACACATTTGGAATTTGGAAATGATGCAGTGTGTTCCTCAACTAATCCTGTAACTCCTTCTGATTAGGAATTGGTTGAGCCCTTACATCTTTGGGTTCTGGAATGGATATGTCATGAAATTGACTGGATCATGTTTCTTACACTCAAATATGACACAATGCAGTATCTACCCTGAAATAGGTGTGTGTGGTCAGGTGGACTATTAGGAACAGCCAAAATTGAGCCTGGAGCCAGGACTTGGAGAGTCTGCATTACCAAACTCAAAAGTTTCTTTTCATCCTATGAGCAACAGGGAGCTTGGCAGACATGTTCTTTGTGGACCAATGGTATCTTTGCCTACATTGTTACTTTTGCCTGGAACATTTCTTCCAGGATTCCTCACCTGGACATGCCTCATCTTCTCATAGAAAACATCATTTATCCAGGAAGCCACTTATATCTCCTTCTGCATCTATCAGACTATGAAATGTGGTTTGACCATGGACTGATGCTATACTAGTGTGGCTGAGCCAATAAATCCAATGAGAAATGTACTGTATTTTCCACTGGACATTCAGCCCAGTCAAATGACTAGCCCAAGATAAAGGGAGAAGCGAAGGGAAAGAACGAAAGAAAAGGGAGCTTTTCAGATTGGTACATTGAACAGAGTTGAAGGCTTCAGGGATAATGGATTTAAGCCTGATAACATGAGGTGTTTTCAGAAATCTTTGCAGAGGAAAGAGATATCGTGATAGAGGGAGACATTATGGGGTTAGGGAGAAACTTGGTGCTAGAGAAATTCCCAGGAATCCACAATGATGACCCCAGCTAAGACTCCAGGCAATAGTGGAGAGGGTGTCTGAACTGGCCTTCCTCTGTAATCAGATTGGTGACTACCCTAACTGTCATCATAGAACCTTCATCCAGTAACTGATGGAAACAGATGCAGAGATTTGCAGCTAAGCACTGAGTCAAGCTCCTGGAGTCCATCCGACGAGAAGAAGGAAGGATTTTATAAACAAGATGGGGTCAAGATCATGATCGGGAAACTCACAGAGACAGCTTACCAGAGCTTGTGGGTGCTCATCAACTCTGGACCAAAAGCTGAGGAGCCTGCCTGGGACTGAACTAGGACCACTGAATGTGGATGACAGCTGTGTGGTTTGGGCAGTTTGTGGGGGTCGTAAAAAATGGAACCAGGATTTATCCCTAGTGCATGTATTGGCTTTTTGGAGCCCATTCCCTATGGAGGGATACCTTGCTCAGCCTTGATGCAGTGGGAGGGGCTTGGTCCTGACTGAACTTGATATGCCAGGAGTGGATGCGGGCAGGGTAGAGGGCAAGGGAGGGAAGAGGTGGGGAGAAGAGAGAGATTGGGAAGGAGGAGGAACTGTGGTTGTTATGTAAAGTTAAAAAAAAAAAAAACCTTTTAAATGAAAAAAAGAAATCTTTGCAGTTATTTAGAAAGATATGTATCCACAGTTGATAGGGGTTGCATTGTGATCTGCCTCCCACCCCCAAGTGTATATGTTAAAGCCTTAATATTTGGCTCTTAGCATATTAGTATGTGCCCTTGTTTAGAGACAGAGCATCAAAGATGCAATTAGTCCACATGAAGTCCTGCTGAAATAGAGTGAACTTCTGACCAATATGACTCATAGAAAGAGAGATTGGGAAGAACATCATGTGATGATAAAAGGAGGGAGGAGACTAATGACACAAAGGGTATTAGCCAACCACCAGAAACTGTGAGAGATGCATGGGAATGATAGTTCCTCACAATCCTCAAAAGCATCTCATCTAGTGTTATATTTATCTCAGACTTCATGCCTCCAATACCATGACATAAGATATGTTGGTGGTGTCAGTCTTTCTATGTGTGGTGCTTAGTTACAGAGGCCTTAAAAAACTAACACGAGAATCATCTGCTCCTTGCACCGAGAAACCACCATCGCCTGTCTCTAAGGAAAACCTTGTACCTCCCTAGGACCCGCTGCTGGATTTTGATCAGGTGCACACACGTCGTGGAGAGAAAGCAGAGAATCAGCAAAGCCACCTCTCAGGGGCTGCTGGGCCAAGAATTTAGAGCCTCATTTTGCCTGGAAGACAAACCCTGCCTGAGCTATTCAAGCCCTGGCCTCCTGAGGTGTGTGCCTTCAGGTAGAAAGCACCAGTAGCTTCATGAGGAAGGAGACAAGGCCACTGTGGGTGGAGAAAATTGCCTTTTCTCATGGGATATGGAGGCATCAACTGGATTCTAACTCACATGCTCTAAAGAGACATCTTTTATTCCCATAATTCTCACAACTCCTCCCCCAGTAGAGGGAGGGATGACAGCACCCCAGACTAAAAATGCCTTGAGAGCAGCAGTACTGAGAGCACCCGGAAAACTACTAAGAACAGTCTGGTCCTGGAGACTGCAGCAGAAAGAGAGGCAGACTGCGGTAGGTTCTAAATTCCAAACCAGTTGTCTAGTTCCAACACTGTGTAACTTTGAGGTTTGATGTTACCTCTCCGAGCCTCAGTTTATAACTATCAAGCACCCAGAAATGAAAGTGGTGAAACAGTACGTGCTTGGCAGGCTGGCTCAAGATAGCATGATGTATAAAAGCTTAGAAAGAACTGATCATAAATTCAAATGACCCAGACTCAATTTGTGGTTTTCTTCCCTTTGTTAGGCTGTGTGACCTTGGGCAGCTGATGCAATGTGAAAGGCTGTGCTGCCTTCTCTTCAAATAGAGCTAGCTCAGTGTAATGGGTGAGTGTCAGAGATGCTGCGTATAATGGATCTGGCTGGGTGCCAACCATTGTTCAGCACTCTGCCAATATTTATTGCACATGCTATTGATTATTAGGGAGTACCATGGAACCTGCAGCTGGTCTGAGAGAGCCAGCAGACTGCCTCGGGAGGCCCACATACTCAGAGAGATGGTTACAAAGCCGATGATAAGCTCCCCAACCCCAGTGAGATCACACAGAAGCACCTTCCCCAACACAAGGATGGGGAAAATCTTTTGGGAAAAAGGATATTAGGATAAGCAGAAATTACCTATGCAAAGAGAGAGGTATGTGTCTGCCCAGGGACATGCCCAGTCCCTGGAGACAGTAATGCACCCGAACAGGCTCAGTGCAGACAGATGGAAGGTATACTTGAGGAAAGATGTAGTACCTCAGAGAAAAATTCTGAAAGATGAGAGAAGCTTGAAGGGCCATTCTCATAAATTTGGACTTTATCCTAAGCACCACCAAGAGCTTCCAAAGTCCCATGAAGGGAAAGTGACAAGACCTAACTTTCACATTGTATAGAACAAGCTTGTCCTTGAATGGATGGTGAGCTCCAGACTGAGGAGATCATGGAGCAACCAGCCTTTCTAAGCATAGAATTTATCATCCACCTCCCTGAACCCAACATGGGTCATTGGGGAGGGATTCAGGAGAAAACAGTACACAGGTAGTCCTTGTACTAGTGACTGCACGTGAGAAAAGGAGAAACAGCAAAATCATACAACAGGTATCCTGAGGGGTGCTTGCAGGAGTCATCTTTGACATGCTGAGTGTCCAATAGCTTCCAGAGAAACAAATGCAGGTTCATTAATGGTTTCTTTATGCATGTATCTAGTGGTTGATCCTTTAGACTGGAATTATCAAAGGCCAGGGCCCACACATCAAATGAGGATCTCAGACCTTTAGGCACTGTCAAGACTAGCAAAGTCAACTATCTCACTTCATTAATGAGGCACCTGAGGCTAAGGCCAGAAAGGATTTTCACCAGAACATAGCAAAACAGGCTCTATCCAAGATACTTCGGTCTGCATACAATCTCCAAACCAGATGCTGTCCATGCAACCCAGATCACAAGTGTCATTGGTTTGTATATAAAGTATCCCCTAAAATGGCTCATTTGTTGACTTGGTCCCCAGTGGGTCGATCTATTCACTAAGAGGTGATTGAATCATGTTTTTTGGCCCAATTAATGATCAACCCATAAATGGATTCACAATTGAATGGATTACTGGGAAGTAGGTCTGGAGAAAGGTAGGGCTTCATTAGAGAAGAAATATTCCTGAAGGTGTGCCCAGTCTCTTCTCCTCTCTATCTCTGATTCCTGGCTGCTGTGATGGAAGCAGCCTTCTCTACCAGATGCTTCTGTCTCTATGATGTCTTACCCTAGGACCAAAGCAATGAACTTAGCAGACCATGGGCTACATCTGTACTCTAAATCCAGGAACCCAAATAATTCTTTCTCCCCATAAGTTATTTTCTCCAGAATTTTTGTCACAATGATTAAAAATTGAACAATGTAATGTAAGAGTACATCTTGATTCAGCCATCCTTTGGCTCCATCCAGCCTTCTCTCTAGCCTTAGTCCAGTCCATACAAGTGAATTCAAACTATTACTCCTCTGTTTTTAAAAACCTAGCTTAATGTAGTTCAGTAGGTATGGAGAATGACCTTACGTTTCTAATCCTCCTGCCTCCACCTCCCTAGGGCTAGGATTACAGGTATAAGCCACCATACCTGGTTCATAGGTGTCAGGGATATATTCCAGGATTTTATCCATGCTAGACAAGGACTTTCCCAATTGAGCTATGTCCTCAGGTCTCCACTAATTCTTAATATGAGAACAGGCATACTCAATGCATCGTCTGCTTTATTTTGTTGTTTTCTTAGCATATGTTAATTATAAGTCACAGTGGATTTCATTGTGGCACTTTTAAGCATAGAGAGTTTATTTTTATCATATTTACCCCATAATGCTTTCTTGCCCCCCTCCCATTCCCTTTGATCCTCTTCTCAAACAGTATTTCCTCTTCCATTGTCATACCTTTTCTTTGCTTCTTTATTTTGGTGATCCCCTGAGTTTAATTAGGTGTGAAGGGTTATTTATAGCAACATGTGCACCTTACCAATGGTTATATCACTGAAGAAAATGACTCTCCTTTCCCCAGAAACAATCAACTACATTATCAATAGCAAGAGATAGTCTATTTTCAGATCTATGTAAAAGGTAGCTTGGGCTGCTGGGTGAGAACAAGCTTTGAGCTCAGCCTCTCATTGACAACTGCATGCAATAGGAATGGGCCATTCACATCTGAAACTTGGAGTGAGTGCTGTTGAATGAACCATAGTGCTTACCTCAATGCATAGCAGACAGAGAATGACTGTCAAGCAGATGTGGGGGCAGGGGCATGTGTTGTTGCCTCCTGGCAACATCTACCTGCACCATCTCTGCTTCAAGGCTCAAGAGATCTCCTCTTTCCTGAAGCCATCTTCCTTTCCTTTCAGCCTCCCTTCCATTGTTCTCATACTCTGACATGTTTGCTACTGACTCCACAGCCATTACTAACAGAGTAGCCTCTCCCAAGCCAGCCCACAATAGAGTACAAAGCTGCAGCCACCACATGCAGCCCCAGCTGCCCGTGTTGGGAGTGAGGTCTTCTGTCAGCTCATCCTGAAATTCTTTTGGAAGTTTGACAGGATTAAGAGGATTAATACATTAAAGCATTATTACAGCATTCACTGGGGATTTTCAAAAGACTTTACACTCTGATCTATTTGTTCTGTTACATAAAACTTGCATTAACAGTCTGATGGCAATGGGGAAAATATCTGTGAAATCAATAACCCTATTTTTTGGTAAACACACTTAGCAGGCTGAGCTGGTCATTAGGGCTTGCAGACCCTCCCACAGTGCACATCAACGAAATTACCCCTCCAGAATCCATTTGACAATTAAGCCGAGGGGCTGTCTAAGTCCTCCAGCCCACTGATGGCAGGCAGCAGGAGAAAGAGTGGCCACCTTCTGTCCTTTGGGCCTAATCCTTTCCAGTCCTAGACCCACCGACCCAGGATGCAACCAGGGATCCTTCTCGCTGGACAGAGAGGAGGCCAGGAAGGCAACATACAGTGAAGGCATGGGACTGACCCTGTACTGCACTGCATTGTGGATTTCCTGCTCAGTGGGAAGAGGCAGCCCTAGAGAGAAGTGGGGCATAGTGAGTAATAAATACTCCACAGGTGTGTATACTCAAAGGCTGTGTGTCCTTCTGAGGTTGGAAACAGGGCTGTCCATTCTAGTTGCTGATTTTTCCTGCTGGTACCGCCACTGCAGGAACCAGCACTTGTTGAGTGTTAGACAATATTCGGAACACTTCATTAGCATTCCTTTGGTTAACACTCCCAGTAACCTTTTGAGGAGAGTTCTATTACTTTCATTTTGCAGATAAGAAGATTGAAAGAAGAATGGAGAGAGAGAGCTCAATCAGGAAAGTATGAGGCCCTAAATTCAATCTCCAGAACGCACGAGAAAAGGTTAGGGATGCAAGGGAAGCAATGATAGGCACTTCCCTGAAGCTAGTTCTTCAGCCAGTCTAGACAACTTGGCAAGTTCCAGGCCAATGAGAGATGCCATCAAAAATAAATAAATAAAAAGGACAGCACCTGAGGAACAATGCCTGGAGTTGTTGTTCTCTGGCTTCCTTCCATATGCTCACATGCCCACACAGATTAAGAGGCAAAAGCACTGGGTTTGCCCAACATTCTTTTTTTTTTTTTTTTATTTTACTGGCAAGTATGTATGTTTGCCTGTATGAGTGTATGTGTACCATGTGGGTACAGGAGACAGCACAGGCCAGTAGAGGGTTTTAGATTCCATGAGACTGGAGTTACAGAGTGTTGTGAGCCACCATGTGGGTTCTGGTCTTCTGCAATGCCAGAAAAAGCTCATAACTGTTGAACCATTTCTTCAGCATTTTGCTCAACATCACAAAGTCATCAAGTAATAGCATTAGGATTTGTACCAGTTTCAGAGTTCAAGTGAGAAAGTAGGTTTCTATATGTAAAAGTTATTCTGCTAATAAATAGTCGAAACATTGCTCTCACACACTGAATAGTTACCAGGTGTTTTAAACACTAATCCTCACCAAAACCATTAATATAAATGTTATTATATTCCCATTTTTATATGAAAGGACTAAAGCTCAAAGAGGCAAAGATGGCTGAGGTCACGTGACAGTCAAATGCTGGAGGTGAGAGTTAATACCAGGCAGTCTCACACCAGGGCTTGGGCTTGGAAACACACAGTATGTGAGCTGGTTCACACACTTGGCAATTAGCAAGGCTCTTGGTGTCCTGCCCTAGCTCTTAGAGATGAGAAAAGGGAGATGGCAGCCCCAGGACAATGTCAACCAGAACACTCAGTGCTAGAATAAAGTCACAGTCACAGAATAAAGGACTGCACTGGGCTCAAAGCCTCTGGATAGAAGTTTTGTAGTTCTTATCATGATCAGTATAATCCCAGTTCAGCCCAGAGCCTGGCTAAGATCTCCATCAAATGACTCCTACTGTAGAAACAAGGAGGTCACTTTCATTGAAATCACATGACCTGTCCAAAAGCACACATTTGCAGCATGTTAGCTATAGATTGAAACAGATTTTCTCTTTAGTCTTCCTCTCTTGTAGAAATCTTTTGCCTTTTCTCTCCCTGCCATGCGCACATACAAGCATACATATATGCACATGTGTACATACACAAATGCATGTATATACATACACACTCAAGCTTAGGCAACTCTGTATCCTTCATGAACATATGCAAGCATACACACACACACACACACACACACACACACACACACACATACACGCACGCACGCACGCACGCACGCATGCACGCGCACACACACACACACACACGCACGCACGCGAGCTTTGACCATAGCAAACCAGTGCTTCTGGATGACAGTGAACTCTCAGTCTATGCCACATCTTTGAAGAAGCACTTCCCTGTATCTGACATGATCTTCCCCTGGCTTGCTCCTTTTAGATTTGTTTCTTCCTACTTACTCTAAGAGTCTCACCACAGCTGTCACACCACCCCTAGGAAACTCTATTTGTCCTCAAAGCCAGGATGTATCCTGAGGCCCTTCACTGCCCTTAGGCACTGTAGTAAGATAGTGCCCTACACTGTAATTTCCTTCTCATCTGGAATGGGCCTCCTAGACCCTGGACTGTAATTTCCCATCTTTCCCTACCTGTACTTTGCTACACAGCATTAATAAATGAATTCAGAACATGTGAACTCAGGCTATCATTTTTTGTGTGTATGCACACACACACACACACACACACACACACACACACACACACACTGAAGCTCACTTATTAAGATATCTAATTATGTTTTCACTGTTAATTATGTTACTCACCTATTGTTGTATAACAGATTATACCCCAAATTTAGCAGCTAAAAATTGCAACAAGTGTTGTATTATCTCACACTGTTTCTGTGATTCAGGAGTCAGAAACAGCTCATCTGAGTGGTTACAGCTTGGTCTCTGGGGAGGCTGCCATCAAGATGTTGCCTGGGCTGCATTCATAGGCTGCAGGATGGGACTGGAGTACCTGATTCCAAGAGGACACTTTCACATGGTAGATGGCAAGAGGTTGTGGCTGCTGACCTCACGGCTCCTTCTATAAAGATACTAAAGAGCCTCATGATAGAGAAGTTGGATTCCCATGCGTGCTCTAGAGAGTGCAAGGAGACCAAACACTTCTTATGGCCAGCATGTACCATCACTCCTGCCAGTTCTCTTCATTGGAACCAAGCCATTAAATTCAGCCCACTCTCAAAGGGATGAAGCTGGGGCTCCACCTATTGGAGGTAAGAGTGTCAACAAATTTATATCCTTAGAGGAAAATAATCCTGGTCCTTCCCCAACTCACTAACTTCAACTCTTGGCAAGGGGTGAAAGGAAACACAAACACAACAGCTGATGCTGAGAAATGGGCAAGCTCTCCAAAACTGAATAGGAACAGGGATGGGGGTAACTTGCCCTTGCATGCACATATGGCCTCGCCAATAAGAGATACTGCAGATGCCCCCAGAAAAGGCCACTCCTGACTGATGTCAAGGAGGTCTCTGTAGCCTACACCCCACCCACTAAGAAGACTGTAAAGGGCATGGAAAGACAGAAAGACCAGGCCTGACCACAGTATCCTTAGGCAAGAGTGCCCCAACAGCTATAGGTAATCAGCAATCCATTTCTAGATGTCCAGTTGGTATGTTAGCGCTGTTCCTGCCCATTCTGATATGCTTACAATAAACTCTTTTGAAATACAGGCAACATTTTTATGAAACAATAAAAAAACAAAGATATGAATGGAAATAACTAATCTTTCCTTACTCCTGGCTGTGTGCCAGGTAATTGATACACAGATCTCATTGAATCCTCTTATGACAATTCTTATTCCCACTTTATAGATGGAAAACAAAATGGAAATCTATCATGTGCCAGGAAGACACAAAGACACTGAGATGTTGGACCAGTAGCCCAGGGCCACAATGAGAATGACAGGTACTTTTAGTTGCTGTGACTCAAATATCTGACATTTGCACCCAAAAACAGAAGGGGCTTATTTGTCTCATGGTATCAGAAGGTCCAGCTATTGGTCTTTGCTCTCAAGTTGGACAGAATCTCATGGCTACAGGAGAATGTGATAGGCCAAGTTTTGCACAAACAGGAAGGGACAAATGACAATACTCTTCCAAGGAAACCCCCTACCTCTTAGACTTATTTTTCTTTTGGTAAGTCCTACAGATAAAAGCTTACAAAACCTCTCAAAACATTGCCACAAGCTAAAGATCAATCTATTGACACATGAGCCTGTAGAGAAAGTATATTTCATATCCAAGCATGAAGGGATAGTCATAACCATGTGTGATCTCAAAATTAGTACACACACACACACACACACACACACACACACAAACACACACACAATTAGTGCATTGCTGTGATAAAGCACCATGACAAATGTCATTTTAGAAGAAAGGTTGCATTTGGCCTACAGTTCCAGAGGAATAGAAATTTGTCTTGGTGGTAAAGCATAGCAGTAAGCAACAGGCATGGTAGCCGTAGGCGGACACTGACAGCTCACGTCTTGAACCTAAGCATGAAGTGGAGAAAGCAAAAAAAAAATATGTGTTCTTGGTCCAATTCTTTGCTCCTGGCTGCTAGAATCTGGACATCCCTGCTGATTTCACCTGTAACACTAGTATAGGCCTAGGCATATGGACCAGCCCCTCTTCACTGAGGAAGACACAAGAAGCAGTCTCTATCTAACATGCCACCCCTTCCTGTAAGAAAGTCCTCACTTCTCTTCTGCCAGATGTCATCTACTCCTGTCTGATCACTGTAGCCCCCAGAAATGTGTGGGGAGAGTTGGGGACAGGAAAAAGCTGAAAAGAAGCCCCTGAACCCAAGAGAGCCATGACTGCTGCAAGAAGCAACAGAGAGCCTCTGTCAGCTCCTCAGAGCCAGTGTGTGGTAATTTGACAGGATTAAGAGGATTAATACATTAATGCATTATTAGTGCTTTTAGAGGAGATTTTCTAAGAGTTGAGCACTGTGATCCCTATGTCCTGTTATATAAACCGGCAGTAATTGCCTTAATTGGCCAATTGTTGCTGATGAAAACAGACAGGAAACAGGCATGATTATCTTATAGCCTGGGGCTCAGAGTTTGGCCACAGATCACCACTAAACCTGGAAGGCTTGGAGAAACTGAGTCTGGGTGTAGCCACCCGAAGTGCTTGCTCAGCAAGAGGTATAAGGCAGACCCATGCCCTAGAGCATAAAGCAGCCTGGGAGTGTCTCTCTAATATCCAGATTCCTGCCCAGCCATGCTGCCCACTGACTGCCTCCACCCCCAGCTTCCATTTCTACATCTGCCAAAGTAGACAATAATTATATCCACCTTATGATGTTGCCAAGAAAAGAAAAAAAGCAATGAGCCACTGAGGATGAACGTGCTTTGTCAACTAGACAGGCCTATGTTCGTGGGAAGAAGGGTTATGATTCTGTTGGATGGAAGCGAGCCGAGGACTTTTGCCTTTTGGTGTTTATGTGTTTGGAGAGAATAATAACAAACCCCCAGAGGGAGAGTGGGTAGAATGCACAGGAGGGCCTGGGAGATAGCCATGGTCACAGGACTGCAGGGCTAGCTGAGGGCAGTCAGTTGTGAAAGGAGCCAGCATGCTCCACGCTCCAGCATGGAGGCCCAGACACTTCACCATCCCTTCCTTCTTCCAGCTGAGTGGCAGGTCACACAGGAAGTCACCCAGTAACTGTGGATGGTGCCTTCTTAGAGTTTAATTTGCTTTGCTAATTAAGCGCCTGAGTTGGACTCCCTACTGGAGGTGTGAGTCTGTTGCTTCATGGATGAGAATAATAATAGAACACTAAGATAGCAGCTTGGAAGGGTCCTGAAAGATCTTTCACTAGAAACAAACAAACCTGATATCTTTTATCTTCTCTACAAATGTGTAGACTGGGTACAGGAAGGAGGGTGCCAGGGGTGCCTATGCTTTGAATCTAGAAAGGCAGGGCCCAGGGGTTGGAACTGAGAGTTAAGAGTGGATTGCAAAGATCAAGACTGGCAAAGAAACAGAGATGGAGCCTGATGCAGCAGTTAGGCAAGACATCTGGTGTTGGGAGCTCAATAAGAAAGACAAGATATTATAGACCCACATTTTTGATTCCCTTTACTAGAGACATGTGGTCAGATACATGCCTCTGTCCTCCTGGTGTTTAATGAAGTCAGGTGACAAGCCATGGCCAATGGATTGGGCTGTGCAGTCAATTATTAGTGTGAAATCCTTCTACCTTCTTCTACTCTGTCTGGTCCAGTGACTGTCTGGTCCACCTCTTCCATTGAACTAACTCCCCGAATAGTTGCAGTGAGCATGCTGCCTCCTGACAACCTGCAATAGACATGCAACATAATAAGAAATAAACCCTCACTGTTGTAAGTCTTTGAGAATCTGGAATGTATTTCTTATCAGAACATGACCTGGTCTACTCTAACTGATGGCAAAATCTTTAAATGTTATTGCTGGGTATCAGTGAGCATCATCCCAGCAGTGGGGAGGGAAGGCCACTAATAAGAGGCCAGAAAACACTCTGGTCCGCACTGGAGAATTTTTCCAGCATGATCCAGGAATCCAAACTGGTACCTAACACGACAAGGCTGCAACCCAATACTCTGTGACCCTAGCAGTTGAACAGGATGGAACTTTGATCAACCAGAACTACCTTATTTGCATGTCCCTGACTTGCAAAGCTCTTATTTTCATGGCAGGGACTGGAAATTTCTTGCCTAGTAGCTCATATTAATCATACACCAGCCAATACAGATTGTCCTCCTTTGTATGAAAATTACATGCCAGGAAACTACACATAAAGAAACTCATCCTAACCATAAAAGACTTCTCCTACAGTCTCAGTGGGTAAAGTGCCTACTCACAAGCATCAGTTCCGAATACTCAAATATTCAAAAGAATATTTAAAAGAATACACACACACACACATAACCACATATATATGTATATGTACATACATGTACACACATACAACCCTAATGCAGTAGGATAGATAGGTATTTCCCCAGAGCCCCTGGCCAGCCAATCTAGTCAATAAGGAGTGCCAGGTTCAGTGAGATACCCTGCCTGAAAAGATAATATAGAAAGTGATCAAAGAAAGCATGGGCTGTTAGTCTCTGGTTTCCACAGGCATGTACACACACACACACACACACACACACACACACACACACACACACACACTTGTACTAAATGGAGGCACCTCTCCCCCTACCCCAGCTGTGCCATTCACCATAGAGGGTATCATAGTTAATGCCTGCTACTCTTGCAATATACTCAAGAAACTGTTCTTCCTATTTGGACCAAGATGATGAGCTCATTCAGTACCCATCAATCCTCACTACCATAGTGGCTGGGCACCCAGTCCATTACTAGCAATAGCATCCATATTTTAAAAAAAAAAATCCCAACTATGGATTTCTCTGCTGTCAGCCAGATTTTTTTGCCTCCAACCATGAAAAGTGGTGAAGACTTTAGGGAGTTTGCTGAGAATTTAACTTTTGCTTCTGGGTCCAGATGTTGCCAGAGAGGACCCTGTGTGTTTTACATATATTAGTCACACCACACACAGTCCTGGATGTTGGCCACTGGAACTGGCCTCACATTTTAGCACTTGCATCTGGACCAGGCAGATAGAAACCTAACTATAATGAGTTTGCCCCTTGCCCATGACATTTGTGCTTTGTGCTGGGGGGGGGGAAAATGAGAAAAAAATTTAAATCCCAAAGTCTGTTTGCTTTCAGCACTGTAGCTGTGATGAGGTCCAGGAGTCTAACTAGGATTTAAACTTAGCTTCCCAGCCAACCCAGGAGAAAAGTTAAAGATGAAGCTGGTGCTTTTCAGCATCTTTGGCATTTTTATCTAAATTTGCATTTTTTTTCTCTTTCAACTGATAAATTACCTGGCCTGAAATGAAGGCAGAACTCTCAGGACAAATGTTGATGTCTTTGTTGGTGACTGAGCCTCCCTGAGTATAGGCACTGGGTTACCTGCTGCTTGCATCATCTCTTTCTAACCTCCTGTTAACTCTTTAAGGTCAGTGTGGGATTGTTTTTGGAGGAAAGACATTCAGAGATGCCAATGATAGCACTTGAACTCTAGTGAACCTATTCTCTCTCTCCTCTCTCTCTCTCCTCTCCTCTCTCTCTCTCTCTCTCTCTCTCTCTCTCTCTCTCTCTCTCTCTCGTGTGTGTGTGTGTGTGTGTGTGTGTGTGTGTGTGTGTGTGTGTGTGTCTTCCTCAGTTGCTCTCTACCTTGTTTTTGAGACAGGGTCTGTCACTGAACCTGGCACTCACAGATTTGGGTAGGCTGACTAAAGAAACCTTAGGGATACACTTGTTAGGATACACTTGTCTCTACCTTCCCAGAACTACAAATGTAAGTGTGCATGACATCCTGCCTATCTCTTTTATGCGGGTTCTGGGGATTTAACTCAGGTCCTCATGGTTTCACAGTAAATGCTTTATTGACAGAGTCACCTCTCCAGCACCCAATCCATGTTTGTTCCCTGTATTACCCTGCTTTGGGTCCACAATTAGAGCTACATTTTCATAAAAATAAGTGTGACATACCAGTATCTTGTCAAAACAGTATGTAGTGGGAAGAAAATAGATAATAAAATTGATACTGAGACCATTATGCAGGGTTTTTTTCTTCTGAGTGTCCTTTCCATAAAGGGGGTAGGGATATGTGTGTGTTCGCGTGTACATGTGCAGATGTGTGTAAAGGCATGTACATGTGTGTGTAGAGGCTGTACTTCAGTGGTGATTGTCATGCTCAGTCACTCTTCATCTTGTGTTTTGTTTCATCTTGTGTTTTGAGACAGGCTCGTTCACTGAACCTGAAACTCTCTGAGTGGGCTAGCCTGGCTGGCCAGCAAACTCCAGCGGTGTACCTATCTCAGCAAAGCACTGGTGCTAGGATTACAGATGTTCCCTATCACTCCCAGACTTTTAAGTGTTCAGACAAGGAGCTCCGTTATAGAAAGAGAGAAAGCAGCTCCTTCAGAAGGTCCAAGGTGTGACGAAGGAAGAAGAGGAAGAGAAGATTGATGGACTGACTGTCCTGGACACAGGTAGAGGTATGAGAAGGACAGACAGACTTCCTCTAGCTTACAGACCAAAACATCCATGCCCAGGAGCAAGTTCAGAGATGCAGAGGTACCAACCGAGACGATGGCTCGGGTGACAGATGGCAGTAAATTCCAGGCAGACACGATTCTAATCAAGGCCCCTGAAATGAATGTTGGCAAGTTCAGGAGGCAGCAAAGTGTGGGACTGGGAGGGGTGGGAGGTGAGGGCTCAGCAGAACAGGTTGGGGAGCTTCTGCCAGCCAGGGTGAGCTAGGCTGCGGATGAGATTGCAGCAGCATGGCCTCTCCTGAATAGAGCCCTCCACCGGGCTCCTGCCACGAATGGACTCACCTGACAGTGGAATGAGTAATGAGTTCATTAAACCTCCAGTATCTGTTCCTCAGAAGATGAATGTGGCAGAGAAAGGCAAGGTGCAAGCCAGTACCTGTGTGTGGCACCCACAGCATCCCTGGCACCCTGCTTAATGTGGCCACCCTGCTTTGAGCTTCCTGTAGCCTTCAGACTAAGCCTTAATCATGGCACTCAAGGCTTCTCAGGAGCTTATTCTGGATGATCTCTTAGAGACCAATTTATACCACTCCCCTCCCCTACTGGGCAACCAGTCCTTCCTAGCCTCTGGAGGCTCTCCACTAACAGCAATTTTACGAAGCAGCATCTGCCTAGAATTTCCCTTCCCACAGATGTGCCCAGGTAGTTAACTCCTAGTCACTCCCCTGTACCCTGCTCCTGGGCCTGCTTCCTTTGTAATGTGCTCCCTGGGCAGCAGAGTGGCCATGTCTCCTCAGTGGTGTTATGAGTTATTAAGTCCTATTGTGAAATCAACCGGTATGAGCATCCATTACCATGTAGGAGGGGCCAGCCCATGTGTCAGTAACTGTGCTACTGATTTGTGTGTGCAGGAGGCTGGTATGAGACAGGATCATCCAAAACAGAATGCTGGAAGTCCCAGAGTCATGCATGAAAATTCTGGCTTATACTACATTCAAGGGACCCTCCTGAACCCTGGTTTTCTAGTACTATGGATATAGATGAAAATGCATAATCCCTAGGGGAGAAAGAGCCAGTGATCATTTATTGGGCCTTTAAAAAGTTACATTAGAATTTGGTGCTAGAAATCAGAAGGTAAGAAGGAGCCCTGACTTTTTAGACAAATGAGTGTTGGCCAACTTGACCTAATTCCACTCCTGACCTACCTGTGACCTTGCACATGTGACCTCGCCTCCTAGCTTCAGTCTTATACTGAAACAGAATGACAAACTCCCATATGTCATAGGGTCATTGGCAGAGTTAAAGGCATTGATGCCGATATGAAAACCAATGTCCTGAGCAGGCCTGCTATACAGATTCTGCAACAATGTGGGTGGAAACCAGAGGCAGAGCAAGAGCTTATGGATATTAACAAAAGAGCCTAATGTTTCTTATCCTTTTTTCTTCATCTATTCTTTCCTTCCCTTCTTTCTTTTCTTCACATAAGAATTTCACATACCATGTCATGTAGGGGGAGAGGTTTCATAATAATAGGCTTTCAATTGTTTAGCAGGCTGGTAAGTTAGGTGGCTGATTGATTAGCTGACTGGTTGATTGGTTAATTGGCTGAGTGGTCAGTTTGTTAGGTGTTTAGCTATCTGATTGAATGATTAGTGAATGTGTGGACTGAGTGGCCAACTGGCTTGTTATTTGGTTGGGAAGAGAAGGAGAAGGAAAGGGAAGAAAATATCCAGGCAGCTAGTGAGAAGACCGGATATTCTGAGAAGACCGGATTTTCTTTAAGGTATACTTTTCAGTGGGCACCACCCAGGAAGTGACCAAAGTGTGTTCAGAACAAGGTGGAAATCATCCCTTCTCTTTTCACTAGCCACCTTTATGACTACAACCCCTCAGTATAATCCACTATGGTATAGAAGTAAATTTGGGAAAATCAAGGAGTGGGCCTAAGATCCAGATCTTGAAACAAGAATATGCTGATAGAGTATTTTGGGGGTATATTTTGTTGCATATTGCTTTGTGTGAGCCCTTTTTAACCTCACTGGTCTTTTACTTGTATGATTTCTGACTTAATATTTTTATGGGCTTTGTTTGTGTGTATGCATTTCTTGTGCCTTTTCTTATTGGTTGTTGTTGGGTTTTTTATTCTTTTTTTGTAACTTTCTAAAGAAAGACAATGAAGGTATGGAGTTTGGAGGGTGGGGAGGTGAGGAGGTTCTGGAAGACGAGAAAGGGGAATCTCTGATCAGAACACACTATATAAAAATACTGTATTTTCAATATAAATGTTAAAAGATAAAAAAAAAAAAGAATATGCAGATAGAAAGAACATGCAGAAAATGAGCTGACTCAGTGGAAGCAGAGCATCAAATATCAGTACTACAAAAGACACTGAGCATGTGACAATCAGTCCATAACATGAGGCATAAACACACACACACACACACACACATACACACACACACACACACACACACACACACACACACACACACACACACACTGTATAGCTCCAGAAACACAGATTCACTGGGGCAGACTTGGGGTGTTTTTTGGGTGTTGCCCATATCAGGCAAGAGGCTCCAGATACTGCTGTCACTACTCAGGAGCAGAAGGAGCAGCTGAGGAATGAATTCAATAAGAAAATAGCTCTCAGTGTGATGCTGTGCACACATATACAAGCAAATGAACATTGTAGCCCTGAGTCTAAACAATGGGTTGAAACTAGAATGAACTCTGGAGGACATTCTGATTAAACCCTCAGACATTCTAACAACACACCTCATACACTCAGGACCTGTAGGCAGCCCTGCAGACCTTCAGGAACAGGGCACCACCAACTCCTCCAGGAGCCCTGACAATGAGCCAGCTTAGGCTGTGACAGGTCTGCCTCTGGGTTTGAAGTGAAGCTTCCTGGTTTTCCCTGCACCAGTATATTATATTCTACTGATGGTATCTTTGGTTATTTTAGGCTTCACTTTTTTATGTTACCTAAAACATGGAAACTTCTTAATTTCCAGCTGTATAATTGTCCTCTGTCATTTTTTGTTGCAGGCTTTTAAGGAGGTTTTGCTAGCATCTTTCAAGTTTATTAAAGAAAAAAACTAAAGTCTTTAGAGTCCGGCCAAGTTACCTGCAACCTTTCACAATTACAGCTTGTAAGACAGCCCACATGCTTTTCTTCTATCATCCAGCTCTTTCATTTTATACACCACTACCATCCCAAGTGCAGTGGTGGGATAGAAACTGTCAGGACCTTGACAATGGAGGCTTGAACTCTGGTCACAGCACTACCCTTCATTCACTTGGTGACAATGAGCAAGTCCCACACCTTTTCTGTTGTGGGTGAATTAAGTTACTTACAGAACCTAAGCCAGGATCTGCTAGAATGATTTCAAAGGTTAAAGAATATCCTGAACTGATTTCTTGGGAGTAGGAGATGTCTCTTAGTTGAAGTGATATAAGCAAGGAGATACTTAGTCCCTGCAATAAAAAGCCTGGAATCCCCTTGATACATGTGGGTGGAAATTTGTATCCATCCATTGCTTCAGTCAACATGTGGAATGACTTGAAAACCAACATTGAACGGAATTATGGACGTGTGTGGCAAATACAGGGCAGCAGTGAATCTGAAAAGTACCCTTGATGGCATGTACATCTGAACTTTAACTCTTGCCTTGCATTATCAGTCAGGATTCTCCAATGAAATCCAGTAGAACATACAGTGCCCCTGCATTGTGATGGCTGGATATAATAATCTCTTTTTTTGTTACATTTATTCATCCACTGGGAAAGGAAGTGCACAACATGGTTCACACATGGAAGTCAAGGGACAAGTTATAGTAGTACTGATTCTTTCCTTCTACCATGTAGCTATCAAGGATTGAACTCAGGTCATTAGACTTGACAGTAAGCACCTTTATCCAATGATTTCCCCCACCCCACTCCTGATTCTGTGGCTTTGTGATAACCATATAACCATGATTCTTCACTTTCATTGTTCAATATATTATATAATATTTGAAATATCTTATTGTAAATAAACCTTGTGTGAGATGATTTTGCCTAACTATAGGTTAATGTAAGTGTTTATAGACTGGGTTAAATCATGGTGGTCCCTCAGCTAGGGGCATTAAATGAATTTATTTTCATTGTATGATGAGTTGAAGGGGTATAACATAAATTGGTTGGGAGGGTTGTACATCACCACCCAGCCAGACAACAAGGGAATCCAGTAGTACAAATGGGAATGAGTCCAAAAGCCTGGAAACCAGGAACCAATGGTGTAAGTTCCAGAGTCTGAAACCTCAAAAGAATTGAGCTCTGATGTCTGATGTGCATCCCAGCTCAAGAAGAGAGTGAATTCTCCTTTCCCTGGGCCATGTTAGTGGGCTATCTTACTGGACCTACAGATTCAAATGGTGATCTTTTCTGGACCCACTCTTGCTGCCACACACAGAAATAATATTTTACCACGCATCCTCTGGTACTCAGAGTACCCACTCTTCCTCCTGGTGGGTACAGTAAAAAGAAATGACATCAAATTATAGAACCAAGCGTGACTGACAAAAAAAAAAGTCAATGAAATGATTTCTAATGATTTCTGCTATACTCATAGGATTGGTGGAAGTCCAGTCATCAGAAGAGCTTCCTCCAACAGCTGATGGGAGCAGATATAGAGACCCACAGCCAAACATTAGGCAGAGCCCTGGGAATTTCACAGAAGAGGAGGAGGAAGAACTGTAGGAACCAGAGGGCTCAAGGATACCAGGAGAACATGGCCCACAGAATCACCTATGCAGGGCTCACAGAGACTGAAGAGACCACCATGTAGCCTACATGGATCTGCACCAGGTACTCTGCATAATGCTGTGGTTCTTTAGCTTGGGTTTTTGTTATTGTTGTTCTTGATGGTGGTGATGGTGGTGGTGATGGTGGTGGTGGTGGTGGTGGTGGTGGTGGTGGTGGTAATTATGGTGATGGTGGTGATGGTGGTGGTGGTGGTGGTGGTGGTGGTGGTGGTGGTAATGATGGTGATGGTGGTGATGCTTTCCTAACAGTGGGAGTGAGGGTGTCTCTAACTTGTTTATCTGCTTATGAGACCTATTTCTTCCTACTGAGTTCCCTTGTTCAGTCGTAATAAGAAGGTATATGCCTAGTATTATGAATCTTATTATCCCAAGTTTGGTTGATATCACAGGAATATCTTCTGCTTCTTCTGAAGGCAATTGATGGATCAGTGGACCTGGAGAGAGGGAAGGAGGAGGGCTTTGAGAGGAAGAGAGGGAGGGGAAGCTGTGGTTGGGATGTATTGTAGGAGAGAAGAATAGATTTTTTTTAAAAATCCACCTTTGTCTTTCTTACTCACTATGTGACTTTGTATGAATCACTTCACTGAACCTCAGATTCCTCATAAATAAGATGAAAATGAAAACTCCTACCTTGGGGCATTTTGTCTGGGTTATGCTCTACATGTATCTAGTTGATCTAAAGCAGAACTCTGAGCCTTGCTGTGCTCCTTGGTATCATGGGATGATACATGTCCTTCCAGAGGGACCAACCACCTAGACAGAAACAGCCAATTAAAATCCTTATTGTTGCCAGCTAGATGCACACAGTAAAGCTGCTTGGCTTTAACTCAGTTCTCATACTCACAGAGTCTCAGTTCAAAGGACATTGAAGCAGACAGACATAGAGTTATCTCCCTTGTATACAAAGATCTTTAGCTCAGACAACAGACCATGGGTCTATTCAGTCTGTAGGGCAAGGGGTAGGGTGGAGAACAAAAATGAGAGGAAATGATTAAGCCAAATTTTCAAAGGTCTCCCAGCAGGCAGCAGTCCTGACATATAATGCATAAATTTCCTTCAGAAACTGAGCTGCCCTAACCAGGTGCCCATGGAAAGCAGAGAATTATAGCACAGGTGCCCAAATCTCCCAGTCTGGATCTAAAATTCTTATCCTCAGAGGGACTTAAGGAACCAAAAGAGGTAAGGAGGCTCTGGGCTGTGGGCTGGGGCCCATGAAAGAACCATGTGTACTTTGCTAGTATATCAGGCTACACAGGGTTCCCCTCTCTACTGTCCCCATTGCCCCTCAACTAAGGATAGATACTCTTTCCTATACTCTCCCTATAGCCCTTATTCACTCCACTGCAGGAACACTTCGGTTTCCATGAAGTCTTGTTGCACAGTAGAACTCGACTTTTTTTTCTTCTTTAACTTTTTCCAGATATTACTCCCTGTGCCTTGCAGCAATACTGCTGCATGGATAGAATTATGTCTTGTTCTAACAGTGGAGGAAACAAAGATTCCCCAGCTGACCATCTCTAGAGCCACAGGGGATGGTCTACTGTCATACACACACACACACACACACACACACACACCTCCTGCCAGGCTGTACTTTTCCACTGGTATCTCTGCTCTTTTTTTTTTTTCTTCAAATCCAATGTCAGTGTAACATAATATCTATCCCCCAATATCCATGACACCAGAGAAAGGATGCTTCCCTAGCAATTCAGTCAGTACAACTATGTGGACAGGAAAGAGTGCTTCCGGGGTTGAGGGTCAGAGCCTGGGCCCTAACAGCCTCAGTAAACCATGTTTGGCCATCCATCTTTAATAAGCCAATTAATAAGTGATAGCAAAATGCAGAAGGAGACTTATTTAATGTGGTTCAAGTGTCCCTTGAGAATGCCTTCATCTCTTTCAGACCAGCTATAGCACATGTCCAGCCTCCAGGCCACCCAATTAGTGGCAGGCATTTAATTTATCTTTCAACTTATTTATTGTTGTTCTGGGAATGATGTCTAGGGCTTCAGATGTGCTAGATAGGTCCTCCCCCACTGAGTTACATCCCCAAGTCTTGTCTCTTATAGCAGTCAGTAGTAATGGTCTGTCAAACACTATTTTCCTCCTTCTCTTAGGGACTGATCTTTGCAATTGGGAGATGCCATCCCAAGCTCCCAAAGACTCATGTCCTATAAGGTATGTGGGTGACTCAAAACTTCCTAATTAGGACTTTCCAGGTTACCTGAAACATCTGAGCATTGCGTTTATACATAGAACAGAACTGGGAGAACTCACCCATCTCTGTGTTATCTTTCTCAAAGCTCACTAACAAACACATTCTGCAGCTCCCCTTGCATCTTTAAGGCACCTTATGATTATGCCTCAATAATACTACATGGACAAAAGAGATGTGTAAGTCACCATCTTGCACAGCCAGTAAAGGTCTTCTCCTGGGTGAGTAAGGTGAAATCCATGGGCACAGAGAAGCACATAGGCCCAAACGACAGGAGTCTGGGACCTTGAGTAACTGTGTGGAGCAGAGCAACTCCCATCTCAAATGGGACTGTGCTGTCAACAAAATACAATCTTTGATTCAGCTGAAATGTTGAATTTTTCCCCCCATAGTCTAAGTAAACAGAAACGTGCACATGTATGGACACACACACACACACACAGAGAGAGAGAGAGAGAGAGAGAGAGAGAGAGAGAGAGAGAGAGAGAGAGAGAGAGAGAGAGAGAGAGAGAGGGAGAGAGGGAGAGAGAGAGCAATTTCCGTCTCTGATACATAGAACACTAACAGACATGTTAGGGATAGATGATAAACTGACTTTATGTGTCGGTGTGCTTACTATAGACAGTGTAGCCTACTCAGAAAGACCCTGACTTAAAAATTCAGGAATTTTAAGGAATGGCACCTAAGTTTGATCTTTGTGCAAAATCATCTGCACTCACACCACACACACACACACACACACACACACACACATCTACACAAAAGAATAGTTAGAATATAGCTTTATGAATGGTTATTGAGGAAAAAATTCCATCATCATTATATATTATTCTTATAATATTAAATGCATACTGAAAGACAAGTTAAAAGAGTAAGGAAGAAAATTGATCTAGCCCTGAAGACAAAGTAGAGGCTAAGAGCCAAGACTTCATAAGTTTGTTCTTTTGTGTTACTCCTTTGAAGGAAACCATCTCCTGAATGGTGAATGATGGTCCAACTGAAGAAAAATGACAGTAGCTTGTATCAGAATTCCAATCAACTCAGGAAAATGACAATTCCACACTAGCCCCATAATGGCCAATTTGTACACAGCATCTGTAGAAACTCAGATTCCCATCACCTCTTAATCAGATTGTGTTTGGATAACCAAGTTAGGTTTCTTGCTGAGCTTTCTCCAAAAGCATCCGCTCTCCTGCTAGCCACAGCTCCCTCACTCAGCCCCCTCTGTTTCTGCTCTCCGTCTGTTTATGTCTTCCTGGTTTTCAATTTCTTAATGATGTTTTAACGAGATGCCAGTTACGCATGCAAATTGGAAAGAGGCGACATTGAGAGATTGCTACCTGGTGGTAAATTTATTAAAATCAAGGCAGTTTTAATAAGTTCCTTGCATATGCATCCGCCTCCATGTCTGCAATATTAGTTTGCAATTTTTTTAGCCTTCTTATTAAAACAAGTGATTAGGGGAGTATAATGTAAAGTCACAGGAAGGAAATTTAATTGTCTGCTTAGCGTTAGTCTTGTTCTCCAAAATAGAGTGTACAAGAGTAAATTACTTTTTTTGACATCGTCCAACTTGATCTATTTCTTACAACCATCTCTTTCCATCTTTTTCTTCATCATAGCCATCTGTATCATCACAGCTACCATTTATTAAGTACCTAACTTAAGATGACATATCTAGACTCAATGATAACAAGTTTCAAATTCAAAACCTTCAGCATCTGAGGCTTCTGTTTACTCTTCCCATATTCAAATTTTTCTTCTTTTCCTTTGTTGGTCCCCTGCTCTCTTGTTCCCCTTTTACCTCCTGTCCATGTTTGCTTCTCCTCTCTCCTCCTTTACTTTCTTCTCCCTTCCCTTTCTGCCCTCTGCTTTCCTTTCTTTTCTTTCAACATTGCTACCTCTCACCCAGGCTACCATCTTTTATGATCATGGTCCTGAGCACTATTACCTGCTAACAGCTTCCTTAGCCATGTCTCCCAACCACTGACCTGTACACCGCTATCCCCACTGCATGCTTCCTTTTTTAAACTTTATTTTTAAATTATGTTGTATGGATCAGAGGGCATGTGCACACAAGTATAGTTGCTCATAGAGGCCAGGAAGTGGTGTTGAATCCCCAGCTGAAATTACACTATGCTGCTGTACGCTGCTTGATGAAGGTGCTGCAAACCAAACTCAGGTCCTCCGGTTATGAATTCTCTTAACTACTGATCCATCTCTTTAGTCAGAACATGATTCTTTAAATCCTCAGCAACTCCAAGCACAACTCCACTTCTCTCCACATCATCCCTATCCTCAAATTGTCCTTTAGACAAACAATACACACACATACACACACACACACACACAAAAAAAAAAACAAAAAAAACAAACAAACAAAAAAACAAAACAAAACAAAAAAAACAAAACAAAAAATCCTTTCCCGGCTTCTGACATTTGATACCATGAGAAGAAATCCAATCCCCAAAGAATACCATCTCATCATCACCCCTCCATCCTGATCCTGCCTCCAGATACAAAAGATGTGTGCAGTCCAGGCTCATCTTCCAATCTTGGAAAAAAAAAGCACCTCCAAGGATTACATCCTCCATCTACCACTACAAGGTAGAGAAATCTTTTTGGCTCAAAAGCTCAGTGTTAGCCAGCACATTGTCCTAGGAAGTAAACCACACTCCCTAGTGTCAGCTTGCAATGTGATAAAGGTGATGTCCTGGTTTTTATACTACTTAGCCTTTGCTTGATTTCCCAACAAGATCAAAACTTGAACAAATAGGGAGACACACCAGGCTTTCCTTCTCCACTCACTAAAGAAAGAAAGAAAAAATAAAAGATTGTTGAGTCCCACCAAATTGAATTCTGGAATATTCTTGAGTCCACCCCTTCCCATTTCCACCTGAACTGTGAATACCTGGTCTGGGATTCTTGTCTCTCACTAGATTTATCAAGATATCCTTCCAACATCCCTGCCTCTGTCAGTTCTTTCTCCCTTCCCAAGCTCCCTACACAGCTCTAAGTTGAAGACTTTCTCCCTGTGGTAACTCATAATAAAATATGGAGTCATTTGTGGCATGTAGGAAATCTGATGTCAAGAATAGAGTTCTGTGTTTAAAATATTCCTGTGACATCATTGTATCATTGGAAAGAGTACAGAGTTCATAGTAAAAAGTGGTGAGGTCAATGTCTGGTTTGTCAGTTGCGATCTTAATCTCAGAAAAAATCATTTTTCTTCTGAGACCCTGTGTCCCATCTGCAGAATAGGATTGTATTGTAACATGCTTACCATGAATGTATAGGTTCAGAAATTTCTACCTGAGCTTGAACATCAAAACTCTGGTTCCCCAAGGATTTACTTAATTTTTAAAACATCATCTTTAATTTGAATCATGGGAGAAGCATTAAGAGAATCGATTTTTATATGAAAATTGCCTCTAAATGGCTCCAGCTTTGTTCTCAGTCCAGAGTTTGCGATGATGCATCTCAACTTCTATTTGTGTACTTGATTTGGTGATGCTCTGTGTACTGGCTGCATAAATTTGATTTTTATGGAATTTTTTAATGTTTGCAAACAGTATTCTTTAACCTAAACTGTCTCTCAACTTAAATGCCAACCATTAAATACACAAACTAGCCACTCAATCTGCCCCCACCAAATGCATACAGCCAATTCTTGGTTCTGTGTAAACTGTAAAATCAGTTAAAGAAAAGCTGAAGGGACAATGAGAAGCTGGTCTGGGAGCAGGGTGGCCTTAAAGAACATTCCCCATGTAGCACCTGACCCCTCTCACTTTTTATGTGACAGGAGACAAGTTCATGTAATCTGTGATAACTTCATATTCCCCATGTAGCAAAGGATAACCTTGAACTTCAGATCTGAGTGCATTCACCTCCCAGGTACCAGGTTACATACATACACCACCAGGGCCAATATTTTAGGTAGTGCAGATCAAATCCTGGTCCTCATCCATGCTAAGCATTCTACCAAGGGAGCTACATGCCTTGTCCTAACCCCTTCACTTAACCAATGGAAACTTGAAACTCAGACAGAGAAAACAGCTTCTCTAAAGATTACACAGCTAAGAAGAGAGGCACAGCTTGCGTAAATCTTGAGACTTCCCCCTTCATGCTTGTCTGTAACATCCACATGTTTCCCTGGAGACATGGATCAGTGCTTGGCATGTGTCAGAAAGAACACATGTGTTGTATGGAATGGGGAGGTTCAAAGCAGGTAGCCACTATGCCTGTGGAACATGACATGCATATGCCTTTCTTTCCTTTTTTAAATGTGTGTACACCCTTTCTTGAAAACCAAAAATAAATAAGCAAATAAAATGTGTGCACAATTGGTGATATTCCTAACTTTGAGCACTATCCCATCCAAAGGAAAGATAGAGTCAATCTTGTCTTTAAACATAGGATGGTTTTGATTTCCATCTTCATAAATAAATTTGGTGTGTTTGTGTGTGAGAGAGAGGGGGGGAGGGAGGGAGGGAGGGAGGGAGAGGGAGAGAGAGAGAGAGGGAGAGAGAGAGAGAGAGAGAGAGAGAGAGAGAGAGAGAGAGAGAGAATTCCTTTCCTCGGGACATACAAGTCACATCAATTCCTTCCTTGTAACTTCTCAACAACAAAGCAAAGTTCAATTTCACCTAGTTTCACTCTTGAGAATCAATGAGTTTGTTGAGTTTACTTACATAGCATGGGTGAAGGGCTACAGGTATCAGCATCAGTGACCCTATGCAGCAATGCTGGAGAGTCTTCACCCAGGATGAATTATGGCTTCTCCGTGGCTACATAAAAGGACCACCTTTTAGTTAATCTTCCCTAGCCTTTATACTCTAGTATCTTCAGAGATTTAAGGCCACGTGCAGTTAGGGAAAATTGCATAAAATGTAGGAAGAACAGTTGGGATCTCAGGTGAGGGTCAAAAGACACTTTCTAAGACATCCTTCTGTGAGGGAATGTCACCAATCAGCAAGCCCGATTTAATTAATTATTTGAGTAAATAGTTGATTTCATAATGATGGTGGTAGTTTTACTTAGAAGACCTCTATTTATAACCATGTATGTATGTGTATGTGCACATGTGTGTGCATGGAACACTCTTGTGTGTCACTCCCAGAGGACCACCTACCTGCTCTGAAATGGAGTGTCTTTGTAGTCTAAAGCTGACCTATTAGGATAGGCTGTCTGGACAGTAAACCTCCATTTGGGATTCACCAAAATTAAAAGTATGTGTAACTACACCAGGCCTTTTTACAGGAGTTCTGGGGATCCAATGCAGTTCCTCAAGCTTGCAAGGCAAGCACCTGACTGAATGAGCCCTGCCCTCAGCCCCTTAACAGTTAATCTCTTTACGTATAATCTTCTAAGTTGATAGATCCAAGTCCAAGTCCTTGGGCAAGTGGTTTCCTATTTCAGAGCATCAAATTCTCCAACAGAGGTGATTGTGAGAATTTGAAAATACATATTTTGGTTACCAGTTCAGGATAAGGACTTGATAAACATCAGTCATGCTTTACAGTTGAGTCTCCTATTTATAAAGTGGGGAAAAGAAAGTGTCTTGTAATTACAAATAATACATTGTAAAACAAGTAAATAGTGACTGAAGACAATTGTTCCATACCATATGTGATGGTGGAATGGACCACAGCTCTGATAACTGCCAGCAAATATTCTTGCATTAAAATTTTTAATTCCATTTATTGGTCAACTTTTCCCATGAGAATACATCTTTAATTTAATCATGTAAATCAATGGGGAAAATCTAATTCACTTTTAGAGAAATTCGCTTCAAGGCAGGCCTTTGGGGAATGAACCTGTTCCTTAAAGCACACCGTTAGCAAGTGATGTGTGTCTTTATAACAGCTACAAAGGGATATAAATTAATCTCTAGCTCATTTTGCAAAATAAGGAGTTGATTGAATAAATGGGGGCTCTAGTAATCCAAATGACCTGTCATTTTTAACATCTATGATACTAATTTTAATGGTGACTTATGCCTTTTGCCAATCGTAGATGCCATTTGCTTCTTTGCTAGCTAATTGACCTGATTATCACTATATTAGAGCCAAATAGGTATTTTATCATTGTTCCTCCTTTTCAGTTTCCTAATACTTGTTCCCTAGTCTATCTGTTTTGAATGCATGACAAGAAAAGATCACCATGTCTAACACAGAGTCTCACTTGTCAGGTGGGTGACAATCTTAGTGCAGTATCAGCCTCCTCACAGAGGAATCATCTGCCCAGCCTATGGGTTTATTGTGTAGGCCCACTAAGAGGGAAGGTGTGAAAAGGTAGAAAATCTCATATTACTATTCTTGTGCCCAGCAATGATGGGCAGGCAAGAAAATAATTCACTCCCCCAGCAAACTCTGTTAAGGACCCTTAGTCCAGAGTGGAGAAACTAGGACCACTTAGAGTCATCCTAAGCCCTAAAGAGTTCATCATGCAAGCTGCCTGCAGATAGGCCTGTTCACTAACATCTATGGCCCAACACTGTGACAGCTCTGATTTCAGAAACCAGGTCCCCTTGACTGACACTTGGAACGAAGGAAGACTTCTTAAAAGCGGTAGGCTTTAAAGGGCAAGTAAAAATTCACCAGCCACAGGGACGGGAAAGCCTTCATTTATGAACTGTAATATTGATTAGACATGCTTCCTACTGTATGCTCAGTCATGAGGTACATGAGGAAAGCAAAAGAGGCATTTCCACTGTGGCATCAGTTTGGTTGTCCTGTTAGAAATGCAGAACCACCAGAAGTAAGACTGATGCATAGGATTAATGTGGGAAGTGGGGTTCACAAATAAAAGGGGAAGCTGGGAGGAATAGAAGTGTAGAAAGAGTAGGAGCTGGAGAATCAGAGAATCTTCGTCCCAAATTCTGGAATGAATAGAATAACCATAGCTGATGGAAAGTGCAATAAGCTGGCAAATTTTTTAGTTACCAAAGTGGGTCCTAACTGGGACCGCATGGTGCAGTGTGGAGAGCCACTATGTCTGACCTCCATGAAAGCAAAGACTTCTCCCTTCATCACCAGATCAACTTACAGACTTCCCTCATTGGCCAACTCCAGCCCAGAGCCATGGGGACAAAGGGATTCTTGACAACAAAGTTCCCAGAAATAGTCTAGGAAGTTTGGAGAGGTGAAAACAATGCCAAGCCTACAGCCAACTGCCCTGTGCACTACCTTCGCAGAGCTCCAGACTAAGGAGAAATTGGCAGTAATATCATGGTCAAGGCACTCCACTGTAGTGGTGAAACTATTAAGGCCATTCCATGTAGTTAAAAGGGAGGCTTATTTTGTGGGGTAACTTACAAATGAAGGGATAGGTTGTAGGGTCTGACAAAGGTATGGCGCAGTCTGGCTGTGTTCTCTGGAGAACTCTAATTAGTCCACCTCCAGCGTCCAGGGTCCCAGCACCAAGAGATACCTCTCCTCTGATCCTGGGTCTTCCGCTTCCTCCCTCAGCCCCGCCTTGTGGGCATGACCATTACCAAAGCCTCATTGGGGGTTGGAACTTCCAGGCCAATGCTGGGATGGCTATCCACTACACTCCACACACACATTGTGCCATGTGCTGTGAGAACATACAGTGGAGAACCTGATCCAGCCAGGGAGGGTGTGAGGAAAGCTTCCAGAAGCTCACAGGGAGGCCAGCATCTGCCAGGTGGAGAGATGTAAAATGAGGATCTTTGCACACTATTTCTCTTGAGCGCATCCTCCAGCGAAGGTGGTTCTTCTTCTTCCTATGGTAGTTCAAGAAATGATCTGTCCAATTCTCCAACAGCCTGGGGAAAAGTTTATTGCTCTGGGGATAAAGGGTGAACACATCTTAAAGAAATATTCTGACCTCTGGAGTCATAAATAAAAGCGGAGAGCCAAGTCTAGTCTACAAGGCAGTGTTCAGTGGTAAAGACTTCATCCACAGGTGAACAGTAGAGCTTGGGGACAGTTTGGAGGCTCTGACCTGGCCCCAGGCCCCACCTCTCCCAGTGCTTCCACAAATGGATGAAAAATTGTATCATTAAACTCCTTGATGTTCTTCTGTCTAATTGAACCTGTGAAATTTCCTAAGGTTCTCCAGCCTCCAAAAATTCAATTTTCCATGTAATGCATGGTGACGTGTCAATAAATCATGCTGTAAAATAAATGTGCAGATTCTTTTGTGCAGGAGCAAGTAAGGAATAAACCTTTCGTAATTGATAAATAATGTCATTGGAATCAATAGCTGGCAGAGGAGTTGGAGGAGGAAGCCTGAATCATGTATGAGGGCTCAGGGGTGATCAATGCCTTTGGAACAGCCAGGAGTTCAGGAGCCAAGTGTATAAATTACAGCCTTAATATTACATCAGGCCTCAAAGTTGAAAAGATGGGTACATTTCTAAGTGCTGGGAAGATGGGTCTAGGATGTGGGTGAGCAGGTCCACTGATAGACACTCTGTAGAGAGCAGTGGGATCCCAAGAAAAGGGCAGAGGTGGGAATAAGGAACAGATTGTGCTGTCTGGGACTTGGGATGATGAAGTACAAGTCCAGTCCTGGCCAGTTGTGTTAGTGACTCATGTTGGTAGGAAGAGAAGCAATCTTCTAGAGGAGCTGTGGATTAGAAAAATGACCAAAGGGCCAGAGAGATAGTTCATTCAGTAAAGTGCTCACCTTACAAGAATGAGGACTTAAGTCGGATCCCCAGTACCCACTGGAAAGTGCAGGGCATAGTGGCACAGGCTTGTCATCCCGGTGCTAATAAGGAGAACTATGTGGATCCCCTACTTGGTGAACTTGGGGCCAATGAGAGCTCCTGTGTCTGAAAACAAAATGAACAGCTCCTGAGGAATGCTACCCAAAGATATCCTCTGGCCCTACACACACACACACACACACACACACACCTACATATGTACACACAAAAGAAAAAATTTAAAATATTGCCGGATACTATTACATATAAAGATTTCTTTTTTGGTTTGTAAATTTATATGTATATGCGGTGTATCTGTGTGAGTATGTCACATGTGTGCAGGTACCTAAAGAGTTCAGAAGAGGGCACCAGATCCCCTGGAGCTGGAGTTATAGGAAGTTATGAGTTGTCCAGTGTGAATGCTGGAATTAAATGCTAATCCTCTGCAAGATCTCTAATCAACTCAGCCATTTCTCCAGCATGATTGGTTAGTTTTAATTATCAATTCAATGCTACCTGGAATCATCTAGGAAGAAAGTCTCAATGACTGACTGTCTGGATGAGGACAGTCCTGTGTTTATGTCTCTGGGACAATTGTCTTGATTATCTTAGTTGATGTGAGAAGATATATCCTGAAAGCAGGTGGCACCACTCCCTGGCTTGAGGTCATGGACAGTATAAGAATAGAGATGGCTTATTGAGTACTAAATATCCATGCATTCATTCTCTGTGTTCTTGACTGTGGATATTGTGTGATTAGCTCTCTCAAGCTCCTGCCACTATGATTTCCCCACAGTGATAGACTATAACCTGGAATTGTGAGATAAAATAGACCCTTCCTTTTTGCTCATTGTCAGGGCATTTTGTCACACAAATACAGCTAGAACACTGGGCTACCGAGGTGCTAGCACAGGGTGAAGAATAGGCACTGGCCTCATCGAATCAGGCTCCAAGTGGCAGCTGCAGTTTGTAGTGGGCCAAGTGGAGTGTTTATAAGAAGGGGCCTGGATCCCCAGTTTCAGAGGCAGACTTCTCAGCTCTGCCCTCCAGCTGTGTGACTCTGAGCAAGTTACTTAATTCCCCTAACCTCCATCTCCTTTGCAAAATGGATGATAATGTCAACCTCACTGACACAGGAGGGTGAAATGGAATTATGCCTGGCAATCCCCACTCAGTGCCTATCCCGACTAAACACTAAGCAAGCTGAAGCTACAGCACATACTGAGTGCAAATTATTTCAATTCAATATTCTTATTTGTTGAAGGGAGTTGTATCATCATCATCATCATCATCATCATCATCATCATCATCATCATCATCATTCCATTTCATAGTGGAAAAAAAAATGAGGCCCAGAAAAGGTAAATGCATTACCCAAAGTACACTACTCTGATTGGTGGAGCCAAGAATAGTAACCAAGGTCATTTCCCCTTTACAAAGTAGGACAGCTGTACCTCTGCCCTAGGGCCTCCCATTTTACAGAGTCGTGCTTGGTGGATGCTGTTCCCAGTGATCTTCAGGACATCCCACCTGACTCAGGCTGATAAAGAGGACCAAGTGGAAGACTCTATACCAGCTGTGTTATATGAAACTGTCATCACCCTGACTACTGAGTTTCATTAGGAATGAGGACAAAAATATCCATCCTCTAAGGTCATGTCCAAAGCATGCTGGAAACAGCAGTGAAGGCCATTGTTCAGGGCACTCTGAGGTTCACCTAGGCAGAATCCTAGTCCTACTCTGACAGGTTGTGTTCTCATAGTCAAGGAGCTTGTCTTTGGGTTTCTATGGCTGTGAAGAGACACTATGACTATGGCAACTCTTATAAAGGAAAACATTTAATTGGGGTTGTTCAGAGGTTTAGTTCATTGTCATCATGGTAGGAAGCATGATGACATGCAGGCAGACATAGTGCCAGAGAGGTAGCTGAGAGTTTTATATCTGGATTGGCAGGCAGCAGCAAGAGAGTGAGCCAACAAACCTGGTTTAAGCTTGTGAAACCTCAACCCCCACCCCCAATTTCCTCCAAGACCACACCTACTCTAACAAGGCCACACCCCCTAATAGTACCACTCCCTATGGGCCTAAGGGGGCCATTTTTAATTAAACTACCACAGAGGCTCAGTCTGGTCTTTTTTCTTTCCTCTTGTTTTTATTTTATTGAAAGAGCCTCAAGTATCCCAGATTGATTGTGAAGTAATTACACAGCCAAGAATGACCTTAACTCCTGATCTTCCTTCTTCCAGCTCCCAAGTTCTGTGTTGACCAATATGTGCCACTGTAACTACTTTATGTAGTGCTGGTGAAGAAACCCAGCATGCCAGGAAAGAACTCTGTCAGCTGAGCTACATTCCCAATCCAATTTTCTTATCTCTTAATTGAACCAAGATAAACTCAAAGGACTAGATCAATAATTAGATGAAATGATACATGTACATCTCCTTCCTCACCAGTCCTCAAAATCAAGCAAGACCTTAAAAAAGAATGCAGGCTATCTCGAACCTTCTTTCTCTCCAAGGGAAAGCTGGAAGTGCTGCTCAACTCCAGAAGAAGCTATTTTATCTGATGCTGCAGAGCTGGCTACAGTGGTCAGAAAAGACCTGAAGTAAATCCATGCTTTCACCTACAAGTCACTAGTGTAAAGGACTACCCAGCCATGTGCTGTGTGCTCTTATGGCCTCTGTATCTCCTGTACCTACAAAGCAAAGAATTTCCTCTCCTGTATCTAAGTAAGTATCACACAGTCATTTAGGGGACCAGCTTCATGAGGACCAGATATTGCATCTTAGGTTAGTTACCCCTCCCTCAGGTAAATCATCAGATTAAAATTTGAGTTCAAGCAGCTGATTCAGGAGGTAATCCCAGGAAAGGAAAAGAAAGAAGGGCATACTTGTGAGCAGGTGTGCACTATGGACTATTGGGACATATTCTTGCTGAGTATCTCTGAAAAACGGTCAAACATGTCTCAGAGGTCACGCATGATGGCTGAGAAAGCTAGAAATCAGTTGGTTGACTCCTAATATTACTAGTTCTTGTCACTCACGGATAAGACCTCCAGCTGCCAGAGAAAGCCAGTGTTCAGGTAGTGAGTGACTACCTGGAGAGTTAGTGACTACATGGGTGTTAGTGATAGAAAACAGTAATGTGGGAACAATGAGGGCCGCAGTTGGTGTGTATCACTCAAACTCATGTTTCTTGCTTTTCTCTAGGGCCTGAAACCCTCCTTATGACTGGCCTGATGTTTACTTTGTGATATGGAATAAGTAGGTGGGTGGGTCAGTGGATAGATGGATGGATGGATGGGTGGATAGATAGATGGATGGATGGGAGTGGCACTATGTGTCTATGGCACTATGGTATATTTGGTGAAGGGAAGTTCTGAAATTTCTACTTCAAAAGCTTAGAAGCAGTGAACTGTCCTAGCAGCTTGAGAGAAATATATGCTTTCCTCTACCTGGGCTGGACCACACTCCTGGCAGAATATCTTGCATCTGAGGTTCTAAGACATTTCAGAATCAGACAAAGCCATTGAACAGAAATTCTTCCTTCTTTCCTGGTGGGCTGTTATGAAAGTGGTTAGCTGGTATGGGAAGCCCTAGAGAGCAACAGGTTTGTCTTTATAAACACACTTTTTCATTGAACAGAGCTGTGAACATGATATAAATTTCTGAGAAGCTTAGTTGGATTGGTAGAAGGTAAGAGTGGCTTTTTTTTTTTTAGCCCTTTTAACCAAATGAACATACCTTTTCTGTTTATTTGCTTGGCAAACATTTGTTTAGGATTCTATGTGCCAGGCTAAACCAGAATATCAAGGCATAGGATGGAAGAAACAAAGTTCTTGACCTTGAAGTCAAGTCAGATACATCAAGTAGAAATCAGAGCCCACACCACAGGTACTATAACAGAAGTATGTGGGGGAAGATTATGGGAGACAGAAAGATATAGACTGGCTGAGATAGTGATCTCACATCCATGTCTACCTTTCTCTTCTGTTATTGTTGGGAGAAAATTAGACAACTTCCCTGTCTCATGGAGATTCACCAAGAATCGTTTATAAGTCTTTAGGTTCATACTTAATACTACCTGTGCCCCAGCTCTGCTTGCCTTCACAGTCACTTCTTGCAACTAATAAATACCGCCTTGCCCTTCAAACACCATGCAGCTATCAGGGCTTCAAGAAGCTTTCTATGCTATTGGGGCAACATCATCCCCTATGTTCACTCAATCTCTGCACCCACAGCCCTAGACTGTCCACATCTACATGGATGTTTTGGTAGAATTTGATGGTGAATGAAATAACAGTGTTAAATAAGGTGGACATATATGTGTCTTACACATGAACCAAACCAAAGGGAAGTGGTCCAAGATGGGGGTGCCAGGGCCCCAACCCTTGGACCCAACTTCCCAGCAGATCTTTCTCAGAGTGAGCCCTTCATCTTCAGAATCTCTGACAAGGATTATTCAGGCATTCATCAACCCCCTGACCAATCTCTTGCTCACTCAAGTCCTTACCACCTATCTCCCAAAAAACCTTACTGTGGTGGTTAATGCTGATTGACAACTTGATAGAATGTAGAATTACCTAGGGAAAAAACTCTAAACAGGTCTGCAAGAGCGTTTCTAGACTGAGATAGTTAAGATGGGAAGACCCAGCACAATTTTGGAGTACACAATTTCTTGGGCTGGAGTCCAGGCCTGAATAAAAAAAGGAGAAAGTAAGTTAGACAGCAGCATTCATCTCTCCGATTCCTGCCTATAAGTGCAATATGACCAGCACTCTCAAGTGCCTGCTGTGAGGACTTCCCTGTCATGATGGACTGAATTCTTACGTTGGACCAAAGCAAACCCTTCTTCCTCAAGTCACTTTGGTCAGGCATTTCGTAGCAGCAATGAGAAGAGTAACTAACATACTAACAAACATATGATCCAAGATAGTTTCTGTGGCTTGAGATTCGGCATCCACATTTCAGATAGCAAGTTGGAGGAAAAGGTAAAACAACAAAACAAAAACCCACATTGGTTCTTAAGCAGGCTTTCCAACAGTTTACAACACATCAGTACACCAAACCACATAGAAGGTTGAGGATAATATCTCTATTCTAGTCGGGCGTGTGTCTCACTAAGAACCATGCAAGAAGTAAGAGAAGTAGATATTGATGACAGCAGATGATCTCTCAAATAAACAGCCCATAATAAGAAGGATTCACATTGGTCAAGCTCCTATTTGTAGTCAGGCTCTAATGAACAATTTACAGGATATTATAACATTTAGACCTTACAACAGCCCCAGGAGGTAGGGGCTGTGACTTTTGTCCTTGTTTTACAAATGAAGATACTAAAGATTAAGAGCCCAGGGTTAGGTAGAACTGGGGATTTGGTCTGGATATTGTGGACCTTGTTATGTTTTGTCTTTCTTTTTTGAAATAGGGCCTAACTGCCTCCTGGGTGCTGAGATTGCAGCTGTGTGCCACCATGTCCAGTTTGGTATCTTTATACTCTGTACTACTAAGCACTTCTGCCTCCAGGGGAACCTGGGAGTTCCTTGAAAGTAGGAAGCAGGGTCTTGCACATAGCACCTAATAACTCAGAGATAGCCCAGTAAATATGTGCTGACACAGTTAAAGGGGAATGACGAGGAGTCAGGGATGGGTCTCACCTAGGGCCATAGGATGACTGATGGAGCCATTAAGTATCAAGCAAGATAACCAGCAATGGAAGAACAGCCAGAGAGAATATGACCCAGATTTACAACAGTTCATTCCAAGCCTGTGTAATATCCATAGACAGGTATATCTCCACACTTGAAATATCAGCAGAGGTCAAGATCACCATAGGCAGCAACCTCCTGTTCATGGGAATCAACCCAGCTGTGATTGTGGCCAAACTCACCTCACAAAGTGGCTGTGGAGGACCCCAGTCTTTTCAAACAACTTGAACAATTGTCAATAAGCAACTTCATTTGTGTTTACTTCCCGTTCCTGTGTTAATATTCCTCTTTACTCTTTATGCCCATTTTGAGGGATGATTGCTTTCCTGGGCAAAGAGTCTATTGCATGTATGTGAGGAATTTTAAGGTCTTATACCATCCCCGACACTTATCTAGATACAAGCAATATATATGCACTCAATATATTCCTGTATACAATATATTCCTGTGTACACACACCTGCCTTGAAAATACATATGACATCAAAGGGTCATAAAACAGACCCACATCTGTGTGTGAGCAACTATACAGATGCCTGTGTTACCTGCCGGTTGTCATAAAAATACCAATAAGAAGCAGCAGAAGTGCGTTTGACTGGGAGAATGATTCTTGTTTCCTTTTCATTATTCTTAATAAAAGGAGATGGTGCCGAAAAATTGTGTTTCCCGGGTTATTTTCCCCAAGAGATCTTTTATAAAACACAGAACACATAACAGAGCATGTTGCAGGCAAATGCCTCATTAAGGGAATATAGTTAGAAAGAAATAGTAACCAAACTGAACAGTTATTTTCTTTATTTTTCCCCCTTGTAAAATGGGAAAATTGGATATGATATGGATTTAGTAACAGCCCTCAAATAATATTGTGAGAACATGAAGCTTGAGCCCTGAGACAGAGGTATCTTTAAATATTAGACAGACAGCTCTGGTAAGAACACCTCAAAGCCCTAGTGAGCCTTCTTTCCTATACCTGTCTTGATCCCACCTGGTGATGCCAGCGTTCCCATCGCACTCTGTAGATTCTTTCAGGGACTCTCCAGTTTGGCCTATATTTGAACCAGTGATGCTAAATCCCATTCACTAGAACCCTAGACCCACTCACCCAGAACTCATGAATGTCTTTATGTCAGTGCCTCTCACTCTTCAAGGTCGGTGAGCTCTACACTGGACTTGTCAGCTGTCCCACACCCCTTCCTTTCAAGGATTCCAACTCAACAGATGATATCACTACTATGATACAACTGCAGTAGTCAGGAAAGACCTGGAGTCATACTGATGGAATTGGACTTCACTACCAACCATCTGAATGTACTAGAGACCAACTCCCATGACAATGATAAATCCTTTGTGCTCTAACTACTTAGCTGCCCTAGCCCAGGCACCACCATTGTTTTCTAGGATCAACTTCTCAACCTACCCTTCCTATATATTCCCAAAAAACCATTGTAGAATTCTGATGCCTATCCTTCAGAGGCTCTCTGGGTTCAGAATGCAACTGTATCTCTTTCCATCAATGTCTTATTAAGCCACCCCTTTGTTCTTTCTCCAGGCATTTGAATTGTACTGCCCTCAAGTGCCCACATGCCCTTCCCCCACTTGAATTCTCCCTGTTTTGGTGGTTGCACTGTCTGGCCTCACTCATTCTCCAGGTTAAGGCTAAGGTCCACCCCCTACGAGAAGACTACTAAGCTTTGACACACTCCCAGAGCACCCACACACACCAGCACACCAACTCCCTTCCAACTACACAAACATTTGCTAATGCTCATGGGTTTCTTCCTTTTTATTCTCAGCATATACAGGGCAGAGATCATTTTGTCGATGCCCTCATTCCCAGTAAAAAGTAATAACTGCCATAGAAGACTAGCCCCATACTGGGTAGTTGGAAGTAATGAAACCCCCACTGGAAATGGTAACAGCCTGCAGGCACAAGGTCCAGCTCCAAGGTCAGGGACCTGAGGAGATTGTTCAGTGATTAAGATTTCATGTTGTACAAGCATAAGTTACTGAGTTCAAATCCCATGCACCCATGTAGAAAGGCATGGTTGTGCATGCCTGTAACCGCAATATTATACGTGGATGGAGACAGAAGAAATAGTTAGACTTGATAGCTGCCAGCTTTAGCTCTTGGTTCATTGATTGGCCCTGTCTCAAAGAAGTAAGACAGAAAGAGCTAGATTAGAGCACCCAGCATTCTCCTCTGACCCCCACCCTCATAGGCACACAAACCCACAAATACATATGTCTACATATATCACCACCACACACACAAAAAAAAATAAACAAAACTGTAATATCCAAGATCAGCCTTCTGTGTCTGCAGGAGTGTTAAAGCCATGTGACCATATGGAATATAAACTGGAAGAAAGTGGATAAAAGTTCTTTTACAGGACAAGCGTAGGACTTTTTGTTTTTCACAAAGCCTGAAGTGATCAGTGTTTCCCAGCCAGCACCAAGTAGAGTAGTGTTCCAGTATCATTTCTGTTGCAATAAAACAGATCAAAACCTACTTGGAGGAAGAAATGGAATATCTGGTGTGCAGATTACAGTCCGTCATCAAAGGAAGCCAAGACATAAACTCAAGGTAGGAACTTGGAGGCAGAAACTGAAGCAGAGATGAGGGAGGATGACTGCTTACCAGCTTGCTCCCATGCTCACGTTCCACTGTCTTTCTTATACAGCCCAGGTCCACAGTGTCCTATATCAATCAAAAACCACCCCTGCAGTCATTCCCACAAGCTGTCTGATGGAGGCAATTCTTTAACTTAAGTTCCCTCTTCCTTAATATATCAAGCTGACAACAAAACTAACCAGGATAGGACAGATGGCTAAGAGTTTCAGATGTTTGGCACAGAAATAGAGTTGTAGTAATTGGCTTCTAGCCAACCTCTCCACTCTAAGCATTGTGTAGAAGGTGTGAGTAATGGCCCTTCTTGTCCTTGGCGCTTATAAAGACTACAGACAAAAATTTAAAGCACAAAGACTTATAGGAAATAAGTAATCAACAAATAAACTACAGTGTATTATTAATAGTTTATAAAATAAGTATGATTGCTTGAATTGCAGAACTTAGGTCTATACAACTAGTATAACTGCAATTAGTTGGAAGTTATGCCCACTTTACTAAGGAGGAAACTGAGAGTCTAAAACATAGAGACTTGTCCAAGGTTCATGGAGCTTCAATTGCAACTTAAGGACATTTATACTTTATCAACCATGGGGATTTGAGTGGAGAAGGTTCTGGACCCAAACCAGTGGTACTTGGGTAGGGAAATGAAGGTTGAATGATAAGCAATCAACTCAGCCACTTCTCTAAGCAGAGCTATCTCATCTATAGGTCTAGCCAGTTCCTCCCTTTCCTTTGTCACTTTCCCTGCCTACTGCTCCTCATTGGTTCCTGGGAATCCTAAAATGTTGGTTGTCTTCATCTTCTCTCTTCCAAGGATACTTGTCTGAGTCTTACCTTTCCAAGAGACACCCAGAAGTGTCCACAATGAGCAAGAATGAAGCTTTGGGTTCCATGGAGACACACAGAGGTCTCCACCGAGCAAGGGGAAGGCTAGAGGGCCCTCCTCGCCACCTCATTCCAGACACAGTTGATGCTTTTTACATCATATACATTGTCTGATGCAGAAGACTTCCTGTAATTAAAGCATACTGCTGATATTTTTAAATGTTCAAACCCTCCTACTTAGTATAACTATTTCATTTTCAAGTGAGGAAACTGAGGCCGGAAGAGTGGTGGATGATCTATGGTCCTGCAGCTTGTTTGCAATTGAGTTGATATCTGTCCCATTATGCCCACCCACCCACCCCCACTTAGCAATATCCAGACCAATCTTCTCTCCACCCACCTGCCTCCAGCTGTCCAACATGCTACAGATTAATAACCACAAGCCGGAGGTGTTTATCTCTGAAATAACAGTGTGGGGCTGAATAGGAAAATCGATGCATTCATTAGCACACACTGGGAAGACAAGGCAGGATGTGGACTGGTGCCAGTTGCTGGCATTTGCACAGAGATTGAGTCTGAGGAGAGGGGTAAGAAAAAGGAAATCATGAGGACCCCATGTGGGCATCTACTCTGATGCTGCATTTGGGAGCCAGCTTCCTGCTTGCTTCCCCATCCAGGTTTGATCCACATGTATTGACTGTGACAATGTTGAAATTATACCTGGGAAAACTAGTTAGCTTACATCCCAGTCTCCAGAGAAAATGAAGGGATGTGATGATTAGAAAATTATTGATAGCCACAGAAATCAGACAGCTTGTCTGAGAGGTAGACTCGGCTCTGAAGCATGGAGTTGGTGGAAGCTTCTGGGAGAGACTGTCCTGATGTACTAGCTTAACACCTAGACCATCCCGATGTCCTGGCTGAACTTTCAGCGGCCCATGCAGAGAATGGAAGGCACTGGCTGAGGGCAGACAATGGGGAACAAATCTGAGACAGAAACCTAGTGTTGAGGAAGGTAGAGAGCATGTATTAGTTAAAAGAGAAAGAGGGGGGATTGTACAAGCAAGAGATGTTGAAACCATGATTGGAAAAAGCAGAGGGACAAATAGCCAAACTAGTGGAAACACATGAACTATGAACCAATAGCTGAGGAGCCCCCAACTGGATCAGGCCCTCTGGATAAGTGAGACAGTCAATTAACTTGAACTGTTTGGGACACACCCAGGCAGTGGGACCAGGACCTGTCCTTATTTCATGAGCTGGCTTTTTGGAGCCTGGGGCCTATGCTGGGACACTTTGCTCAGCCTGGGTGAAGGGAGGAGGGGACTGGACCTGCCTCAACTGAATCTACCAGGCTGATCTGAATCCCCAGGGGAGTCCTTGCCCTGGAGGAGATGGGGGGTAAATTTGGGGGAGGTGGGGCAGGAGGGAGTACAGGGGAATCCATGGCTGATATGTAAAATTAAATTAAATTATAAAAAAAAACAGTGAAAATGAAACATCCCCCCCCCCCAAAAAAAGAATCTGTGATTTGAGAATGCAGTGGAAAATGGAGTGTGGTTTTGGTGAAATGAAGGAGACCTGAGGAACTGAGGAAAACCTAGCCAAAAAGGTCAATTGAGAAATTGCAGCAAGTCTACACATGGAGTCCCCAAAGTGTTACCCCTAGATGGTAGTTAACTTTGAAATTCCTTGAAGGTCTTCTGCCTTTTTCTTTCATATTTTAAATATACATGTATACACAGACACACACACACACACACACACACACACACACACACACACACAGACTCACACTCCAAGCAGAAACCTTATCTCCCTAGTTAATATATCTGCTTGAGAATTTGAGAGTAGAGAAGGCTTCAGTTCTTTTACATGGAGTAAGTGGAGTGATCTCATTCCTGGTTTTGACTGGGCCATGCTTGCTAGCAGTAAGGAACACTGCATGCTGAAATCAAGCTTGTGGATACAGCTTTCCATTCCACTGGGAATCCCATCCAAGGACCTATCTTCATGAACAGCTTGCTCTCTCCCCTATAACCTTTCCCTATAATCTATAAAACTGTGGTTGTCCCTCTTTATCTCATTCATTGTTTCATTCCTTCTCCTTCTTAATCTCATATCCTCATAGTAAGATCCTGAGTCTTGGGATCCTAACACTGACCTTGACTGACCTTGTAATATTGCTACGATGTTTGAGTTAATTACAACAGTAGCAATTCTGTAATCATGTTAACATAGCTTTACTTCTTCACTGAGTAGTGCAAGACATCTGCAGATTCAGAACAAGATTGGGTTGAACTGATTGCCTCTCTGGTCCACCAAACGCCTTTACATCTATGACCTGCCCAAGGTCCCACAGTAAGTCATACTTAGAAGATCGCTTCCGTTCTCTAATGCAGAGTTCTCCCTCCTGAGGTGAAGCCTACTTTTCTAATGCAGGTAGCAGCTTACCTGTTGGAGCATCCCTTGAAGGCCTGTCATCTCAGGAAGCAAGCTAATGCAAAGATCCAGGTAATCTCTGTACCCTTAATCTGCAATACATGTATTTCTTCTTCATGAAAGCTCTGCCTGCTCCCTCAAGTCCTGTGATGGCTCTAGGCATGTTAGTAAGTGCCTATCATTGTAGATTTGCTTCATGTGCAACGATTCTTTCTTGCATCCTACTCAGTCTGGCATACACCAGGGTACTTTTTAGTCGGTTTCTAGAAGGCAGAAATCTGTCTTTCATTTCTAGCCAAAAATAGATTCTCAGGAAATACATAACTAACCAACACAAATAGTATAGGAGCTACAACTATTTTTAAAGGAAAGAAAACTTAGATTAACCATAAATTGACTGTGCTTTTGTTAAGTGTTGATGTCCAAGACTTAACCTTCTCAGAAAATGTGCATCATAAAGAAAACCACAGTAATGATTTTCTTCCCTTATTGCAATTTTTAAAAATTTGTTCTTTGGAAAATTCAGACTTTGTTTATAATCCACCACCATCCTCTCCTATCTTCCTCTCAGCACTGTGAGAACTGCCTCTCCACACACATTTCATTCTGAATTCATGTCTTTTGGGTTTGTTTTGTGACCGACAGTTTAACCAAGGATATCAGTGTGACCCTGAGTTTGGAACTATCCACTAGAGCCTGGTGGGCTCACCTGATGGGTGCACACAAGTGAAGGCAATGACTGTCCCTCCCTCAGAATGACTTGTATCCAGTAGTTGCCAAGGAGAGCTATGGCTGCGTAACCCCTCCCTGATCCATGAATGACTAAAGACAGGTCTAATCTTGAGCATGCCTAGTGAGGGCAAACACAGCTGCTGTATATTGTGAATGCAATAGCTATGTCTCTCTGAAGAGAGCAGTCCACAGCATTTCTCCCAGTGGACTCACTCTCACATTCTTACCATGCCCTCCTGTGCTGGTCCCTGAGTCGCAGAGGGAGTAATATACATACATACATACATACATACATACATACATACATATATACATATACATACATACATATATATATATATATATACCATTTAGGATTGAGCACTCAACACTCAACCATGACAGGGATTTTCTAACCTACTTTTATATTTCATGTGTCAAAGGCAAATCTCACACCCTTTCCTCATCTCCCTCGATAGACAATGAACATCTCCTGATGACTTTTAAACCTGTAACTCTGTGAGATCAAGGACAACTATCAACTTAGATGAGTCTACAACATCTAATAAAAAGATGGAGAGGAGAAAGTAAGACGTCAAGATTAGGTTAGGATGAGATTCACAGACTTGTGCCATGCTGGCTAGAGATGAAATGTGAGGAAGAAGAAAACCATCAGATCTTTGACTTGCCACTCTCCTGCTTTTAGTCTTCTGGGAATCATTACATGGCTCTAGGTCTAACTTTCTGGACCTTCAAAATGGTGCACCTGGTAGAGTCAACCCCAATGAAGGACAATCAGAAAGGTGCATTGCAGTCTATATGGCAGTGAGGACTCAATAAACACCACGATTTGAAAAGTGTCCAGGGACGGTGTCGCATCTTCCTCCTTCCATCATCTGAAAATGAACTGCACACTCTCAGCATGTAAAGGGCTGCCAAGCCCCATCCACATCCCATTTGTGTTCCTCTGCTACTCCTTGTTCAGTTCTTTTAATTATGTATTGTCCATTCATCACCCCACCTGCTTGTCCTAAAACAATATCCAAAAGCCTTTGATTATAGAAATGCAAGTTTTATCAAGAAGACAACATGTTCACATTATTTAAACAGTTTTAGCAAGTGAAGTCATTAAATCTTTCTGTGTCCTATTCACCCCACCTCAATCATATCCCTTCTAATATACTGAGCATCTATTCTAAGCTGGGTCACATGTTCTATTGTTACAGGCATGGTACTCAACATTTTGCACTTTGCATCCTGTCAGAAATGCATCCTGTATTGCTCATCACCATGATTATCATTTTAACGGTGCCATAATACCCTTCATGCTGATGCACCATAATTTACAGAACAGTTTGCCGATTGTTGGACATTTAGCTTTTCTACACTGTTTGTTATTATGGATGACGCTATAATGAGCATTCATTATATGTGCACATAGCTCTTGGCATCTAGTGAATTATATCACTACAATAAAAGAGAAATTCCCAGAAGTCAGTGTTTGGAGTCAAAGGGCAGGAACCAATGAGGCAGAAACCAACAGATGGAAACATTCCTCTATTACTATAGATTGTATTTTTCCCAAAATCATTATACCAATTTATACCAGGCCAATGGAATATGCAAGTTTATGCCATGTCCATACGATATGATAATTCACCCAGTGCCAATGTGGTACTGATAACTTTTTTAACCTGAAATCTGTACAATATTGTGCATTCCAATTTTATTTTCCTTGGCTCTTTGGTTGTAGAAAATTTAGACAAGAAATTAGAGATTATAAAAATCATCATAACTTCTCCAATCCAAAATGATTGGTACAAAAAGTTAATAATGGCTCTTCCTGGTGTCCTCTCTATACATATAAGAAAATTTCCCCAAGGCTTAGATCGCAGTCTGTGTCCAGCTCTCTTTTGTTATACTCTGCTTTCACTGCTAGTTCTCTTGAACCACTGAAACCATCAGCTTTAATAATGCACAACATCCCATCATGAGGACACCACTCTGAAAAATCCCCTGATGGGAGCTGAAGAGTTGACTCAGGGATTAAGAGTACGTATAGCACTTTCAAAAGACCCAGGTTCAGTTCCCAGCACCCACATGGTGATCACAGCTGTCTGTAATTTCAGTTCCATGGGATTTGATATCCTCTTCTGACCTCTCAGGTCTCTTGCATCCATGTGGTTCATATATACTCAGGCATAAATATGAATATACATATACACACTAAACAAACAGATAAATATATAAATAAAAATAAATAAGTAAATTCTTGATATTGGGCACCCAAGTTGCAACAATATCTCCATAAAATGCGCAAAGTTGTCACAAGCATTCTTCTGTATATTTCTGTATTATGACCATTCATCTGCATATGTCTGCATGTAAACTTCTATATAATGAACATACTTCTGTATATGTCTGATTTATGAACATCTGTATTATGAACATCCTTCTGTATACTCCTATATTATTAGTCCCCCTTTGTATATGTTTGCATTATTATCTTCATTTATTTACATAGCACAAGGAACACAGTATAGGAAAGAAAGATTTTTTTTATCATTCTCAAACTTGAAAACCTGAAATTGGGGGAATTATATATTAACCAAATCTATGAAGAGCATCAAGGTTTGGCCAAGCAGTTCTGATCTCCATTTTCAGCAGGGGTCTTGGAGAGAGGCATTTAAGTTCCATGTTTGCTTATTTAAATAGCACCTTCTTTTGTCTGTCATTTAGGGTTCTGAACATCCAAACCTTCTTCAGATTGGGAGAAATCCAAAATGAAGAAAAAGGTACAGCCCCTCTCCCTAATCTGATGACTAACTCTAAATGTACATAAGGAGTAGACATGTACCATAAGGCCTAAGTGGAAACAGGTTTTCTACACAGGACCTTACAGGGAAAATGTCAGCTGGGGAGAGAGCAGGGACAAGAACTTCAGTAGAGACAAGATGGGTGAGGCATAAAAACAATGTCCAGGGACAATAGTGGTAAGTGCTGGGGAAGCAGGAAGCTAGAGTTGGTACACTGCTTGGTTCAAAGTATCTTGTGCTTCATTTGGCTCTTGATCTTGATTCTACAACCTTTATACTGATTTCCTAACATTCTTCCTGTAAAAATCTCTTTTCTGTTTCGTTTTTTGTTTTTGAGAAGATTTCTAGAATTGTATCAAGAACCAAATGGGTTAAATGCAATACACCAGGCCCAGAAAGACAATTAATACTGCATGATATCATTTATACATGGAATTTCAAGTGGGACTCCTGGAAGTAGAGACTAGAGGAACAGCCACCAGCATCTAAGGCTAGGCAGGTAGCTTGGAAAACATTAAAGGGCACAAACCTTCAGTTACCTAGGAAGAATAAACTCCAAGGATAATAGTTTAGTCTCTTCTTGACAATAGCTAAGGAGAGAGTTCTGACTGCTTCAACATACACCCAAAACTGATGTGTTTGTGTGTTAATTGGTTCAGTTTACTCATTCCACATGGTATGTGTATTTTAAAGCATGGTATTGTGGGCTGAGGATGAAGCTCAGTGACAGTACTGGCTCAGCATGAACAAGGCTATGGGTTTGGTCCCTGACACTGAAAAAAAATATTTTATGTAATGAGTATATATAATATTTATTTGCAAAGTGAAGTAATTATTTTTAGGAGAACTCTGGACCTGTGGGGACTGACTCAAGAAAACATGAGTAGGTCTTGTGGAGTGGTAATTAGCCCAAGTCAGAGCAGTTATGGTGGTTCCTACTATTAAGCAGCATGGAACAGTTAGTCAGTGGTCATAGGTAGGACTGTGGAAGCACACTGCCTAAATCCTGCAAGCTTTCTGGTTCTACTTCTAACCCCCAGGATAGCCTTGGGCAAGTCAGTTACCATCTTTTTTCCCTCGGTTTTCTCCTGGAGATATGAACATGATATTAATAATGCCACCTATCTTTTCACTTATTAGAAGGAGAGGAGTTAACTGAGGAATTAATACTTAGAAAAGTGTCTGTGAGCAGGAGGGGGGAGGACAGGGGAACCCATGGCTGATATGTAAAATTAAAACACAAATATCCGTATTAAAAAAATAAAATTTGAAATAAAACAAACAACAAAAAAAGTGCCTGTTCCCAGTGTCACATTTTGCCATTCATAGATGTGTACAGGTATGTGCATACTTTGATATGCAGCTGCATATATGCATGCAGGCAAGCATGCATGTGCTTGTGCATGCATGTGGAGGCTAGTAAGATCCTTGGGTGCCATTTCTAAGCCATCATTTTTCTTATTTGGTAAATTGGTTGCTTTTGTTTTGTTCCTAAACAGAGTCTCAGTTTTACTTCAATGACTAGAATGACTTGCTCAGTGAGCCCCATGAATTCACCTGTCTCTTCCTCCCCAGCACTAAGATTACAAGTATGCCACTGTGTCTGTCCTTCTTACATAGGTTACACAAATTAAACTCTGGTGCTCATGCTTGGTCAGCAAGCACTTAACCCAGCCATCTCCCCAGCTCTGCATGGTGTCATGTCTGTGGGAAATCTTTACAGTGCACAGATGAAGGCTGGGGCTCAGAAGGCAGACCCCCACCCCTCATAGATCTCAAAAACAGCCGGTCCAAGGTCTCCAGGTCTCCATGCCAATGTTCTGCTAAAGTCTTGTTCCTTTAGGTGCTATTGGAGTAAGAGAGAAGTATTCTAATAATTGTTTGTGAACTAATAGTGACAAATCAATTTATAAATGAATGAGATTCATCTGAACCAGACTCCATTGAGGAAGATGGGATCTAAGAGTTGCTGACAACCCTCTATATGCCATTTAATCTTTATATCACAGTAATTATGCTGACTGTTCTGACAATGGAGAATTCAAGGCTCAGAGGGGCTTAGGATTGCTCAACACTTCCTCCCTTCTTCCGTCTCACTCCTGCTGGAGAAGAGCTGCTTGTCCTGGCCTCCAACTACTGTCCTTCTGCTCAGCTCAGATTTGCAAAGGGACATCTCCTGCATTGTTTCTGCCCTCCCTCTTCCCATTACCTCCCCACTAAAGTGTGCAAAGAGGTTATTTTTGTTACCAAATTGGCATTTAAAAGCCAGAGATTAAATAAACAAGCCTGTGACCAGCTTACTGGGAGGGTTTGCATGCCGCCAGCAGGGGCCTCCCTGATCATCACCATTTGACTGTGGGGCTGGCTGACAAAAGCTGTGCTCAGTGTCCTGTTTATACAATGAATCTATAATGTAATTTCACGAGCTTCTGAAATACTCTGAAAAGCATGTGAGGCCTGGAAGCCCAGCTTAATCCATATGAAACAGGTTGGAAACGTGCCTGGTAAACACGTAGAGAGGAGCCAGCTTCAGAGAGCACCTTCCAATCTGAGAGGTTATCATGGATCCAGGGGCAAGGCCTGGACCATAGGTAAAGAGGATGCTCATAGCTAAGCAGGCACAGGATTTGTTACAGTTCATGGATGTCTCCAAGCCCTGCCTTCCTGCAGAAAGTGGATGTTTATGGCTGTGAGACAGGTGGCAGAGACCCTGGAAGTAAGAGCACACTATAGTTCTGATCCCTAAAGCAAGATTTAGTCAGAACCATGTCAGTCATGGACACCCAAGTAAAGAGTTTGCTTTCCACCTCTGGCTGTTCTTGGTCTGTGATCTTCGGTTATACCTATTTGCTCACTTACTCACTCAACAAACATACCATAGCACCTCCTCCAAGTCAGCCTCTAGGCTAGTTACTTGAGACAAGAAGATCCAATAAGAACACTTGTGCGGGTTGGAGATTTAGCTCAGTGGTAGAGCACTTGCCTAGCAAGTACAAGGCCCTGGGTTCAATCCTCAGCTCAAAAAAAAAAAAAAAAGAAAGAAAGAAAAGAAAAGAAAACTTGTGCAATAATTCAGTATATTTATCCGGCACGTTATATGGGCCAAGTACTGTTTTGGTTATCTCAGATGCAGCACCATTACGTCCAGTCCCTACTTCCACTACAGTAGCCAAGACAGACAAGGGAAATGGTAAGCCCCATGTGTGATGGTCTGTGCTTAGGAGAAAGACACACAGTCAAGGAGGAATCAAATATCCACCTACATATCCAGGAGAAGTGACATAATCCCATCAAGCACTTAACAGAGGTGGAAACTGAGGCCTGGAAAGGTCAATTCAGAGAACGCCAGCAATGAAAGTTAAGGCACTCACAGGCAAGACATTTCCTGCCTGATCACATGTGCCAGGCTGAGTAGAGGAACAATCTCCAGGAGGAGAAGGACATTGTTCTGCTAACCTCTCTGTCCCATCTGGAACATGATAGACACTCAATAAGAGGAAAACCATTCTAAACACCAGGACTAGGTGGGATTTCATCCCATCCTCATTTGTATTATCTCCTCTGCTTCACTGTACAGGTGAGAAGAGACTTTCAGAAAGGCCAAGGAAACTGCCTAAGGTCACAGAGTAAAGGCAGAACATGAATTCAAGTGCAGGTAGCTCATTAGAGCCAGTTGATTGGTGCTGAACTCACATATTGGGATGGGGAAAGCTGATGATGGGAATTCCTTAGCCTGGGGTCAAGGCAGCACAGAGTTTAAAAAGACTTCATCTGAGGCTCAGGAGCAATGACAAAGCCCTGGCTTTCAGTGAACCAAAGTAGGATCCCAGCACCGGAAATAATTACCCACTTAGCCTTGTGCTGGGCCCACTGCCTCTGTGGGCTGCAGTGCTCTAAATGGAGGCAACACCCCCTTCTGCTTGTTTCAGATGCAAAAGTTTCTTCACACAAAGTCCACTTGTCTCCTGGGCTCTAATTGGCCTCCTCCCTGCAGGATAGAGGCCATGCAATCCATGGAGCCAGGCCCAGACTTAGTGTCAGGCAGACACCAGTTCAAACTCTGCTTTCTGTCTCCTCTTTCAGGCCTCTTTTGTTTTTTAATTTCATACGTGCATGCAATGTATCTTGGTCACAGCCATCCCCTACTACCTCCTAGCATCCCCCAATGAATCTCCTGCACATCTTCATGTCTATTCTTTTTTATATATAACCTACTAAGTCCAATTAATGCTACCCAAGAACACATGTGTGTGGGGTCACCCATAAAGACACAGATGAGCTACCCTTGACCCAACCCAAAGAGCAGAGACTCTTTCTCCCTCCTCAGCCATAGACTGCCATTAGTTCCTCAGCTGGGGTAAGGCATTAGAAGTGCTCTTCTCCCTCTGTTGACCTTGCACAGGTCATGTGTGGGTAACCACAGATGCTCTGAGTTCACTAATGTAACAACCGTGTCTTATCTAGAGGCCAGCCTTCCACAGTACCTACTCATCCTCCAGTTCTTACATTCCTCCCATACCCTCTTCCACAGTGTTCCCTGTACCTTGTGGTGAAAGTTGATGCAGATGTCCCCTGTGACTGAGCACTCAGTCAACTCATTCTCAGCACTGTGCTTGGTCATGAGTCTCAGAATTTACCACTACCTTTTGAAATAAGAAGTGTCCCTGATTTCTATAACCTCTAAAATGAGGACACCAATACCCCACCTCAAGACTCATAGAAGGGCTGAATGAACCAGTTTCCACACATGAGGGAAGGTCCTGGGAGATAAGAAAGGCCCAATGAGTATTTTTCAGTCTGTTTTTGTTGCTGTATTTCTCAATGTCGTTGAGCTTTCTCTGCATGGACCCTTGAGACTTCTCTCTGAGTTTTGACAGCTCTTCAAACCCATATGAGTTTGCTTCTTCAGACAGGCCCTTCTTGTGTCCTCCCTTCCCAGGCTACCCCAGGAAGAATCAAAGCCTCCATCCAGGACCTTGTACCTCAAACCCACTCCACCCTTCATACTACATACACATCTTCTCTAGGCTTTCCCTTGGAATTTATCTGCTAGACTGGAAACTCCAAGAAGTTTACAACACATGGCATGGGCCAGACCATTATACTTTGGTATTTGTTCAATGAATAGGCCTGGAACTCTTTTGGTGTCAAGGATACAACACTTAATATAGTGAGCATTAGTCTCTGCTTGGCTACTTCAGTAGGAGAAAGGTAAGCCTCATGTGTGATGATGGTAGTGCTTAGGAGAAAGATACAAGGGCAACCAATAAACTGTCTTTGGAGAAGCATAAGAAGTAAGTTAATTACAATCCCCTATAAATCTGCATTTTGAAACTTCATTCAGCCAGCCACTCTCATTCCATTTAGTGACCTCTTCTGCATTTGAGGTCTGAAAACATACTTGGAACACAAGGTCATTATAAAATTTTGCAGTTAAGAGCCACAGCTGGGATTTTGTCCTGACTTCCACCACTCTCCTATTCTGGGTCTGAACAAAGTTACTCAGCTTCTCTGAGCCTCCAATTTACCTGTGTTAAAGAGAAAATAACATTTAGCTCATGAGGTTTTTTTCAGGCTTAAATAAGATAAAGAACATGATATTCATCATTTAACAAAGGGTCTTCATTAGTCTCAATCTTGTCATTATTATTAGGCCAGAGTCTTGAGAATCTGGAACATACATACACACTACATTTACATTTAATTACAAAAACATTTGGACTCCCCATCCAAAACCTTTAGTAACTGGACACGTTAGGATCCACAAAGCTCTAAATTGGTTATCTTCCCCCACATTTTATAAGCAAAAAGCCAGAGCCCTGGAGAGTGTATGGATCCTAACCAAAATGGCAAGAAGAGTGGGATTGAGTATCCATTCAAGTCAAGGTTGTAATAAAACAGACTCCTAGGTGCAGACTATTAGCAACTCGTTGTAAATCCTCTTTCCCTAAGCATACTGGAGCTCCCAAGTTCCCCCATAGGACTACATCATGAAAAGAGATAGACCAGGAAAGTGAATATGTGTCCCACCTACCCTTTGCTGTACATCCTCCCTTTGCATGAAGAAAAGCTTCATCCTTTCCAACTGTCTGCAGAAAGGCTGCCGGGCTCCACCCTCCTCATTGACCTGCTGGGATGTTTTAGACAAGCCACTATCATACCTGGAAGCCTCGTTTCCTTCCTATGTCAGGTGGGATGGGATGATGTGCTTTGCCAGGCTGTTATGAAAAACTGAACCATAAAATCTATCAAAAGTGGCTCTCTGAAGTGGTACCTGCTATGATCACCAGATTGAAAACATTAAAGGAGTGAACATCGTCCCTGCAGAGGGACAGGAATGCACAGAACTCAGCACACAAAGGTTTGCCAAGTCCTGCAGGTACCTGTTTTAATGAATAACTAAGCATGTCTGGGTAATGAGCATAGTGATTGTTTTATGTAAATAACGCTCCCAAGGAGCTTGTAAACAAATCCTTGTCTCAAGAAAACATTACCCCAGAGAGCTTGTTTACACCACCAATTTCCTCCTCCAACTTTCTCTTCTATGTCCTCCACAGAGGAGCATTTGGCCCAGGTAGGAAGGAACTGTGATGAATTCCTAATTGCTGTCCCTGGTCTCAGTAGTGCCAGATAGGATCCCAGGAGCTTATAGAGAGGGCTCTACCTTGAGAGAAATGCTCCCTTTTCTTTCTACCATGTTCTGGTTCAAAATTGGTGTCAGGGGTTGGTCAGAAGATATTTGATGGAGTCAATACTTAGAGATGAGTAGAAGTGAAAAGTTTGGAGTGAGCAATATAAGAAATATAATGTAATACTGTGGTGATGCTTCATCAGCTACAAAATGGGGCATGTCTCTGCGTCAGTTTGTGGCCACAGCAATTGCCAGGAGGGTAGCTGCTCAAGCACATCTGCCCATAAGAAGCTGCGTATCCAAGGAAGATCCCTCAGGTCTTGATCTCTGTATTAGTTACCCCTCCATTCGTTTGATAAAATGTCATGACCAAAAGCAAGTTGGGGAAGAAAGGGTTCATTTTTGTTTACGGTCTCAGAAGGACAGTCTATGTTGGTTGCAAAGAAATGACAAAAGTCAGGAAAAGCATGGAGGCACAAGCAGTAAATGAACTGATCACATTTTTATCCACACACAGGAAGAGAGAGAAAGAATAGCAAGTGAGACCATCAGGCTATCCATACTCCAAGACCACCCCCAATGATGTGCTTCCTCCAGCAAAGCTCTACCTCCTAAAGGTTCCATAACCTTCCAATACAGTGCCACAAAACAGCACTACCAACTGAGGCCAAATATTCAAACACATGAGCCCATGTGAAGACATTTCTGATTCCCACAATCACAGTCTGCATCTCCCTACTTATTGCACATGAATTGACTGGTGCTGCTCTTTGGTCACAAAAGACACCAGAGTTACTTGTCTAGATGATGAGAAATAGTTTGGTGCGTCTACACACTGTGCCACTGAGCCCACACCAGCCACCTGATTACTTAAGATTCTACATAAAGACCTACTGACCTGGAAGAATCTACCAAAAGTCTTTTATTTTTAACTAATCAAAGAGGTATGTATATATTTTTATGAATCATGAACTATTAACTTCCTTTTCCCTTCCAAGTGGAAACTGAATGAAAGTTTAAAGACTGGAAGTTGAAAGCCCTAGGGTTCATCTCAATCATTAAGGAAACAACAATGAAGGCATGTGAGCCAGGTGAGTTGATGACTCCAACTGGCCTGACCGTGAAAAAGCATCTGACTTTCAAGAGTCAAGTTCCTGATTATCAGAGGCTGGTATGAGTAACCATCCTGTAATGTACTGCCTCTCCAGCTTGGCAGCTAAAGCACCTTTTTTTTTTTTTTTTTTTTTTTTTTTTTTTTTCAGCAGCACACCCCTTCCCTCATATCACCTGGCCAACTCAGCTACTAGTAAGGTACCTTTTCCTTTATGTTTCCCCTTTACCCCCTTGCAAAGTCCATCACACAGCTAGGACTCCCCACAGTATATTTAACACCATAATCATTATTATCGGTACACAATGTTGCCTCCCTCATCAAACTGTGAGGTTGTTGAGGGTCAGTCTATGGTTTAATCACATATGTGTTCTCAAAATCTAGCACAGTGTGTGTCACTGAGTAGAATGGCAATAAATATCCCTGCATTTATAGTGTAGTCATTGTGACCATTTATTTGCTGTAATGGCTCAACTAAAGGCCTTCCTTTTGGGTCAAGAATTCCTGTTGAAATCTGTGATGAGATGCCTGGTGTCTAAACCTCCAGTTGTGGACCAGTGAATGTGACTAATCCAGGCAGGAGGCAATCAGAATGGTATAATTAGGAGACTGATTACCTTCAGCTGTATTAATAAATAGATATACTGTGGATACTTTGAACCCGGTGCTCCCCATCAGAGAAGATACTTTAAAATGCAAGAATAAAGAAGGCTAGAATGAAGACTGTGTTATCAAAATGGAACAGAAAATACTGGTCTAGGCTTTTAATTTAGGCTGGATATGCAATGGATGGATGGTTGGATAGATCAGATAGATAGGTAGATAGATAGGTAGATAGATAGGTAGATAGGTAGATAGATAGATAGATAGATAGATAGATAGATAGATAGATAGATAGATAGATAGATAGATGTAGATAGACAGATAGATGATAAATTATAGATGGTTTATAGCTGTGTGTATGTGTATATACTGATAATATGGCAATACATACATATTATCTAGCTCTGCCATTTACAAGATCCCAAAACAATGACAATCTTGTAGAAATGAGAGGACAGAATGGCCAAATTTTTGTTTCCAAGTGCCCTTCTCCATTAAGAAGAACATGGGCCTCTGAAGAGCTGTGTGGCTATAAGGATGGAAGGGGTAATCAAGTACAAGATAAACCTTGACTGTCTTGTGTCAGAGAGAGAAGATGTGTTCAGAAGTATACTGGAGCTAGACAAAAGGGGCTCCCACTAGGAAAACCTGAGACAGCTTGATCATTAAGTAAATAATGACAGTAATGTATTCTATCCAATTAAGTAACACAGGAATCCATGGATTCAGCACTAATACTAAATAGCACAAGAGAGAGAAGATAGACTTCTTCCTAATGATGGAATGCCAACAAATAAATGTGGAAGGGATGCTAGAAATAGAACAATACTTTCTGGCAACCATCATCAATGTTGAGGTTTATTTAAGTAGGAGTTACTTAGTTAACATACTAAGTTAAGTAAGCTATGGCTGGTGCCTAGAGGTTTAAGGTTAATAGGATATAGGCTTCATCTTGAAATATCTCACCACATAGTACCAATTACAAAAGAGAGAAAACTAGTTTTGTAGAGAAATCCAGCACACCCTTGTGAAAAACAGTGAAGGAATGGATCTGACGGGTAGTTAAACTCCAGCTGCAGTGGCCACTAATCCTTGGGGTAACATCTCCCTTCATGCTTCAGTTTCCTCTACTCTGTACAGAGCATGCTCATGGTCTCCACCCTTGGAGGGTCATCCTGTAAACAATGCATGAAGTCAAAATTTTTAAAAATTAAAATATCCTGTGAGCTGTGAAAAACTCCCAGTGAGCATTAGCTATTACAAATGTTACACATGAAGAAATTCAAACTGCTCAAACCCACATCCGTCAAACTCGAAACCCCATTCTCCCTCATTTTTCTGAAACCAGTGGATCCCCATTTCTGGGAACCCAGAAGTCTTGAAAATTCTGCCTCATTTGCATTTCCCTGCAAAATTCTCTTTCACATTTCCAGATGTAGTAGCAAAAGTCTTAGTAGTGAACAGAACTTGGGTTTCCCATGGGCCCTGCTTTATGGTGAGGCAGAACCTTGAGTTACATTTAATTGCAGGACTAGCAAACATCACATATGGATTTTGAGCTCTAACATTTGATTCCAAAGATTTGATGGCTTCCAGGATCTGAACTTGACTCTGGGAACCTGTAGTTACATATTGTGTACCCTAATAAACTTGCCTGAAAGATCACAGAAGCAGAGCAACCCACAGCCAACTCCTCAGTAATTCTGTTTCCTCAAACTGAAAGCTTCTGAGTACCCTCCCGAAAGCTTTAGTTCCTGTTTCCTCACACCTTACATACCTTTCTCTGCCCAGCCATGACATTTCCTAAAACATTAAAGGCATGTGTGCTTCCCAGTACTGGGATTAAAGGTGTGTGTCACCACTGCTTGGCTCTGTTTCCAGTGTGGCCTTGAACTCACAGAGATCCAGACAAATCTCTGTCTCCCAAGTAGTAGGATTAAGGGTGTGTGCCACCACTGTCTAGCCTCTATGTCTAATCTAGTAGCTGTTTCTGTCCTCCCACCCCCAGGCAAGTTTATTAGGGTACACAATGTATCACTACAGGAAGCAGACTCCATTGTAATGGATCCACTAAGCAGCCTAGAAAAGATGTCCAAGGATAAGAAGGTGCTTCTAAATGTAAACTTTACAGAGAAAGCTCTGACATATCTCTCCTCCTTCCAAATACATTACGCCATGGACTAGGACAGGCAGAGAAAAAGGCTCTGACAGAGACTTGGAGACAAGAACAAGGATTAGAGGCCAGGGCTGACATTAGCTAGTAAGCCTTCAAGGTCAAGTCAAGGAGAATGTTAGGCAAGTAGGAGAAACTATGCTTTAAATGTTCTGTTGTTGCAACTTCATGGTGTCACCTGGGAAAGGGAGCTTATCACAGAAGATATTAAGGGTAAACCATAAACCACTCTTAGCCTGGAATGAAGAGATGTTCCTTCCTGAAATTCCAGTATCCCTAAGGCACGCCTACAGTAATGAAGCAGTGGCCACAACCAACTGAACACTTGGTACCAAAGAGTAGATAGAAGAATGGAGTTTGTCATCAAAGAGAAACACTTCTGAGGTTTACAACCACACCACAAGAATACAAGGATACACTACTACGTCGGTCAGGAGACCACCATCTTTCCCAAACCCACCACAGCCTTACTAGAACGATCTGTACATATTTCCCTCCTCACTCTTCCTCCTGCTCCCTGGGAAAGCTAAAGCTCATCTGTCTGCAGTTAGCAGAAGCCCCAACTAACTGTATCCACTACTGGAACAAAAGATAGATGTGACGTTAACAGTTCACTGAGCTGTGAGATGAACAAGACGGGTGTTGAAAAGGAAACCTGAACCGAGAGTACATTTCCAGTGTTAATAAAGCTTCTCCTTTGTTGCATGTTTCCAAACGCTGACTCCAGGATGGGAGCCATCAGTTTCCTCCTAAAATTAGATAGGTCTGCAGATTTAAGGTATCTGAGAGCATCACTCTGCCCTAATGATGGACAGTGCAAGGTGCTGTGTCAGGAGCCTGCCCTCATCTTTAGCTCTGACTGTAATGATTTTGCTCGCTTAGCAAAGCATATGCCTCCTGTTTACCCAGAGAATGTCCACATGGATAGCAGCCCACCGAGGGAACCAGCAAATGCCAATAATTAGAATGGTGCATCTGCTTGTAACCATGCTTACCAAGGCAAGGCCACCAACAGAGACAAGATAGAAGCAACCCATGTGCCCAACAGCTGATGATTAATGAATTAGATGATGGTGGGGAAAAAAAAAAACACATGGTGACACTCTATATATTCTGCAAAAGTATGGTGCAAAAGCATATTTTTTGATACAGAACCATGGCCATAATGTATTGCAAATTACTAAAAAAGGAAGTCTATAACAGTATATATAATATGATCCCATGTATGTAGTAAGTATAATAAAAAAAGAAAAGAAAAGGAAGCCAGAGAGATGTTTCAATGGTTGAGCACTTCTTACTCTTCCAGAGGCCCTGGGTTCAAGTCCTATAACAGCTCACAAATATGTCTTCAGTTCCAGGAGATCTGATGCTCTCTTCTGGCCTCCACAAGCACTACATGTATGTGGTGCACATACATACCTGCAAGCAAGATACTCACACACACACACACACACACACACACACACACACACACACACTAAAATAAAAATTTTAAAGTAAAAATAAAGGAATAAAAAAGAAGTTGTTCAAGATTTAAGCAGGATGCAACCTGCTACATTAAATGGCATGGATAAGACTAGGGAGACAGGCCACCAAAGTGCTTGTACTACAAGCATGACCATCCAAGTTTGATCCCCAATACCCAAGCAAAATGGCAAGTATGATGATGCACACTGTAATGTCAGTGCTGCAGAAGTGGAAACAGGTGGATCCCTGGGATACACTAACCAGATAGCCTAACCTACTTGATAAGCTCTAATGGAGTGAGAGAACTTGTTAGTACAGTTCTCTCTCTCTCTCTCTCTCTCTCTCTCTCTCTCTCTCTCTCTCTCTCTCTCTCTCTGTCTCTGTCTCTCTCTCTCTTTCTTCCTCCCTCCCTCCCTCCCTGTTCCCCTCCCCCTCTATCAATAGACCAACGAACATGTCCAAGGTTGTTCTCTGTCTTATACATACATGTGAACATGCAGCTGCACACATATAAACACAAATACACACAAAGCCATGGTCATCTTGGTAGTTTTCAATAACTGAAAATAGACTTTGGGGACAGAAAGGCAGAAGACTTTGCACAGCAGAGAAAGATGTAGAGCTTTTGGAGGATATTCCAAAAGTGAAAAAAAAAATAGAACAGAAAAGTAAGGGACACTGTAGTGGGTTGAGTTATGTTCTCCCAAAATATACCTAGGAATGTGAACTTACATGTTACACTCAAAAAACAGTTCCTTTTCAGATATAATCAAGCTTTAACACATAACAATTGGCCAGAATTGGTCCTTATAAAAAGGAAAAGCAGAAGCAGAAAGAGGAATGTCATGTGCAGACAGGTAAATGGGAGGAAGATCCAAAAGGAAGGAAGTACATGAAGCCAGAGTCAGAGATAAGAGCCCAAAGAAGCATAGAGCTACCCTAAACCACTCGAGTACATAAAATAAGTTCCCTGGGAGCCTGGGAGGAAATAGGACCATGAAAACAACTTGATTTGGGTCTTCTAACCTGTAGAAGCGTGGGAAAATATCATTTCTGTTGGGTAATTTTTGTTACAGCAAACTCAATGTATTAGTCAGAGTGTTCTAAAAGAACAGAAATGATAAAATGTGGAGGGGGGGAATTTGACTGGATCATAGGATGTGGTCTGAGTATTCCAACAATAACTGCCTAATGGAACAAAGGTCAAGAATCCAGTAGTTGCTCGATCCACAAGGTTGGATGTCTCAGCAGTCCCAGGCTAGAGTTCTGAAGGACTTCTGGAGAGCTACTAGTCTTAAGTCTATGCTGGAATCCTAAATAAATATGTTTTAGTGCCACAGCAACAAGATAGAAGATGATCTTTCCAGTAGGAGTGTGGGCTAGCAGACAAGAAGCAAAGCTTTCTTCCTGCAGGTTTTTGTTTGTTTGTTTGTTTGTTTATCTCAGCTTCCACCAGAAAGTGTGGCCCAGGTTTAGGGTGGTTTTCCTGATACATGTAATATGACTAATAAAAGTCCCTCATAGATGTGCCCAGCAGCTTGGGTTTTAGTTAACAACCAAGATTAGCAATCACACTCACAAAACTAATGTAAGAACTAGCCGGATGGGACAAGGCTGGAGAGAGCCAAGGCTGGAGATAACAAAGAGTAGTAGCTCAGGCTGAGGGCCTTTTAAAGATTTGGGGCAGTCAGTCCAATTTAAAGGCATTAGTCTCATTATTAGCATTTCCTCCAGAATTCCCAATGACTTCCACTAACCAGAAACACTTTGGGAGGGAGTTTGGGAAACTGAAGACTCATCTGCATGGTACAGAACCAGCATAGAGAAAAGCCAGGGACCTTGATAACATGAGGCTAGACACTTACTCTATCTCTCCCTCTCTCCCTCCTCCCTCCTCCCCTCCTTGCTTCCCTTCTCCCCTTCTACCCTCTCTATCCTCCCTACTCAGAAGCCTGGAATATCTGAGTCTTGGAAAGCTTGAGGCACATGCCTGGGCCATAATGATTCCCAGATCTGTGGGACTCCAAACCTTCTCTGATCAGCACACAAGCCAGCTCAGCTGCCAGTCCAGCTGCTCCAATGGCCCTGTAAATGGGGAGCAGATGTTATTCCATAGCCATCCTATTTTCTCTGGTGCTCTCTTGGGTCAGCCAAAGAAAGCAAAGGGCTTCTGCTTTGTCCACTCATAAAGCCACATGGGGCATTCTTCCCAAGTTCCTATTGTCTCATCTAAAGAGCAAGAGCAAATGTTCAGGGACAGATAATCCTTTTCCTCCTCTCGAGGTTAGAGATCTAATTCATTCAGAAAGGTGATTTCAGACACTCTTTAGAAGTGTCAGTCACCCTACTCTTGAACAAGATGGAGGAAAATGGTTGAGCCATGGCATCATTGGGGGCTTCATCATTGGCCAAGGCAGGTGAGGGTACTTAGCAAAAGACTTGAGAATTCAGTGAGGACTTCTCTTAGTCTAGCTTGCAAGCTTTGATCTAGTATTCTGTGTCCATGCTTGACACAGTAAGAAACAAAGTTCTGGCCTGAGAAACTAAAAAGTAACTCCTTCACAAGTTATCTCAGAGGCAAGTCTTTGGTCACATGGTGTAGAGCGAGGACATTCCTGGAAGAAGGAACAAAGTGAGACATTGGGTGGGAGAGTGGCATCAGAGATGCCTGGGAATAATATATATTGTGGCTGTACTGGAAAGTGGGCAAAGCAGAAACAAGACAGGATGGGCATAGGGTCCCATGGGCATAGGGTCCCAAATCTCAGGCACATTACAAAGAAAAATGGATGCCCTAGGATTCTGTTCTAGGAATGCCATGGTCTAAGCTCTGTTTGGGGAGTTTCTGTCCAATTCAGGCAAGAAGGATTACAGGGGAAGACAACCCAGAAGCAGAGACGCCATTAGGAAATGCAGCAAAATCCAGGAAATACAGGACATAGAGGGAGCAAAAGAAATGGGGTGTATCACCAGGAGTAGTGCTGAGAGGTATTTTAGCAGGTAAAGGGGTGTGGTCAGGTGACAGTCTATAGAGAATGAAGGCAAGAGCAGAGTGAGTTTGGTGCTGATTGGAGATGGAGTGATGGCTCTGAACACTGAAGTGGGACAGCCAGCAAGTGTAGCAGATTCAGAAGAAGGAACTGAATAGCCAGTGGGTGCAATGGAGTGCCAGGTCAAGGAGAAAAAGTGGGTGGGCATTAAAGACAAGAAGGAGGCCAGATCCACCCCCTCTGAGATTCCCTTGCTGTTGACACACTGGAATCATCTTCTACATCACCACCCTAGTCTCTGCTCTCTCCAAGATTCAGTGTCCAGCCAGCCATCTCAGGTGGCTGAAGGATGATGATGAAATTGATTCCAACCCTCCTTCTGCTCTGTTCGTCCTCACTCCTCTTTATGGCAATGTTGCTCAAGTGCAGCCGGCATGGTATTTCATAAAGAGGTAAAAGAGAATTGGCAGCACCCCAGAGTTCTTTTTTATTCTTCATCATATGGTTTGTGAAAATTCCACCCATGTACTTTTTAGACCCCTTTAAGAGGCATTGCTCATCTATCTTTATCTATCTCTATCTTCTTTCTGCTCTGTTTCTGCATGGGCATCTCCATCTCACTCTGCCTCTGTGTCTCTCCCCAGGTATCCCTCCATTTTGTATTTCTATATTTCTCTCAGTGTGTATGTCCATTTTCTATATTACATATTATCTGTAATGTATGTGTAAACGTTTTCTTTTCTCTTCTCTTCTTCTTCTTTCTTCTTCTTCTTCTTCTTCTTCTTCTTCTTCTTCTTCTTCTTCTTCTTCTCTCTCTCTCTCTTTCTCTCTCTCTCTCCCTCTCCCTCTTCCTTTTCTGTCTTTCTCACTCTCTCCCTTCACCTAGGTCCATCCCTCTCTGACAATAAATGGATAGACAAGACAGGATCACTGTAGAAAAAAACAAAAAGAGTCTCTTTAGCCATTTTCTTGATTTGGAACTAGAGTTGAACATACCTGTGGCCGAGTTTGTAACTTGTGTAACTAAGACTACTTAGATGTTGAACTTGGTAGCATTTTGACACCATTAAATAAACAGAGTAGAAACAGAAGGATCTCTGAGGCTTACTGGTCATCGATGCTAGGCTGAGCTTTTGGGAATCGTGCATTCTCCTGAAAAGAAGCCCTCATCTGCACTCCTGTAAGTCCCATAAACTCACTGGTTCACAAATCAATGATTGAATAGACTTGAATCTTTGGTCCTTTGTTGATGAATAGATATTCCTTCATGTCTCCTCAAGAAAAGTCACACAATATTCCCAGGGAGAACAGCTCTGAAAGAGCTGTCTAGGCCTATCACTTGTGGGGAAATCTTACAATTTGTTAGCAACCCAACCCTTGTTTGCTCCACTCTTCACAGCAGCTTTGTGAGGGACACATGATTCTCTACCTGGACAGAGAAAAATAGAGGCAGGAGAGAGGTAACCAAGTCACCAGGCTTTGGGGGTCATGTCAGATTGTCTCCACAGCCTCCCTCAATAAAAGGTGTTGGAAAGGTTCTTACACTCTTGTAAAGTTGAGGGAAAGAGGAGATCTGAATTCATGTCTGTCTCAGTCCTAGGAACACCATTTTCCCCCTCCTGCAGGACCCCTCCTGGACAGCTGAGCATCACTGGGGCCATACCAAAAATTTATTTCCCTGCAGATTCACAGCCCAATGGGTGTTTTCCTGGTTCTGCCATCTGTTTGTTCTGTGACACTCTCAGGAGTCCTCCATCCCTTGCTGTGTTTACTTGACTTGATGACATTGCAACTTCCTTTCTATATGTGTACATATGTGTGTTGGTGGTATGCACATGCTTGTAAGGCCAAAGGTTAACCTTGGGTATGCTTCCATCTTAGATGCCTTTCCTCAGAAGCCATGCTCCTGGTTCTTTTGTTTGTTTTGTAAGCTAGGATAGTTCACTGGGGTCTGGGGCTTGTCAATTAGGCTAGGCTGGGTAGGTAGCAAGCCTCTGGGAGCAGCTTATCTCTGCTTCTCCAGAGCTGATATTACAAGCATGCACTTCCACATCTAGTTTGTGGGTGCTGGAGATCTGAACCTGAGACCTCATGATTAGTCAACAAACACTTTACCAAGGGAGTCCTCTCTCCAGACCTAACATGGCAATTTTCTAGACAAAGGCAAGAGAAGAAATGAAAGATGAAGAGGGCAAGATGGAAGGGATGAAAAGAAAAAGGGGGAAGGGGAACTGAAGAGATGGCTCAGCAGTAAGAACACTGGTTGCTCTTCCAGAGGATCTGGGTTCAAGTCTCAGTACCTACATGGCATCTCACCTGTAACTTCTGTTCCAGGGGATCTGATGCCCTCATATAGACATGCCTGCAGGCAAAACACCAATGTACAGAAAATAAAAATAAACAAATTTTTTTAAAGGGGGGGGATAGAGTGAGAAGTAAAAAGGAGAGAGTGAAAAGGAATAAAGACAACCTGGGGTGGAGGGAAAGTTACAGATGAGGGCAATTATTCCCGAGCTAAGCCGCTGTTCATCGAAGCGCTTCGAGCAGCTTCCCCGGGTGCGAGAAGGCTTTATGGAGCTTGGTGATATACGATGCACACCACATGCCTGAGATATATAGCCGAGGCCAGGTTACAGTCCCACCTAGGGCTTGCTGTGTGATTTAGGACTGCTCCCTGGAGACTCCAGCTGGCATGGAATGGTGGTGAGGTCTACTTGATGTCTGCAATAGTGTGTGTGTGTGAGGAAAAAATGGCAGATGGCTAATTTCCAGAATGGGACCAGAGAGCAAGACAAGTGTTGCTTCTTCAAGATAGCCTCTCCCTGTGCGGCCGAGGGGATTCTTCTCCAGGAGCAGAGATGCATACTCCTGTGCTCATGGTTCTGGCGACAGCAGGCTGCAGCGGGGATTTCTAATCTCTTGGGCTCTTTAATATGAGGGTCTGAGACTGTTCAATCTAAAGATCATGTATTCACTTCACAAATATTGGCTGATCTTCTGCTACTTATCAGGCACTGTTCCTGGGCACTGAGGTGATGACAGAGACAGAGAGAAGTCATTTCTGTCTTTACATTCTAGAAAGACGACCCGTCTCACAAACAGACTGTGCCAGATTGGAGGCAGCAGGTGACAAGAGAGAAAAACCTACTTTAGGGAGACTAGTTAGATAGAGCCACCCACAGTGTGAGCACTGAGCTGAGATTCAAAGAAAATGGGCCAGTTGTGTGGGGGTAATAAAGGCCTTCAAGGAATTTGGAGATTTGTGTGCAAAGCTTTTGGGGTAGAGGAGAGTGAGAGATCCATGAAAGACTAAAATCAAAGCAGAGTGCTGGAGTATGGTAAAAATCAGGGTGTTGAAGCCAAGCAGAAGGGTCCCTCAACAGCCTGAACCTTTGTTCTAGCTATAGTGAGACCAATTTTTAGAGTCTGTTGACATAGACTCAAAGGAAACAATGTCCTATGGCTGTTGAGTGATCAGTCAGATGAGCACTTCCTCCTCTACGGACATGCATGAGACACTTTTCTGTCTTGTTTCCACTGGGGACAAGAGACAGAGCATGTGAATACAAATGGATGTCCCCTCCCACTAACTACCTCAGATGTCTAGCAAACGTGTTGTGGTAATGCCATACAGAAGCTAGGGAGATGACTGAGTGCAAGCACAGTGACCTGAGTTCATATACCCAGCACCCATGGAAAAAGCAGGGCATGGCCATATATGTCTAGAATCCCAGAGCTGGGATATGCAGGAAGACAAAAAGACAGAAGGTCCCTGGAGCTCACTGGCCAGCCAGCTAAATAAAACTAGTGATTTCCAGGCTCAGCAAGGGACTGTCTCAAAATATAAAGCAAACTACAAAACTCCCAACAACAACATCTGTTCTCAGCAGCCCACACACCCACACAGACATCTACATACACACATACAAGTGTGTACATATACCACACACATGAAGAAGGAAGAGGAGGAGGAAGAGCAGAGGAGGAGGGAGATGGGAGGAAGAGAGATGATGAAGGATGGCAGACATCAGGGTAGGTCCTATTCTCCCCACAATTCAAGGAATGTTTTGAAGAGTTAAAAGGAAAAAAACAGCAACTTTCTAAATTGCAATGTAAATGTGTCCCCTTAAAGGCCAGGGTAAGGTCTGTAAGGACCTTCATCCCTACTGCCATTGCCTTCCCTGCAACTTGCTGTCTGGATAACATTTTTTTTGCATGGCTAAAGCCAAGATAATCTGGAGGCAGGTTTTCTCAGAATTATCTAACATTTAAAAATTCCCTTGTCTAGTGTCCTGAGATCTTCCTGTGGGTGACTAGATACGGTTCTCCTGTGTAAGGCTGGGCCAGTTATCCTGACCCAGGTTTCCAGAGACGGGTGTAACAACCCAACTATCTAAAGCAAGAATCTCCAAAGGTGAATGTGTTAGGGCACCACCGTGGTCCCTACACTAGTCTCCTTCCTTCCTACCCACTGCCACCCTGCAGGCCTCTACCCATTATACCCATGGCAGCTACTATGATTTTCAGCTTATCGTACAAATCAGAGTTGTGAATTTCCCTTTCCCATGTGAAACCTGCAGTTGCTTTCCAATGCTTCTAAAAGGAAATCTAGCCATCTCCTAGCAAGCCTTCTGTGCTAGCACCTCTTTCCACCTCTTGGGCCTCTACTCTAGGCCCTCTTCCACACCTCAATAGAGTTCTAGCAATTCTGGCCTTGACCATGCCCAGCAAAGCCATTCCAGTAACTCCAAGAACTCTTTCTTCTCATCTGGCTCACCCTCTATACTTCATTTTGTTCTGTATTTTTGAGACAAGGTCTCATTAGCTCAGACTAACCTTGAACTTACTGTGATCCCCTGGGTGAGGTGTCCTGTGGACATCATGTTGGAGAAGATGTTCTGCTCATCCAGGTCTCTCTTGCTCTGCATCTTCTCCCTAGGGAGTCCTTGGTTGGATTCTCCTTCACTCCATTTTCTATTGTGATTTTTTTTTTCCAGTTTGCTTGGCTATCTCTCACCAAACACCAACCTCTTGAAGGAAATGGAAAGGCCACTCCTGCACATACCTGGGACCAGTACCTGGCAATGGGGCATCATAGGAAAGAAAGAAGGAAGCAATGAGTCTCCTTAACAATGTTGATGGCTGTGATCAACCTATACAAATGGTCAGTGAGAGGGGAGGAATCTGGACAGCCTTTGGGATGGGCTTGGGGACAGAATCTAGACCAGTCACCACAAGCTGCACTCCCTCATGTGCTGCCCAGAGCAAGAGAGCCACTGTCCCACAGAGTGTGGGTGACAGGGCGGAAGGGTCTTCCTTCCTATTACACCCTCAGAGCTCTACCATGCTAGTGAGTTGTCAAGTTTCTCAAAATGCAAAAACCTAAATTTTTCCATTCTAATCCACATCTGGTGACCATCTCTGAAATCATCATGTATGCTAAAATGGATGCATATAATTTCCCTTTTTGTTTCAAGGCTGTCAGTAAATCCATGATGTGTCTTGGAATCAAGGGATGGGAAATTATGAATAGATCACTTTGAGCACTGGCAGCCCTCCTGTTCCGTCCTGCCCTCCCAGGGAAATTATCAATGGCACTCCTGCAGTCTCAAAGGCCTGTCTGGGGGATACATGATACGATCACTCAGCCAATACAGTGAAGCCTCCAGGATCCCTATGCTCCTGCCCAGTGGATGTCTGGCATGTTTTGCTTAGCAACCATCTGCCCCATGGTATTTGCACATTTGCTTGTATGCACAGGTCAAAACAAGCCACCCTATTTCAGTCATTCTCTTGGACAGTTTTACATATCATCTATTCTTCCCTGTAAAGATGAGGATGACCTTACAATCAGTTCTTTCCCCTGAGCCACAGTCCCTTAAAGCAGAAGGAGGATAAAGTTATTCTTCAGGAAGCAGGCAGGCAGTGCCCATAGCTCCCAGCAAAATCCCCTTTGAATTCCAAATTCCAAAATGAAACTGGAATTTATTTCTATTATTATATTAGTATGTTTATTTTCATTTGAAAACTTTGCTTTCAATTAATTGCCAAGGTGTTCATCATCTATTCTTGGGCTCTGGATGCCCAATGCATATTCCTAAAGAATTCAATCCCAAAGGTCTTTGCCCTTAACCAATGGAGGCTGCTTGCTGAGAGTGACTGGGTAGGTGTGTTCACCCAGGATGCCTGAAGCTTGAGAAGTCTGCACTAGATGGAGACACACCCAGAATCAAGCTGCAGCTCTTCAAAGAGTGTTATCCCTGGCTGACAGATGAAAAAACAAATGCCAGAGAGATTAAGTAACCTAATGAGTGCCTCATGGGAGCAGAAACCCACAGGAAGTCTGAACTCAGGTCCCCGGATTCAGAGACAGTGTTTCTCTGCGCCTTGGCTCCCAGTGGCGCTCGGCCTTTTCTTCCGCCCCCTCCACAGCTCATAGATGCTCTCTTATTCCAAGACAGGTCTGCTAGTTCAGGTTTCCTGTCATCATCACTGTGAGTTTCTTTCCTTAGATTGACTTTCCACGGCAAGAGATTGGGGGGGGGGGGATTTAAAGCATGCATGTCTATTTGCAGCTCTAAATGCTGATTTGTATTTAAAGGGAGATTATTTTGTGAGATAAAAAAGTTGCTGAAACTACTATAGATAAAATACATTTATTCTGAGATAAGATCTGTTGGACTCTCTACTACCAAAGTGGGGAAAGCAGGTGGTACTCCAGAAAAATACTCACAGATGGAAATGTATAAATGGTAATTCACCCAAAACAACTGCCACTGTGACTTTTAAAATACGATGCTGGTTTCTTTTTTGGACTAACACATTACATCGCAAATGCTGGAACTCCCCAGAAAATGAACGTTTGGCTAATTAGAGGTTAAACCCCTGGGAAAAGCATGGGTAGAGGGAAGAAGCTCTTTAATCACCATGAAATTTTAATCTGTGTCCTCAGTGATTTCAGTGTAGAGTCTATTGAAGAAAAGCCACATGGTATAGCAGGGGGACAGCTGTGCTAAACTAAGCCAGTTCCACAGAAGACAGTCCTCTCCCTTGGTCCCCATGATTACTCCAATGGATGCCTCAGAGGTTGGCAGAGATTGAATCATCCCATTCCCAAAGCCACTCAAAAGTTTTCTGCTTCCACTAAGTCTGTTTAAGTTGCAAGCAAAGAATAAAACAATTTCTCTTGCAGCTGGAGAGATAGTTCAGTTAAAGCACTTTTTGTTCTTGAAGAAGACCCAGGCTCCTTTCCCAGCACACACATCAGACAGCTCACAAAACTGCCTGTAACTCCAGTTCGAGGGTATCCATCACCCACTGGTCTTGATGGGGCACCTTCATGAATGTGATGCATGTAAACTCACATAGGCACACACACACACACACACACACACACACACACACACATGTTGGTTGGTCTTGGCCTAAAATGAAAAAGTGCCACATTAGGACAACAGCTGGGTGTGTGTGTGTGTGTGTGTGTGTGTGTGTGTGTGTGTGTGTGTGTGTATGATAGACTTATATCAACTTGACACAAGCTAAATTCATCTGAAAGGAAGAAACCTTAATTAAGAAACTGCCTCTATAATATTAGGCTGTAGGCAAGCCTGTAGAACATTTTCTTTCTTTCTTAGTAATTGGTGGGGGAAGGGCCCAGGCCATAGCAGGTAGTGTCATCCCTGGACTGGTGGTCCTGTGTTCTATAAGAAAGCAGGCTGAGCAAGCCATGTTAAGCAAGCCAGTAAGCAGCACTCCTTATGGCCTCTGCATCAGCTCCTTCCTCCAGGTCCCTGCCCTGCCAGAGTTCCTGTCCTGATGTCCTGTGATGATGATGTGGAAGCATAAAGCAAAATAAACCCTTTTCTCTCCAAGTTACTTTGGTCATGAAGCTTTATCACAGAAACAATAATCCTACCTAAGACACTGGCTAACTCCCATTCATCCTTCAAAGCATTTCTCAATGTCCTTCCAGCAAAGACACATGCCCTTTGTTTCCAGTTACTTTCTAGTTGCTGTGATAAAATACCTTGACAAATGCAACTTAATGGGAGAAAGGAATTACGTTTCACTTACATTATCTGGAGGGATACAGTGAATCATGGAGGAAGGCTTGGCAGCACAGGGGAAGATGGAGCTGGCTGGTCACATTGTATCCACACTCAGGAAACAGAAAATCAGCAAGAAGTGAGGCTGAACTATAAGGCCTCAAGGCTCACTCTCAGTGATCCACACCTCCAACCTGGCTCTGCCTTAAAGGGTCCACAACCTTTCCAAGCAGCATGGGAACCTATAGGGAACATTTCATTCAAACCACACACCTTGATCTTGATATACTCTGTATTTGAAGGTCGCAACCTACCATAAGTCACTTTTGTGGGTGACTTAGTTTTACTCACTCAGGAAGTCCTCTCTGCTTATGGTCCAGCGTAAAGTTTGGAATACAGAACCAAATACTTGGTGTTCCCTTTCTCAAGGCAACTATATCCTTTGGAACACTTCTTTATTTTGAATAAATTTCACCTTCATATTCTTTCATTTATTCATGGAAAAGTAAAATTAAACACTCCCATTTCAGAATTGGTGGAGATAAATTGATCTGAAGGTGAAGCCAAACCTGGTTCTTGCCTTTATGAACCTGCTCTAATGAATAACCAATCAGCCAAAGATTGGTGAGATCATACTCAGAGCTTTCATGGATGCTGTCCAGGGACTCCTGCTGACATCAGAGAATTCTGTTGCCTCCTCTGAGAGAACTGGCTGCTAGAGATCCTCAAAGCCTCTCCCTCAGGTGCTTCTCTCCTTGCAGCAAGCTGCTGGACTGGACCAGTGCTCACTCTTTCCCCAAGAAAAACTTTTATAACCTTGCCTTGCCAAGCTTCTGAGGGTCTCTGCTGTAAAGACAGGACTGCCAGGCCCTCCCTCTGCCCAGCCCTGCCCCTCCTCTCTCAAAGGCACTATGCCCAGGAGTTGCACTGAGCCAATACCTCTCTTCACACATCTGCTTAGGAGCCATCTGTTCTCAGAAAGCCACACCCTCGCATTGCCCCACTTTGCAAAGACCCAGTGTTCCTTCTTTGTTGGAAGGTAGTTGCCTCCTGGAGGGGTCTCTGAAGATATACCAGAGTCACTCTTGTTTCTGGGGATCCACAGGAAACAGAGGGCCGAGTAAGAGTCATTTCTAAAGTGTCAGCTACAGTAGGGTTTTCAGTTTATCTCTAAAATTCTTCTATTCTTTTTTTTTCTTTCTTTAAAATGTGCTTTTTAAATGTTTCAGAAATTCAATGTTTTTGTTCTGATTGGGGGGTTTTGTTGGAAGTCATGATTTTGAGACAGTCTCACTATTTACCCCTTACAAACCCAAAATTTCCTGTGTAGTCCAGGGTAGCCCTGAACTTACAACAAACCTCATGCCTTTGCCTCTTATGCCTGCCACTAGTCTTTAGAACCCACACAAATATCACCCAAGGCTACTTTGAAAGGGAGAGAGCTGTTGGCACCACACTATTCTGTAACTCTTAGGATAGGTATTATCAAAACACTGACAGGCAGTAAATGTTGGAGCATGTTCAGAGAAACTGGAAGCCCTATGCAGTGTCCCTGGGAATGCTGGTGAAATGTGGGGACAGGATGCAGGGCCCTCAAAAGAACTGGAGGCAGGACTCAGACTCATGTTAGCAGTGCCACGTTTACTGCTGCACTACTCACAGCTGTCAAGATGTGAAAGCAGCCTAAAAGGTCTGTCATTCAGGTGGATGGACACCAAACACATACACACACACACACACACACACACACACACACACACACACACCATATATAATATATGGTGTGTGTGTGTGTGTGTGAGAGAGAGAGAGAGAGACAGAGAGACAGAGAGACAGAGAGACAGACAGAGACAGAGACAGAGAGAATGAGAATACACTCCTGGGTAAAGCCAGAGGACATTGCACAAAGGGAAATAAGCTAGTCACAGAAGAGCAGATACTGCAAGAGACTACTTAGATGATGTTTCTTAAATAGTAGAACTCATAGAAGCAAAGAGTGACATGATGGGTGCTAGAGCTGGGTTGGGGGAGAGCAAGAGTCACCAATGTTCAAGCACAAAGTTTCCAGATACCCACCTTGACTGTATCTTAGTGATTTTCTCCACAGCTCTGCCAGTGGCTAACAACACTCCCCTATGTGAAACTGATGTAATCTCACAGAAGGTGTTCTTACCATCATAAAATACAAACAAAAATAAATGCATACAGGGAAAACATCTAACAAAAACAAATTTTCTTTTGAAAATGCCATGATAAAACCTAACACCATGCATGGAATTAAAATTATTAAATAAAATAATAACTGCATGAAATCTGAGCTGTTTTCTACTTTCAAGGAATTATGAAAAAAGGGGCCCCTTATATGTAAAGCTTAGATGGTTTTATTTTTATTAAAGGACTGTATGCTTTCACAAAATCCTGAGGTGGCAGATAAAACCTCTGTTTTACATGTGGGGAAACTCAGGCCTAGAATGGAGACAGGACATCCCCAAGGTCATACAGTAAGGGAGTTGTCAGATGTTCAGTTCCCACATGTTATGCAGGGAGCTTGTCCCCATCTTATACTCTCTTCTGATGTCACAGAGGTCTCAAGCCTCAGGATTTGCAGGGAGTTGCTGGAGAAACATGCTGAATGCAAGGTCCTCATCTGCTTCAACATAGTCTGATTTGGAGATGTGAGGATGACCTTGGCACCTGCATTTTAGATATATACTTTACACCCAGGGAGCACCTGCAAAGAGTCTACTGAGAAAGTCTGGTTTTGGAAAGCTAAATCTTTGCTGTTGCAGTCACTGGCTTACTTATCTATATCAGGGCAAAGGTCCAGTGAGGCTTCATCATTCCTAAAGCTGGGGAGCTAACCATATCCCAAGGAAGTCTGCCAGTGGGAAATACTCTCCTGACCACTATCTCCAAGAGGCTTCTCCTTGAGTCCAACTTCTTCCCCTGTATAAGGTCAGTCTCTTGACTTTATCTGGGTATACCTCCCAAGGCATAGTAGATATCAAATTAATACTTGCTGGATTAATAGAGAGGGAACTGATGGAAATATAAACAAATCAAGTACAGATTGTAGATTTTCATATGCCTGGTCACCATAGATGAGAGGGCTACAGCAGATGTTCTGACTAACTGTGTAATATTGTATCAAGCAAACCTATCATGGCTGGTCTCTCCTAGGCACTGAATAAAGGCAGACTGTTAGCAAGATGGTCTCAGGGACTACTGGAGCACAGGATAAGAAATAGGAGAAGGAACGAGTGCCTTTTCAGGTCCAATAACCAAGATTTGCATGGGTATTTTAAAGTGGCAGTCCACGGATGATACTCTTAATGTCAGAGTCGTGGGTTCGAGACCCACGTTGGGCACCAGATGAAGTGGCAGTCCCCAGAAGAAATTGATATAACACACTCACAAATATAGAATGCAGTGGTGCCACTGACTCTTTGTCCACCAGGGAGGGATGGGGGAAGGTCCAGACCAAGTCACAGAGCCACAGTGTCTGGAAGCCTTCCACCATCCAAGCAGCTGTGTGCGGCCCTTTCCCCCTCAATTCTTAAAGTATCACGTATCCTCAGAAGAAACCATGCCCATTGGGCCAACCTGCTCCATGCCATTGGTCTTTAGACTGAATGACCAAATTCCCACAACATTTGAGAACAATCCTGGGAGAGGTGTGAGCCTTGCAATTTCTGGAGTGGCTGTCACATAGTCCAACCTGCTTTCATGTGAAGGACGAGAGGCAAGGGAAGAGTTAGTAACTGTGGGTTTAGGATTATCTGCTTGCTATCTCAATTTGCCCTCTCATTCCTTGTGACCCTCTTAGGCAGAAGCCTTGTGATACTTTGATCACAGTGGTACTTTCCTGTTTCCAAGCAGTACCTTGTGTTTCCTATGCCTGCACCCCTCCCCAGTGCACAGTCTTCTCATTCTTAATTGAGGCTCCTTCCTGGCTCTTGGCACCTTCTTGATGAAACATTCTCTGACCACCCTATATAAGTGAGATAACCTCAACACTGTCATCATAGTCATTCTATGCCTCCCAATATTCTATCTAGCACTTAGCAAAATAAGTAAATTATCTACTTATTAGACATCACTGTACACCCTGTCCCACCCCAACTAGACCATGATGTCAATAAGGGAACCTGGAAAAGCTTTCTTTCCAGTTCCCACCGGACAGTTCCTGAAACATGGTAAACCATCAATGAATACATTGTAATTTATGTTTATTGAATGAATAAAGCCAAGTATACTAGGGTGGGTAAAAGATAATGACCCATTCCGTAAATTAAAGCAGGCAGAGTAAGAAAGAAAGGCAAGCCATACATAACAGTAGTTAAGCCACTTGGTGGATGTATGCAAAATGGCTGTGATTGACTTAAGAGAGGAAAATCAAGAATATTCTCACATTAGGATCTGGCAGGTGGAGTTCAACACATACATGCCCACCCAGGGCTGATTGCCCTAGGTGGGGGGAAGAAATCATGGTGGGCTATGAGAAAGAGAGGAAGAATATTTCCTATCCTGTGGAGAGAGGCAGATCTGAAGAAGTGAAGGTGGTGAGGAACAGGCTGATGTGGGAGGCCTGTCTGGGTCCATGGCCCTGCCACAGACACAGTCTGTGTTTGTGTCCATTGCTTCTGTTACCACCAAAGGCCATGAAGATGCACAAGGTCTAGGATGCCACACAGGGCCACATTGGTGCCCTTAGAGCCGTGCCACTGCAGGGGCCATCCCAATCTGAGTGCCCTGAACTGCCAGCTGGGGTCATGGTGACATCAGGCTTGAGCTACAGCCAAAGGCCATGTGTGGTTCCATGGCCCTACTACAGGCAGGACTGTGTTGATATCCATGGCATCAAAGGTTATGTAGATGCCTGGGGTCCGGGCCCCTACTTGGGCCCATGATGGTGTCAGAGCGCTTTACTGCAGCCAGAATGACGCTGATTTGTATGGTCTGCACTGCCATCCAGGGCCATGGTGACATCTGGCAGGGGCTGCTGCCAAGGACCATTTCTGCGTCTGTGGTCCTACCACAACCAGTGTCTGTGTTGATGTTCAAAGCCCATGTTGCTGGGTCTAGGTGTAGTGGGTAGCTGTTCCAGCTTTGACCTGGAAGTACTACCCCCATTGAGGCTTAGGTAACTGTCACACCTACAAGGCGGAGCCAAGACAGGACACCTGAAGACCCGAGATCCGGATGGGCCGGCTCTCTTGGTTTCTGGATCCTGGACACTGGAGGTAGACCAAGCAGAGTTCTCCACTGGACTGCACTTCACCTTTCCCAGACCTATCCCTTCACTTGTAAGTTACCCCACAAAATAAACCTCCCTTTTAACTACGTGGAGTTGCCTTAAGATTTCTACCAATACCTGGGTTCTGAGCCACCACCTGTAAACATGTTAGAGAATGAGGGACATGCTGTGGCAGGGTCTGTACCAGATCTGAGTGGCCTGCACTTTCACCAGTGGCCATGGTGTTGACAGGGCCTAAGCTACTACCAAGGGCCATGTCTAGGTCTATGACTCTACCACAGCCAGGGGCTATGTTGATGCCAGTGTCTCCTGGTACCACCAAAGGCTATGTATATGCCTGGGGCATGGGCTGACACCTGAGGTCATGATGGTGTCCAAGGGTCATGTTGCCACTAGGGACATACAGATCTGGATGGCCTGAAGTGCCACTTAGGGCCATGTTGATGTCTGGGCCCAAGCTGTGTCCACAGGCCATGTCTGGATCTGTGGCCCTACCATAGTCAAGGTCTTGTATTGAGGTCCATGGCTCCTGTTACCATAAAAGGCTGTCTAACTGCCCAGAGTCTAAGCCACCACCTGGGATTATGCTGGAGTCCAAGACCACGCTATTAGCCCATGCTAAACTAAGAGGCCTTTGTTGCTACCCAGGACCATCCCCAGACCCAAATTGCTGATGGCTATGTCTAGGTCTATGATTCTGCCCTAGTTGAGGTCTGTGTTGATGTCTGTTGCCCATGTTACCATAGGGAACCATGCAAACCAAGTGTTGAACCGTGTGTTGATCCATGTTTTGAAGTATGAGGGCTGTGCTGAACTAACCCTGCTCCTCTCTGGCCATGAGATAATGGACCCCAAAGACCCCCAACACAGAAAAGCTGGCCCCACCCCTCACCATGGGTCTGGGATAGCTGGTTCTGTTCCTCACATGAAGGGGGTGGGAGGGGAGTGGTCCCAGCAGCCAGACAGGACATTTGTATTTTTATTTTTATCCTAGTTTTGTTATTTTTTAATTTTCCTTTGGAGGGGACACTACAAGGGTGAAGGGCAGAAATGGAGGGACTGGGAAATGAATGGGATTAGGGTGCATCATATAAAATTCCCCAAAAAGTCAATAAAAACATTATGTTAAAATTTAAAAAAGAGAATATTCTCCTACACACTGCCTGAGTAACTGATCCTCAGCATTTAGACATTAACACAAACATTTAAGCTACATTCTTCAACTTAATTTGAAAATTTTCAAGAGACTGAGTCTTGACCACATTCCTGTCATAAAATGAGAGTCACATCCTTCACATGTAGCTCCACACTGCATCCCAGTAATGTAAATGGAGTGCAGCATCCATCACATGGATCCTGGCCTTGCAGTGTGATGTACTGGGCCCATTGGCAAGTTAGTGAATGTGCCTACATAATTAGCTTGAGCTTTTGCTCGGCCATAAGGGGACATGACCCTTCCATTTTTTTGGTTATATAATTAATGTGTATGGAGCAGACTTGAACTTGATCAGAAGCTTAGAATCAACCACTGAGCCAAACAGACCCAAAAGACCTATGAGTGTGTGAGAGAACATCAGATTGAAATCTGAGAGCTAATCATCATGCTGCCTTATTACACATAAAAATTGGCCTCATGTGAGCAGTCAGTTTTAAAGCATGCCTGCAAAGTCTTCAACTGTCCTTCTACCTTCCTGTTAAGAAATGGAGTCTATTTCTCTCTCCTGAGGTTCACATTTTCAAACCAACATAGTACAGTAGAAGCAGTAATTCCTAAGGCTTTGGGTGGTTCCTCTGGAGTGCTCACTCATCTGAAACCTTTGCCCCATGCACTTCTGCCCAGCAGTCACCACCATGCAGGAAAGATGCTAAAGACATATAGAAAGACAAGGCTAAGTACTTTCTTCAACTCTCCTGCCAGGCTCAGATTTAGCAGGAGTGATCCCTGTCTAGTGCTGATACATGAATTGTTCAGAGGACTTTATTCCCTGGTCATCAAGGCACACACCGAATTTGATGTTTCAGATACTGGAAGCAGAACCATAATCTCACTGTTGCTATGCCCATCTAAGACCTGACCCATAAATTCTATTGGTATACTAGCATGGTTCATTCACTCCCTCAGTAATTTGTTAGCTGGATTAGTACCTGAGGCAGTAAGTAATGGCTTTGCAGGCTTCTCCTTTCCCATGGCAGCCATCACTAAGTAATTATACCATGATCCCTCACAAACCTTGGATGGGACCACTCAGCAGAACACTCACAAGCATTCAGCATTAACATACAATACACAACTCACCTGCCATCCCAGAGTCTATCTGGCCTTTGTGGTCATTGTAATGGTTGTGAAGCATTTGAGAAGACCCAGTGCTTTGCCTTTCACCTTCCAACACAGCCTACACTGAAGGCTAGAGATGGAGCAGACTAAGCCCCAGCTTCACACCTGTTCATCAGCCTTGTGTCCCTATAGCTGTCTTTCCTCACATGATTTGACTCTGAACCCCTGCAGCCACCAATTCTGTCCAGTTATATTACTTATACTATCTCACTCTCCCTTGTTTGTCCTCCAAACATCATTTCCAACAAGAAAACATTCCCCAATCAGTCACTCCTCACATCACCCTGAGCTCATGTTTCATGACATCTGTCATAACTTTAATTAAACAAGCATCTATAAAGCTAATTGGTCATCTATGTCCCTTAATAAACCCTGCATTCCAGAAGACATGAGCTGCCTCTTTCTTGATCTCTGTAATGTATGGCAGCTTCTATATTGATACTGAGTGGGTGGATGAGAGAAAAAAAAGGCTCATACTGACAGCTGGCTCCTGCCTCATCCTCTTCCTCTCCTGTCTCCATGACAACAGTACTTCTTGTCATCTTCCTTCCTCAGTATCTCTGGTCACCTACTGTGCTGGTTAGGTTTTTGTCAATTTGACACAAATTTAGGTCATCTGGGAAGAGGCATGCTTAATAAAGAAAATGCATTGATGAATTGTTTGATGTGGAAGGACGAAGCTTGCAGGATGCCATCACTAGGCGTGTGTTCCTGGGTTAGAGAAGAAGCAAGCTGAGGAAGATATGGTAGCAAGTCAGTAAGCAGTGTTCTTCTTTAGTTCCTGCCTTGAATTCTGGCCTTGACTTCCTTCATGATCAACTACAATTAGGGAATGTAATAAAAAAATTTTAAAAAATTAAAAAATATTTCATTCTCAAGTTGTTTTTTGGTCATAGTATTTCATTTTTACTGTAGCAGTTGAAAGTCAAAGTACGGTGACTACACACCTGTAGATTCTTTATCCCCTTTGTCACCAGAGGGTCTTCAAAGGCAGAGTTTGGTCACTGAGGGGAACCCTCCACAGGACAGTAATGTTCCCCACAGCAGCAGAACTGATGGTGGTGCTGGGTGTGAGCACTAACAAACATTTTATAATGACGGTTTAATATCTTCAGATCTTCTACATGGAGTCCAAGTCAATTAATATTCAGCCAATTAGAAAATGTATCATAATAATAATAAACTATCCATGCTTAAGTCCACCCTGGAACCAAATGACATCTTTGCTGCTTTTGAGGGGGAAGTAGTAATTGGTACCCACTGTCAATAAGTAAGTGATTGGGTATTCAGTGTTAGGAGCTGCAGAAGACCATGGTGGGTGTGGCCCAGAGACAGTTAATTTCATAATTCTATCTCATACTGGATTAATAGGAATTAAAATGTGACCAGACTTGACTTGTTGAATTGATGGCCAATTTCACAGAGAATCCAACAGAAAAAAAAAATTGTATTACTTAATCATACTAAAAGACTTTGATTTACTATCTTTAATCCCCATGAGTTATTCTCCAGGTTGCAATATTAGTGTCCCCTGCATGGCACAACACTAACTATACCAACTTACTGCATCTACCATCCTTGGATCCTTATTGGCTTTGGGACAGATTAGATTCAGGGCTTCACTTTGATATCTCATGGGCCACCAACCCAACACTGCCTCCTCCTAGCCCAAAGCCTCCTTCTTCACCATCCCTGTCATATTCTGGGCTGCACCCATAGTGGAGAGGATGCAACATTTCAGGCCTGCCATGCTAATCCCTACTTCTATGTCTTTGAACCAGAATACTTCATCCCTCATCTCTTGCAACTGATTCTTCTTTTTAATGTGTGTGTGTGTCATATGTGTGGTCAGTGTATGTGTGTATACAAATGTAGTTGTACATGTGTACACATGTATAGAGGCTAGAAAGTTATCTTAGGTATCATTTTGCAAGAGCTATCTGCTTTGGTTTTTGACATGGATTCTCTTGCTGGTCCAGAACTTGCCAAGTAGGCTAGGCTATCTGACCAGCAAGCTCCAGGGGTCCATCTATCTTTGCTTCCCCAGAATTGGGATTACATGTGTATGCCACCATCCCTGGCTTTTTTAGCATGTATTTTGGAGATCAAACTCAGGGCTTCATGCTTGCAGGACAAGAAGTTTACCAGCTAGACACTTTCCTTCTTCTGTCTATCTGACCCCTACTCAACTGCCAAGTTCAAGCTCAGACTTGGTGCACTGGAGGCTGTATCAAAAATAGTCTTCTCTCCCTCCATGACAAGGTGAAACTTTCTTCCCCGGGGCCCTGTAGTCTGGCCACAATAGCCTATAAGTAAGTATTCATCTGCTTGACTGTCTCCTCCACTTGTCTGGAGTTTCACTGAGACCTGGACCAGTGTCTGAAAGAGGATAAGAACTCCTTCTCTGTATGATTATTACAAGGATAAATGAGCTATAGGCACAAAGTGTCTAATAATATGCCTGACATACATTGGTTCTTCCTACATACTTAAATGAATGAATAAATGAATGATATCACATGTCTGGATATCAGGCAGGCTTCAAGAAGAAAATGAACCACAAGAGTTTCCATCTAGAGGTAGATGTAAATGGTATTGACAAGCCAGAGGTGTGTTTCGGAAGAGAAGCAACAGACTCTATTATCCTTCCAGTCCCAGGTCTTTCTATAGCAATTATTTTGTAACAGCCTCTTTAATGTGTTGAAATAAAATCCATAGATAGTATAACCTACCTACATATTTTTTGAAAATCAATATAATGTGCTATAAAGATGAAGGAGATAACTTACAACAAAATCATATGCATTTGGCTAAATAAATGCTCAAAGGTGACCACAGAGAAGAAATGAGAAGTAAAGGGGTATTTGTTCCCCTTTGCAATGAATATGCTGTTATTTAGGAGACATAAGACAATAGTTGACTGAATACTTTTGGTATTTTTCCTCTATATTTGACATTTAGAAATAAGAGCTAAGTAAGTGCCTCCCTACATTTATAACTATGAGACACACCACACCTGGGGGATTGCACTGATATCCTTAGTTCTATCATGTAGGTTTTTTTCTGTTTTGTTTTGGTTTTATCATCTCCAGCAATTTTCTGAGATAGGGAACAACTTTTAGTACATTTTAATCAAAATTTTAGTGCATTCACCTATTCATTGATGAACACAGCTGCATGTCTAGGAAATGCTGTATATTTTATCCATGTATAGGATACTTTGAGCATTCACACAAGGATATATGGAGGCATTGATTCTAGGCATGTATAACCAGAAACAAATGTTGCCCTTGCATGCGAGTCTCAATAGCACACAAACTGATGCTTTGTGGTGTGTAATGTTCTAACACAAGACAATATGCTGGGCATCTCTGCCTCCCACCATCTACTTATTAATAGCTTCCCCAAACACTGGGACAATCAAATACACTTCCTCATAAATACCTGAAGTGCTATGCAGGGGCATCACAGAGCCACTCAGGATTGTAGCAGCCTGACTGAATCTAGGGGCCATACAAAGGTCTCAGCTGTGTCCTCTTACTGCCCACCAATCATGGCCATGGCTGAAAGCACAGTTCAAATTGTCCAAGTCAGGAGGCCTCATAAGGAGCTGAAGGGCAAGCATGCTGCAGCATGGATAGTCCCTGGGTGCACACTCCCACTGAGGCTGCCTCCAAGGATAATATTTGTAGACAGAGTGTGAGCAACAGAAGCTCACACATCCCTAATGGCCACCAGCTGCTGCCATTTACATTGTGCCCGGAAACACAGCAAAACCATACTGGGCTTCAGGCTTCTTTCCCAGGCCTTCACAAGCTGAGCTCTGCTGCCAGCTTTCTGCAGCCAAAATCCACAGTGACTTGGGTTCCAGTGTCAGCTCTACTGCTGACCCTCTGTGTGACCTAGACAAGGTGTCCCTCTCCTAGGCTCCAAGTATCCTTCTACTAGAAGAATAAGACAAGATCCTCTTTCCTGCCCATAAAGTTCAAGTTACGAGAAAAGTTGGATCAAAAAAGAAAAGAAATAGTTGACTCAACTTACACCTGGTGGGAACATCTCTAGTAAAATCGCTGTGGGTATTTCTATTCCCTCTACAGAATATAAATGGGCAGTTTTGCAGCCTGCACATCAATTGCTTGCATGCAGATGATCAGTTCACTGTACAGTGAAACAAGTGGTGTAAGGTAGACTGTAGGATGTAAATTGTACATCAGCCTGAGCAGACAAAAGGAAAAACTTAAAGTCAAGAGAAACCAATGTGAACAGACAAATTAAACCACGGTGTTAAAGAGCTTTGAATGGCCATGAAGAGATATTTCAAGCCTTTCCATATATCCAAGGCATCCCAAGATGAGTGTTTCAACCCAAGAGAAGTAACAAATCCTTTATGTACATACTTTGTTCTTCCTTATTCATACATACATGTGATGAAATTTCATCTGTAAATTAGGCACAGAAAGATCATACAACAATAAATAATAATAAAATAGAACAATTACAACATTACATTGTAGCAAATTGTCATTTTCAGTCTATGACTGGTTTACTGGTAAAAATTTCCATTTGTTATTTTTAAACTGAGATTGAATGTGAGATTGAATGTGAAACCAAAGAAAATGAAACTGGAGACTGAGGGGACAGTAACCACTATTTGTGATATAGACATTGTAAGGAATGAGAGTACTATAGCAGAGCAGTGAAAAAAAATGTGGTTTGAACCTGAGCTCAGTAATTTGCAGGGAGATAGGGGTCAAATTAAAGTTGGAGACTAGTGAGGCATATTGAAGCCATGATGATCCTTCCAGCAGAGGGTAGCCTATCCTGATCCTACTGCCTCATGTAGAATCAATGACTAGAAAACCAGGAAGTACCTACTGTGTACAAGATACTGTATACAAGGAGGAGCTGAAGTACCATATACTCATAGTATCTGTGTCATAAGTCACTCTACACCCAGGGCCCAGTAGAAAATATCTTTCTATGTTCCTTAGCATGGAGGTAGCAGATCAAGAAGTCAACTCTCAGAGTATCTGAAGCATTTAATCATTCATTCACTAACACTCTGATCCAGCACTTCTAGGGGAAAGCCCCCAATGCCACATCTTGTTCATTGCATAAAACAGCAAACACATGGATACATCAGTGGGATTATTCCAAGTCATAGGAGGCAGTGACAGGGAAAATATAACCTGGAAAGGCTCTGAGGAATGTGGAAGTGGGGAAGGGCTGCTAATTCCACTGGGATACCATGAAGTCTCAGTAAAATGCTCAGGATCTGGGAAGTAACAGGGAGCCAGACACAACCAGACATTCCAAGATAGAGGGGGCAGAGGGACTTTTAGTTCTGACTTTAGCAATTTGTTCTCAGAAGAGGGAGGTGTGACCCTTACACACTGAGCAGATAGGGTTCAGATGAGGCCAGTGGTGAGCAGAAGCAAATAACACATACTGATTTGGGGGACAGCAACTTGGATTTTATTACAAGAGCAATGAGCTAGGGAGTTTTCTTCTCTTTTCTTTTTTCTATTCGTTTTTTAAAATATTTTTATTTTGTAATTAATTTAATTTTACATATCAGCCACAGATTGCCCTGTCCTCCCTCTTCCCACCCCCCAGCCTTCCCCTCCAATCCACCCCCCATTCCCACCTCCTTCAAGGCAAGGTCTCCCCTGGGGAGAAAGCCCAGCCTGGTTGATTCAGTAGACACAGGTCCAGTCCTCTCCTCCCTGCACCAAGGCTGAGCAAAGTGTCTCAGCATAGGCGCTAGGTTCCAAAAGGCCAGCTCATGCACCAAGGTTCTGGTCCTACTGTCTGGGGGCCTCCTAAACAGTTAAAGCTAATCAACTGTCTCACTTATCCAGAGGGCCTGGTCCAATTCCATGAGGCTCCTCAGCTATCGGTTCACAGTTCATGTGTTTCTACTAGTTTGGCTATTTGTCCCTGTGCTTTTTCTAATTATAATCTCAATATCTCTTGCTCATATAATCCCTCCTCTCTCTCATTGATTGGACTCCTGGAGCTCCACCTGGGGCTTGGCCATGGATCTCTGCATCTGCTTCGATCAGTCACTGGATAGGAGTTCTATCATTACAGTTAGGGTGTTTGGCCATCAGATCACCAAAGTAAGTCAGCTCAGGCATTCTCTCGACCATTGCCAGTAGTCTATAGTGGAGATATCCTTGTGGATTTCTGGGGACCTCTCTAGCATTCTTCTTCTTCCTATTCCCATGAGGTCTTCATGCAGGCTCCCTAACTGTTGATACAGACTCCCTGTGCTCCCACGGGCTCAGGTCAGCTGTCTCTGTGGATTCCTCCATCATGACCTTGACCCCCCTGGCTAGTACAATCCCTCCTCCCTTTCTTCAGGAGGACTCTTAGAGCTCAGCCCAGAGCTTGGCTGTGGATCTCTGCATTTGCTTCCATCAGTTACTGGATAAAGGCTCTGTGATGACAATTAGGGTAGTCACCAATTTGGATTATAGTAGATGGCCAGTTCAGGAACCCTCTCTACTCTTGTTAGGGATCTTAGCTGAGGTCATGCTTGTAGATTCCTGGGAGTTTCCCTGGCACCAATTTTCTCCCTAGCTCTCTGTCCCTCCCCAGAACTGCCTACTGCACCTAGCCCCCCAACCTTCTCCACCAAGTTCCAATCCCCCACCCTCTCACCCCTGCCCCCAGTTTACCCAGGAGATCTCTTCTATTTCCCTTTCCCAGGGAAATCCATGCAATCTTCTTTGGCCCCTCTTTCTTATCTAGTCTCTCTGGGACTGTGTATTGTAGGTTGGCTGTCCTATACTTTACTCCTAATATCCACTTATGAGTGAGTACATACCATGCTTGTCTTCCTGGGTCTGGGTTACCTCACTCAGGATGATTTTTTTCTAGTTCCATCCATTTGCTGCAAATTACATGATGTCATTGTTTTTTATAGCTGAGTAATACTCCATTGTTTAGATATATCACACTTTCTCTATCCATTCTTCAGTTGAAGGGCATCTACATTGTTTCCCGGTTCTAGCTATTACAAATAATGCTGCTATAAACATAGTTGAGCAAGTGTCCTTGTGGTATGGTTGAGAATCCTTTGGGTATATGCCCAAGACTGATATAGTTAGGTCTTGAAGTAGATCGATTCTTATTTTTCTGAGAAACTGCCATACTAATTTCATAAGTGCTTGTACGAGTTTACACTCCCACCAGCAGTGGAGGAGTATTCCCCTTTTTCCACATCTTCTTCAACATAAGCTGTCATCAGAGTTTTTGATCGTAGCCATTTTGACAGGGTTAAAATGTTATCTCAGAGTTGGTTTTATTTGCGTTTCCCTAATGACAAAGGATGTTAAGCAATTCCTTAAATGTCTTTCAGCCATTTGAAATTCTTCTGTTGAGAATTCTGTTTATATTAATACTCCATTTTTAATTGAATTATTTGGTATCTTGATGTCTAGTTTCTTGAGTTATTAATATATTTTTGAGATCAGCCCTCTGTCAGATGTGGGGTTGATTGTTGATGGGTCCTAAGGGGTCCCTCAGGGGAGGGGTTGAGAAGGCATGGCATCAAAAACACAGACACCAGGAGTCATGTGAAAGGCAAACAACAGATTCTTTTATTCAGTAATAGGGAAAGCCTTATACAAACTCCTCTCAGCACCCAGGCTGTGGCCCAATCTGGTGACATTGTGTGGTTACCCCTCATTATCTGGGTGCAATCAGGAACTCTAAACAGTGCCTGTTGCTAGGCCCTCAGGCAGACTCCTGGTTGGCTCATAAGGAAGTACTTTGTGTGCATGCCTTGGCAACTGGTTTAAGCCAATTTCCTCACCCCTATGGGCCTGTCCTACTACAGCTCTTTTCCCATTCTGTAGGATGCTGTTTATCTTATTAACAGTGTCCTTTGCTTTCCAGTTTTAGGAGGTCCCATTTATTAATTGTCAATCTCAGTGTCTGTGCTACTAGTGTCATATTCAGGAAGTGGTCTCCTGTGCCAATGAGTTCAAGGCTACTTCCCACTTTCTCTTCTATCTGGTTCAGTGTAACTAGATTTAAGTTGGGCTCTTTGATCCACTTGGACTTGAGTTTTGTGCAAGGCAATAGATAGGTGTTTATTTGCATTTTTCTGCATGCCAATTCCCAGTTATGCCAGCACTATTTGTTGAAGATGCTTTCTTTTTTCCATCATATAATTTTAGCTTCTTTGTCAAAAAACAGACATTCATAGGTATGTGGAATTATATCAGGGTCTTTGATTTGATTCCATTGATCCACATGTCTGTTTTTATGCCACTATCGAGCTGTTTTTATTACTATAGCTCTATAGGAGAGCTTGAAGTCAGGGATGGTGATATCTCCAGAAGTTCCCTTTTTGTTTTAACTATCCTGTGGTTTGGTTTGGTTTGTTTTTGTTTGGTTTGTTTTTGTTTTTGTTTTGTTTTGTTTTGTTTTGGTTTGTTTTGGTTTGGTTTGGTTTTGGTTTTCTTTATGAAGTTGAATGCTGTTCATTCAGTGTCTATGAAGAATTGTAGAATTGTGTTAGGACTCTAATGGGGATTGCATTGAATCTGTAAACTGCTTTTAGTAAGATTGCCATTTTTACTGTTAATCCTACCTATCCATGAGCATGGGAGATCTTTCCATTTTCTGACATCTTCTTCAATTTCTTTCTTTAAAGACTTAAATTTCATGTCATATAGATGTTTCACATATTTGGTTAGAGTTACTCCAAGATATTTTATATTATTTGTGGCTATATGTTGTTTTTCTCAGCCCAGTTATCATTTGTATTTAGGAGGAATGCTGACTTTTTTTAATCTTGTATCCTGACACATTACTGAAGGTGTTTATCAGCTGGAAAGGAAGAAATCAAACTTCCACTATTTTCAGATAATCTGACTGCATACACAAGTTTTCTTTTCTTAACAAGCACTATGATCTAATGTACACAATGAAATGAAGGAAATGGACAAAAAGTGCTAAGAGCTGGGTAGAAACCTGTATGCTGTTACAGAAACTGTCCAATAAAGAGGTGATGGCTTGGCCTGAGATTCCAGTAACAAAGATGAAAGCATTGCAGAGTAGGATGTGTTCTGACTGTGATACCAATGAGAGGCCCAAGGGTTTTGTAGTGGAGGAGACAGAAAAGGAAAGCCCTGAGTAACCTCTGCTTTCCTTATAGGTCACCTGACCCCATGTAGGATTGCAGTCTTCACACAGAAGTTCATTAGACTATACATGTTCAAGGCCACCCTTCTGGAACATGCTCTGCTATGCCTACTTAGAATAATAACCCATTGTCACTTTCATATCTTCCCTCTGGAGGCACAAAGAACATAAACTCATTTTCCTCAGAACCACTTCCAAAGACTTCATCTTCCTCCTGCTCAATCTCCCTCCAATAAATTATGCTTTCTCTTGTGACCAGAGCAAAGACTTCCCGGCGTCAGCCTCTGTTGAGGGTTCTATTTCTTACATCTTCTGTGTTAGTCTTCCTCTTTTCTCCCCTCCCCCACATCATGATGCTGTCCATAGCAGTGTGCTTGCCAGGCTCCCATGTGTTCATCTCTATTCCCCAGGTACCTGTTCCAGCTATGATAATTTCAGGAGAGAAAAATCACGGACCAGAAACAATCCTGTGTGCTCTGGTCACAGAGCACAGCTCACCCATACTTTATAACCCCAGTTCTAAGAGGAATTTCTCCAAGACTCCAACTGTCAGGAACTCAGAGGGAGTTTGTGATCCCAAGGACCACATGGGTGCTCTCCTCCCCTCCTCAGATCCTGAGATATACTTGAGGTAACTCCTCTCCAAGCTGTTTGATCTCAGCCAGTCAGCTTGGACTCTACTTTCAGGGCATTTCTGGCTGGTTACCCTCCTCCCTTCACTGTGAATAGCTAGAGAGCTAGACAGTGGCTAATGTCTTAAGTAGCCCCCAGTGCCAAAACTGACACAGATAACAAGGAAGCCCTGATCTTCCCAGCTTCTCTCTATTTTCTCACCAGTCAATGACTTACTCTGTTAGCTGAAAATCCCTATTTAGCCAGCCCTCAAGTTCTATTTTAGTAGGGCTGGCCAGAAGCACCCCAGGGAAGATCACCAAGGGAGAAAAAGCCCTTTTGAAGATTATACATGAGCAAAAAGAGTGAAGCTTTGAACACTGATGGAGGTTCTGGGCTTCAAACTCCAGCTGCCACTGCACAGCTTGCTTAAAAATAAATGGGCAAAGGGAGAGGAGACAGAAGAGGTAACTACTTCAAGAATTAGAGGAATTTAGATTATTGCAGGAATACACACATTCACAGGAGGGGGAAGGAAGGAGAGAGGGAGGAGGGATGGAGGAAGGAGGGATAGAGGGAGAGAGGGGGAGAGAGAGAGAGAGAGAGAGAGAGAGAGAGAGAGAGAGAGAGAGAGATTGAGATTGAGAATTGGGGCTGGTGATGTGGTTCTTTGGGTAAGGCCCCTGCCACCAAGTATGATGATCTGAGTTTGATCCCAGATCCATATAGTAGAAGAAAAGAACCAACTCCCACAAGTTATCCTCAGACCTACACACACACACACACACACACACACACACACACACACACACACAAAATCACACACAATCACACACAGGCAGAAACAAAGCAAGAGTTTCCAAACTCAAGGATCTTGACCAAGCATCAGTTATACTGACTCCTCCTTATACCTCTCATAGTTTAGATGCACCACAGCTAGCTTTCTTCCTTGGGATCCCACAGCTAACCCATCATGTCTTTCATTGTGCTTCACATCTCCACTCAGGTTTCCCAGGACATTACCCTCTTCAGGGTATTTTTCTTCCTGGGCCTACACCCCCTCAGTCCCCCCAAACACCCTCATGCCCTGTGATCCCCTACCTTCTACATCTCTCCTCTACCTCTGAGAGTTGACTCTCCTAGGATGTCCCAACACTCCACCACTTTCCCAAGAAAGCTGCTGCTCCTTGCTACTATTCCCAGAACACTTTCACACTCATTGTAACTATTTCTACCTGACTTGGTTTCAGTATCCACACAATGTCCTCTCATTTGATGATACCCTAGTCTATCATTCCTTGAAATTCCAAAAGCCACATTGTATGGACAGACTGTGCTAATGTGTACCTCATCATTTCCTCTTTACACTGACTATTCTCACTCATAACCTCAGTTGCAGGACTCCTTTTTTGACCTCTGCTTGTTCAAAAGTCGGTAATTCTTCCCATTAGTAAAATGGAAGAGGCTAGGGACACTGAGTTTGCTGTCTTCTCACTAGCCTCGCACATGTGTCCTCACAATCCTCTTTACCCACCTGGAAGTCATGGCTAATCATCATCACCATCATAGTTATCATCAACATCATAATCATCATTGTTATCCTCAGCAGCAGCAACATTATCAATATAACCACCACCATTGCTATCATCACCATTAGCATCACTATCAACATCATTATCAGCATCACCACTGCCATCATCGTCAATGTTGCTATCATCAAAACCATCATCATCACCAGCATTATCATTGTTGCTGTCCTCATTTCCTTTCCCTGTGTCAGTGGCAGGTGATAAATCCTAAATACTGGCTACAACAGCATCCTTATCTCACATGAATTTCTTACACATGTGTAACTCATATCCACTTCTCACATGGTGCCTATCCTTTTGAGAAATGCATCTGTTTCCTCTCTTTTGCTATGAATTGGACTATGACTCTGGCATAAGTGATGCCAAGGCTAAGTCATAAAGGGAAAGGGAGCTTCTGACTGCTTCTTTTGGGAGAGTTGATCTCGGAACCTAGCAACCATGTGATGAGAAGCTCATGTAGAAAGATCCTTGGCCTTCAGTGCCTGCTCACAGATGGCAGACAGGACCAACTTGCCAGCCATGTCCATTCACCATCTGTAACAGTTCCCTACAGCTGTTGTGACAAATTACCACAGGCAGGTGGCTTAAAACAGCACAAACATACCCTTCATAGTTCTGAAAACTAGAAATCTAAGACCAAGCTGCCAACAGGACCATGGGTCTTCAGAGGCTCTGTAGCAAAGCCTGTTTTATGCTTCCTCTGGTTTCTAATTCCTTGACATCCCATTCCATGACTCCACTCTTTTCTAAGTGCTCATATTGGACCTATGTCTTCTCTCAAATCTGCTCTACTTCTCTCTCATAAGCTCATTTGTACCTTTTCTGTCTTTCCATAGCCACAGATATATAAATCCAAGAAAATCCCCCCCCCCCCGCTCAAAATTCTTAATTGATTATATCTACAACCTTTTTTCTAGATAGGGTTGAAGTTCCCAAGATAATGGCAGATTTGAGGGGCACTATCACACACTACACCTTCTTAAAAATAAATCCTCACCTCCCCAGGCAAACTAACATAGCTGAGCTAAGACAAGCTGCCTCGTCCAAGCCTAGCCAAATATCGAAGTCACAAGAAAAATGAATGATGATTGTTGCTTTAAACCAGAGTCCTGGAGCGTGGTTTTTTACACAGTGACAGTTAACCAGTTCAGCTACCCTACTCCTTTCTTGCTTCATTCCACTGGCTGGATTAATATGGGCTTCTACCTGCCTTTAATCTAGTCTAACAGCTGGTTATGAAATATGATGAGAGGAAATCTCTGCTGACTCAACCTCCAGATTCATTGACATGAATCTGCCCTTTGGACTGGGCAGCCATCTATCTATAGTCCCCCAGTGACTCATTTCCCTTGTCTCCCAAACAATTCTTTCTCTCAGATCAAACTCTCACTACCTATTCCTTCTTTGGGATTTCCTGATGGATGCCCTTGAATCCTATTTCTCAGAGACAATGAAAACAAAGAGAAAAGACTCCTGCAAATCCTGCACCTCATCTGACAATGATGACCATCCATAGTCATACACCCCCTCCTGCTACAGTGGATAATCTCACATTGTAGTCCTTTGTCTTGTAAACAAATCCAGCTCTCAATGATACCATCAGCTCTCCTCTCTCTCTCCCACAATTCTTCAATTCTGGCCTCTCTAGCATATCATTTCCATCAATCTTAGACATGTTTTTATGTCTCCAATTCCTCATACTTTCTTTCCATTCTAAAATGAAAGGATTGTTCATACATGGTCTCTAAGCATTCTTAATACCACTCGAATCCAATCAACAAATGTTTACACACACACACACACACACACACACACACACACACACACACACACACTTTACAAAACACAAATCCTTCTGGGATCATCTATGAACCTCTCCATGCCAAAGATTTCCAAATTCATCGTCATTTCCAAACCTGGCCTTATTTTAATTCATAAGCAACATATGTAACTTTTCAGGGCTGCCTTAACAAATGACCACAAATCAAATGGCTACAGATAAAAGGAATTTGTTGGTAAAAGTCCTAAAGGCTAAGAATTCAAAATGAAGCTGCCAGTCATGCTAGTCTGCCTCTGAAGACTACAAAATAAATACTTTCTTTATACCTCCAGGTAGCTTTTGGCCATGTTATCTTGCCTTGTAGCTACATCATCCTGGGCCTCTGTCTTCAAGTATCTTTTCTCTCCCTCTGTACCTGTGTCTCTCATAAGAAAAATGACTTTTGGGTTTAAGGCCCATCTTAATTCAATGTCACCTCATCTTAATTAATTATTTCTACAAAGACACAATTTCTAAATAAAGTCACATTCTCAGGTTCCTAGCAGACATGAAATTGAGGACTATTATTCAACCCAATGCAGTAACATTAAGCACAACTGATCCTTCTCTCTTAAAAATACTGTCTTCTCTTTGTTCTAGAATAGGATACTCCTATCTCAATGACCACTACTCTCGGTCTGCATTTGATGGTTGTTCCTCTGTTCTCTGGGTTCCTGGGGTTCATCCCTCAGACACCATCTTATCCTCCGTTTGCATTCCCCTTCCATGTGTAACCTCAGTGAATCTCCTGATTACAGATCCCTCTAGCGACTCCAAACATCTCATCTCCAGCACACCTAACATCTTACTGGCACACACCTTAGGTGACTAAAGAACAACTCAAGACAAATTCCCCATTCTCCCTCTTCCATCCACAGACCCCATCTTATTAACTGGCAGTCTCAAAACTTCTGTTTTCTCAATTTCTCAGCTTTTTGTATCTCACTCAACAATAAGTCCTATTCTACTTTTCTCCAAAACCTATCTGATAATCAGTGGTTCTCACAGTCTGATTGCCATCATTTTGCTTAAGGAAGAAATAAGCAAACTAGAGCTCATGGGCAGATTCAGCCACCACATGTTTTGTAAATAAAGTTTTATTGGAATACAGCTACATCCATTTGTTTACATCTTGTCTGGTGGGGGAAATATCTTTCTGCATGCTGTGAAAATATGTCTCTCGGATTGGTTGATAAATAAAGCCATTTGGCCTATGGCAAGGCAGCTTAGAGGTAGGTGGAAAATCCAAACAAATAGAGAGGGAAGTAAAAGAACAGAGAGGACGCTGCCAGTCGCTGCCATGAGAAGCAAGATGTAAAGTGCCGGCAAGTCACGAGCCACGTGGCAAAGTATAGATTTATAGAAATGGGTTAATTTAAAATGTAAGGTCTAGCTGGCGAGAAGCCTGAACCAATAGACCATATAGTTCATAATTAATATAAGCCTCTGTGTGTTCATTTGGGTCTGAGTGGCTGTGGGACCTAGAGGACGTGGTAGCCAGGTGGGCAGAGGAAAACTTTCAGCTACAGTTAGTTGCCTGTGGACATTTTGCATTCTAAGGGCAGAACTGAATAATTGAACAGAGTCCATATGGCACTCAAAACTGAAAATATTTACTGCCTAATCTTTACAGAAAAATATTCACCAGTCCCTGGCCTAGATTATTATAATCATAGGTCTCCCTGTTTTTACTTCTGTCCCCATTATAGTTGATTTTCAATCCAGCAGGAAGCATGATGCTTTGCAAATGTGAATCAAACTGAATCGCTTCCCTGCTAAGAGCTCTCCCATGCCCTCTTGTCTTAATTACCCCAGCTTACCTGACCCTGCTGTGCTAATCTCCAGCTAGCCTCTACCTTACACATCTCCAGCTACACCGGACATGATCCTGTCTAAGTGTGCCAGCATGCTCCTATTTCTGGAACTTTGCATTTTCTGCCCTTCCTCCCCAGTGTTCCCTCCCCAAGTTCACTCTCACAATTCAGTGTCCTTTGGAGACCTCCCTTGCTCACCTTGTTTCAAAGAGCACCATCCCTTCAAGCACTTACAACCCTTCTTAATCGACTGTTTCTCTCTATAGCACACAGCTCCATCTGACATTAATATTTGCTCTTATTTTCTTTATTATAATCTGTCTTGCCTTCTTGTTTTAGGAATTCTGCAAGACACACACATTTCCATCACTAGCATTTAGCTTAGTGACTGGAATTGAGTAAGTACGTGGTAAAGATATGCTGAATGGAACTAGGGAAATAGCTGTTGGTAACATGACTGTCTTATAAGCAGGAGTACCTGAGCTTGATCCCCACAACTCAGTTAAAAAGCTGGGCACACTTGTAATCACAGTGTTCTGGACGTAAACAGGTCTCTGGGACTTATTGAATGGCCAGCTTAATCTAGTGGCAAGCTCCAGGTTGGTGAAATGATATATCTCACAAACTAATGTAGGTGGATCCTGAGAAACAATACTCAGATTGCCCTCTGACCTTCACATACATGTGCATGCACACATACACACACACACACACACACACACACACACACACACAAATTTGCTGAATGAATGGTTAACAGAATCAATGCTTACTGTGGGCAAGCCTGGGGCAGGGCCTCTTGGCATGTTTTATATGGCTGGCCTCATAACAGCATTGTAGATAGTTACTGAAGCTTAGAACCTCAAGGTCACCAGCCAGGATTCAAAGTCAAGTGGAACAACAAGGCTCAGCACTTTAAATGCCTCTACCTCCTAAAATTACACTGCTCTGTATGTTTTAGAATATATAACTTGTTAACTTATATCACTAGCAAATCACGTTTTCATCAATAAATGAACAAATAAGGAAAATATGTCTCTGACCCATGATGACATATTATTTAGAAAAGAAGTGTTAGAAAGGTAAAGACATTCTAATACATTTCTACAGGAAGGAAGCTTAAGTGCATTATGCTAAGTGCAATAAGTCAATTACAAAGACAGCCAGAAGTATATGATCCCACTTCCTTAGGACACCAGTAGTGTACATACACATGGAAGCAGAAAGGTGGTGGTGATTGGCAAGAGCTGCAAATGTAGGTGGATGGGAAGTTATTCCTTAAAGGGAACCAAGTTTCAGTTTAGGAAGATGAAAAAAATTCTGGAGGCAAGTGTTTGTGAGGGCTACACAATGGTGAATGTGTACATCACACTACTGCTCTGTAGAGTTAAATGTAGGTGAGATGGTTAATTTTATATTCTATAAATGTTACAGTAATTTTTTTTATTTAAACATCTGTATTTCTTCCTCCTTACAGGATGTGAAATGCATTTGTTCTGCTTATACAGGAGGAATGTATGGTTCAAAGAGGAAGGTAGACCTGATCTAGGTCACTGGAGGGAGCAACTTGAACTAGGTCTCTCCTCTCTCTCTTTTCAATTTGCTTTCTACCATTCTGAGTCTTCCTGGGGCAATAAAAAAGATTCCCCTTAATGATTCATTGAACTTGAAATACTGCATGAGAGTTTCTTCCTTGTATATGAGCTGAATAAGAGTTTCTGAAAATTTTTTTCGTCCTTGTAGGGATATGGTCCTAGGAGGAATATGGTCCTAGCAGCAAAGAGCCAAGTGAGAGCCAACTATAGAAGCTGACTAGAGCCAGCAGGGGAGATAGGTCAGGAAACTGTTAATACATTAGCATATGCAAATTGACAAGGGTAAAGAAAACTAGGAAAGCTGCTATTTTATCATTTGTGGTAATTACAGTAATTTAGAGTGGTGGATCAGTGGGTTCCTGGAGGTAAAAGCATCTTAGAAGGATAATGTGGTGTGATTAAGAAGTTCTGATTAAGAACTCCTGTCATTTTCTCATGGAAAAAAAAAAAAAAAAAGGTGAGTAAAGAGGCTGGGGTCAGAAGTGCAGCCATGGAAGTTACAAGGGTAAGAACCTTGCCTGCCAAGCCCTAACTCCAATACCAGAGATACAGAGAGAAATCAGCACCTGCCACCTTGTGACCCCCACAGAAGAAACACACAAAAAATGACTAGTCACACACACTGGGATGCATGCAATGATCATCCCATAAAAGAGTCCAGAGAAAATGACAAACTGTCTTGATGGAAAGAATGGTCTTCAAAGGAAAAAGTGACAACCAGACAGGGTTTTAGAGTAGCAGTTGGAGTTTTTAATTGATAGCAGCTGGGAGAGAAATTTGTAAATGTGGGTAACAGGGTCTTGGAATGAGAATATGAATGGAGAACTTCAAAATGGAAACACAAAGTAGGAAACTAGTTTATGAACACTGGAGACATGCAAGGCAGGAGCCCAAGAGCTGATGGAGGACAGGAAGACAGAAGCAGGGTGCGTGGCCTGCTCAGATTGAGTGTCAAGGAAACTTTGGAATGCGGTGGAGTTAGTGGAGGAGGGATCGGGGCAGGGAGAGGAACTGAGGGGTCAAACAAGAAAGGAATAACTTCCTGCAGCAACAGTAAGAAAATCAGAGATAACCAATCTGAAATGTCATAGTCACAGCCAAAACGTTCTGTGTACATGACCTTTACATTACTGTCACCAAACACCTGACAGAACTTCAGGGAGGAAAGATTTATTTTGTCTCTGATTCTCGAGTGTTTCACTCCATCATGGTGAGGAAGAAGTGGCAGAGTTCATGGATGCAGGAACATGTAATAGAGGCTCCTCCTAGCACAGCAGACCCTGAAGCTGAGAGAACACCAGACCAGGATTTGGGTATAACCTTCAAAGGCCTACTTTCTGCTGACCTGTCTTTACTTCCTAAAATATCCACAGCCTCCCCAAACAGTGTAACTAGCTAGGGACCAAAAATGAAGTTGTAAAGGACATTCAACATGGACAACTCATAATTAGTCCAGTTTCAAGAGTTTCCAAAGTCTTAAAAGTTTCAACTATGATCAAAGGTCCAAAGTTCAAAGACTCTTCTAAGGCTCAAGGCAAACTCTTAACTGTGCATCCTTACAAGATAAAAGAGAGGGAGTTTTTTTGTTTTTTGTTTTTTTGGTGTTTTTTTTTTTTTTTTTGCCATATGCAATGGCATGGAGTAAATATTCATTCCCATTCTAAATCACAAGAATAGGAGGATACCAAGATTGGACCAAAGCAAGACTAAAGTCTGGCAGAGATGACACTAAATCCTGTAGTTTCATCTCTATCATCTGGGACACATAGTGACATCATTTCAGATCTAGTGAGCAGTGTTCATAAACTAGTTTCCTACTTTGCGTTTCCATTTTGAAGTTCTCTATTCATATTTATTTCTTTATTGAGGTTTCCTCTTCTCAGATGACTTTAGCTTGTATCAAGTTGACATAAAACTACCCAGCACAATGTTCTATATGATCTATTGCTTTAAAAGAAATTCTTTTAAGTACATTTTCAGTTGTTTTATTGTTAAGAAATTTTCTGTTAATTTTACATACCAACCAGAGATCCCCCTCTCCTCCCTCCTTCTGTCCTCCAGCCTTTCCCCACAACCCACCTCCCATTCCCACCTCCTCCAAGGCAAGGCTTCCCATAGGGAGTCAGCAGAGCCTGGTACATTCAGTTGAGGCAGGTCTGAGCCCCTCCCCCTGAGGCAAGGCTGTGTAAGGTGTCCCAGCATAGGCACTGGGCTCCAAAAAGCCCACACATGCACCAGGGACAGATTCTGATCCCATTGCTGGGAGGCAGGGGTGGGTGGGTGGGTATGTGGGAGGGCCGCGGGGGCTTAAGCAGGTCAAGCTACACTACTGTCTTGCCTAAGCAGAGGGCCTAGTCCAGTCCCATGGAGTCTACAGTTATTGGACCACTACAAACATTGATAGGTAGGGTCTGGCCACTTCCTGAAATGCCCTCAAAACACTCTTCCCATTACTCCAGGGCAAAGTGCTCAAGTTCTCTTAAAATTTCTTATTTCTTGCCAGGTAGCAGTGGTGCATGCCTTTAATCCCAGCACTTGGGAGGCCTAGGCAGGTGGATCTCTGTGAGTTCAAGGCCAGCCTAGTCTACAGAGCAAGATTCAGGACAGGCGCCAAAACTACACAGAGAAACCCTGTCTCAAAAAAACAAACAAACAAAAAAAAACATTTTTTCTTTAACAACTTTATTTACAACTTTAAATGAGCTCCTTTTCTGGGCAAACTGTATGTATTTCATGTCTTTCTTTTCCCCTTTCATTCTGGATTCTCAATGTAAACCTGGCTAAAAGCAGCTAGCAATAACCTTGTCCAAGTCTGAGCATTTTGCTGTGCTGCAATTTCCCTTGCCAAATTAGTTAGTTCATTACTGTTGAGTTCAGTCTCAATCAGATTTCCAGGACAGAATATAAAATAAATACCTTCTATTCAAAGAACAATAAAGTCCTTATCCTCATCTGTCAAGCCATTCACAATAAAGTCCTTGTTCTCACATGAAACTTTAGGAGTACAGTCTTTACTGACCATATTTTCAATGGCATTTCAAAATCTTCCAACTCCTATAGGAATCATCTATTAATTTCTACTTACAACATTCTATGACTTCTCTAGAATTTCCAGTCCTATCCCACCCCCCAAACCAGTTCCAAAGGTCTAAGAAACACTTGGTCACATTCATCAAAACAATAACTTCACTCCTGGTTCTAATTAATTTTCTACATTAAGCTACATTTGCATGGCTATGATGAAATACCTGTCAGAAATAACTTTAAGGAAGGAAAAATTTGTTTCTATTCATTATTTCAGAAGGTTTCAATCCCTCATGACAGGAAAGCATGACAGAGTCCATAGAAGTGGCAACAACTCCTCACAGCTAAGCAGACCGGAAGACAAAGAAAGCCCTGAAACCAAAACTAAGCCTTCAGAGGCACACCTCTACAGATCTACCTCCAATGACCAAGTCCCACCTCTGAAAGGCACTACAGCTTCCCAAAACAGTGCCACCAACTGGGGACCAAGTATTCAAAATATGAGCCTAAAGACAGACATTTCAAGTTCAAACCATAGCAATGACAAGCTAATTTGGTCCCATGTACACACATGTGAGAAAGCAAAGCTTAGAAAGATTAAGTCACATATTTGATGCCAAGCACCTGCTAAATTAAATATCAGAGTGGAGTGCTAATGCTAATGCCTGAGGTCTTTCATTCTGAAATCTGAGACATGTTTACTTATAAACCACCAGAACGTAAGACAAAGTTACCCCAGTACTTTATCATCTGGCAGGATGCCAGAGAGCAGACAAGGATCCATGATGTCACCAGAAGTGGAAAGGTAAAGGGAATCTTGATTCTATTGTCAAACCACCAAAGGACTTACCTATGGCAGAGGCAGCATATTTTATTCCCACACACATTGCAATGAGTCAGGTCACTGCTCCATAGAGGACAAGGGAACAATTAGGCCTTTTCACCAGTTGAAAACTCATCTTGGGAGATAGTGAGCCCCTTGTTTGGGGGGTTATGAAAGCCATGGTTAAGCATCCCTCTCCAGAATACACAGTGAACTACAAGAGAATCTTAAGATATCTTTCAACTCTAAGAGTCTATGATCTTTGAGCAAATCTAACACCTTTGTACAAGTTTTTCAATAGGGAGTCATTCATCAATTCCCTCACAAGGATCCTTTGGAAGACAATTCGGTGGAAGACACATAAGAGCTGGAAGAAGAAATTTTAGAAGCACAAGTGGTCTTAAAAGATGAAGGAAGCTGGAGATCCAGCATAGGAATCCCAGAGCTAGGCATAAGGGTACAGAGCCACTAAAGCAGACCAGCATGACTAATGGCAAGATGGAGACAGATGTGGCAGAGCCAGAACTGACCTTGATGGCATGGAGAACCAGAGCCAGTGACAAGTTTCAAACAGCAAATCAACATGCATTTTCTAAAACTCATCTAACAGCATGTCAGGTTAATGGCATTCATTCCTTAAGACTTTCACAGAAGAAAGGAAATATAGCCCTACATTAGTACCCACATGACAATGTGTGGCCCAGATATTTCCATAATGGTCTAGGATGGAGGTCAGCAGGCACATCAGGACCCCAGAATTTCTAGTGCCCTTCCCAGTGTTTGGGGCTACATTCTGAGGATACCTGTGATGGCCAGGTTCTGTGAGCCTTAGCCTACACTGGCCCTGTATACACCAGCCCCTCACATGAAGCCTCAGCCAGGCCTCACCACCAACAGATGGAGCGTTTGTTGACGCTCTGGTGACAGCTTGAAAACTCATCTCCTCCCTCTGAGCCGGCCCCGCTCCACCTCGTCCTCCCATCTGCCATCTCATTTTAAACCTAGCAGAACAACTCGGCTAGAGCAATTCCGACTTTTTCCATCTGTGCCGAGTTAATTAAGAGGGTAATGAGAGCTGGGAATGAACGAGGCCTGCATTAATTCAAGATATGATTAAGAGAAACATTTCTAAAATATATACATGCATGCAAAGCAAGGCCGAATTATGTGGGTGTGCACCCCAGGCCACCTGCCTCGTGGTGTCTGCAAACACAAGGCTACCATCAGAGGACTTGAAGGAAACAGCAGGATAGGGGCCAAGCTACATAGAGCAGGTGGCACCAGGAAGGTGGGGCACAGAAGGCAAGACAGAGACCCCCTTAGAGTCTATTCCCTACAGAGACACTCCACCAACACCTTTATATGCATCACCTAGTGTGTACCTGGCCCAAGAAACAATGGACACAAGTAGTCACATGGGCTTCTCTTTATTAAAAAGCCCATTCATTCATTACTTAAGCACTGATCTATAACAGTGCCAGATAAATCAGAAAATTCTCTAAAGGTTAACAGAGTCCCAAACCCATGCATACATGTCTCTAGCTCTCAAAATATCTTATGACATTGGTACCATTGATAGCATTCCAATTTTACAGATGAGGAAACTCAAGTTCAGAGTTATGGAAGGACCTGTGCAAGAGGTCAAGTAGGAAGTAGAAGAGATAAGATTTCAGCTAAGACCTCAATGATCTCAAAACTCAACCATCCTGCTGTATAATGTCAGTCCCAGTGCTCAAATAGATGAACAACAAGGAGCACAATGCTGTGCTTTGAAGACAGTGGGAAAGGAGGTTCTTACATGATCTTGTATGAATAGGGAGGAGGGAATCAGGCAAGGCTTCCTGGAGTAGGAACAGCCAAGCCAAGCCAATTCTGCCATAATCTAGATCCAACTTCTAATTATCCTCCTGGGTACCAAACAATACACTGGTTATTTAATGGGCTTCATGCCACTAACCTCACTAATCCTGTTAGAACCAACAATGACCCCAAGTGATGAATGAAAAGACTGGAAGGATCAACATCCAGGTCCTCTGGGTTTGTGAGCAGAGACAGAATGCAAAATGAAGTCCTGATGCTAAAAGGAACTAGGATGGGTATAGTATAAAGTAGGATGGAATGAGAAGAGGATATGAATGCCCTAGAGACATCAGCACAATAGCAGACCACACAGAGGGTGATGGCCCTTCCCCTCAAGGGAATCTAGACCCCCAGATTCCAGTCCTTCTTTTCCTGGCAAAACTTCACAAATCCATGGCAATGACTCACCTTCTATATATGCTCCACAGGATGAGAACCCTACTGATCTAGAATTCCATGCCCATGACCAATGTGTACCCACAATCATGTAAATTGACTCTAGCAAGTGTAGGGCCATCCTCCCTCTGTGAATTGACCATGTTTTTCTTCTCTTCCCCAACCTAGAAAATCAAGCTTGAATACTCAAGCATGTCACCAAGGTCCATGACAATCTATCCCAATTTTTCTTCTCTCAATACCCTAATCCCACACTCCTTTATCCTTTAATAACATCTAAAAGCCTGAGTAGCCTTCAGGTCCTTCAGGGTCTCAATGAAAGTTATTGCCATCAATTTATTTTCACTTTAATTTCCATCCTTAAAGCTAGAGCATAGGAATCACACAGTAAGCTCCTCATCATAATAAGGCATGGCCACTGATGGTAATAGGTCCTGCATGTTACCAAACTTGCTACAGTAAGAACCTGGGCCCTTGGCAACCTACCGTTCTAGACTCAGGCACCCAGCCTTGACAACAGAGATAACTAGTATCAAAAAGCAAAGAAAGGATATTGTTCAGTATGGCCACACAAGGAAAAGGAACAAATAGGTAAATTCAGTGACACGCCACTCTAACCGAAGTCCATCTTTGGGATTCTGACATTAAGTTTAAATAGAACACAAGAGATACAAATGACTACATAATCCCAGGCAAGGTGTGGTCCCTCTCATTATCTTTCCTTTAGTCTTGAAGGCAAGCAGGTATGCAAAGCTATCAGAGCTATGCAAAGTCTCTTTGAGAAAAATGAGCTTCCCCCCTGGCTGGGCCCTGGGCCCAGCTTTTTCTTTTGCCATCATGAGATTCATAGGAAATTCAAATTCCATGGTAACCATTGTTTCAATGACTTGGTATCCTAGATGGTGTTATTATTGCTATGGTGAAACACCATGGCCAATGCAACCTGGGGAGAAAAGGGTTTATTTGACTTGCACTTCCACATTACCATTCATCATGGAAGGAAGTTGGGATAGGAACTCAAACAGGGCAGGAACCTGGGGGCAAGAACTGACACAAAGGCCATGAAGGAGTAATGATGGATGGCTTACCCATTATGGGTTGCTTAGTCTGCCTTCTTATAGAACCCTGAACACTAGCTCAGCGTGATACACCCACAATGGGCTAGGCCCTCCTCCATCAATCATTAAGAAAATGCAGAGGTGAGTGCCTGGGTTAAGAGGTGAGTGCTTGGGGTTATAGTCAGAGAGGCAACTGCCCCTGGGTCCCACCCCTGGGCACCATCCTGGGAGGACCTGCCCAACTTGGCCCCAGTTTCCAGCCAATCAGCTCCCCTTTTCCCAAGACTGCAGGCAGACCCTGCAGTCTCCACACCCTGACCCTACTCCCATTTGCCTGAGACCCCAGCCACTTCCTGAGACTCAGAGACCAGCCCCCAGCTCCCATCTGCCCTGGAATTCCCATCTGGACCAGAGGTGAGTGCCTGGGGTTATAGTCAGAGAGGCAACAGCCCCTGGGTCCCACCCCTGGGCACCATCCTGGGAGGACCTGCCCAATTTGGCCCCAGTTTCTGGCCAATCAGCTGTCCCTGTGGGAAGGCTCCCCTTTTCCAAGACCCTGCAGTCTCCACACTCTGCCCCCACACCCATTTCCCCAAGACCCCAGCCACTTCCTGAGACTCAGATACCAGCCCCCAGCTCCCATCCACCCTAGAACTCCCATCTGGACCAGAGCCCCCAGCTCCCATCTGCTCCACAACTCCCATCTGGACCAAAGACCAGAGAGACCCACCAGTGGACACTACAACCTTAACGCCTTGCACCCACATCCATCTGCTGGAGACCCCAGCCACTTCCAGAGACTTAGAGACCAGTGTCCAGAATTCCATCCTGTCCCAGATCTCCCATCTGGACCAGAAAGCCCCCAGCTCCCATCTGCCCCAGAACTCCCATCTGGACCAGAGACCAGAGGAACTCCCATCTGGACAAGACAAGGAGATCCCAGGGACTTCCTGAGTCCAGCCCTCCAGCTCCTGTCCGGCCAGCACTCTCATCTGGAACAGAGCTCCCATCCGGCCAAGAGCTTCCATCTGGACCAAAGAGAGGCTCCCTAAATCTGTCAGCTCTGTCTGGACCAAGTACACTGATAAGACAAAGAACGAACCCACAAGGAGATGGGCAGATGCCAAGGCAGAAGTACATACAACAAAATAAAGAGCAATACAGCATCACCAGAACCTAGCCCTTCTCCAACAGCTAGACATGAACATCATAGAATGGAAGAAGAAGAAGAAGAAGAAAACAAACTTATAAGTAACATCACAAAGAGGCTAGAGCCTTATATAGATGAAATCAAAAATAAAGTGGAGGAACAGACAAACAAAGAATGGGAAGAACGTTATAAAAAAAAATTAGAGGAAAGGACAATTAAAGCAGAAGAAAACAATAAGTCTCTGAAAGTAAATCAGAAAAAAACAAGGGAAACAGTCCAAGACCTGAAGAGGCAAAAAGAAAAAATGAAGAAGACACTAGTAGAAGGAATGCTGGAAATAGAAAATCTGAGTAAACGAACAGGAACTTCAGAAGCAAGTATAACCAACAGAATGCAAGAGATGGGAGAGAGGATCTCTGGTGTTGAAGATACAGTAGAAGAAATACATTCATCAGTCAAAGAAAACACTAAAACCAACAAAGTCATGACCCAAAATGTCCAAGAAATTTGGGATACCATGAAAAGACCAAACCTATGAATAATAGGGATAGAGGAAGGAGAAGAATACCAACTCAAAGGCACAGAAAATATATTTAACAAGATCATAGAAGAAAACTTTCCCACCTTAAAGAACGAAATGCCTACGAAGATACAAGAAGCCTATAGAACAACAAACAGACTAGACCCCCCCAAAAAAGTCCCCTCGCCACACAATAATTAAACAACTAAATGTACAGAATAAAGAAAGAATATTAAGGGCAGAAAAGGAAAAAGGCCAAGTGACTTATAAAGGCAAACCCATCAGAATAACACTTGATTTCTCAATTGAGACTTTGAAAGCCAGAAGGACCTGGACAGACATAATGCAGACACTAAGAGACCATGGAGCCAGCCTAGACTAATACACCCAGCAAAATTTCAATCATCATAGATGGAGTGAACAAGACCTTCCAAGACAAAACCAGATTTAAACAATACTTATCCACAAACCCAGTCCTACAGAAAGCACTAGAAGAAAAATTCCCACCTAAGGAACCCATGAAAACACAGGCAATAGATAACACCACAGCAGTAAACCCCAAAGAAAAGAAGTATACACACACACACACACACACACACACACACACACACACTACCACCAAATAATAAAAATAATAACAGGAACAAACAATCACTGGTCATGAATATTCCTTAATATCAAAGGACTTAATTCACCTATAAAAAGACACAGACTAACAGAATGGATACAAAAACAGGATCCATCTTTTTGCTGCATACAAGAAACACACTTCAAATTCAAATACAGACACCTCCTCAGAGTAAAAGGCTGGGAAAAGACTTTCCAATCAAATGGTCTTAAGAATCAAGCTGGTGTAGCCATCCTAATATCCAGCAAAATAGACTTCAAACTAAAATCAATCAAAAGACATGATGAAGGACATTACATACTCATTGCAGGAAAGATCCACCAAGATGAAGTCTCAATTCTGAACATTTATGCCCCAAACACAAGGGCACCCACATATGTAAAAGAAACATTACAAAAGCTTAAATCACATATAAAACCCCACACATTAATAGTGGGAGACTTCAACACCCCACTTTCACCTCTGGACAAATCTGCCAAATTGAAACTTAACAGAGGCATAGTGGCCTTAACTGACGTTATGGCTCAAATGGACTTAATTGGTATCTACTGAACATTCCACCCAAACACAAAAGAATATACCTTCTTCTCAGCACCCCATGGAACCTTCTCTAAAATCAACCACATACTTGGCCACAAAGCAAATCTCAACAGATACAAAACAATTGGAATAAACCCCTGTGTGCTATCAGACCACCATGGTTTAAAGTTAGATTTCAAAAACAGAAAAACTACAGAAATCCTACAATCTCATGGAAACTGAATAATGCTCAACTGAATCACCAATGGGTTAAGGAAGAAATAAAGAAAGAAATTAAAGACTTCCTAGAGATCAATGAAAATGAATACACCACATACCCAAACTTATGGGATACTATGAAAGCAGTGCTAAGAGGGAAATTCAGAGCACTGAATGCCCACATAAAGAAGCTAGAGAAATCTCACGCTAGTGACTTGACAGGACACCTGAAAGCCCTTGAACAGGAAGAAGCAAAGTCTCCCAGGAGGAACAGATGCCAGGAAATTATCAAATTGAGAGCTGAAATCAATAAAATAGAAATAAAGAGAACAATACAAAGGATTAATAAAACAAAGACTTGGTTCTTTGAGAAGATCAACAAGATAGACAAGCCCTTATGCAAACTAACCAAAAGACAGAGAGAGAACATCCAAATTAACAAAATCAGAAATGAAAAGGGGGACATAACAACAGACAATGAGGAAATCCAGAAAATCATTAGGTCATACTTCAAAAACCTCTACTCCACAAAACTGGAAGATCTAAAAGAAATGGATAATTTTCTGGATAGGTACCACATACCTAAGTTAAATCAAGACCAGATAAACCATTTAAATAGTCCAATAACCCCTATGGAAATAGAATCAGTCATTAAAAGTCTCCGAACCAAAAAAAAGCCCAGGACCAGAAGGTTTCACTGCAGAATTCTACCAGATCTTCAAAGAAGACTTAATACCAATACTCTTTAAATCGTTCCACACAATAGAAGCAGAAGGAATATTACCAAACTCCTTCTATGAGGCTACAATTTCCCTGATTCCTAAACCAAACAAAGATGCAACAAAGGAAGAGAACCACAGACCAATCTCCCTCATGAACATTGATGCAAAAATACTCAATAAAATACTGGCAAACAGACTCCAAGAACACAACTAAACAATTATCCACAATGATCAAGTAGGCTTCATCCCAGGGATGCAAGGGTGGTTCAACATACAAAAGACCGTCAATATAATACACCATATAAACAAACTCAAAGGAAAAAAACCACATGATCATCTCACTAGACGCAGAAAAGGCATTTGACAAAATTCAACACACCTTCATGATAAAGGTCTTGGAGCGATCAGGAATACAGGGAACATACCTAAACATAATAAAGGCAATCTACAGCAAGCCAACAGCCAACATCAAATTAAATGGGGAGAAACTCAAAGCAATACCACTAAAATCAGGAACAAGGCAAGGCTGTCCCCTCTCCCCCTACTTATTCAATATAGTACTTGAAGTTCTAGCCAGAGCTATAAGACAACATAAGGAGATTAAGGGGATACAAATTGGAAAGGAAGAAGTCAATCTTTCATATTTGCAGATGACATGATATTATACATGAGTGACCCCAAAAATTCAACCAACGAACTGATACAGCTAATAAAAACCTTCAGCAACATAGCAGGATACAAGATCAACTCAAAAAAATCAGTAGCCCTCCTATATACAATAGACAAACAGGCTGAGAAGGAAATCAGAGATATATCACCCTTTACAATAGCCACAAATGATATAAAATACCTTGGGGTTACTCTAATTAAGCATGTGAAGGACCTATATGACAAAAACTTTAAGTCCCTGAAAAAAGAAATTGAAGAGATGTCAGAAAATGGAAAGACCTCCTATGCTCACAGATAGGCAGGATTAACATAGTGAAAATGGCAGTCTTACCAAAAGCAATCTACAGCTTCAATGCAATTCCCATCAAATTACCAACACAATTCCTCACAGATCTGGAAAGAATAATACTCAACTTCATATGGAAAAACAAAAAACCCAGGATAGCCAAAAGATCTTGTACAATAAAACAACCTCTGGAGGCATCACAATCCCCAACCTCAAGCTCTACTATAGAGCTACTATAATAAAAACAGCTTGGTAGTGGCATAAAAACCGACATGTGGACCAAAGGAATCAAATTGAAGTCCCTGACATTAACCCGTATACCTATGAACATATAATTTTTGACAAAGAAGCCAAAAATGTACAATGGAAAAAAAAAAAAGCATCTTCAACAAAAAATGGTGCTGGCATAACTGGATGTCAATGTGTAGAAGGCTGCAAATAGATCCATATCTGTCACCGTGCACAAAACTTAAGTCCAAGTGGATCAAAGACCTCAACATAAATCCAGTTACTCTGAACCTGATAGAAGAGAAAGTAGGAAGTACTCTTGAACGCATTGGCATTGGAGTTCACTTTCTAAATATAACACCAGTAGCACAGACACTGAGAGAAACAATCAATCAATGGGACCTGTTGAAATTGAGAAGCTTTTGTAGAGCCAAGGACATGGTCAACAAGACAAAGTGACAGCCTGCAGAATGGGAAAAGATCTTCACCAACCCCACATCTGACAGAGGGCTGATATCCAGAATATATAAAGAACTCAAGAAATTAGACATCAAAATGCCCAACAGTCCAATTAAGAAATGGGCTATAGAACTAAACAGAGAATTCTCCACAGAGGAATTTCAAATGGCTGAAAGACATTTAAGGAATTGCTCAACATCCCTAATTGTCCAGGAAATGCAAATCATAATGACTCTGAGATACCACCTTACACCTGTCAGAATGGCTAAGATCAAAAACACAGAAGACAGCTTATGCTGGAGAGGATGTGGAGCAAGGGGAACTCTCCTACAGTGCTGGTGGGAATGAAAGCTCGTACAGCCACTTTGGAAATCAATATGGTGCTTCCTTAGAAAACTGGGAATCCATCTCCCCCAATACCCAGCTATAGCACTCTTGGGCATATACCCAAGGAATCCTCAATCATACCACAAGGGCATTTGCTCAGCTATGTTCATATCAGCATTGTTTGTAATAGCCAGAACCTGGAAACAACCTAGATGCCCTTCAACTGAAGAATGGATAAAGAAAATATGGTACATATACACAATGGAGTACCACTCAGCAGAGAAAAACAATGACATCATGAGGTTTGCAGGCAAATGGATGGATCTAGAAAAAATCATCCTGAGACTCAGAAGGACAAACATGGTATGCACTCACTCATAGGAGGATACTAGATGTAAAACAAAGATGACTAGACTGCTACTCAACTCCAGGGAGGCTACCTAGAAAACGAGACCCTAGGAAAGACATAGGGATCACCCAATGACAGAGAAATGGAAGAGATATACACATGAACAACCTGCATGAGAGTGGGAGAAATGAAGGGCAATATTTGAGGGAAAGGAAGCTTGGGGGAGCAGGAGATCCCAGCTGGATCAGGAATAGAAAGGGAGAACAAGGAATGGTAAACCATGATGGATGAGGACTACATGAGAACAGGAGTGGACAGAGTCCTGGTGAGGTACCCTGAGGTCCACAGTGATGCATCCTCTGTAGACTGCTGGCAGGGGTTGAGAGAAAGCCTGATCTGACCTAGTCTGGTGATCAGATGGCCAAACACCTTGACGGTCAGGCTGGAACTCTCATCCAGTGACTGATGGAAGTGGATTCAGAGATCCTTAGCCAGGCCCCAGGTGGAGCTCTGTGTGTCCAGTTGTCGAGAAGGAGGAGGGACTGTGGGAGCGTGAACTGTTGAGCCCAGGATTGGAAAAAGCATGGGGACAAAAGGCCAGATGAACGGAAGCACATGAATTGTGAACCAAAGGCTGTGGAGCCCCCAGCTGGATCAGGCCCTCTGGATAAGTGAGACAGTTGAGTGGATTGGACTGTTTGGGGGGCTCCCAGGCTGTGGGACTGAGACCTGTACTTAGTGCATGAGCTGACTGTTTGGAACCTGGGGCTTACACAGGGACACTTCGCTCAGCCTGGAAGGAGGGGACTGGACCTGCCTGTACTGAATCCACCAGGTTTAAATGAATCCCCAGGGGAGTCTTGGCCCTGGAGGAGATGGGAATGGAAGGGAAGGGATGGGGGCAAGGTGGGAGTGGGGACGGGAGGGGGGAGGACAGGGGAACCCATGGCTGATATGTAAAATTAAAACACAAATATAATTTAAAAAAGGGGAAAAAGAAAATTAAAAAAAAAAAGAAAATGCACTACAGCCCAATCTAATGGTGACATTTTTCTCAACCAAGACTCCCTCTTTTCAGATGACTCTATCTTGTGTCTAGTGGACATAAAACTAATAATCACAGTAGGATAGCCAAGAAGAGAAACACAAGTATGTCCCTATAGACACTTCTTCCCACCAACTCTTCAGATTGCCTCTGAAGTTCACCTGGACCTTCTTCCTTCCTAGCCAGCCTCCCAGACAGCCTGCATCTCTCCCATTTCTCATTCTGATCTTCCTTCCAGTGCTCCTCCTCCCACAGACCTCCTCCAGACCCGCCTCTGCACCCACCAGAATATGATGATCCCTTTTTGGCATAAATAGTGTGCATTTTTTACAGAAGATAATCTAATTTACAAATCAACACACATTTTAAATAAAACACTTAGGCTTCTGAAAAAGAATGTATGATTCAATAAAAAAAAAAAACAAATGTGTAAAATTCAATAAAGAAATGAACATGAAAACTTATTTTTTAACTGTGCTGTTGTTATTCTGGCACAGTGAAGGCAAAATGAAACTCTTCCTGGGGACAAAAATGGAAGGAAACCTTAAGAACGTCTGGTCTGTGTAGGAAATTGTTCTCTGGGTTCAGGGTATGATTGTTCTCTTGGAGAAGAGGGGAAGATGTTTTTGCTGGCTGCCTTCTCCAGTCATCATTTGCTCATCTGTTGTGATGGGCTAATTTTCATGAACTTCAAAGAGATCTTCAGCTTCCCCACTGCTGGACTTTTTTTTTAAAGGTTGGTTATTTCAAGTATTACGATTTGAATGTGAAATGTCCTTCATTTGCAGTGGGACATTTTACCCATAGCTGCTAGGGATGCTGCCTTGAGAAGAAGTTGTGTTGTGTTTCAGATGGTGGCCCAGCTAGCAGAAATAAGTGGCTGAATACAGACCTTGAAAATGATATCTGCCTCTGGAACTCACTGCTTCCTTAACCAAGATGTGAGAAGCTTCCAGTACATGTTCCAGATGCTGTGAATTCCACCATGCCTTCTCTGTCATGATGGACTGAAGTTATAAGCCCAAACAAATCTTTGCTCTCACAGTTTCTTCTGTTAGGAATTCTGTCATACCTGAAAGAAAAGTCTTAAGAAAATAAGGTGCTGTGCTAAGTCTAAGTATGTAGTTCATTGGTCATCCAAACTTGTTTGTTGGAGAAATCTGGAAGAGTTTGTAGCTGTGAGCTAGAGAAGGCCTAGGATCCTGTCAAGTAGACCCTCAAGGGGCAACTACAGTGAGATTTCAGGAAACCAGAATGTAGACAGACATGCAGAGAGGAGAGGTGGTCGTCATGAGGCTCAGACAGGAACCAGATCTACCAAGAATTGAGCAAAAAGACATTATTGTTATATTTTGACAAAGAATTTTCCTACATTATTCCTATGTTCTAAAATTTTGAGTTGGTCATATTTAAAAATAGTGAAGTAATTTATTTGGCAGAGTAAGTTTTAGCTTTCAGGCTAGGGCACAGTTATTACTCACTACTTTTATGAAGCTTTACAATAAAAATTGAACAAAAAGGTGAGATAAAAATGTGCACTTTGATAAAAAAAGGAATTTGAGCCCATTTAAAATTGGGTACAAATATAATATCTGTAATTGCTAAGGAGAATAATAGCATCAAAGAGAAATCACAGATGTTGCACTGGAACTATATAGCAAAGGTGTCTTGAGGATGAGGCCCAGTACATTGAAGGCTCTGGTGTGCAAAGACACAAACTCTTTTGATAAGCTCTCACTTAAGAGGCAAATTACTGAGAAAGGGCTATGTAAACAGAAAGTGACACTCTGGCCACACTTTTTCTAACAGGGTGGCTTACAGAAACATTTTCCCCAAGGTTTAGCCATTCAGGCACTCAGCCCATGTTCCAAGGAAATACAGATATATCTCAAGCTGGCAGTAAATGTTGGTGTTAGGGGTATTTGCTTCTCAGGCATGCAAAAAGCAAGAGTTGCAGCATTATGGAGGTCAGTGCCAAGATTTTAAATAAATAGCTGATGAGAACAGGCAATGTCCAGTAATGTCAGAGTCTGGAGCTCCAAAACAAACTAGGTAATGGATACTCCAGGGTTCTGGAGATGCCAAAAATGTAGAATACCTGCCAAGGAAAGCTGTAGGCATTGAGTGGGAATGGCCTAAGAAGAACACTTGTACTGTGGGCATTAGGGAAAGATACAGCTAACCAAGCCCACTGGAGCCCACATGATGCCACCAAATTCCCAGATGTGGGACAAAAATCTGCAGAATTTTTAACTATCTGGCATCTTGTTTTAATTTTATCGATTCTTGCTGTGCTCTCATTCTTCCCTCTTGAAATGAGAATGTTTCCTCTCTGCCATTGTATATCAGAAATGTTATTCATTATGTTGTTTTATTTTAACAGAGGCTTATAGCTAAGAGATTATCTTTACTCTCATAGGAGTATTTATTTAGGTGGCATTTACTTATTTGAGAGAAAGAGAGAGAGAGAGAGAGAGAGAGAGAGAGTGTGTGTGTGTGTGTGTGTGTGTGTGTGTGTGTGTGTGTAACAATAATTAAAGAAAAAGAGACCATTAATTTGAAAGAGAGAATGATGGTGCATGGGTAGGGTTAGAGGAAGAAAATGGGAGGGGAAACATAATATAATTATATTGTAATTTCAAAAAAAGAAACTATTATTGTCTTAGTTAGGGTTTCTATTGCTGTGAAGAGAAACCATAACCACAGCAAGTCTTATAAAGGAAAACATTTAATTGAGGTGGCAGCTTACAGTTTCAGAGGGCCAGTCCATTATCATCATGGCTGAGAGCATGGTGGTTGGAAGTATGGCAGTGCACAGGTAGACATGCTGCTGGCTATATCTTGATCAGAAGGCAACAGGAAGAATTGTCTCACTGGGAGTAGCTTGAGCATAGGACACCTCAAAGCCCACATCCACAGTGATGCATTTCCTCCAACAAGGCCACATCTACTTCAAAAAAGCCACACCTTCCAATAGTGTCACTCCCTTTGAGCACAGATATGCATTCATACAAAACACAAATATACGTAAAATAAAAATTTAAAAATCTTAGAAGAGAAAAAAGTTTCAGAAGACAATAGTGAAATTAGCTCACCCAGAAGAACATTTGTATTCATATCAGTGTGGGCATGTCACCAACTGACAGCCTAGTGGTAACTATGGAGATTATAGGTCAAATAGTACTTGAAAATTGTCTATGTGCTATATGCTTTACTATATTATAAACTTGAGAAGCTAAAAACTACATGATGCCCTTGCAGTGAGTGTTTTGAAGACAAACAGAGCCTCACCAATGAGATGTACTCATGTGAAGCTCAGAATAAGAGAGGTATGGGTCATTTCCTGCCCTTGCAGGAGGTGGATATCAACACAGTATTGCAGTGGCTAGTTTCATAGTAAAGAGACGTTGGGACTGGAGCTGCAGCCCAATCCTCTGGACCACATCTCTGGTTGGGTGCCCATTCAGTCCACAGGCAAACTTCCTCATCCAGGTTCTTTTTGATCTCTTAGAAGTGACCAGTGCCATCTACTAAATCCTTTCTTGATTCACAGGACTCTGTTATTACACCTCATCCTGAAACCCAAACCTGTAAGAATACTGATTCACTTTTATTCAGGCTGTATAGATGACTTCAGAAGTCAAGCAGAGTGTTATATCTCAACCTAAATAAGATCACAGCTCATGACCCAACCCTGTTTCTCTCCTATGTGAAGTGAGTGCAAAACTATGACCAGTGTGATCAGTTACAGGCTCATTTTCCTGCTGAATATGAGGCAAGAACGAAATCTAGTGGCCCTTCCTGCTATGGGAATCTCCCCATTCCATCCATGTTCTGTTCAAGTTCCTATGTGGCCCTACAACTTTGCCACAGCTAGCAGTACTGAGGTAACTTCCTGAGATGAGCACATCTTAACACATGGCACACAAGAGAGCTTGGGAATACTTGGGGCTTAGCCCTAAAAGGCATCAAGGACTGGAAAGCATGTGTGGAAATGAGGTACAAAAGTAGGTAAAGTAAGGAACAGAAGAAAGTATACATGGAGGGGGACAAGGAGGAAGGGAAGGAATAATGAAATGAGGGAAAAAACAGAGAGAACAATTGGTGTATGGAAGCCTGGAATGTCTGTTACTATGGTGAAGCCACATCAATGCCCTTGGATTCCAGGAGGAATTCAGCATCCTTACAGTAAGTCTATTTCTCTGCCTCTCTCTATTGAGCTGGGTGTCTGTCCCTAGGAAGCCACAGAGCCCTGTGGAACATAGACGACCATTATAACTGTCTGTCTGGGAGACACAAAGTCTCTGGCTAGACACAAAAATGGACAATTATATTGAGGGTGAAAACAAGCAGATGCCCAGGGGGAAAAACACAGTCCCTGATGACATAAAATCAAAGCAGGAGAACAGAGAATTGGGAAATCCCACATGTAAACTCCACTTTACTGGCTCCAAGGAGGGTGATGCTGATCCTCTTTCATTTACCCAAACTGTTTTCTTTTGTTTTATGCTGGGCAGTATCCTAGATTCTGGACACCACAATGGAAACAAAGCAACCTGAGTCCATAGGCTTCTGGAGCTTGCAAAGAACAAAGAATAAGTAGTTCAACAAATACATGACTGCAGACTGTGGTACAAAAAGAAAGGAGGAGGAGGAGAAGGAGGAGGAAAGAGAAAGGAAGGAAGAAAAAAAGGAAGGAAGGAAGGAAGGAAGGAAGAAGGGAGGAAGGAAGGAAGGACCACAGGGAACCCATTGGGGTATGCTGAAAGAGTAAACAAGAAGTTAAGTTTAGATGAGGAAACCCTCTGCAAAGACGCAGTGCGTGAGTTCAGACAGGAGGGAAGAGAAAGAGATTGGAGTGAAGTCTGGAAGGAAGCACTCTAAGAAGAAGTGGAGAGTTACAAATGTCCTGGATTAGAAACAAGCTTTGCAATGAAGCAGGAAGAATGTTGATATGATTGCAGAAGAGTAAACAAAATGAAAAGCTTGTGAGAGTCAGAACTAAAGAGGTGGCTAGGTTTAACCTAAAGGGTGATCTCCAGCATGGTGCCCAGGAGTCTGGATTTTGTTCTCAGTAACTCAGAGAAATATCTCTTGAACATTTTGGGAGTAAGACCTTGATGTGTGAAGGGGACATTTGCATTTGCTCCTGAAAATGACTAAATCAGGGATCCCTTGACCCTAGTTACACAGCACCAGTCCAGTTTCACTCGTGGAGAACTAATACATCAAATGAGCATCGAAATCTCAGCTTCCGAATGGTCCAGGTTGACTGTTAGCCTGAACAGCATCAACCTACAGGGGTCTATGGCAGCTCCAGAGCAGAAATTAGACCAGCAGGAGCAACCAAACAAGGCTGCCACCAAGCAATGTCTTTTCTGGAGAAAGTAGCCAGGAGACTACCTTTTCTGTCCCTGTTGAGCTTCAAAGTCTGAAAATTAAAAGCCCATGGTAGACAGGCTGGGATGATTTATCTGTGGGCCACCAAAAGAAACAGCAGCTTAGTTTACACCAAGTGAGGGCATGGTGATTCTCAATATACATACACCAAAACAAAACAAATGACTCTTGAAGAACAAGCAAGTTATGGGATTGGGCAATGGCCTAATGGATAAGCGTGCTGCTGTGTAAGCATTAGAACCCGAGTTCAAATCCCCAGTCCATCTCCATCAGGTTTTTGCTTGAGTTCTTCCCGGTTACTTTGAGGATGGAGCCCAAACTCTGGATAGCTGTACTCCACAGAACCATTCAAAAACTTTTTGATCTCCGTTTTTCTTTTCTTTTTTTTTTCTCTTTTTTTCCCTAGGGGAAGAAGATAGCTAAGCCCAAATATCCAGAAGCAGGATCAGGGTTTTCCCTCTGGATAACTAAACACTTTACAATTCAAAAGTGTTGGTATTAGAAAATGTTTTTGGAAGTCCCTCCTCGTCTCTGAAATTCCCCATCACTGGGAGCTGCTAGATCCTGAACTTGGTATACTATATCACTGGCTCCTCACCCAATGTGTGAGGTAGGCTTAACCAGTGCCATATCACAGCTAAACTTCAGCTCAAAGATGCAGAGCGACATGAGAGTTCATCCAAAGTTTTGAACTGGTGCCATGGCCTCAGAGCCCTGGATCCCACTATCTAAGGGTGCTGGGTGAGAGTCAGTCAAAGTGGCCCTTCCTGTCAATGTTTGATTCCTGAACACTGCTGCAGGAGCCAGCCAGAGCCATTGGGTTATAACTTAGAAATGAGATGTTTGTGGTCTTAGAGCAAAATTGAGCCCTCTAGCAGTGACACGGCCATGAGCAGGATTTGTCTTGGAGGCTCACACAGCTCAGCGTGAGAGGGGATTATTCTAAATAACATACAGCCCAATGTGACATTATTATTCTTGGACTTTAAATCAATAACCTAAATAAAGTAAATTATTAGGTCTAGGTGGCATAAAATATGGGCACAGACAAAGAGACTTAGGGGACAATTTGCTCTAAATCAGTTTAACCACCTTGCAGCTTCTCGAATTACAGTCTTAATCTAGCACATTAGTGAGATTAGTACGTGGTTTTTACAATTAAACTGCATATTTTATCACATCCCCTTCTTTCATGCTATATAAACTTCCAGGAAATTACAGACTCATAAACTTTGGCATAAAGTATGAGGCATTAGGAAGCAGAGAAACCAAAAAGACATTTTGGGGTAGCGGTGAATTCCACATTCTGTATTTTTTATGTGATGTGAGAAAAAGTTCTCCATTAATAAGCCCATTAGGGGGAAGAAATTTCAGAGAATGGGTTTAGAGATGAGTCTCTTGGTGCACACAACTAGGGACCCTGGGGAGCCAGGCTATTATTTATTGCAAAGAGGGAAAGTTTAAGGATTTTATTCTAAATGGGTTTAGTTTGGAGTAGTAGGCTATTTTCTGTGAACAAGAAAGTCACATGATCTCCTGAGTATGGGGTGGATCCTGGCCTCACCATGGCCCCCAATATATATGGCTTAGGATTAGCTCTATTACCTAGTAGACTAGAGAGTAAAATGGTTTTTATTTTTATTTTTAAAGATTTATTTTTAATTATATAGGGGGGTGCACATATGTGGTGCCTACAGAGGCCAGAAGAAGGCATGGGGATCTCCTAGAGATAGTTATAGATGGTTGTGAACTGCCTGATGTGAGTGTTGAGCACCAAACTCTGCTCCTTTTCAAGAGTAACATAGGCTCCAAACTGCTGAGCCCATTTCTCCAAACCCTAAAACTGCTTCACATGTCTTGTGAACAACTTCCTGTGACTTTGTCTTTGGAGTGTCTGAAAGACTAAGCCTTCCACACACAGACATGCAAGATATCCACACACAACCTGCTAATCATGCATACACATGAATGCATCTACACACATGCACACAAATGCAGCATTTTATATCTGGGCTAGATGGAACTTAAACTGGAGACTGTCAATGAGCAAACCCTTTGTAAGTTCCACCAGGAACAATTTTCAAAGAGATATTATTAGTGTTATTTGTGTAAGAGTCAAGGAACCTGGTGTTCCATTTAGTTCATCAAATATTTATCAAGTGTCTAATACATGCCAGGTCTTGGACTGCCTGTAGGAGACAGACAGGAATCAGACCATATTCCTTCATGAAAACCTTGAGAGGCTGATGGGAAAGTTACTACACATCCATTTAATGGCAGTGCACAAAAGTACATTCATAGAGAGCTCTCATAAACTGTGAGGGCCACTTGTCACACAAAAGGAAAGTGCAGTGGTCATTTTAGCTTATAGGGGTCTACAGATTGGGTCTCAAGCCTTAACAACCCCATTATTTACAGATATGACACTGGCAAGGGCTGCCCAGTGTCCTTACATCTCAGTCTTACTGTTTATTGCATAGAGGCAAAGGGGAATCTCAGAGCAGGAACTATGCATATCCCTATATATAGCTCTGACCATCAGGGGATCTGGGAAAGGAACTCAAGCCTCAGAAAGACCCCATGTTTCCAGGATACCTCAGTCACTAGGTGTTCCATAACAATCCTCATATTGTACAATCTCTTTTTTAATCAGTGACACATACTTAGCTATCCCCTGAAATAGAATGCAAGAGGGCTTGGACTTCTCTTATAGACAATGCTGGAACAACTTTCTATTTTGTAGAGTCACTATTCAGTAGTCCAAATGGTACAGTTCTGCCATCCCCTTCTCTTTGCTCCCCACTCCCTTCCCTTTCCAAGCCCTGGTTGTATCACCTCGGCCTTACATCAGAAAAGTAGGCTCCAGGACCACTACCACTGTGGATCACACTGAAATACAAGTGCCCCAGAACTTCTCCTATTACAGTTATGGTCAGGGGTGAATAAACTAGAGAATTATTTAACTAATAAGTTAGTAGGCCATGAGAACTAAATGAATGAAGCAGTAGATAAGTAAGGCAACTGACTTGTAGTCTACTCATAATGCTGGCTCCACCTTCTGTCTCCCCCTTGTGTTTCCTTTGCCCATCATCTGTCTTCAAGGTGCCAGAACTCAGCCCACCTTATGAATTGCAGAAATGTCCCTCACATTCTCTTGATTCATTGTAGGTAGGTCAACTAACCAATCATCTGCTCCCTGTGTCCATTTCCAGATGTAGCAGAAAGGAGATGTAACCACTGAATCCATAAAGGACCTTCTGAGCACCAGCCAATTTGGTATGAAGCTTGTCTTGGCCTGACCCTGCCAGTAATCTCTGAGGGCCCACACTTACCTTCATCCACCTCCATCTTCAACACCTGAAAACCTTATGCTCTGGTGTTCAGGGGATGGGGTTTACTAGTAAGCTATGTTACCCTGGTATCTAAGCAGGAAAGATAGGGGACCAAGGACAATGAGGAGGCTCTTGAAGAATGGGAATGAGAAAAAAAAAAAAAAAACAGTGGGTAGGGAAAGAGGTGGTAGCATGGGAGAGGGGAACATCCCTGGCTTGGGAATCTCAAATATGGCTCCTCCAGGCTCCTCACAAATTGGCTCTCTGACCCTAAGCCAAAGCTGTACCCATCTCTGAAACTCAGTTTCCCTGCTTGGAAACCTATACTTGGCTCCTCTATACTGCTGCTTTCTCCCAGGGCACAGGTAGGAAAGGAGAGGCAGAGAGCAAAGAACTAATAACCAGAAAGCAGGAGAAGAGAAAGGACCATCTGTCAACTTGGCCACTCTGTCCATTTCCTCTCTAAGACTGGATGGCAGAAAAATGGATGCCACAGGAAGAGAAGGGAGCTGTGTTCTCCAGTTTGTTGTGTGACCCTGGACAACATGCTCCCACCTCCAAGGTTTCATTTGTAAAGTGAAAGCTGCCAAGGATCTCTAAAGACCAAGCTTCAAAGAGAGAGACCTGATGTTTAATATATTTTTTGAGGGACAGAGATAAGACACAGACAGACCACACACATGTTTCTTAGAAAACAGACCTCAAATGATGCTACTAAGAAAAGTGGATTCAATTTACAACTTGGAGCTGTGTCTGGGTCATGAAGATATCCTTGATTTTGACTGTGAAGACAGAAAATTTGGAGAAGCAAGGCAGCCATGGGGACCTTTCTAAGACCCTGAAGTCTAAGAAAGTTCTTCAGTAATTTGTATCTGTAATTCTCCCTCCTCTTTCTCCTTCCTTGCATCCTCCAGGACTGAGCTGAGCTCTCTGGACAAATGCAGCGTGAAGGGTAGAACATATGTCTTGCACTCACTATATGAGCATTTCTCTTCTCTTTACCAGTCTCATCAGGAAATAAGTTCTCTCTGCTTCCACATTTTAGACATGAGCAGATGGCAAAAGTTTTGATTCAGGAATAATGTCCACTTGAACGGTTCATGCTCAAGGGCCGCTCACTGTCATTAAAAGACCATCACAGGCTCACAATCTGGACACTTCAGAAGTGTTTCATCTTATGCCGAAGTCTTCACCCACCCCACCCCACTGCAGCCCCGCTTTTCCTGCTGGACATCTCAGATCGGCCCTCTCACTCTGACAAAGCTGTCTCCTCCTCTCCAGCCACCACCACCATGACAGCCAGAGCTCAGACCTCCCATGTTTACTATGAATGGGCTTTAGCCACCTTATATCCCAAATTTCCTCAAAGTCTCTCTCCCACTAGCATAATTTTGATCCTGGGACATTGGAGTTTTCTAGAAAATGAAACTGACTGAACTACATCTCTGCTTAACAATATGCAATGGTTTCATACTGTTACATCCTCCTTCCTTCATGGCCCATATTGAAAATGGTAGCACTGGTGGAACACGCAGACCAGCTGTTCACTGCTAGAAGTAGGTGGTCCTGGGGTTGTTGGCCAGTGTAAGAAGTGAGAGACAGAGAGTCTCAGTACATCTATTAGATATTTGAAACTGACTGGGAAGCTCAGGCCTTTAACCATGGTTCCCCAATATATGTGACCATCAGAGCTATCCAGGATCTTTCTAGAAATACAGCTTTCCAGGAGTACCCTGACTACCACTTCTCCATCATCCCCATGTATTTCAGAGTCTTTTCCTTAAATGCACTTACCTGTCAACATACAAGCATATGACTAAACATTTATACACAGTCTACCTCCTCACCAAACCACAAGCTCTATTGTATATATAGTCCTAGCCAGAGTAAATGCCTCTTCTTCCAGGAAGCCTTCAGAGATCACCTATTAACAGTGCCTTAGACTGATCACCTTCTTTGGGTATTCACAATGGGCACTAAGCTATATGACAGTGCCTGGAACATAACATGTTCTCAAGAAATATTTTTGAAGGTAGATGGGTGGGAGTGGGATGGATGGATGGATGGATGGATGGATGGATGGATGGATAGATAGATAGATAGATAGATAGATAGATAGATAGATAGATAGATAGATAGATGGAGAAAGGATAATAGATGTACAGGTGGATGGATACATGGTGGTCAGAACTTGCCCTGCTGGGTTCTCAATTTTACTTCCCACATTATCCCCACAGACACACAAAAATCTCACAAAATTGGAAGATGAAATAACAATGTCCTTACATGGCTTTGTCCTTTTTTACAGAAGGATCTGTTTCCCTGTTTGAACAAGGTTTTCCTTCCTATGAAACACTACCTTCTGGAAAGACAAAAGAGGTATGTTTAAAAAGTTATTTCCCTAGGAGACAGGCTTAAGCCAAGAATAGAAGCTTTCCAGGCTTGCATACCTCCCTTGGCTGCCTGGGGAAGCAGCATTCCGCCCAGGGAGAAGATCAAAACAGCTTTGTTATTACACGTGTTTCATCGTCAAGTGCAGGGTGCCAAGCAGAGAGAAGTGTTAGGAGCCTAGTCCAACAGCACTGTGGCTGAACTCAAGGAGGGTTCAAGGAGAACCATGTGGAACCATTCAAAAGAGCACACAGCCGCACTGCCTGCAGAGAATTCACTGTGTCCCAGTCATTCTGCTGAGAACTTTGTGCAGTGTCCCCTCTAATCCTCACCAAATCTGTACTGATGTCCTTTGATGCTGCACTGCCTGAGTTCAAAGTCTATCTGCACCATCATCTGTCAACAAGGTGCAGGCACTACATGTAGTCCCCTAACTTTTTCTGTTCATCATGTGTAAAACAGGCATAGTGATCTTACCTACTGCACAGAGTTAGGAAGAAGGACAACTGATGGATGCTTACTATACACATAACAATCAAATTATATATAAACCATAGAACAGAGAGTAGGCTACCTGCTCATGTTGCACAGTGAAGAAGGGACTTAAAATAAGCATTGTCTGATCCTGACTCACTGAAATCATTCTCAGCTAACAGGATGATTCCTTAAATCTCGGATGAGGGACACTGTGCTGTGGTAGGTGAGTCTTGAGGACAGTACAACTTAAAAGGATGGCAGTAACTTTCTAGAACATTATGGCAATAATCAGCTAAAATTTCCAATAATCCAGAAATAGACGGTATCCAAATAGACTTGAAAAGAAATTAAAACTGGAAGAGGTATAGAGCTATACCAGAAACAGAGTCAGTAATTCAATGTCTACCTAAATGTATACACTTCCCTCAACACACACACATCAGTGACATGGAAAGAGAGACAATTGGAATAAGTTCAATGGATTATATTAATGTTGATATTCTAGTTACAATCATACTATCATTTTGCAAGTGTTAGCAATATAGAAACAGAATAATTTTGGGGGCTGTTTTCTGCATTATTTCTTATAAATTTGAGTAATTTAAAATTATGAATATAAAGATTCAATTAAAAACTCAACAAGAAACAAAGATTTCAATAGAAAGGTGAACCAGTATATGAACAGGCAATCTGTGTGGGAGAAAACACAAATGGCCAATAAACACTTGTAGAGATGATTGAACTAAAACAGTGAGATGTCCCTTCATACCAGCTTAATTGCTAGGTTGATTTTTTTTAAAGTATTTTAACACAAAGTACTGGCAAGGATATAACAGAAAGGTATCCATTCACAGATACTGAGGACATAAATTGGCATGAGTACTTGGGAGAACAATTTGGCAGCATTTAGCAAGCTACAGATGTGCACATCCTCTCAGAAACACTGTTTCCAAGGCAATGCCCTATTATCATGTGTGTCTAAATGTACACATACATAGTATGCATGCACAAGAACACACAGACAGTGCTCGCTTCAGCAGCACATATAATAAATTGGAATGATACAGAGAAGATTAGCATGGCCCCTGCTCAAGGATGAAACACAAATTCATGAAGCATTCCATATTGAAAGAAAGAAAGAAAGAAAGAAAGAAAGAAAGAAAGAAAGAAAGAAAGAAAGAAAGAAAGAAAGAACACATAGACAGAAGCATATAGTATAACCAAACAGCCCAATGATTCTTCAACAGACTTGGTATTGTTGACATTATAAGTCTTAAATGCAACAAAAGTTAAAATGGCTAAAATAACTGATCACCATGCATTTGCAGAGCTAAGTTCAACCACAAAATGTTGAGTGGAAAAATGTTGTCAAATAATATGTTATAGTAATATTTATTTCAAGGTATAAGACCCACAAACTATTATATGTTGTAGGTAGAAATGTCATAAGCATTCAAACACACATGCATATATATGTGTGTGTGTGTGCGTGTATGTGTGTGTGTGTGTGTGTGTGTGTGTGTGTATACATAGAAGGATGGGTGCTTTGGGATACATAGAAGCCCAACTCTGCTTTTGACCAGAGGTTTGAAAAAAAGTACCTGGAAAATTTTACTTCTTTAAAGAAGATATATCAAAGCAAACACACACACACACACACACACACACACACACACACTGTCCTACGGAAATAAGTGGGTAGCAATTCTTTCTACATTAGTGTTTGGGGAGTGTACCAGAATGAAAAAGTATAAACAATGACTGTGAGATCATGTCACTCCTCACCTATCAACTCCACCTTTAGGAATTTAAACAACAGATATGTGTTCATACTCATGAACACATATTCATATTATAACATTGTTTATAATAGCAAAAGCCAGAACATAACCTAAATTCCTAATGAAAGTGACTAATTACACAAATTATAGAACATGCACAAAACTGAATGTCACATATCCATTAAAAAGAATTACACAGCTCTGCCAATGCTAATAGGAGGTTATTTCTAATCTACACTGAGGGGGCTGTGGGGGTACCATGTGTAATATTGCATAATAGGTGCTTCTGTGTATATGCATGATTTTAAAAGACTGTGTTAAAAAATCTTTCACACATATGCTAGAATTTGTTGTGGAGAAACCTCCCAAAAGCTTTGTCCTTACCTCAATACTGGAGAAGTAGGGAGCTTTAATAGGTGGGGTCTAGAGTAAGAAACTTAGGTGAGTAGGATCATGCCTTTGAGGGTAATAGGTGAACCTGCTTGTCCTCTCCCTTCCCCTTCTCCACTACTTTTCTTCTCCTCTGCATCCCTCCCCTTCCCAACTTGGAGCGCCACCTCTCCAATGCCAAGGAAGTGAGCATTTTCCTCACCCACATGTTCTCCACCATGATATTCAACCTTGCCACAGGCCCATAGCACCCCAGCCAATGAATCATGGATCCATTCTGAATCCACAAACCCAAACCATCATTTTCTCTGTATCATTTGTTTGTCCCAGGTGTTTCATCAAGTGATGAATAGCTGACTAATACCACACATAATGACTTATAAGACAAAAAGTGATGGAGGGCAGCATGAGGGAAAGTAGTTTTGGTTTTCATTCTATAGTCAGATTTCCTGGTTGAAAATCAATTTTTTTTAAATACTTTAGGCAAACAGAACTAAATTACAGCCACAGATTCTAAAACAGACTTCTATTAACAAAACCGTATGTTACCCAAATAATCCAATTTTATATATCATAATTGAATCTGCCTTTATTCAAGAAACATTTAATCTTTTGAGCTTAAATAACCACTCATGAACCACCTACTCATAATAAGTTCTGGGTATGCAGAAATACAACTACCTGGCTTCCCTCAAGAAAGACAATGTTCCAGGAGGGATAGGTAACTTAAAAGGCAATCCAGGTGTCCATTAACAGGTTAATGGACAAAGAAAATATTATACACACACACACACACACACACACACACACACACACACACACACCAGAGTTTTATTCACCTGTAAAGGAGAATAGAATTGTGGCATTTGTAGGAAATTTGGTGGGACTAGAGATCATCCTGTTAAGTGAAATAAACCAGACTCAGAAAGACAAATACCATGTGGCGTTTTGTTGTTGTTGATGTTGTTGCTGCTGTTTTCTTGTATGAAAGCTGGGAGGAGAGAAGAACCTAAAACTAAGAAGGGAGGTATTAAGGGTACAGAAGAGCAGTGAACTGAAAAATGGGAATGAGAGACAGAATAAAGAATAGTGAATGAAGTTTATCATTTGTATATATTAGAAATGTCATAATGAAACTTCTTTATACAATTGATAACATATGATTTGATTTTTAAGTAAAAAGAAATCAAGTGGAGCAGCTAATGACAACAGTGAGAGAAGGTAAGCCCCACTGCATGTGGCCTTGTGTCTGTCCACTTGTCCTCCCTTCTGGGGTCCACTATGTGAGAATGGAAAAGTGGCCTCCATCATGTGCACAACCTTCATATGGCAGGAACACCAGGAGAAGATTCTAAGAGCTCCAGCTAGGGGCTGATTCACTGACCTTTCACCCAGATTCTGCTGGCCACTGGGGATCATTTGTGACATTCCCAAACTTGCAGAATGGGGTCTGCCCTGAGAACGCAAGCAAGTTGCATGGTACATTGTGTGATACTACAATCATACAGGGATAGAGATACTAATAAATATTTGTTAGAATAATAAAATTGATGAGGACAGCTTGCTTTAAGTAAGCTATCCAATCTCGAAGTCTGCTTTTTCACCTATTATAGCTACTTTTCTTTTGCTATGAGGTGACATCATGGCCAAGGTAACTCATAAAAGCATTTAATTCGGGGCCAGCTCATGGTTCCATGTGACCTTGTGTGTATTCACTTGTCCTGTCGACCAACATGGCTGAGAACATGGCAGCAGACAGGCATGGTGCTGGAGCTGGAGCTGAAAGTTTACGTGACTGGAAAACAACAACCAGGCAGAAAGATAGAGAGCTAACAAGGAATGGCCTGACCTTTTGAAAGCTTCCACCCCCATTGACACCTCCTTCACAAAACAGTTCTACCAACGAGGGGCCAAGCATTTAAATTAAATTAAATTAAATATAGGAGCCTATGGGGGGCCATTCTCACTTAAACCATCACATCACCTGTACCATAGAAATAATGCTTCCATTGACAAGCCATACTAAAAACTGAAAGAGACAGTGATGGTCGTAGACTCGAACACAGTGACTCCATTATAGTCAGCAGGCTCTTGTCTCCTCTGCATATGTCCAGTGGCTGCTAATGGATGTAGTGAGCTATGAAACAGGGGGTTTCTAGAACAGGACTTACTTCATCAATTGTTTTGAGTGGAGGACTAGTATTTTATTTTGGTTTGTGTTTTTTTTTTATTTTCATATCATTGCACACCAGTATTTTTTAAGTCCCATAAAAATGAATTGCTATAAAAGTGAAATAAAAGCACAACATCCTAGACCCAAATGTCTACTATGAGTGTCAACTGATTTATCAAATTTCTATAAAAGTTATTTTATTCCAATTTTCTGTTTTACTCTTGGACTAGTAGCAAGTAGCCATGTCTAACTTTGGTCCACTGACCATGCCTGTAGGAGTGGTTCCATCATCAAGGAATTCCAGCTAAGACTGTAATGCCAAGCACAAAGGACCAAGAACCCTAATCCTAGAAAGAGATGCTGACCAACTAACAAAGGACTTTTAGAAGAGCTAGAAGTCACCATGACCCATCCCCATAACTAAACCACCTCTAACTTAGAGCTATTCCAGTTTGTATTCCCTTGGCATGCATAATTCCATGGCTTTAGGATTTATAAATATCATTTTATTATCTCTCATGTTTCCTAAAGATCAAGAATTCAAAAAACCTTCAGGTAATTCTTGTTTCAAATCTCTTCTGTGGTAATTGGCTCACAACTTCTGGAATGAACTAGAGCAGATAGCAGGTCATGGGACACCCCACCCCCCTTCCTCTAGTCTTCAGGGTATGTGCATATGTGAGTACAGATGCTCCTAGAGGCCAGAAGAGGACATAAGCTCCCCTGGAGCTGGAATTATAGGTGGTTGTGAGCCACCCTATTTGGATAATGGGAATTTAAGAATAGTAGGCCCTCTTAACCACTGAGCCACCTAGCCCCAAACTGGACTTTTTACTCTCTCAATCTAGGACTATTGAACATCTAAAAGTGATTAAATAATGATAATATGTCTGTCAATCCTGGCTCATTACTTATAACAATAAATGTCATTTAAGGTAAAATTTAGAAGTATTGGAAACTGAGAAAACTATTGTCTTCCCAATTTTCTGCAAACCTAAAACTTTTCTAGGAAGTAAAATCAGGTTAAAAATGCTCTGAAACATGTTTGAAAATCTACAGCATCAGCTGGAGATCCTTGAAGAGGTAAAGAGGGTGAGAGTTTGCCTAACACATTCAAATGTGTTGGAAGGAGGAGAGAAGAGCTGGTTCATGCTTGTACCCCAAGAGGCAAGGATATTTAATGATGGGTTATCTCAATAAATCTTACCAAAAGGATGAGTTTGCAAGTATAAAAACACTGACTTCTCTTTTTGTCCTAAGCCAAGTGTAGTGGCACTTATCAGCTTCCTTCCTATTTCAAGTGTAATCCAGAGATGACTGGTCTCTGGATCAGAATGTCTTTGAGGTTTGCTGCCTCAGCTAGTTTTATTCCTGGCACCAGTCCACTCCTGTTCCTTCATGAAAATATCACAGGTAGAGCAAATTTCAACTCCTGCCCCATCCTTCAGGGAAAGTGAGACTGGACTCATGTCAGGCCAATCCTCTGGGTCCCAGCAATTGTTTCAGGAATGGACTCATGATCCAGATTTGTCTTGTCAGTCTCAGTGCCTGAAATTAGAAGGAGAAGCTGATTTTCTGCTACATGGCTAATAAAGAACCATCACATTGTTAGGTCTGCCCCATAGAGAGACCACCTGACACGTTAGGAAGGAAACAAACAAACAAGAAGCAGAAAATGCAGCACAGAGTCCCCAAGACATCAGAAAGCACGTAGCTCAGACATCAGTGAACTACAGGGACTCCTAGAACTTCTCAATTATGTGGCACAGTGGTTTCTTTTTTTCCCTTAAGCCAATGTGAGTTTTTTTCCTTGCAAGAAAAAGAATCTTGATAAATTCTGTGGGAGTTCCTCCCTAGAGCCACTGTAATGAAGAGACAAACATCAAAAGGAATGTGACCAGTATGTCAGCTGGACCTTGCAAACCCTGGAGATACAGAAGCCTGGGTCAGATGTCCTCATTCTGAGAGCACAACGCCCTTCCCAAGGTTGCTTCTCAGTCTAGAGACAGTCGGTTTCCTGGGTGCATCTGCCTACACCTAGACCTAAGGCTGCCTTTGTTGTTCTTATACTAAAGCTGCTCAAAAGGAGAGCAGGAGCTTCAGCAAATTCCCAACACACTTGAGAGCATTAGTAAGGGATGCAGAGCCTCTGAAGCTTTTGAGCACAAGTTGGGAGAGGCATGCTCTCCCTACAATGATATAATTAACTCCTGCAATGTGCTCCCCACCTTCTCTAAGTCTATTCTAGTTGCCTTTCTATTGGAAACTCAGAGGGTTTTCCATCAAACACTGGCTCCGCTCTCCCAAGACCCAACACCAACTTCCTTCCTCAACTTACTCCTAGATCCTCTCCTGCCATTTGTAATCCTTAACTGGACTCTGACTTTGGCTTTGTTTACGTAAGAACAGATCAAGGTTCTTGGCAGATCAGGAATCTGCCTTTTAACTTCATCCAATATCTTTATATGAAATCTGGATAAATGTGGAAAGAAGTGTTTGTTAAATAAAAATAATAATGTTATAGTATTGTCTAATGGACACTGCAGAAAAACAAAACAACAACAACAACAACAACAACAAAAAAAAAAACCAGATGCTCTAAGTATGTGAGAGAAGGGAGGAAGCTTTGAACTCGCCCAAAGGAGCTGTATGAATGCAACCCTAAGGAAGAGATATTTGAGTTGAATCTTGTAATGGGGCATGGTTTTGACACTACAGGTTATGACCTTCATAAGGAAGGGCACACAATGAGTACAGAAATATGGAAAGTTTATGTGAGAAGTAGCTTTAAGGAAGTCCTGGAGAGGACACTAAGAAAGTGAGTCAGGGTTGGGGATTTAGCTCAGTGGTAGAGTGCTCACCTAGCAAGCGCAAGGCCCTGAGTTCGATCCTCAGCTCAAAAAAAAAAAAAAAAGAATGTGAGTCAGGTAAAATCAGCATAAACCCAATACAGAAGATGGTCTTAGATGAGAGGAAGCAGATGGACTCCATCCAATAAAGGAAAGGAAGCCATTCATAGAAGTAAAGCAGGACCATGATACTGTTAGAGTTTGTTTAGGCAGATCAGGTTGGTCAAGTTTGGTGGAGAAATAGAAAGGCTGATGGAAAGAGGAGCACCATGATGACTCATGGCAGAAGTGAATGGGATACGTGAGGGGACTGAGTGGGAAAGATGGAGATACAGTTCCGAAGTTGTGGCCTCTGATGCAGAAAGAAAGTGATAGACCCCAGACTCAGGGTACTATGCTCTCTGGAGAGCCCCACAGAAACTTGGATTCCAGACCAGTCGATGATGCAATCAGCTAATGATCATTTGTGCAAACAGGCTCCCTGCACTAAGCAGTGAGTGAAGCCCCAAAGAGCAGTTGCAAGCATCTTTTAAAGGCAAAACCCACAAGATTAGCATAGCATACAGGATTGGCTAGTTTGATGATCAGCACATGGGGGGGGGGGGAATACATGATTGGCTAGTCTGAAGATCAACACTGGGGGAGGGGTACAGCTGTGGGGACTTTCCACCGGGGCTATTTTTCTTCCCAGACAAGCCACGGGATGTTTTGCTGGAGCTACAGAATGTTACAACTGGGACTGATACTCATTCCTCTTTTTCACACTTAACCCTTTCAAAAGGAAGACACAGTTAGACACACACTCCCCCTTTAGTGTGAGCTCCTTGTTAGTGAGATTCAGCCATCCCTGTGAAGCCATCCCAGCATGGGATCTCACAGAGTAGGTGATCACAGCCACACACACACACACACACACACACACACGAGAATGAGGACTAATGTCTGAATGCTGAGGTTTCCATCTGGAGCATTGAGTATGTGGCTGACCTCACTGAAGAGGTATAGCCACCTGAAGAACCTCTTCCCTCATCTTGGAGACATAATTCCACTTTCCTTCTTATTTTCTTCCATATGCACCAGGGGGAGTTTGGGAGGCTTAACTAGAGTGGTGAGGAGAGAAATAATTGCCAGAAAAGCTCTGCTTCAATTCTGCTCTAAGAAGAAAAGCGAAATTAGAAGCCAGAAAGTACATCAGAAGACAAACAACCACAAGGATATGAAGGACTCAGGATGCTGAACACAGAAGGGTCATGTTCTATGACAAGATTATTCCCTGAGAGACTCAGCACACATCTATTCACCCCTGACAAAGAGCTCACAACAGACCAAAGTATGGATACCAACAAAGTCCAACTCTGTGAAACAATGAGTTTTACTATGGTTATTTACAGGAGTAGAAATGACTCAAAGACCACAGTATCACCAAAGCCCAATCCTGTACTGGTGACAATTTATAAAAGTAGAAACTGAGCACATGCACAACCTTTAGGTGGCTCAACAGACTAGAGAGTATCCTTTCTACGTGACTCTCTGATCTAAACTTCTATAGCCAGCTCAGCAAACTTCTAGGCAGTTGATCTAGTCTCAGAGTCTTCTTTGTAGCTTGACTTGTTTACTCTTGGAAGGGAGGGGTTAGTGAATCTCATCAGTTTCTGGGACTTCCTGAAGTCCTATTTTGAGTTGTTTACCTTCCTGTTTAAGGAACAACCCTCTAGGATAGAATGTTTCAATATAGAGGCAACTGTTAACAACAGGTCTTGACAGGCAAGCAGGACTGAGCAGGTAAGTGAGTCTCAGAGTTCCTCTATTATGTGGCAGTGTGTGAGGAGGCATGGCAAAAAGAGCCTTGAAGAACCAAGGAAAGAAACATCTAGTAATATTCCTTCTGTATATGGCATTCTAACGAAGCTATCCCAAAGTACCACAAAGTTCAGTGGCTCAAAGCAGTATGCTCACAGTTCATAGGTCACTGAGGTTTGGGCTTATTGAAACTGGACTCAATTTGGACCCCACTGGGTGGCTTTGCTTCAGCCTACACTTTGATGAAGTTTGCCTGGGAGTGGTTTCAGCCTGAAGGTTTACCCAGAAGCACTCCATATGTTTCTCAGTCTTCTAGGACAAGAAATCTGTTGTCCTCATTAAAATTGGCAGAACAAAAGTCTAAATCAAACCACACAAGTACATTAAGGCTTCTGATGGTCCATTGATCAAAAAAATTTACACATCCCAGCCCAACATACACTCTACAAATGGTGAGGTGTTGAGCAGAGATGAGAACATGTTATCATATTACAGTGCTATGATTGAGACCAATAATCATACCTATCATGCAGCATCTTACTTGTCTAGACTCTCCAGGCTCCCTCCAAACCCAGTCAACAAGATGCAATTGTAATGCAAAACGCTCCCACCTAGAGGGGCATGCAAAATGCATGAGAAACCACAGCTAATGGAGGTCTAGTTAACCATATCACAGGGGCCTCCTCCACTTACTCAGACAATCCACGTATCTGAAGCAATTAGAAACCTCTTAAGGAAAGTGAAGTTGGAGGGTCGAAGAATTTGACAATCTCCTCATGAAAATGCTTCCTCCCATCTTTTTGGGAGGATCAGATTAGAGACTTCCTTAGCAAATTCCTTCCACGTAAGTCATAGCCACCAAGGTTAGTGCTAATGTCACCCACTTTTCTGTCCGTGAGCTCTTTTCCTGCACACTACTTCATGCATTTTTTATTACCACCTTAACGCCTTTATAAAATATTGATTGCTCATTCCCACGGCCCAGTCAAGGGCCCCAAAAGGAGTATGTGCACTGATGTCTGGAGTTTAGGGCACCCTACAAATGACAGAATCCACTTGGGGGACTCAGAAGACCTTCTAGCCCCAGCATGAAAAAGATCCTGAGGAGGCAAATGTACCCCGTGTTTACTGATGAGACAAGGAGGGTCTAGGAGGAGGGTTTATGAGATAGGAGGTGAGAGAAAGTAAAAAGGTCAGAAGGAAGGAAGAGGAAGCACTTGATGGTGGGACCAAGCTGAAAGCCTGATGATCAGCTGAGATTGTTGTTAAATTTAATGGGCTGTAGGTGTTGATTGCTTTATCCATAAAATGAGCTATTAATTTGCTGTTCCAACAGGATAGGACCTAGCTTATGCAAATTGACCTGAGAGCAACATCCGTTCTAAGAAAACCTTTCAGACCTCCCCTAGTTAGAAGTTTCTACTGAAGGGGGCTCAGCCTGCTGGTTTCGATACCCAGGGAGTGACAGCTAGCAGAAACGTTATTTTCCAGCTCTCACAGTAGTCACAAGCTGGATCTGTCCCTTACCCACCACTTGTCCCCAGCACCTGGTACAGCACCTGACACTCAACTCTGCCTCAATTTGCCTGTGTTTTCTGCTGGTTGCTATCCTTCTTTCTGCCTTGGCTCCACCATCTACAACAGGGAGGGTTTAATGGGAATAACCATGGAGCTACCATCGTCTAGACCACCAATTAACTCAGAGCAGGGTCTGCATACTCGTGAGTTGCTATGAAATGAGAGGACAGGTGGAAATACAAGAAAAGTCTTAAGAACTCTGGCTCTCACATGCCTCCACTGAGCTTACCTGGAAGACTAAGCCTTGGACCAACATTTCTTGGAGCCCTGGACTGAAAGACTTTGGCTACAGTTTCATGTTGATGCTGACTTCCTAGGGGACTATTGTTTTTCCTTTGTGTGTGGCACCTTATGGCAAAGGTTCTCAATCTGTGAGCCATGACCCCTATGGGGTCAACTGACTTTTTCACAGGGGTCACCTAAGACCGTTGGAAAACACAGATATTTACATTACAATTCATGATAATAAAATTATAGTTATGAAGTAGCAACAAAAATAATTTTATGGTTGGGGGTCACCACAGCATGAGGAATGGTATTAAAGGATCATAGCATTAGCAAGGTTAAGAACCACTGTCTTAGGGTCTCAGAAAGAATAACAGCTTTAACTTTACCAAACTGTTGGGAAATTCAAACTGATATGGAAAGAAAAGTACTTTAAAACCATGATGTTCTGTGCATCTGTCAGGTGAGGAAGGAAGAGGCTTTGGAGATAATAGAACCTCATATCAGTCATGTGACCTGAGGAAAATCACATAACCTTTCTGAACTTCAGCCTCATCAACAATGAGACAGGATTAACAACCTAGGTATAGGACTGTCAGGGAGAAAGGAACCATGCCAGTAAGATGGCTCAATGGGTAAGGGTGTTTACGACCGAACCTGATGCTCTGAGTTTGGTTCTCTACATCCACACGACAGAAGGAAAGAACTGACTCCTGAAAGTCCTAGGAGCTCCACATGTATGCTATGGCATGACCTCCCCAGCCAATAAGTAAATAAATGAATGAATTTAATATTTATAAATAATCACATGAACTAAAACTTGTTTCTATAATACTTACAGTACAGTATCTAAAATACTGTAATACTGTATTGCCTAGAACGTCTGTGCTAGCTACATAATTTTCAGACTGGAGTATAAAATTAAAATGTACTTTTTTTTAGTCAAAAATTATTAGCAATTTTAAGATGGTAATGTACACATTAAATCAAGCTCAGAGCTATCCTCTGTGCAGGTCCCTGGGTGAACTCATAGGTTACATACATCTGAACCATGCTGAAGCAGATTGGGTGTTAAAGTATATTGGTTCCTTCTCTGCCTCCTCCTATCTCAGGCTATGCCCTGCTCAACACAAATAAATAGGATTTTGGACTTTTTTTTTTTTCAAGAAAAATTGCAATTATTATTCCAGAGGCAGCTTCATTTTTTCCTCCCTTGAGCAGCAGAGAGTCACCCATCCTGATAGACACCAGATAAAAGGAGAGAGAAATCAACTCTCTGACTTCTGACAGGCACTGTAGCTAGAGTAATGGGTTTATGGGATCAGGAGGGTATTAGAGGAGAAGAGGAAACATGGCCAGGAGTGTTTGCTGGGAAATAGGAGCAGATTCTTGAACACATCATGTTTCTTTTCATAAAACTTTAGTGGCTCCCCTTCCAGTGCCTTCAAGAGAATGCCCATTATCCCCCAGAGCTTATTCAATGCTTTCCAAGGTCTGATTTCCATCTATCTTGTCATTTTATGCTGTGTGCTTCAATTGGTCTGTTTTCTCACTGACTCTATGTTTTAATGTGTCTTCCTACATTCATCTCTCTATTCACAAACTTTCTTCCTCCTAGAGCACATTCTTCCCATTTTTCTAATGAGTTTTTTTTTTTCTGAGAATTGAATTATATTCCATGTTTTGGAAGAAACAAGGCAGAATAGTCTCCATGAAACATAGACTGTACCAGTCAGCATTTGCTGCAATAACAAGCAGCTTCCCAATCTTGATGCCTTATAATACAACTATTCCTATCTTAGGCACATAATTCGAGGACCACTTGATAACCATGAGTCAATTCTATGTTTCTTCCTTGGTTCTGCTCAGTTTTGTTCCATATGTTCTCTCATTCTGGGATCCAAGGTGAGAGACAACCTTTTGCCAGAGACATGCCATTTTCTTTTGTTTTTCCACCAACATAATATTTTTATTAATTATTTGAAAATTTCATACAATGACTCTGATCACACTTGCTTCTCATTCCTCTCAGGTCCATCATTCCATCCTTGCACCCCATCCCACCCTCCCCCCAAAATACAAAGTCCAATTTGCATTGCCCATATACTTATTGGAGCATGCTCAAAAACCCAGTGGCCAGCTCCTTAAAGAAAACTCTTTCCTTACCCCACCCCGCCAGAAGCCATCAACTGTGAAAAGCTACACTTCAGGATTTTTCTCACAATTTTTAAGGACTCTCTTCAATAGCTTCCTATAAGGACTGTTTCTTTTTTTAGGGGGAGGGGCTGGCACAGAAGCCTTCCATGCCTCTGATTCTCAGTTATGAGACTGCTGTCATCGATACCAAGAAGGTTCCCTGCCCATTGCAGCCAGTGGCAACACAGATCATGAACTTCCACACGGTTTTCGCAGGAGGGATTGTGGACATCAACATGGTTTCAGGCAGCAGCACAGACTGCGGACATCAGCATGGTTTCTGGCAGTATCAAGGATCACAGAAGTCTTTCAAGGAGACTTAATCCAGAAAATGAACCATTCTTCCTCTGGGATATCTTGTTGTTGCTCAGAGTGATGTGCTGCTGGGCAGGACCTGTGCGGCCAGTTCCCCCGCCATGACCATCATGTTTGCACCTGTGGGGAGTACCACGTCTTCCTGCTCTCCTTCCCTGAGCAGCGAAGCAGCTCAAGTAGCAGCAGCTCTATGACACAGGCCGCCTGCAGGCTGAGTGTCCACACTGGCCTAGCATGCAAGAAGGGATGACAGACACAGTTTGGTGATAGCCCAATCCTCCTGGTGGCCCGATCCTCATGGTGGCCTGAGGTCTGGCCCTACTCGGCAAACACTTGCTCCCATACTGGCCATTCCTGCCTGCCATGTCTCTAGTTTTGTTCCTCTCTACCATGCCCACTGCTCCATCCTGCCCTCGTGTTTTCCTTGGAGAGACGCTGTTTTCAAAGTAGATAAACTAAACTCACAAAAGTCAGAGCCAAACCACTAAAGCACTCAATACCTATCTCAATGGTGTACAGAGCACATTTCCTGACATATAGCTACCAATTCCAGAGTCATTGAGGTAGGACATTCTTTCCATAGAGAAAGAAGGCAGTGGACAACTGTGAACATAACACACTCAGCCTTAGAGTCAAGTACTTGGTTCTGAATCCAATTTATACTATACATATCTGAATAACAGCAAATTAAGTGTCTCCATCCTCTATGTCTCTACTACATTGTAAATGCAGAGGAATAATACTCATCTTAATGTTTCTTATTAGAGGATTAAAGGAGATGGTGGCTATAAAGTGCCTTACATAGTCCCCAGCATGTGGAAAGTACTCATCAGCATTATTTATCATTAACAGCATTTTTAATATTTACCAACAAGTAATCACAATTTTACTGCATTCACTTCATTGGTCCATTTATTCATTCACTCAGTAAATACATATATATATATATATATATATATATATATATATATATATGTGTGTGTGTGTGTGTTATTCTGTAGTACCTGCCTAATTCCCTATCACATAGCTTTAGTCCAGAGTCATTTGACTCCTGTTATTAAATCCCATGGCCCTCAGACCTAAGGTAGTCTACCATCATGAGTCACCTCACAAATGTACACAACACCACAATCATAAGAAAGTCCTAGAGACCTTTTTCCTGTTGGCCCTGTTCCATTTCAATCTGCGGGATCTACAATCAGTCCAGTAAGGGAACATAGGCACATAAAACTTTAATTAGTTTCATGAAGTTAAAATTGCTTTCATGAGTGGAAAGAATAAGGTGGGGGAAGATAAGACTAAAACCAAAAAAAGAAGGGGAAAAAGGTTGTGGGGAGAAGAGAAGAGTCTCCTCTGAAGGTAAAATGAATTGTCTGCATTTGGCTGGAAACTTTGCAAATGTCTTTTGGCCCTGCCAAAGAAATGCCTTTGTAAATTATTTAGCTTTTCAAGTGAATGAGAACAATGGGGAAATCCTCAGATAGGGGGTGATTTGGGTTTCCAGTTCAAACAAGAGAGCTGGTAGTTCCCTTAAGGATCAATAGGAAAATAAGTGTGTGAGTGTGCGTGCGTGCATGTGTGTGTGTGTGTGTGTGTGTGTGTGTGTGTGTAGCTTTTCCACAGTTTTCTCCAGTATGACGCTGAAAATTTGATCTAATAGTCAACAAACAAACAAACAAAAACCCTACAAATCTCAGTCATGCTGCTATTGTCTGTGTGGTCTTGGGCAAAAGCCCCAGTTCTCCAAGCTTTAGCTTCCTCCACTGAAGAACAAGGACAGCAAGACCATCCTCATAATTCTACAAGAAGATGACCTGAGATCTGTATGGTGACACTTAGGCCATTCCTGTATGTGAAATGCCACACAAAACATTCTCTGTGATGTGTGTATGAGTCAGGTGCGCCCCAAGAAGCAGAACCATTACAACAGATTTAGGTATAGAAATTGGTCATAAAGAATTAGTTCATGAAAGTTAGCAAGGCTCATGAGCAGCACTTAGCAAGCCAGAGACACAGGATAACTAATTATGTGACTCCAGGCTGAAGACCATGAGAACTCAAAACCTATGTTTTTGCTTGAGTCCAAAAGCAAGGCAAACTGATGTTTTAGCTCAAGGCAGATGGCAAGAGATATTCCTTCTTACAAAGTAGAGGGGCAATCTTCTATATGGGATTTCATCCAGTTGGATGAAGCCTATGAAATTAGAGAGGCCAAATATGTTTTGCATAGTTCATTGATTTTAATATTTACATCATGTAATAATATCCTCATAGAAACACCCAGAATAATGTTCAGTCAAATATATGGGCACCTTGCAGACTAGTCAAATTGTTTCATGAAAGTATCCATTACAACTTCTGAGATTTTTCTCATATGCCAAGCTCTTTGAAGATGATAGTGTCAGATCTTTCATGGAAGCACAAATTTGAATGATCAAATCACATCTGCTAAAGTCCAGGAAGCATAACACCATGGTCACTTAGAAAAGATGCTCCTCTCTGAGCCTACTTCTGCTTTGTTAAACAGAGAGACTAATGCCATTGATATGGATGCAGTACTGTGGAGAGATAATAGAGAGATACTGAGTGTGTGTGTGTAGTGTAGTATAATATAGTGTAGTGTAGTATAGTACAATATAGTGTAGTGTAGTACAGTATAATGTAATGTCCTGTTGGACCAGCTCATTCAGGAGAATCCAGATCACTCTATCAAACATATATGCATTGCACTGCAAGTAACATACTAAGACTAAATAAACCATAAAAATGAATAATCACCCCATGTATCAAGAATTCTAAATTTAGTTTGAAGGTTGATTTATTCAACAACTCAGCAATGTTACAGCTCTGGTTCAGTCCCTCTGAGACTTCCATGGCCTTCTCATCAAGCTCATGTTCCTTATTGGACAGTTGCCAACAGGGAAAGAACAGAAGGTTTGGAAAAATGACTTTTTGATCTTTTATGTTGTTCTCTTGCAGCAGGACAATCCTTCTGAGTCTACCTAGAATATTGTCTATCATGTCTCATTCACATGACATTTGCCAAGAAGAATAGCATCATTATGATAGTTTGGATCAATATTTGTTTGTAGAAGATGCTAGACACATTGGCCTCAACCAAAATCAAGGTCCAGTCAACAGGAAAGTACTCAACAGACAGCCAATGGTGCCCATCATTGTTTTAAAAAAGAACAATATGTTATTTTGAGGTGGAGTTAACATGGCTATGAAAAGAAAGAGGAGGAAAAAGTTTGGATCAAAGAAAAAGTTTTACCTAAATAAGGTAGGCCATGTTTCTTAGGTAATGTCCATGCCTCTAACTTGCACCAAGGCTGTCTCAGAACACATAAATAGAAATAAAGGCACAAGAACTAAGGGAGGCCAGTTTCAACAAACATAGGCAGTTCATAAGCAATGACATCATAGCATCACCAAATAGGTTTGAGGGAAGTTGAATGCTCAGTGGCAAATAGTAGTTTATCAATTCCTTTACTTTGCTCTAAAAGGTATGTCTTATTAATTTTGTATTATGCTTACTTAGTTTTGCTATTTGCTCATGAATACTTTATCTTTTGTTCATAAAGTTGGAGAATCCAGAGTTTTTGTTTGCCTTGATTCTAAATCAAAGAAGACTCTGAGCATTAGCTGTCAATTACATGGGACATGTGTGCCCTGGGGGCATCTGACACCTCCTTGCCCTCAGGGAAAGTTCTGGAAGAAATCTGCATTGTAAAAATACACTGCCCAAAATGCTGCTTAATAAATGTTGGTTGAATTTAATAATTCTCAAGGGCTGTTAAGTAAACTATAGCAAGAATGGGTCATCTTATAGAGGTATTTCATTTGTTGATGAGTTGGTGGTTTGATTGATTGAGTTGCTTGATTGGTTAGAAGGTTGAGGGGATGGTTAGTTGGTTGGTTGGTTGTAGGCTGGATTAATTGGTTAGCTATATTAATTAATTAGCTATAAGGTCAGTTTGTTGGTTGGTTGGTGAGCTGGTGAGTTACTTGGATGTTGCTTGGTTAGAACATTGGCTTGTTAGCTGGTTGATGGGTGGTAGGAGGGTGGGTTGGTTGGTTGGTTGGTTTATTTGATCGATGGTTTACTATGCTGGATAGACATGGTACAAGCTAAAGCACTGAGCTGCACCTTGCTGGTTCTGTCTCCTGTGATAGAAGCTCCTCTGTAAAAGAGTTGGGGCAAAAAGATGCTAGGAAGCAAGAGAATGATGATAACAACCTTAGAGTGAGTGTAGTTGGAAGTTTTCCTGTGTCCTATCCGGCCACTCCAACCCCAAAAAACACACAAATGCTTATATTAATTATGAACTGTATGGCCATCAGCTCAGACTTACTATCGACTAGCTCTTACACTTAAATTAAACCATAATTTTTATCTATGTTTAGCCATGTGGCTTGGTACCTATTTTCAGTTTTGCCTTCACATCTTGTTTCCTCTGTGTCTGGCTGGTGACTCCTGACTCAGCCTTCCTCTTCCTAGAATTCTCCTCATCTGCTTGTCCTACCTATACTTCCTGCCTGGCTACTGGCGAATCAGCATTTTATTAAACCAGTGTACAATACTATTATCCCACAGCATTTTCCTTTTTATGTCTAATAAAAAGGGAAGGTTTTAACTTTAACATGGTAAAATTACATATAATAGAACAGTTATCAAGCAAGAACTACAGTTACAATATCCAGTCTATTTGTATTGTATTTGGCAAAATTAAAGAAAATTTTCTCTCTATTCTATATTTGTGAGTCTAAAGTTTTATATCTAACTTATCTTTTATCATAACCAAGGAAAAGTATAACTATCTAGTCTTCAACTACATCAAAGACCTCAGAAGGATATAATATTACCTAAGTAAACAGGAAGAGCATTTTAAGTAATTTGCAAAAATCTAGAATGACTGAGACAGCTGGCTACCTGGACAGTTACCCAAGGTTCTTTTGTAACACTGGGGCTCCATTCTTCAGCCTACAGGCCTAGAGTCTCTCAGCTGCTTCTCTCTGTGTCCTGTAGAATGTCTGCCAGTTTCTTCTGTGAAGGAGGAACCTAAAGGACCATCTCAACTTGCAAAATTTGGTGGTTTCTTTCCTATGGGTCTTGCATGTCCAGTCAATATAACATCCTATCAAGCAGTCAAGGCAAGGGTACTTTTTTTGCCCAGTGGCTAACTTTTGCCACAAAGAAAGCAAACTCCGTAATGAGTTTCTTCAATGCCCATTATTTTCCTTGAAGTATTTGGTGCTGCCAGAAACAGACGTGTCACATTGTCCAGAAAAGACTAAGTTCTTCAAACATTTTAAATGCCATATTTTGTAGGTCTTTGAAGTATTTGAATATTACCTACCTAACTGAAATATATCTATGTATATTGTATATCCAGAAAACTTAGCTAACATAACTATAAGTTTGATTATCAAAGAAGACTAATTATTAATCTATATTTCTTAATTATACATTATAATTTCAAATGAGCTGCACAAACATAATACATTAAACAAGGGTAGAAATATACATACAGTATAACAAAATTAACTTTAAATTTATATCAATAAACTGAAATCCATAGCAATGTAAAACATTTTTTAAACAATTTGTTGCTCTTTAAAAGTAGATTCAATAATCTACCCTTTTATCCTAATGTATCTATATTCTATATTTCTATGTCATATCCCCCTTTCTTCTTTCAGAAAGAGATTGACTATGACCAATAACAATTTGTAGCCAACAACCTAAACAAAGACAAACATCTATAATTCAGTTTTTGGGAATTTGGGTATAGTTTGCTAGGCTACTTCCTGCTAATAGAGGGCTCTGGCAGTTTTATGGGGATCCTGAGAAAATTTGAGATAATGTTCAAGTTCTGGAAAGACCAGCTATAACCTTTGTTGATAGGTAGCATCTGTTAAGGTTCAGGAGGTCTGGCTTGATCAAATCTAATCCATGTTAATGAAGAACAAATCAATAGCCTTTTGATTCCTGTGGAAATAAAATCAGATCCTTCTCCCCAAAGTAAGATATCTTTAGATCTAAATTTTGAAGTCAAAATGCCAATATTTAAAATATGCATATTGGTTTAACTGAGCAGCCTTTACAATCAAATGTCTTTCTGTGGTTAAAAATATCAAAGACAACACAATCCAGATTTTCTGTGTAATATCTATCTTTATGTAGCTTATTTTTAATACTACCTTTACTGTTTCTTTACAGACTTTATTTTTTAAAATCATTTCTTTATATAACTGTCTATATTCATTTTCTTCTCTCTTCCAAGCCTAGTATATTTTAACACACACTGTAAACCATTTAAAATCTTGTTGCATCTGAATCTGCCTTATTGTGAATCCATTGCTTTAAACTGCAGCATTACTAGGACTGAAGTGGCAGCTTTGGCTGCTAGCTCTGCCCACCTCAGCTTTTCAACATGATGGAAGTATGTTCATCACCACCTCTGGGTGAAGCATGCTTATCACTGAGTCTGTCAAGCAGTGGGTCTATGCTTCCATCCAGTTTCATATAGCCCCAAAACCTTTTCTTTTTTTCCCTTTTTTTCTTTCTGTACTAGCAAAGGCTAAATCCACCATGCACATGCACCACACTGTGCAGCTTGGAAATGCCTTTCTGTACTGCAGTGAGAGTCCACAGCCATGCCACTTAGCTTATGGCAGCTGGCAGCCAGCTCCATCTCACAGGCAGCTGTCTATCAGGAGATGACAACAGCTCTTTGTGCTGCTGCTGGCATGAGACTATGAGACCAGGAAGGCTAGTGTGGCTCCATTTCTGTACATTCAGAATCCTTAAACTTCCTTGGGTCTATATGGCTCAATGCCACAAGTTGGGCACCAAATGTAGTTGGAAGGTTTCCTGTGTCCTGCCTGACCGCTCAGACCCCAATAAACACACGAAGGCTTATATTAATTATGGACTGCATGGCCATTTAGCTCAGACTTATTATTGACTAGCTCTTATACTTAAATTAAACCATAATTTTTATCTATGTTTAGCCATGTGGCTTGGTACCTATTTTTAGTTTTGCCTTCACATCTTGCTTCCTCTGTGTCTGGCTGGTGACTTCTGATTCAGCCTTCCTCTTCCTAGAATTCTCCTCATCTGCTTGTCCTACCTATACTTCCTGCCTGGCTACTGGCCAATCAGCATTTTATTAAACCAGTGTAAAATACCATTATCCCACAGCAGGTCAGATCATTTCTGAATCAGCATAGGGGCTGGCTTTGAGGTGAGTGAAGAAGCAGCCTAGCTAGACTATAAGCAGACAAAAGAGGGACAGAACAAGCAATGCTCCATTCTCCATCTCAGCTACCATTGTTAGAGACACTGTCTTCTCCAGCTACAAGGACTTGGACCTATGGCCCTCAAATCTCAGAAGTAAATCTTGGACATACAGAGGCTCAAGGCTTAAGAAAGGCTAAAAAATATGCAGATGGGATAACTAACCTCAAATAGTATCTTGACCAATCCTTCCTCTCCACAATTCTCTTAATGACTTTTCTTAGATGTAAAAGGTGATGCCCCAATTGGCTATGGTTTGACAATGCTATGATTTGTCTACTTCCTGGTGTTGGTCACACACACATACACATACACACACACACATACATACATACATACAAACACACACACACACACGCATGCACGTACACACATGAACACGTACACACACACATACAACACCATTTATCAATGGCCCCACATCTCGGGGGGAGGAGGGATAGGTTTACCAGAGAACATAACTGGATATTTGAGTTGTGTGGCTATGCCAAAAGAAAATAACAGCAGCATTCTAGAATGCAAATTCTATCAGATGTGTAAATATTAGACCAGAGGAACAAGACTTTCAAATTAACCCACTCAACATATGAAAGAAGATAGAAAAAGATAATAGTGATCAGAGAGGAAAAAAAAACAAAGCAACCACAAAAGGAGCAGAAATACTGCATGTGTGAAACAGGATGATTTATATAATGATCAGAACAGCTGAGACAATTGGTTGAAGAGTAATCAATGGAAAAGGGAAATCAAGGATATTTCTCTAAAGGAAGAATTCTTTAGTGAACCACTGAAGTAAAAGAAAGATAATGGAAAGCAAGTCACAGAAGCTCATGTCTGTCATCCCCGCACTTGGTAGTCTGAATCTAATAAGAATCTAATGTTTAATTCCAGTCTAGGCAACATAGTGAGTTCCAGGACAGCTTGTGCTACATAGTGAGACCCTGTCTCAGCATCAGCAGTGAAATTAATAAGGTACATATCGAAACAGATGTACTAAAATCCAAGTAAGAGTTCCAGAGACTGTGAATAAAAATGTTTTTTTTTTAAATTGAGAAAACAATAAGAGATAAAGGTCCAGCCATTTAAGAGAATGAAAATTCAAAATGAAAGGGCAAGAAAGTTGGAGACAGCTTAGTGTGTACAAATGCTTGAGGCACAAAATGAGAACCTAAGTTCAATCCCCTCAAACCCATAAAAAACCCAGATGTGGAGGAACAAGCTTGTAATTACAACACTAGAGAGATAAAGATGGATGTGCCCCTGATAGTCATTCTCCAGCCAGCCTAACTGATGTGTTCTGGGGCAGGTAAGAGATTCTGTCTCAAAAAAACAAACAAAAAACAAACAAACAAACAAACAAACAAACAAACAAAAACAAGGTGATGGCATCTGAGCAACAATATCCAAGGTTGTCTCCTGGCCTCCACATGCACTGCACACATGAACACAAAGTGTTGGAAGAGCAGAGAGAAAAAGTAATGAAGGATCATACCTAGGCACGTCCTGGTGAAATGTGAGATCTTCTTAATACAGAAGAGAAAACAGAGTGATTCCAAGTTGAATTAGACAGAGACACAGATCTCTTAGATTCAAACCCTAGCATGACCTGAGCCCTTGTGTCCACCCAATAGTGGGGTGCTTGCTATACCATATCTCCTATTGTTTTTCATCCCAAGTCACAATTTGCCAGGTAAGTTTCCTCTTGGATTCTTAGACATATGGCTCCTCTTCCTCTATGAGCACCAAAAGGGTAGAAAACTCTACCTTTTTTGTTCCCAAAAGTAAGAGGAGCACATGGCTGCCACTGAATAATTACTTGTCAGATCAACTGATTTATACTTCACTCTGAGTACTCACTGCTCAGTGGCCAAATGTAGCCCAGCTGGTATCCTCAGCTACATACTAACATTGCACCTCCCTAGATCCAGCCCTACTCATCCTCCAGGACCATCCCAGGTTAGTTTCTCTCATGAACCAAATGTCCAGATTTGAAATACACTTCTCCTACCATCCTTCTGTCCCATCTGTCTACTCAATACCATTGTTAGTCTTCGTGACTTTAACATTTGCCTGAAATAGATCAAAACCAGAGAAAGAAAGGCTTGTGGTCTGACAGACCAGTCTCCTGGCTCCCTAACCAGCTTCTCTGTCTTACATTATACTTCCTGATAAGACACTCATGCATGCAAGTTGACAAAGCAGATCATTTCTTTAGCTTGAGGAGCATAGATATCTGTGAAATAAGAAAGCCACTGATGTCTTCTTCCTCTGGTGGTGTTAGTTCTAAAATCAAATCGATAACAGTTCCATCCCAACTTTAATGCTGACTCGCTTGGTGACCTTCAGGAGTCTCACTTCAGTCTGGGCCACAGCTGCCTCCCCTTTTAAAGGCCTGTATTGAGCAAGAGAAGGAAAGCAGGTCACTGTGGCATTTGACATTGCTTTCTTCCTGAAGCTTCTTATTGAAGGGACTTCTATGAGTTCTGAGTCTATGTACCCTGCTCACTACTGGACGTCCATACAGTGTGGGAGGTACTCAGTAGATCCTTGTTGACTAAATGAGTGAGTGAATGAACAATGAAGGAATAAGAACTTTCAAGTTTTGACTATACTAACACATCAGTGGGACAATTAGACTGTACAGGTCATTTGTTAGTTTGGAATATGCCATGGAAATGAAGCAAAGGGATTCCTCCTGTCCTCTTACCAGATGCCTGAGAATTTTTATCCATGGATTTAGGGAAGCCAAGCTCACCATGTCAGGAGAATGTCTAAACTCTCAGGAAATGAGTATGCTGTCATGCCACACAATCTCAGCTTCTAATACTTAACATTATAAGTTCTGCTAATAACTCCAGGTCACCTGTCTGGGGAAGAAAGATAAGGATTTTAAAATTTAGCACATTAGCATGTGTAATCTACCACGAATACTTTTGACTCTGAGAGAGATTTTTAATTTGCTTCCCCCTAGTTGGCCCCTGAGAACAGTTATTTCCAGAGATGCTAATGGAGAGTCCTGATTGCAATATGGCTTCACTTGAGAACCTTTATGCCATTTCATGAAGAGCAGGTCTCCATACATACAGCCAAGATAAGCCTCTTCCCTTGAGGAAGTAAATGTCCCTGGAAAGACACACAAGCAATAACAGCCTTAGGTCTGAATCTGACTTCTGCTAGCAGTCATCTGTGTAACTTTCTGCAAATTGTATTACTTCTGTGTCCAACTATTCGTCCATGTATCCATGCTCTCATCAGTTCACTTAAATAGTTCTGGCTTAACACTAATGCTTCTATAACGCGTAGCAGATTAAAGACGTCCACCCATTCTTTGAACTCCCTCTGCTCAGGAGCTGCACTGCATGTATATTTCGGGGACCATTGTCTCTGGAAGCACTGCATGAACTTCTCTGGGGCCACCACATGGGTGAGGACAGACACTGCAGCTATTTTTGTGGGCAATTCCAGCTGAGTCCAACCTTCCAACTACCCTCACCAGGACACGGGACATGCCAACGAGTGGCCCATCTTAGAAATGGACTCCCTCCCCTGAGCTGCTCCAGTAGATGCTATGTTGATCAGTGATTGACTACCCAGATGAGACTTTTGCTGTCTCCCCAAATTCCTGGCCCCAAAGTCATGAATAAGATAAAATAGCTGTGCTAAGTCACAAAATTTTAAAGCAATTTGCTAAATAACAAGAGACTGTCAAGATGTCTTTTGTACAGGGAGCATCAGAGCACATCTTGATTCAATCTGAGGTCTTTGCTCTTGGGTTTTTCTTGTTTGCTGTTCATTTGGAGAACCTATGCCTGCAGATAAAAATCCAAAGGGAAGAGGAGATTAGAAAAAGAGGAAGATCAAACACAAACATATCATTTGAAAGAGGAAATGAAAATAGCTAGTGACATTGTCTTTTTATTTTACCAATGAAAGAAATGCAAGTTGAAACTGAAGTGCATATTCCTTCACCTATTAGGACAGATTCCTTTAAATAAAAATCATCTAGTCTTCTGAAGGGAAGTGGGACATCAGAAACCAACACATATGGCCACAAGAAGTAAAACTTGGGTACAATATTTCTTGAAAACAAACTCACTGGAATATTTTAGATTTTGGAGGTTGCTTCTAGAAAAAAATAATCTGACAGGTAGACAAAGACTTGCATTCAAAATATATTCATTACCATGCCATTGATAATATTAAAATATTGTGGTTTTTTAAATTCATAAATGTTGGGTTTCAGGGAATAGCTAAGTAAATTGAATTCCCTCCACAAGATGGAAGATTGTAGCATCATTGTAAATGATGCTTATGAAGTGTTCCTAACAACATGGGAAAATGCTTAATGACATAACGTTAAGTAAAAGAGCAAGATAGAAAAGGGTTATAAAGTATGATTTCAACTACTTTAAACACTATAAAAAGTCTGGAAGGAAATGCAATAAAATGTTAATAGTGTTTATCTGTGGGGAGGTGGGATTATGGGGAGCTGTTTTTCTTATTTACTCTATGCCCTGGTTTCAACATTGGGCACACATTACTCCTGACATCCAAAGTGGGTTTTCTTCTTTTAATAAGAAAAGGGATGGTCAACAGTGCTAAATCTCCTGTCCAAGTTTGGAGTCATGAAAATGAAGAGTTATTGGCAAGATTTTAGGAATCTTGGAATTGACAGTCTGCTATAATACAGACCTTTCAGTGTGAGGTTTACTTTTGTCCATGTCTATGATAGGAACAATATTTGCAGAGTCTGTGGATGGTGTGAACACAGAGTCTGTTTCCCCAGCAAGGCTTGATTTGATCAATAAACCTTGCCTCACTCCCAGAGGTAGTTCAGAACTCATCATGTGAGACCTGTATCATATGGAGAAGCCTCAGTCCATGGAGGCAAATGGAAATAGGTCAGAGTCCAGGTCCTCAGACTTGAAGTGATATAGTCCTTGAATTTCAGATACCAGGCATCCATATCTGAGGCATCTTGAGCACTTGCTTGGGGATTTATTTTGTGGCAGTTTCACACAGAATTATTTATAAAGTAAAGTAGCAGAACTTCCCAAGTGTTAAGAATTAAAGAATCTTGGGACTATAGAAAGTTGTTATTATCCTGCATGTAGCACAAAGCAATGAGATACAGAAGCAGAAAGAGTGGGGTGCCTTACTCAAGGTCAGCCAATCAACCATGAAAATCAGAACTAGGATCCAGAACCCTGTCCTCAGTGCTGTCTTGTAGTGGGTAGCTGTTCCAACTTTGACCTGGAAGTACTATCCCCATTGAGGCTTCTGGTAACTTTCACACCTATGAGATGAGGCCGAGACAGGAGCCCTTAAGACTCCTGTTCTGCCGGCTCTCTTGGTTCCAGGATCCTGGATACTGAAGGTAAACCAAGCAAAAATTCTCCAGAGAATACCACTGGACTGCACTTCACCTCTCCCAGATCCTGTATCCTATTCCTTTACTTGTAAGTTACCCCACAAAATACACCTCCCTTTTAACTACATGGAGTTGCCTTAATACTTCCACCAACACTGTCTTCCCCTCAGCCTGGATAGGTATTGGCAGACATTCAGCTTGTTAGTCCCTTTGCTTATTTATTACCCATATCTCCCTGTAAGGACATAGACTTTTATCATTGTCACATATATTCAACCAACCAATATTTGTTGGAGGGATAGATGGATTGATGATGACCTGAGAGAATGCTGCAGTGGAGAGTCCATGGCATTTTGTGTCATGGTGATCTGAGATCAAATCCCAGCACTACCACTTATCAGCTATGTAATCTCAATCAAATCATTCAATCTCTCTGAATCCTTGTAAAATAGTGGTGACATCTCAGAAGAGGTTCTAAAAGTGAAATGAAATAATGTAGAAACAAAATATTTCATTGACTTCTAGCCGCTTCATTAATTGCTAACTATACATTATTGTGTCTCCATCTTCCCATGAAATCGAGTCTATTTCTAACCAAATGTTATTTTGTCTTCTCCCTCCCATGAGACCACAGTCTAAGACATGCCTGTTGACACCCGAGTCTGAACTTGGAGGTTTCAGTTTCACGAAGATTTCATATGTTCATATGTGACAAACTCCTCTGCATATTTCAGGACACATTCAGATGTTACATCTACCAAAATAAATATAGGCTCATTCTGTGGAGTTTATTATCAACTAAGTATTATCAGGTGGCCAGAGATGAGGAAATTTGGTCTTTGCTTTCATTTTCATGCAGAAAGAACTCATCCACTTCTAACCGGTGGGGAATAGTACACACAACCACAGCTCCCCAGGTTAGAGGAGGGGTAACAAGACACAGTGGCTGTGAAACAAAGAATTCCAGAGACCTCAAACTTTCTGTTTAGTTGGGATCTTCAGGAGATATGCTCCACGTGCTTAAACTTCCCACACTCCTGGCTGAGATGAAGTACCTACCACTTCTTTCTCAGTGATTCTGGCTATAGGCCTGTGGATTCACTTTATTTGAGGTTCAGTGGTGATGTCAAAACTAGAAGACCCTCAAAGAAGAGAGATCTTGCTGTGTGATCAGCATCGAAGTATATCTCCTGGGAAAGGTGGCCCTTCACCTAGACCAAGGATGACATACACAAGTCACTTGTGCCTCCACCCACCTACCTCATCCGGTCCCAGGCACATTCTTCAGTGACTTCAGTATCCTTCTCAAATCCTGAGACATTCTCGGGAGTCAGACTGGCAGGTTTTTGATAGCATGCTTATTTCTTGTCCCTGAGCCATTCTGACTTGGGATAAATCTGGACAATAGCAAGATACAGTAAAAAAGGATAAGATTTCCAATCACACAGACCAGTTAGAGTCTTATGATTTTCTGCTTGCCCTCTGTTTCAGTACTAGCTCAACTGTTGCTCAGAAAGTCTCTTCTGTCTTCATTTTGTTTATTTCTTTAAAAAATACTTCTCTGGTATTTAGTATGTATATTCTTTCTTTAGGAATTTATGAATTTTAATTCATCTGTTCATGCAGAGAAAATTCTCTGAACACAGGAAAAGTAAGCAAGAAATTAATACCTAAACAGAAATATCTGCTGGAAAATCCTCTGTACTTTGAAGTAAAGAAATGCATTTTTGAATAATGCATAAATCAAATAAATGAAACTTGAAGTTAAAATATTGTTTAGCTAGATGATAATGAAAATATTGCATGTAGAACTGTACCAGATGCAGCTAAAAGTATACAATGAGGGAAATGTATAGTCTTAATTTTTTGTAACTTTAGGCCTAAAAGGCTCCATATCTGTTACCTAAGTTCTCATCCTAAAGAGGTTAGGAAAAGACAGAAAAACAAAATGGAAGAAACCAGAAATAGGAAATAAAGAGCTAATTAACACAAAGACCTCCCACAATGTGTAGAGGACAATGTGTAGAGAGTGAGAAATTTTGAAACTCTTCATCCTCAATGGGATGTCTTTATCAAGTCCTTCCCCTCAAGACTCAGGAAACTAGGTAGAAAGTTTATAAGAGCCAGAGGTGGTGGATGACATTAATGAAACAGCATCTTCCAGACACAATGGTGTAGATGCACATATGAACTCACAGAGACTGTGACAGCATACACATGACCTGCACAAGTTCAAACTGTAAAAACCCAGCACTCAGAAGAGCAGGTGGGCACAAAGTCCCAAGCCTAACCAAGAAACTGTTTGCAACTCCTAGCTGCTAAGGAAAAGGAAAACCAGTTTTCTCCAGTGGAGTGTCACTTGGCACATCATCCACACTCCAGGGCAGCCAAAACAAAAAGGACTCCATGGTTTGGTTTTGGTGTTTTGTTTTGTGCATTTTCTGTTTTGGTTTGGCTGTTTTTTTTTTTTTTTTTTAATTTTATTTCACTGGTTTCATTTGTGTGTTTTGAATTTTTATTGTTTGTTTCTTGTTTTTGAGAGAGAGAGCATGAAGTGTGATGATGGTTAGGGAGTTAAAGAGGATCTGGGAGTATGGGAAGAGTTGGAGGAAGGAAAAGAACACGATCAAAATGTATTGCATAAAAATCAATTAAAAAGCATCAGAAATTACAGAAGGTCTCTGCTTGGGGCTGGAGAGATAGCTTGATGGTTAAGAGTACTTGATAGTCTTACAGAGGACATGGGTTTGGTTCCCAGCAAATAGTCCTGACCACTGCTAATCAGACCTCTGTTCCCAGCCAGACTGGACAACCTTTAGTTCCTGGAACATGCTCTTTCCTCTTTCACCATTAGACCTTACAAGCACTTTCCCCTGCTCTTGGACAAGCATCCATCCCTCTTGAGCCTTACATAGAAGCGAAGATATCCTCACCAATTTTCCCAGTGTTAGGAGTGGAATCACACAAAAATCTTATAGAAGAAGCAATTTGGAAACAGACATACAAACCAGGAGAATGTCATATGACCATCATGGCAGACATTAAGGCTATGGGACTCCAAGACCTAAGTTCTGATCTCTCTCAAGCTGGTCCCGAGTACTGCAAACTGATGTCATGTGTCTCTCTGTAACCATTATGCTAAAGACCCCAGCATTTACTCTGGTTCAAAAGTTCCCAATATGTAATCATTCATATGTTAATATAAATGAAAGAATGTGAAGAGGTAAATGCTGGGGATATCACTCTGCTCTTGTCTCGCCTATATTTCCTGCCTGGCCACTGGCCAATCAGAACTTTATTTACACAGAGTGATAAAGTGATAAAGTTCTGATTGGCCAGTGGCCAGGCAGGAAATATAGGCGAGACAAGAGAGAAGAGAATTCTGGGAAGTAAAAGGTTGGGGGGAGACACCGCCAGCCGCCACCATGAAAAGCAACATGTAAAGACACTGGTAAGCCACAAGCCATGTGGCAAAGTATAGACTAACAGAAATGGGTTAATTTAAGATAGAAAAGGTAGATAACAAGCAGCCTGCCACAGCCATACAGTTTGTAAGCAATGTAAGTTTCTGTGTGCTTTCTTGGTTGGGTCTGAGCGACTGTGGGACTGGCGGGTAAGAGAGATTTGTCCTGACTATGGGCCAGGCAGAAAAACTCTAACTACAGGTAAATAACAGTCAGAGATAAGAAGCACATCCAAAGCAGAGTAGCTAGGACTCAGACACATTGTTCCCAAAGGTGTGAAGCTCTCTGGCTAATTTGGAGGCAACTATGAAGACTCAGAGCAGGTTTGGTGGGGGTTGTGGGCCAATTGATTCAGGCTATACTTTGTGGGAAAAAGCAATATTCCTCCCTAGGAGCCAGAAGTCAAGTACTGCAGAATATGGAATGCTGAGAACTGGATATGACAGAAAGGGTTTCGTCTGGGTTCAAACGTCAATAAAATCACCAAAATCCAGACTCTGAGTGATCTGACATAACTAATTTTCTGGTTTGATTTAAAAGATACTTCAATAAGAGAAAGTTGATGGGAGAAGGCATCTACATGTAGAAGAGTAGTCAAGCTGTCGGCCTCTGTGAATGTGGGATCCCAATTCAAACATCAAATTAAAGAAAAAGACATGGGGAAATGTGGACAAAAGTAGGTTTGGGACAAACTAAGAAATTATCATTAATTTCATTTAGGAGCCATAATACCATAACAGTATTTGCCTCCAAGTCCTTGTGTTCTAGAAATTCCATCAAAAATGTTACAATGAAACACTGAAAAATAATAATAATCGGCTTCATTATTTACATGGTGGGTAATATCTGGCAAACTACATGATTTCTTCAAACCTCAATTTCTTTGTCTGTAAAATTGGCATTATGGTTTCTGAGGCAAAATGTCTAGCCTCTTGAAAGCTCTATGGAATTGGTAGAGCTAATTCCCACTGGAACTCAGATCTTCTCATTAGCCTGGAAGCACAGAATGATCCATCTGGGGCCTTCCAAAGACAAAGGAATCTGATTCTCAAGGAAAGCCCACTGAAGCTCAGACTGAAAGTCTCTTCAGCCTAGGGTGGCTCCCAACCAAGGCCAAGTATACCACATTTTCCCAAGCTCTGTCTCACTCTGAGAAAGCCAAGGCATGTATATGGCTTGTAATACCCTTGATGACAGCTTCTTCCCACTCCTAGTACCCTTTGCAAAGCCACTCAGTGCCATGATCAGGCAGAGAATGAACATCCCCAAGGAACACCAGTCTGATAGTATGGTTATAATTCAATTGGCTTCCTTCGCCTTCTGGGGCTGCTCTGTCCTGTCCCTCTGGTCATATTACCTGTCAGGTCCCCAGGATCACAAACACTTCTCAAAACAGCCTTTGATTAAAATCCAGTGAAGCTGAAAACCAAGCCGGGAGCACAGGAGGAAGAAATTGCAACTACTGCCTCAGGGAAGTCAGCTTAATTCACTCTGCACTAGGGAGAGGCCATCACCAGGTACAGAGCTTAGATAGCAGGAATAGACATATCTGAGCAGCTATAATATAATAGGCCTGCCAATTACATTCTCCAAATTGATTACAAGGGGGGAGAGAATGGGCTCTTACTTTCAAAAAGTGAAAATAAAAATATCTAGATAATGTCAAAAGGAGGTGGCCCATAAGAAGAAGAAAAAGAAAAAAGAAGAAGAATGATGTTCTTATGTTCTGGGTCTTGATCTAAATGCCTCCGCCATGTTGTCCCCTTTATCTGCCAGAGGTACATGTCAAGACCCCCAGTGGAAGTTTGAGGTCATGGACAGTACTGAGCCGTAAATATGCTATGGTTTTTCCTATATATACACAGCTATGACAAAATTTAACACAGAGATTGCATGTGGTAAGAGCTAGACTATAACTTATCATAAAATAGAACTATATGCTATAATAAAATTGCAACCTTACTACACTTGTACCTTAGCCATTACTAAATAAATGAAAGACTCCCAAAATGCAAGCAGTGTACTACCACAGTTGATATCCTGGGTAGCATATACTGCATGAACATGCTGTGTAAAAGGATGATTTGTGGTCCAGGCGGGTAGGAGTGGGAAGGCTTGAGATTCTGCCACTCTACTCAGAATGACATATCATTTCAATTTTGTGTGTTAGGACTACAGAGACAGTTCTGTGGTTAGGAGAACTGGCTGCTCTTCCAGAGGATCTGGGCTCGGTTCCCAGCACCGACATCAGACAGCTTACAACTGCCTCTAACTCTAGTTTCAGGGACTCTGATATCTTCTTCTCGTCTCCATGAGTATTAGATGCACAAGATACATGTAGTACCCTCAAGCGCGTGACACACACACACACATACACACATCAAATACCTATATAACATGCATACATACATAAGTTGTTAATCTTGGGAATGGTTTATTTCTGGAATTTTCCATCTAAAATTTCTGACTACAGTTGAGCACACTTAAATACAATATTGGAAAGTGAAACCATAGATAGAGGGAAAGCATAATGTCCTAATGGCACCGTTTTTCCACAGATGGAGCACAATGATATGAATGTATCCCCATAGAAAATGTGTTGGAAATTTAAAGCCCAGTTCAATGTGATGGGAGGTGGGGCCTGATGTGAAGGATTTAGGCCATAAGGGAGGATGCCTAGACTCATGCTGCTATGACAGCAGTGAGTTTACCATACAAGAAGTGAACACCTCCTCTGTCAATGTCTGCCACGGCAGAGCATTTACCAAATACCGACATCTTGATATCAACCCAGCCTCCACAACAATGAGTTGTCATAGATTACCCAGTCTGCTGGAGATTAAGGGGACACTGAAGCTCCTTGTGGAAGACACTTCTTCTCCTGCACACATTCTGCTGGCACTGAAGAACCTGAAAGCCACAGCTTAGTGGGGAACACAGATGACACCCCACACTCCCATTCATTAAGCCTTAGCACAGAGAAGCAAGTTAAAATGAAGGCTGATTTGAAAGGGGAACAGGCTGCTGCAATCTTTTTACCTGTTTTTTTTTTTTTTTTTTGCTTAAGTTGATAGCTGTCATTTATTTTTATTGACACTTGATTTTGATGTGTTATAGTATTGTACATTTCATTTTATATGTTTTAGTCAACCAAATTATTATTTTTGAGATGAAATGACAGAATTGTCTCTAGAGCTATTTTTAAGAACTTACATGATTTGAGCTGCTCCAAAAAATAAGTAATTGTGAATTTACAGTGCTTTAAACCTACACTCCTTTTATTCTCATTGGAAGGTTTCTGAAAAATAGCTCTGGAGAATGTGGTCTTTCATAGGAAAGAAGCTGCCTCTAAGACCAGACCAGGCTAGATTGTTCCCATTCTACAGTGAAGATGACCACGAGGGTGGGGTTGGGGTGGCAAAAAGCTGGGTCTGACTGCAAAGCAAAGCACTCTCCCACTAGCAGTGAGAGCCATGCTCTCCCTGGTACTCCACCCCACTGATAGTTCTAGAAAAAAAAAATGAAGAAATCAGGATCCAGAGGAGCACTTTCTAAGTAGACTAAAAGCTAGAATCTTTGAGAAAATTAGAGGAAAGGAAGGTACTGTATAGGATCAAGATTTAATAAAAGAAAAACCTTAGAAGATAATGAGTATTTTGAAACAATCAATTAGAAGAAAAAAAGAGAGTAGCCTTGAAAAATACATACATTACAAAATTTTTTCCACACAAACATAAAATATAAGCACATCAGAAAAAAATCAATATTATTTATGTGAATATCAAAATTTTAAGATTTTAGCTAAATTATAATGTCCTTGTAGTATCATTTATTCAAGCAGTATTTATCCTGATTATTTAAGAATGATTTAACCTTTAAAATTTTTATAATTTTGATCCTGATTTGTGTTCTCTTAATTAAGAGGGTTCTTCCCAACAAAAGAAAACTATCAACAGAATCAACAGACAGCCTACAGTATGGGAGATCTGCCAGCTATAGTTCACACAGGAGGTTAATATATAGAATACATAAAGAAGTGCAAAATTAAAAATGGTAAAACAAGCTGCCACTCAACTGGGCTTCAATGTGAACAAACAGCTCTCAAAAGACAAAATACAATGTCTAATAAACAGTTTTTAAAATATTCACCATCTTGAACCTTTAGAGAAATTTAAGTTAAAACTACATTGAGATTCCATCTCACCCAAGTCAAAATGGCCACCATCAAGAAAACAATTGACAACAGGCTGGGGAGATAGCTTAGTGGTTAAGGGCCCTTGCTGTTTTTCCAGAGCATGCAAGTTCAATTCCCAGCACACATATGACGGCTAACAACTGTCTATAATTCCAGTCCCAGGTAATCTGATGCCCTTTTCTGGCCCCTGTGGATACCAGGTAAACATGGGGTATACAGATATACATGCAAGCAAAACACCCATATATATAAAATAAAAAATTAAAAAGGTAAAAAACAAAACAGGAAAACACAACAAACAATAATGAATGTTGGGGAAGATGTGGGAAAAGAAGAATACTTACCCACTGCTGGTGGGAGTGTGGACTAGTATAGCCATCAATGAGGAGGCTTGTCAAAAGACTGAACCTAGAGCTAACATATGACCCAGGTATAATACTCCTGAACATACACAGGAAAGAACTTTATTCAACTAGTTGACTGTTAGTGTTAGTTGTCAACTTGACAGAATCTAGAATCACCTGGGACATATGGCCTCTGGGCATGCCATTGGGGCACTATCTTGATTAGATTAATTGAGGTGGGAAGACCTACCCATTATGTGTGGCACCATTCCCTAGATGGGATCCTAAACTATATAAATGGGAAAAAGGGAACTAAGCATCTATATCTAGTCATTGCTTTCTCGTTCACATGAGAAAGATTCATTCATATGAATGAGATATGACCAGCTCCCCCAAGCCCCTCTGCCTTGACTTGTTAGGGTCCAAGAGAATTCCCCAAGAAAGACCAACAGTCTTGTATGCAATTTAGCAAGAGTGTTTATTTCCTGCATGATGGGGTGGCAAATAGTGACCCTGAAGTGGGGTTGCAAGCTCCTTTTAAGCAGAGTTAGGGGAATTCGGGAGAGAAGGGATTAATCTGGTGCTGATTGGTGGAGGAAAGATTAGTCTGGGAGTTGATTGGTGGGAGGCTGTATTGGTTAGGGGCCCTTTGGTGGTGGTGGTGGCGGGAATGGGCGGGGCGGTCTAGTGTCTAGGGGCTTGTTGATCAGAGAGTAGGGAAAGATATCTTTAGCTAGAAGAAGTCTGGGGGAAGGACATCTGCTGAGCCAGCAGAAGGGGTTTGGGGGCCTACTGAGCTGACAGGAGGCTGGGGGCAGGGGCAACTGTTTATTGGTTTTCCTAAGAATTGCTTGCTCAGCTCCAGCCCGTTCTAGTGAACCAAAACGAAAGCCTGGTCCATGCCAAGGCTGCCAGGGGAGCCTGTTAGGGTCCTGGCTTGGCCATCCAGTCCTTTCAGACTTTTTTGCAATGGTGATTTTATCTTTGAATTCCAATACAGAATAAGCCCTTAAGTTACTTTGTCAAAGCATTTTATCACGTAACAGGAAAAAAAAAAAAATTAAATAAGTCATCCAGAAAGTGAATAATGAAATTTTCAGGAAAATTGATGAAACTGGAGAACATTACATTAAGCAATGTATCACAGGTTTAGCAAGATGAATACAATATGTCTCTTTCCTAGGTGAAGTAAATATGAGTAAAAAGAAAGGGGCCCATGGAAGCTGGGGGGCGGGGGTGGAGGAGAGGATTAAGGAAAGGAGTGGGAAAGACAATAGAGTGGAAGAGGAGACACAGGACAAAAGGGTACAGCAAGAAAGGGAGGCGGGGTGTGAGGGGGGAAACCCTGGAGTGTGCAAGGCAGAGAAGCTGAATGAAATATGTGTTCATATGTGTGATGTTTTGAAAGAAAATGGCCCCCAAAGGGAGTGGCACTATTAGGAGGCACAGCCTTGTTGGAGGAAGTGTGTCATTGTGGGTGAGGCTTTGAGGTCTCTTTTTCTCAAGCTTCCCTCAGTGTGAAGTCAGTTGACTTCCTGCCTCCTGCAGCAGTCTCAGCTCTAGCACCATGTCATCCTGCATTGCAGCCTTGCTCCCCGTCATGATCATAATGGCCAGAACCTCTGAAACTCGAAGTGAGCCACCCATAATCAAATGTTTTCTTTATAAGAGTTTCCGAGGTCATGGTGTCTCTTCAGAGCAATAAAACCCTGAACTAAGACAATATGGAAACCTAGCACTTTGTGAGATAATCACAAAACAAGAAAATTATTTTAGTCTACAATTTAGCCTTTCAGTAGAATTTTTAAGCTACATGGTACCTGAACAGATAGGGATGAAAGTAGTTTATAAATACTGCATGTTTATAATGAAAAAAAAAAAAACAAACAAACTAAAGCATCTCAAAATTAAACAGACTTCTTTAACCTGTCAAATATCCCTCCACTCAAAACCTACAGCAAACATTACAACGGTGAAGCAGAAATAGCTCTTTTAACGTTCAGTGACAAATAAAGAAGACTGCCATCATAACTTCTACTGAACCTGAACTGAAGATCTTTCCCAGTGCCATAAGAGAAGAAAAGAATATTAGTAAAAAGAAACAAAATTGTTATTATTTACCGTTGAGGTATTTGTCTATACAAATAATTCAAGGAAATTTACAAATAAATATCAAAACTACTAAGTTTTATAGAGACAGTGAACATAAGAACATAAAGCTAACATAAATATCTACAACTTTGTGTATAATAAAAGCAACAATAAGCCAGAAAAAATTAAGACAGTTTCATTCTCTCCATCCTCTCTCCCTTAGCCCCTTTATCTCTCTCTCTTTCTCTCACCCACACCTTTTCTTTCTCTCCTTCACAACCTTCTGTAGCTCCAGCTCCCAGGTATGTGACAACCTCGTCTGGTCTCAGGAGGCAACAGCACACCTCTCTCTCTCTCTCTCTCTTTCTCTCTCTCTCTCTCTCTCTCTCTCTCTCTCTCTCGCTTCCCCCCACGATAAAAATAAAGATAAAGATAAATATTTTAATTAATCATAAATAATGAAGCAAAGGACCACAACAACCCTAGTATATGCACATACATTCTCCATTGGAATCTCAATTAATGGAAATATATATTATTAGATGCAAAAGTTTGCGTTTTAAAATATTTCTTAGAAGCTAATTGTCTTAGTTAGAGTTGCTTATTGCTGTGATGAAACACCATGTCCAAAAACATTCCATATCACTGCTCATGGTAGAAGGAAATCAAGACAGGAACTTAAGCAGAACAAGAACCTGGAGGCAGGAGATGATGCAGAGGCCATAGAGGAGTGCTGCCTACAGGCTTGCTCCTTGTAGTTTGCTCAGGATGCTTTCTTATAGACCCAGGACCACAATGGGCTCCATTCTCCCATATCAATCTCTAATATAGAAAATACTCTACAGGCTTGCCTACAGCCCAATTTTGTGGAGGCATTTTCTCAGTTGAGATCCCTCCTCTCAGATGATTATAGCTTATGTCAAGTTTACATAAAACTAGCCAGCACACAAATATCTGAGGGTTTTTTTTTTTTTCAAATGTTCCAGAAAAGTCTAAGAGAGACAGGGAGAAAACAGATAAAGCAAAAGTGATGTGAAGTTGATTGTTATTAAAATAAAGGGAAAGCTTTAAACTTTATTTTCACAATCTTGAGTACATTTTAAATTCATCATAGTAATGAGTTCTATTTTTCAAGTTTTAGAAGAAAATATCTTTGTGACTTTGGGTAGAAAGGGATTTGTTAAAAAATACAAGACACCAATCACAAAAATGTTGATCAATTTGACTGCATATAAATTTTTAAATTAATGTGTGACAAAGAATGTATTTAATAAAAGTAACAGATGTGACACAGAGGCAAAAAACTATTGTAATGGATCTAACTGACAAAGCATTAGCATGCAGAGTATATTAAGAACTCACACAAATCAAAGACAACCCAATAGGAAAATTGGCAAAATATATTAGTCAACAGTTCTGTGGAGAGGTACCCTAATGACTAACATTAACATGTGAGAAGATAACCGACCTCATTACTAGTTAAGAAATGCAAATTAAAATAAGAGCTCTCTTTGCACATCAGATTAGTTAAAATTTTGTGACCGGACAATAGTAGTCTAGGTGGCCAGAAAGTAATAACTCATGTACTTCTGGTAGAACTTTAACTTGGTACTACAGGAAAAAGAAATGCTTAGGGCTTGAACTACAGAAACTCCTCTTGTGCTGTCCACAGCCCCTTGGTTCAAAACTAGGATAATTTGGGCATAAGGAAATGTCTCAGGGGCTAAGAATTCATAGTGCTTTTTTAAGGGACCTGAGTTCAGTTCCCAGCACCTTATATCAGGTGGCTTACAACCATCTATAACTCCAGCTCCGGGGAACTTAACACCTCTGACCTCAGGAGTGCATCTTTTTAAAAAAAAAAAAAAATAAGGCAATCTTTATGAGATACCTGCAAATAGAATTACTTGAGCAGGATATGATGTTGCACATCCGTAATTCCAGACCTTAGGAAAAGAGGCTAACCTGGAAGCAGCAAACTGAGAGATTATGCCTTAAACCACAGCAGAAAACTGAAAGAATGAACTGGGAATATGAAGTCTTGAAGCTCTCAAAGGCCAATCCCAGTGGCACACTTCCTCCAGCAAGGCCACACCCCCTAAGCCTCCCCAACCAGTGTTATCAACTGTGGACTAAATATTCAAATATGGGAGACTATGAGGGGGTATCTCATTCAAACCACCAGACTTGGCTATGTAGCAAGAGACAGGGGAGGGGGTGGGGCACAGAAACACTGAAGGTGGAAAGCAAAAAAAAGAAGAAAGAGGAAGGAGATAGGGAAGGAGGTGTCCTGGCTAGTTTATTTCAACTTGACACAAGCTTGAGTCATTTGGGAAGTGAACTCTTATCTGAGAAAATGCCTCCATATCATTTTCAAGTAGGCAAATCTGTAGGGCATTTTTTAAATTATTAGTTGATGTGGAAGGGCCCAGCACATTTTGGGTGGGGCCACCCCTGGGCAGAAGAACCTGGGGTGCTATAAGAAAGGAAGCTGAGCAGCCATTAGAAGTAAGCCAGTAATCAGCACTCACCACCAACAACACATACACACCATGGCCTCTGCATTAGCTTCTGCCTCCAGGTTCCGGCCCTGTTTGAGCTCCTGCCCTGACTTCCCTCTGCAATAGAGTGTGATCTGAGAGTTGTAAGCTAAAATAAACCATTTCTTCTCCAAGTTGTTTGTGGTCATTGAGTTTTACCACAGCAATAAAACCTTGATTAAGACAGAAGGTAGGAAAGAGGGAAGGAGAGGAGGGGAACTGCTTAACTAAATTGAATATTGCCAAATTTCCCAGACAAGTCACAGTATCATTATACCAGAATAGTACTTGACTTTTCCAGTTTCCCTTCTCCCAATTACACCAATGCATAATACAAAAGCAAGTTCATTTGTATGTTATATATTATTTTGTTAGTTCCAAATGAGGTTATATATTTTTGCAAGCTCTTATCAGGTAGCTGAATTCCTTTTTTGTCTAGAAAGTGACCATTTATGCTTTTTTATCCATTTTCCTCTTTTGTCCCAACCTTAGAATTTCTCAGTTCTTATTCGTGAGTTAATGTTCTCTCTCTAATTTGTTAGAAACATTTTCACTAGTTCATTGTCTGTTTTTTGGCCAACAGAATTTTGCTAAATAATTTGTATTGTTTATCATTTCCTTTTTCAACTTTTTAAAAGTTATTATTACATTTATTTATGTATTTATTTACTTTGACAGGCAGCATGCACCTGGAGATCAGAGGATAACTTTCAGGACTCAACTATTTCTCTCCACTATGTCAGTCCCAGGGTTTGGTGAGATTTTGGTTTTTTATTTTTGTTGTTGTTATTGTTGTTGTTTTATCTTTTGAGACAGGACCTTAAGTGTCCTGGATTGACTTTGAACTATTTGGTCAAGGACCTTGAACTTATGATCTTCTTGCCTTTCCCTTCCAAGTTCAGAGATTACAGATATGTGCCACTATCACTGGTTTTGATTTCACTTTTTTGTAATGTATTTATTTTATGTGCATGAGTGTTTGCCTGTGTGTATGTATGTATTCCACATGTATGCCTGGCACCTACAGTGGTCAAAAGATGCTGCCAGATCCTCGTAACTAGAGTTAAGGGTATTTGTAAACCACCATGTGGGTACCAAGAACAAAATCTGGGTCTCTTCAAGAACAACAGATGCTCTTAATCACTGATCCATCTTTCCAACCCCAACCCCTGATTAGATAGCAGTTTAATGGAGACCTAAGGATGGAACTCAAGATTTGGTGCATACTAGACAAGGACTCTACCAAGTGACCTACATCCCAGCCCACATTTCCTTTTTGGCTTCATTGTAATATGCAATGCTTAGGAGTGGACTTCTTGCCATACTCATATTTTTTATGTAATCTTAGTTGTGTCTAGTACTCTGTGGTTTCATAATTTACATTGAAATCTTCATTGGATTGTAATTGATTTTGGCATAATACATGAAGTAGAAATACAACCCGCCCATCCTCTACCACCAGTGACTACTGAATAGAACCAATACCATTTAACCACACTGTTTCAGATGCTACCTCACTAAATACTAAATTCCCTCATATTCTGTGATCAGTATCTAGACTTCATCTGGACTTAGTATCATATTATTTCCAATATCATTTTTAATGTGCTTTATGGTTTCAGGGTTATTTCATATCCTACATATATTAAAGTCCTAACTCTCACTACTTTAGCATACATCTGGTTTAGGTTGCAATGTTTTCATAGAGATAGAGGAAACATAGAGGGACAATCTGGCCTTTATAAGCCATGTCCTCAGAAAACAAACAAATCTTAATCACCCTGGTCCAGTATTTTTAGCCTCCAGAGCAATGAGGCAATAAACATTTGTTCCTTAAAATAACCAGTTTGGGACATTTTGTTACAGTAGCCACAGAAAAGTAATGTAGCATTCTTGACTTTTCAAAATCTACTCCATTTCTTTTCAATGATACTATGAGGGTAGAAAAATGGATGGATTTGACATAATTGGATTTAAATCCAAATTCTACCATTGGGGAAGTCACATACTTTCTTTGTGCCTTGATGTATTGATCTACATTATGGAAAATGTTCCTTTAGATTTTCTGTTAGAATTAGATGTGTAGTGGAAGACAGACATGAGAAAGGTGGATACAATAGAACTTAGTGACCATCTGGGTGGGAAGAACCTAGAATATTTTCTTTCCAAGTGAGTCAGCAGAAGATAATGCCTCTTAGTAAGGCAGGTACCTGGAGAAGAAGCGACTCGCTTCACAAGATCAGGAGGTCAGCTTCAGGCCCATATGGATTTGATGAAGCCCCTATAGGTCTTGGTGGGGCTTTCCAAAAGGGAAGTTGAGCCAGTCACAAGCTGGGCTGGGGACACAGTGACTCCTTAAACGTGAAAGAAGCTCCTTTAGGAGAAGGTATGAGGTAACCAGATAGAGTAGAAAAGAGCCTTGGAGGCCACCATCAATAAGGTAAAGGACTCCCTAAGGAGATCATGCTGAGTGCTGACAAAATGCACTGAGGAGATGGACCCACGTCATACATGGTTTGAGGAAACAAGTGAAGTGCTGGAGTCACCACTGTTTACAATGTCTTGGTAGAATGAGTAGTTCATCTTTCTTGGCCAAACTAGGTTCTATCATCACTCTCCTTTGTAGCATGAATCTTAAAAGGTCTTATTAATAAAATCAAACCTGAAGCCAAATATTGGGGTGAATGCTGGAAGATCAGAGAAGCAGAACAAGCCACAGTTACCTCACCTCTCCAGTTTCTCGGCTGATCCTCTTTTCTCAGACTGGAAGCCTCTGAGTCCTCATCCAGAATGAATCTCAGCTGAACTGCTGCTCAAAAGCCTAAAAGCTTAACCAGCCAAATGCTTCTAGTTTCTGGTCTTCACACCTTATTTATCTTTCTGTTTTTGCCATCACTCCCTGGGATTAAAGGCTCACTTCTTGGGATTAAAGGTGTGTGTCACCATGCCTGGCTGTTTCCAATGTGGCCTTGAATTCACAGAGATCCAGATGGATTTCTGCCTCTGGAATGCTAGGATTAAAGGCATGTGCTACCACTGCCTAACCTCTATGTTTAATATTGTGGCTGTTCTGTCTCTGACCCCAGATAAGTTTATTAGGGTGCACAATATTTTGGGGAACACAATACCATTACACTCCTTTCATGGTCTTTTCAGCTAGTGTCTGCGGCAAGTTCAATGCCGAAACCCCCAACTGCGGCGAGCCCCGGCCAGCGGGGAAGAAAGCCACGACACAAGGATTCTTCTCCAATCACCGTTTATTGAAGCGCTGCTTGGTTGAGGGAGAGCTGGAGGTGAGGGGCCCCGACCACGGCAGTTGACGGGCTTTTACACATACTTGTATCCACCAATGTCATCCCCCAAAAGCTGATCCAGTTCTCAGTAGGGCACTTCCCACAAGTCCCAACTAAGAAAAACTAACATTTTCCAAGTAGAAATGATGCAGGTGACTGAGAACATACTTATACACTGAAGAACATGCTCCCTCCAAGAAGAATCTATTCCATTTCCTCTGCCCACTCTCTTCAGCCATGAATTGACTAAATGGCTCTTGACTAAACTTGTCTGTGGTTATAGTGGGGGAATTTGAACTAAAGGGGTTCTAGTAGGAGATAGTCAGAAAAGTGAATAATAACACAGCCCTGGGTGCCACAGACACCTGCTGAGTCTGTATCCCATTGCTCTCACCAGCTGAAAGACTTTGAACAAGCTACCTGCATCTACAGACTTCCATTTCCCAATTTAGTAATGGTAGCTGAAATTCAACATTCTGCCTAAGTTTGTTCTTGAGGTTAAATGAGATAGTAAAAGCCCTTAGTAAACAAGAATTCTTGGGTAAGCCTTGGCTAAGCTATGGGTGTGAATAGCACCTTGGAAGAGTAAGAACTACGTATGGACTCAAAACCAGAAGAATCCAAGTAAGTTCAATCCATCCCTCAAGCTCTTAAGGTCTATGAGAACAATTACACTCACCTTCAATCCTTAAGCTGGGTAGCAAATAAAAATGTCTATCTTAGTGTCTGGCATAGCTAAGTGCTTACAAGTGATGTCTGAGTGAGTGTGAAAAGAGGAAGAAAGAACTCTGAGTCCTCTTCAAGAAAACACAAAGGTGGGACAACTCCAGGAACAATATCAGACATGAGCTAGTACGATGGTTGGTTGGTTTGTCTATATAACTAAACTTTCCAAGTCTCCTACAAAGAAATTATCTCTCTTCATTAAACCAGACTCATTCTGTCTAGGGCAAGGGCCATTTTGTTTGGCCTTGTATGTCAACTTCTTTTCACTAGAGCTATAGATAATTTTGACATTTATTGCTTCCTTTAAATAAGAAGCTGTGGGGGGGGATACAAGAAAAGGGGCCAGAAAGATTTTTCCAACAGAAAAGAAATGTCATTTATGAAGCCACATCAGACATCCACATTGCAGGGAACAATTCGGATGGGGCAAATTAAATGAATGTTCCTATGATGAACTGTCTCAGTATAGTCAGTCAGGTGACGGTAAATCTAGCTTGAGTGGCAGCTGTGTTAATAAACCACAGAGAAGATTGACGCCCATCCAAAGCCCGGGAATGCACAGTGAAGAGCTCCCAGGCCCATGCCCGTCAGAGTATAAATATGTATCACTGGTTTCTAAAGTGAGTTACGATTTCATTCTCCAAGCAGTACCTGAATTCCAGAGAGGGTATTTGTCTAGTCCCAGTATCGGGGGTGACAGGTATAGCAATATGGCCACACAGGGGAGATATCTACTTGGCAAATAAATCAGGCACTGTGAAGGAACCTGTTGTTATCAATTTGATTTTGGGGGGAAATCTCTCTGTACCCAAGTAATATTGTCAGCACATTAAACACATCATCCTTTTATTGAAAGGCTTGCCATATCTTCAGGTGGTCAGGTCTGCAGCCTTCTGAACCCACACTTCTCATAATGCTTGCTGGCTGGCCTATAAAGAACGAGCAGTCTGAGGGCAGATCCATATCCAGTGTCTCTGCATCTTGAGCTTTAGCACTGGGATCACTCTATTTGTTTATCCAGAATGATGAGAAGGTCACAAGTGAAATCTGACTTACAGTGGGAAAGACACTGGAGTTAATGAGCTCAGAAGGTTAATGGTGAGATCTCACCTCCACCTGCAATGGAAAAAACAGTGGAGAACTAGTTCCTGCACACCATACTTCTTTTTCTCAGTTTCTTTCCTGAGAGCCATGACCTCTGAGCGAATCTTCATACCCAGGGTTCATTTTTCTCTGTGCTATTCACTGTCATTAGGAAAATTTATTCCTTCTGGAGCTTCTGTTTTAACCACTGGAGTCACAGGTTCCAAATCTTTACCTGTAGGTGACACCATTCTCTTGGGTTCCATGCCCATGCTTCCAGACTTCTCAAAATATATCTACCTGAGTATCAAAGTCATCCTTTCCAAAATGATACTAGCTGCCCTTGCCTTCTTCCTCTATGGCTCTTGTCTTAATCAATAGCATTGTCATAGACCAAGCTGTTCATGTGGGAAACTCACAGGCTTTTTTTGCTTCTCATGCCTTCCATTGATATCCATGATAATGGGTTCTAGCAAGATGTTAGATTATTGTTTTGGCAGAATGTCCATATCAGGACACTTCTCAAAGATGATGTTGTGGGTTGTATTGTTCTCTTAGGTCAAGAAAATGGACTTGGCACAGATGAATAAGCAGAATGAATGCATCAGATGTCAGGAAAGGGCAGAGTTGAACCCATTAAGTATCTGCAAGCTAGTCCCATGGACCATGCATCCTTCTGCTTCCAAAAGCAGAGCCCCCCCCCCCCCATGGAGGGGCTTCCTCCATGCCTGATGTGTGTTGTTTTCCATGAAATACCAAAGGGCAGCAATGGAGACAAGTGCTCTTTCTCCAGTTATGAAAGCCCAAAAAGTAACCGTAGGAAATAACCAAACAAGGAGGGAGGTAAAAGTGAGCAAGGGAGGAAGGGTGAGAGGGAGAGAGGGAGACTCAGTTGTTCTTTATGACATGACATGGGTCCAAGATGACCCACAACAAACTTCCTGCCTTCATATGAGTGGTGATCCCCAGAAAACTCCTATCCACCACTTTTTCCTGGTGTGGAGTTTGCAAGGCTTCTACTTCTCATTGGTACAGTAGAGACAATGTTACTAGTTTGCTTCCCTCAGAGATACAGAGCATGGGCAAAGGGAAGAAGGAGGAGGAGGAGAGAACCAGGGACTAGAGTGGGAGAGAGAAGAGCAGTGTGAATTCCAAACTTCCCCAAGATCTGATAAATGAATGAATAAGGGAATGAGCGAAGCTCTTTCTCTCTGTCTTTCCAGGGCCCCAGTCTCCCTCCTTCTAAGCCATGTGATGAGATGCTGTCTACCATGTCTTTATCATGCTGCCTGTGGAGGGATTTACTTTTTCTCCTTTCACAGTCCAGCTTCCAATAAGTGAACCTTTTTTTTTTTTTAAAGTGAAACTTTCTTAAAGTTTGGCTGCTCCAAGAACCATAGTCTTTGGACTGAAAGCCCATACCTTCCCCTACTTGTGGATATTAATAATACATGGGAAAAAATGTCATTGCTTTATTTTATTTTTTTCCTCCAAGTCAAGCGCTTTAAATTGAACACTTAGGGGAGGAATATTTGCCTACAAGTCTCCAGGAAGGCATCTCTGGTCTTAAAGGCAACCATAACCCATAGCAATCAAGGGTAGTTTTGCACAGAGGTAGAGTAGAAACTTCTATAAGTTCCCATGAACACCCAGTGAAGTTCCACCCTGACCATAAGAAAACCAAGGCCTAGAGAGGGAAGGAAGGGCAAGAAATGGAAAGGGGAAGAGGAAGGGAAGTTCAATTTAACAATAATGGAGAAGCTGCAGTAGAGTTTGGGGAGCAAGATGGCGACATGCACCTATGACGATGTCATGGGACCACGTAAAGTGTATGGCATGATTTGAGCATCCTAGAGATAGATGTGGACCTCTCAGATAGCCAGGAGACACGGGGTAACCAGCATTGCATCTTAGAACAGACATTAGAGGGAGACAGGAAGACACATCCTGCTTGATCTTTGATGACAGACACCTAGCACTGGCCCAAGAGAGGCTGCAGGAACCTGGGGCTGGCCCCGTGTGAAGGGAAAGTAGACTGGACATAGAGTGAGGCCCTCTTCTCACACTATATTCTTAGAAAACAGTTATTACGTTCTCTGTGTGTATAGGATTCAACTGAAGCCTAAGGAGGGAGGCCACAGCCTGTGTGCAGGCAGATGCACGTAGCATTGTTTCCATCTGATTCTACCCACGAGGCAACTAAAAAGGAAATTATCTTATGAGAATGAGGTTTCAGTTTTCATTCTACAGATGAGGTCACCGAGTGCCAGAGAGGTTGAGTACCGTTCCCCAAATCATGCAGCTAGACAAGGACAATGCTGTAATTTTGATCTACCCCAGTGACTGAGCACCCACTGTGTAGGTCACTACCCACTCTTCTTCCTAGTCAAAACTTCACCATCTGTATTGCAAAGATGGGGAAGTAACCTGTGGGAAGGCCTGCCCTGAGTGGGCTAGAAGGGTCTTCCTTCTGTGAAGCAGTGAACTAAAGCTGCTTCTCCCCCTCCCATTCACACATCAACAACCCCCAACTGATCCATGACCACTTCTCCTGCCCTCCTGAAAGCAGACATCCATGATCTTCACTCCTTCGCAGCTGCCCTCAAGACCCAGGGTGAGTTCTTATTGCTGTGTTCCTCAAAAGGATGGAAATGGCTCTGAATCCTGGGCCTGCAGTCCCAGGGCTGCCCTTACCACAACCCCCCACTTCCTGGGCTCTGGAAACAATTACATTGGAGCGCATTAGCAAGCACAAGCTAAATGCTGAAGTGTGTGCTTCCTGCACAGGGGGATCGGGTACTGCTGACTCTGCAAGGGCTGCTGTAAGTGCTTGAGCTGGAGACAGGGCTGGCAAGGGCTAGGACTAGCTGAGGGCGGGCTGAAGCCCTCCAAGGAGCTCAGTTTCCCAGTATTTAAAGAACAAGGACTCCTGAGGAGGAATGGGGGAGGGGAAGCATGCTTAAATGGCTTTTTAAAAAGCCTAACACTAGACAATCTTTGTAAGCTGCAAATGGATATAGGATGGCTAGGATGGGACGGGATGTCATTGATAGAATAGACAGAAACTGAAGTGGAGAGGGAAAGGGGGCTTGTGGGAGCTAACCAAAGTCCCTTCTCACCTAGAATTGGTATGTTTTGAGTGCTCTCCAGGTCTCAGGGACCAATGTGGTCTTATTTGCATCCTTAGCATTTAGGAAGCATCTGCCTTGTTATCAAGGTCATGCAGGTGGCTGCCAGAGGAACTTTATAGCTTTAAGAATCAGATAGCATTTGTGCTGAGCACTAACTGACTATGCAGGTCGGAGACCCACAGTCGCCTCCCCTCTCCCTCTGGATCTCTCACACATGTGATCTAGATCCCTCCCAGGCCCCGCAGTCTCTCAGTGTGAGATCTGCTGCCATAACTCTGCTTATCGGCTATATGTACTGTTGTACAACTTACACAGAATAGGGGCTGACCTCCTCCTCTCTCTCCTTCCCTCATTCCAATCAAAGGCCACGAGAGGCAGATTTCCTGAATGTATCTTGAAAACTGGCAGAATTCCCCACCCACCCCCCTACTCCTCTATAGCCAAAGCATCGTCCTAAGCCCAGGTACTACCTTCTCTTTCTTTATGGTCTGGTTCTCACGTCTTTCCAACTTCATCTTACTCTTCCATACTCTCATCTTGTATGCTGAAACATAACCACATTCATATTCTTAAATGCACCACTCTCCTTCTTGCCCCCAGAATCTTTGCCGACTTCTGTGTACAGTGTTCTTTCTCCTGGTAGAGTCCTACTTGGATCTTAACACAAATATCATTTCACAAGAGAGACAAACAGAGAAAGAGGGGGGTGGTCTGTCTTACCTAGCTCTTAAGTTTTCTGGGGGTAAGGATCAAAAGTCTAGTGGACAATCATTAGAATTTGTGAATGAATGAGTAAATGAGTGAATTTTAAATATATCTGTTAAATTGAAGGAGGCCTCAAAAGGTGGGCGCCTGAGTAGTATAGTGATATTTTATTTGTATTGAAATGTGATTTTATTTGTATGTCAATAAAGTTGCCTTGAGGTCAGAGCAAGCCAGAGCAGAAGCCGAGCAGTAGTGGGGCACGCCCTTAATCCCAGCACTTGGGAGGCCGAGCTAGGCGGATCTCTGTGTGTTCAAGGACATAGCCAGCATAGCAGACACACGCCTTTAATTTCAATACCAACCATAGAAGACCTGGAGGTCTGTACAAACAGGCAGTGACGAGGAGGTCATGTGGCTGGGTTTACAACCAATGAGGGAGGAGAACAGAAAGTCTTTAAATAGACAGGACGCAGAGAAGTAGGTCTCTTGCGGAGAGGAGGAACCGCAGAAGCAGTGAAGGGTAAGGTTTTCTGCTTTGGCTCTGACCTCGTGGTTTTTAACTCTGCAACTGGCTCTGTGTTTCTTATTTAACAAGCAGGATACATCTACAGAGTAGAGTTTTGAGTGTTTGTGGCAGAGATAATATTAGAGAGCAGAGGATAACACTTTGGAGCGGAGGCAACATGAAGCATAGTAAAGAATGAATGTCTGGGGCTCAAGCTGGCAAATAACCTCAATACAAAAGGAGAAGGGAAAGATGAGGCTAGAAAGGTGTGCAGGAGATGGGTTAGAACTTAGAATCAAGGCAATGGGGAGCCATGGAGGGATTGTGAACAGAGAGGATGTGCCTCAAAACAGCTTCAGAACCAGACTCTGGTGATTCTGGGGAAGGAAATGGCCAGGAAGGCCAGATGACTCCTGCAACAGGAAAAGCAGAAGGTAACTGTGACTGCTCAGGTGAGGGCACACCCAGGATGGCAGCCCACCTGATGGAGACACAAGACCTGCTTTGGTACATGTAGTGTAGGAGATGCTCATAGTTATCAGGAGGAGATGTGTTGTCTTTGGGGTTCTTAACTGCAGAAAGACATTTGATTGTAAAGGCTGCTCAGTTAAACCAATATGTATGTTTTAGAGGTATCTAGACTCCAAAGCAACATATCTTTAGACATAAACTTTGTAGCTACAAGATGTGTACAGTGTGCTGGGATGTATGGATCAGGAACTCTAGCTTGCTCCTTGATACCCTGTGGAGGGGAAGGGGCTGCATGGAGGTACAGGTACAGCCAAGAGAAGTGTTGGAGGGCAGAATACCCTAAATCAGGACAGTCGGTGATAATGAGCGCTAAAAGCCCCAATCCGGTGGATGGGTAAGAAGCAGGGTTCCTGCTCTCAGTTGCAGATGTTGGAGGCAGAGGTGATACAGAAGGGGCTGATTATCCTGCATTTACTTGCAACAAGAATCTCCTGGGTCAGCTTTGATTGCTGGCACTAATGAGAAGATATGCCTGCAGCCCAGCAACCTGTGATCAGAGTGTCTCAGAGCTGGGCCCGGATGCCAATAGTCACTGGCTCTGTGCCCTCCAAAACCTGGTAGGCTTGAACCCACTGTGTCTTTGGAGCTATGTGACTGATCTTCAGCAGTTTGCTCACCAACACTGGCCAGAATTTGTTTCCTGAGTGACAGAAAAGAGAAGCCTAGGAGCTTGTCTGGGCTAGCAGAACAAATGTGGCCAGAAGATGACAGTAATGAGCCTCCTGTCACTGCAAGTGAAGGAGATATTACAGAGAGACTCTTGGAAAGGGAACTGAACAAGGGCACTCTCAAGGCTGCTTCTGACACTTGAGCTTTATGAATGCATGTGCAAAGCTTTCCCTGGGTGGCCACTCTCACAGTTTAGATCCCTAGAGCCCAGAGAGTTCTGCCTTGTATCTCATGTCAAACCCATCTCAGCCACAGTTGCTCATATTAAATGGCATCCAGGATTCTGTGAACTCAGGTATTCCCAAACCTAGCCCTCTCAGCCTCTCCTTCATTGCCCAAAGATTGTCCCTTAATGCCCATAATTGGGTCCAATGCTAGAGCCTGACACCAAGAAGATGGTAAGATGCCAGATGTGTGCAGACTATGTGGTTACTTCCAGATGCTACTCATTCCTCTGGCTCTGCTTCTCTGCCCAGGGTCATCGGCAACCATCTGGGAAATCACTTGACCATGCTTGTATTCCTGTCAGCCCAGTGGAGAATCAGGGATCAGGGATCTTTATTATAAGGGAGTTGGCTGAGCTTCACCTCTATCCCCATCTTGGTTACTTAGTTACTTTCATTGCTGATCTAACAAAATACCTGAAAAAACAAAACAAACAAACAAACAAAAAACAAAAAAACCTCAAGGAAGAATTGATTTGGGCTCATTGTTGAAGATAAAGTTCACCCTGGTAAGGAAGTTGTAGTCCCCTGACTTTGAGGTAGCTGGTCACTGATCACACTGCCTCTACCATCAGTAAGCAGAGAGTGATGAATGCTGGTGCTTAGCTTGCTTTCTCTTTTTTATTTATTTTTATTCTGTCAGAGAACCCTGCCAGTGGAATGGTGCTGCCCACATTTAGAGTGAGTCTTCCTAATCAGTTAACCTAATCTAGTATACAATGGAGTGTTACCCAGACTGACGTGAGAAGGAAGGGCTGGGGAGATGTCGCAGTGGGCAAGCACATTTGCTGCACAAGTATGAGGACCCAGGTTTAGATCCCTAACACTACAAAAAAAATCTATGACCACACGTGCTTATAACCCCAGCTCTGAGTGATGTGCAAGGTGGACAGACAGGATTGCTGGGTTCTGATCAATCAGCCTAGTAGAAAAACAGTCATCTCTAGGTGAAGAATGGTAGAACGGGGCATTGTCCCTGCCCTTGGCCTCCAAACATGTGCATAGAGGTACACACACACACACACACACACACACACACAGAAGTACTTGGTGCATCTCACACTATGAATGACCCTGAGGTGTTCTGGTATGGGACCAAGAGGAAGTATATGGGAAATATTGCTATCTGCCATTTCTTTTTCTGTGAACCTAACCTAGCTCTTAAAAAAATACTTGTTCTTTAAGTCACTAATGTGCATTGGGGCTGCTAATAAGGACTTTACAGAGATAATTAAAGTTAAATTGAGGTCATTAGAGTGGACCTAATCCAATATGACTGACATATTTTTAAGAAGAGGAGATTAGGACCCTTTGTTATAGGGTCCCAGCCCATAACAGCCATGTGTGATTCCTCCTATATTAAACACACAGAACAGGCAAGCCCCAAGAGAAAGTGGAGTCACCACAACCAGGAGTAAGTCAGAAAGAGGGGAATAAACAATAGCTCCTTGGGTAGAGAGTGTGTGTACTAGGCTCAGGAAGTGAATAAAATTCACAAGGCTCCGAGAGCTCCTGAAACTTACAAGACTCCCAAGGCCCCTCCACAGGGTTATTCAAACAGTAACAATGCTAAGGAGAAGAGACTTTTTGCCTGGTCGGGTTACCTGAACATTGTGGAGGAGTTCCAAGGATGTAGCTTTGGTGAGTCATCACTCAGGCTGGGGTGGGCTTTTTGGTGATATAGCAACCTTTGAGTCATCTATGTTCCTGTAAATGATGCCTCACTCATGTTTCTGTAAACAGCTCCTCAACCATATTTCTGTAAACAGCACCTATAAACTCACTGATTCACCAGGATAGACTTGGGTGAAATCATTTTTTTGGTCTGTCATTATGACTTTTATGACTTTCTCACCAGGAAAAGTCATAAAACACAGGATTTCTTTGGTGAGTGATGAAACAATTTTGAAACTAGAGGAAGGCAATGCTTAAATAGCACTTATATGAGATGAACACCCTTGAATTTTGCACGTAACTTTATGTTATATGAATTTTACCTTGGTTGGATTTTTTTTTTTAAGCCAGACACAATGGAATGATTATGAACACAGCCCTTCCTGGTGATCCCTGTTCTCCCCAGCTCTCCTAGACAAGCTATGAGGTTCTGGAGTTCCTTTTCATGGGTGAAAAACTCTGGAGGGGGGTGCAGCAATAAATCTCCAAGTGTTTGTGAGCATTGTACAAGATTAATTCAACTTTGCCAGGAAGAGAATCATCCCAATTTCAGGAGGGTGTTAGTGAAACTGCTGTACAGTATCAATCCATGAACCAACTGCTGTAGGTCCTGAAACTGACTGGGTGTGAATTTTCTTTCTTTGTTCTGGGTTCAGAGCCAGCGCTTGTGGTGGTGTCTGTCAATGCTGTTGGCTGGTCCCACACCTGAATCTTTCTGTTGTTCTCTAGAAAGACAGCCAGCCATTCCCCAAATTTTTCCAGAGGATCAGGAGTCAGCAAGATGGTAACTAAATTGGAGAACAGGACAGAGCACAGTGGTGGTTCTGAGTCTGCAACCAAAGCCACACTTCCTCTGGGACTCAATGAGTCTACAGATGGTCCTGAGTTTCCAACATCCCAGAACTTCTAATGTTGCAGACCAGGGGTCTCCTACTTCACCTGTTCTCCACCCAGGTCCAGGAAGCCCTGGAGAGCACAGACAGGGGTATTGCTATATTTTTGAAACCCAATGACAATCAGATTACTAAAACAGAAGAAATGGCTAACCAAGACTTGTAGGAAGAGGAAAGAAGGGAGACAAGGAAGGAAAAAAGGAAGTCATTCAATAAAGCAGATGGTGTGGCTGGAAGCCCTTTGTTTTATCTAGGATTCCAATATTTGTGGTCTACTTCTTAGGTCAAGATACCTGGCTCCTCTTTTCATGGAGTACAAAGGTCACATGTGGGAAGCAGGAGGGTAGGAAAGCTCTGTTCTTAATTTGTTTTCCAGCCTCTAAATCCATGAACCTTATTTGTCTCATCATATACTATTCTCTGCCCCCAACACACTCATACACCATGGCTATTTACACATACCCTGGGCACTCACACCACATGCCATGGGTACACACACACACACACACACACACACACACACACACACACTGTGGGTACACACACTTACTGGGCTTTTAAAAGTTCTTAGGCATGGGAAAGAACTCTTGTCTACTAATGATTCCCCACCTCACCCATGCACCGAAAGGGTGGGGCTGGAATCTGTGGGTCCCCATTAAGAACTTGACTAAGTCCACAGTGGTCTAAAACTCAACTTCTGGCCCCTCTGGGAATAAGGAATCTTTTTTTCTCTCCAAGCTATTATCTCTACATCTGATTCTTGCCTCTCTCACAGCATCTCCATCTTCTACTAATTACCTACTGAACCTCCACAGGAACCAGGACACAGGAGGCATCACCACCACTACCCATGTAAAGCTGATCCTGAACCCACATTCTCAGATGCCATCCCTCCTATTTGACCAGATTCTGGAGGCTCCTGCAAATGTATGCTTCCCAGCCCCACAGTCAATGAATATACACACCTAGGTCACTAGACCCTCCCTGTCTTCTCTCATCTTGAACCGACCGTTGGTTTTTCTTCTAGAACCCTCAAACTTGGTTTTCCAGCCAAAAAGTTTGCTCCCCTGTAGCATTACACACAGACTATATCACACACTGACTACCTTCTCCAAAATAATGGTCAATATTCTCTTGCTGGACAGAGTCCAAAGCCCCTGCTCCATCATCACCTGGATCCAGCTCACTCTCTATCCTGACCTTCTTATCATCTTCTGGCAGGATTCTTCCAAATAGTTAGATGGAGAAATCTTAGATGAATCAATTAGTTCTTGTTTGTTTCACATAAACTTAATTTTTTTTTCAGTGTGTCTTCATGTATGTCCTCTATGGTGGCTTTATTAGTACCTTAGGATGAAATATTGTGGCAGTGACCTACCTTGTGTGGAATCAAGACAAACTTTATATTGCTTGCAATAAAACATTTTTTATGGCTATTGCTTATTGAATCTTTGTGTTTTGTGTTAAAATTTTTAATTCAGAAATAGTCAAACATATCGATGAATCACCTGGTCTTTATAGATATCTAAAAGCAATGGGAAAATGGATGTAAGTCTTGAAAAGCATTGTCATCAGTGACACACCATTCTCAATGGTCCTCTGAAAGAGTAGCCAGTGCTCTTAACCAGTAAGCATCTCTCTAGCCCCCTGAAACAATCACTGTTTTTTTTTTTTTGTTTTTTTTTTTTTTCTAATTTGGAGTTACAGATGTAAAAATGAGGCTTGGACTGGAGAGATGGCCCACTGGTTACAACCACTTGTTGCTCTTGCAGAGGACCTGGGTAAAAGTTCACAACCATCCCTAACTCCAGTTTCAGGAAATTGTATACCTTTTTGTGTCTTCCACAGGCACCAAGAACATACGTGGTACATACACATACATGCAGGCAAAACACTCACAAATGAAATGAAATAAATACATCTTTTTAAAACTTAAAATTAAGGATCTACCTTATACATTGCTAGTAGAAATGTAAATGGTGTTACCACTGTGGAAAACAGCTTGATAGACATTAAACGTAAAACTACCATTATGCCCAGTTATTCCACTTCAAGCCATATATACACCCAAAATAATTGAAAGTGAAGATCCAGATTTTGGTAAGCCTTTATTCATCTGAAGCACTATTTATCACCATCAAAAGTTGAAAACAACTCAACAGAGGAATGAATACATAAAGTGTGTGTGTGTGTGTGTGTGTGTGTGTGTGTGTGTGTGTGTGTGTGTGTGTGTGTGTGTGTGTTTGAGAGAGAGTGAGCATTTGTCCATGAACGGAATGGATAATAATGGTACAAAGTATAAAGGAATATTATTCAGGCATTAAAAAAAACCAATAACACCATTTCACTCACATGAAATAGCTAGAAAGGCAAATTCATAAATTAGAAATTATTTGAGGCCAGGGGCCAGGGAATGATGAGTTATTGCTTATGACAGAGTTTCTGTTTAGAATGATAAGGACATTTTGGAAAGAAGACAGTGATAATGTTAGCATAACATCATGAATATAATTGAATCCACTGAGTTGTACACTAAAAATGATTTAACTGGTCGATTTTATGTCATATGTATTTTACTACAGTTTATAATAAAAATTGTGAACGGAGAGGAAGAGGAGAGTTAAAGTAACCCACACAGGGTCTGTGGGAGGCCTTGAAAATGTTTGCGGATTCTTGATTCATTTCACTGTTGAACTGTTTGTACTTTGCAGCATGTTCACAGAATATAAATAACATTAGTGACTATAGAATACCAATTTCTGACTTGCTTCCATTTTTCCAACTTTCTGAAAAGAAAAGCAATTAGATTTCATAGGAGAAAAGTAGAGGTGTGTTTTAAATAAAATCTGCATTTGTGCATATCTGGCCCTTGGCTATTACATTAGCCACATGAAGAGTCTATGTGTTGACACTGAATGTAAACTCTGTGAGAATTTCAGCTGAGGTAAAATGGCAGTAGCTGGTTTCTCTGTGGGATGTGCCATTTGTAAGGATGCTGGGCTACTAGAATCCAGGGAGACAGGTCTGGGGTTCCTCCTGCCTCTCCATACATAGGTCCTTTTCATTGATTCTCATTAAAATCTCTCTCTCTCTCTCTCTCTCTCTCTCTCTCTCTCTCTGTAGTGTGTGTGTGTGTGTGTGTGTGTGTGTGTGTGTGTGTGTGTGTGTGTGTGTGTGTGTGTGTGTGTGTGTGTGTGTGTGTACGTGTCATGTGTTTCTGAATACATATGTCTGTACATGTGGAAGCCAGAGACCAACCGTGAATGTCATTCCTTGGTTATTATTCATGTTCTTTTGAGACAGGATTTCTCACTGGCCTTGAACTCAGCAATTAGGCTAGTCTAGCTGTCTGGTGAGCCCCAAGGATCCACCTGTCTCTGCCTCCTCAGCACTGGGATTACAAGCACACACAACACCACTCAAATTTTCTTATGTGGGTTCTGAGGATAGAACTAATGTCCTCATGATTGCAAAGTTAGCATATAATTGACTGAGCTGTTTCTTCCCATCCCAGAAATTACTCTTGTTCCCCTGGTACATACCAAAATGCAATAAGAATAGAGAGGTAAGACATAGGGCATGACACAACAGCCAAAAATAAACTGAGGGATGGAAGCACATAGTTCTGTGAGACTCTTCACATGGGAGAAGGGTAACAATTCTGGGCCTGGCAAAGAAGGAGCATCAGTGAGAGGGAATTACAGGATTTTAAGCATTGTTACTTCTATGTTATGCATTCATAATGGTGACCAAACAATAAGAAGGAAGACAATAAACCAAAAGAGAAGGGAATAGAAAACAGGGAGAGATGATAGAATCACAAAAGAGCTCCTCTATAGAGAATAAAATATATCAAAAGACTCTTAGGAAAGGTGGGAGGCACTGAGACTGACACATTAACCAGAGGGTTAAATCTCCGGTCTAGAACCAATAGTTTAGAATGGGAAAATATTGAAAAGACTAGAAAAAAGAACTGGTTTGGAAGTTCAGGAGAAATTCCGCAGATCAGCCTGACCATGCTAGGGAGAAGGATGAAAGGGGAGAAAAGATAAGCAGAAATGAAGAGTAGTTACTAGTTTTTCACCCCAGGAGGAAACCCACAGGGGAGAGACTAAAGTCTCCATCGAAGCCACCTGCTAGTGCTCCATTCCCTGGTGTCCTGAAAATAGAAATCCTACTTTAAGGCAATGACATTTTAATAGGGAGAGGCGAACAGGAAGGAAGAAGCAGAAAATGTGTGTGCACCAGAGTACTCTCTTTTCCCACTGGAACAAATTTTCATGCACTCTGTTTCAAAAAAAAAAAAAAAAAAAAAAAAAAAGATCATGTCCCACACTGACATAAGATGACTCAGTAAGGTTTTAGGGGTTCTGATGTAGGTATGTTTAGGAGAAGAAGATTCTTCTGCTTCCAATAGGGGACCCACATGCATTGTGGTTAGCACCAGCTGAGGTTTGAAAAGGTAAAGGGGGGGGGGGGGGTGGAGCTGTGTCACAGATGGGAGTGATGCATAGGAAAAAGGCAGCTACACCTTGTGGCCACACTGAGCATCCAGCCAAGGGAAATACCCCCTCTCCTACTGGTGTCCTGTCAATCTGATTTCCAGTCCCCTTTCCCTAGCTTTAGTTAGAGTGATATAGGGAAATAAATTATTTCACTATATATCTAAGTTCTTGAGGAAGTGAACCATCAGCATCATACCCAGAAGCAAATCCCAAATTGTCTCCCAGTAAGACTAGTGAGTAGCAGGTGCTCACCTTCCTACAGCCCCTTGGAATGGAATCTCTTTGTTAGAACAAAGAAGCTGGTGTGTCAAAAGGATCAGCACCTTTGAGAGCACACATAGTGAGGTGCCTACAACTTCCAAGTCTCCCCAGGTTTGTTTCTAGGGAATGAGAAGAAATTGCATAATGGCCTATAATGTCATTGTGTCCCAGTTCCCTGTCTGGTGCACCCCAGGCACCTGATGTCCAAATGCACAGACAATGAGATGAACTTTGATGATACTATTAAAAGGAAATGACAAGAAAACCCATCTACTCTTAGCTATTCTTCCACAGGTGTGCCCTGTTGTCCAGCACCAGGACTTCTGGACAGTGCAGGACCAATGTACATCTTCCCAGGTGACAACATCCTGACAAGGAGGTTTGCAGCCAGCCCAATCCACTCAGTACTGTCATCTAAAGGTTGTGCTTCTCAGTCTCCACTTCCAAAAACAAGAAAATGAAAATTAGAGGTGTATCTTAGTTAGGGTTTCTATTGCTGTGAAGAGACACCATGGCCACATCTACTCTTATAAAGCAAAACATTTAATTAGAGTTGGTTGCTACAGTTCAGAGGTTTAGTATATTATCATTATGACAGGAAGCAAGGCAGCATGCAGGTAGACATGGTGCTAAATAAGGAGCTGAGAGTTCTTACATTTTGACCTAAAGGCAACAGGAAGTAGTCTGAGGCACTGGGCATATCTTGAGCATAGGAGACCACTAAGTCCACCCCCACAGGGACATGCTTCCTCCAACAAGGCCATATTTACTCCAAGAAAGCCACACTTCCTAATAGTGCCATTCTCAATAAGGTTATGAGGGCCAATTAAATCAAACTACCACATTGTGGAAATAACTTTATCATAGTCAAACAGAAAAAAAAGCCATAAAGCTCAACCTTGAATCTGGGCCAGTTGATTCCTAGTCCCACTGGTCGATTACTCTACATGTGTTACATTCATTCAACATTTTATTGCTTCCAACATATTTGCCAGGAATTATGCTAAAACTGTTGCAAGGTTTCCTATGAGAAGCAAATACTACACACAGCCAAAGGATGGTGTCACATTGGAAAGAGAAAACACCCTGTATTGGAGGTTCAGATCATGATTTGTGTCTCTGAGCCTTGGTCTTCTGATCTGTCAAATAGGTAGGTAATATTATTTATTATTGGCACATTTACCTGCAGAGTTGTTTTGAGGGTTTGAAGAGTAGCTGCTTACATAACATCTCATACAGTGCCTGGCACCTACTAGTACACAGGGTAAATTTACTATAAAAATCTATAATATGCTTCATATTAGAAGGGTGTTTTGGTGTTGGTGGTAGTAGTAAAGGTTATTCATTCTTCATCTGTCTACAGCCTCAGGCAAATAACTTCAATACTCACATCCAAAACCAAGAGCCAAAGGTTTGGGATATAGTGTACCTCTGTCAAATATGAGTGTGTCATAGGTAAGTCAATTACTTTTGAAGATGTGATAACACTGTCTCAGACCAATGGATCTTTGATTCTCCCAAGGTGAATATTGAGCACAGTTCTTTCCTTAGATGCTGAGACAAATGACTAAGCAACTTCTGAGTTCTCATCTCCAGATAGCTCTAGTTGGCAGGAAATACAGCATATAATGGATTGAATTATTGTTGAAAATAGTCACTGCTTCTCCATCCATGAGTGCAAGCAGAACAAATTCATTCCCTTCTCCAATAAAATATGGATAGAAGACCGAGTTTAGAAGGTTTAAGGGTCACTATGTGGACTGGAGTAGAAGTTTAGTCATAGAGTGCTTGCCTCAAAAGCATGAAGATCTGACTTAAAGATCCCAAAGAACCCATTTTTTTTCTCCTGTTTTTATTTATTATAGTTGTGTTTTAATTTTACACATCAGCCGTGGGTTCCCCTGTCCTCCCCCCTCCCACCCCCACCTTACCTCCAGCCCCCCCCACCTCCATTCCCATCTCTTTCAGGGCCAAGACCCCCCTGGGGATTCAATTCAACCTGGTGGATTCAGTACAGGCAGGTCCAGTCCCCTCCTTCCAGGCTGAGCAAAGTGTCCCTGTGTAAGCCCAAGGTTCCAAACAGCCAGCTCATGCACTAAGGACAGGTCCAGGTCCCACAGCCTGGTGCCTCCCAAACAGTTCAAGCTATTCAATTGGCTCACTTATCCGGAGGGCCTGATCTAGTTGGGGGCTCCACAGCTTTTGGTTCATAATTCAAAAATCATCCTGAGTGAGGTAACCCAGACTCAGAAAGACAAACATGGTATGTACTCACTCATAGTAGGATACTACATGTAAAACAAAGATGACTAGACTGCTACACAACTCCAGGAAGGCTACCTAGAAAATGGGACCCTAGGAAAGACACAGGGATTGCCCAATGACAGAGAAATGGATGAGATCTACATGAACAACCTGGATGACAGTGGGAGTAATGAAGGGCAAGGTTCAAGGGAAAGAGAGCTTAGGGGAGCAGGAGATCCCAGCTGGATCAAGAACAGAAAGGGAGAACAAGGAATAACAGACCATGATAAATGAAACCGCATGAGAACAGGAAGAAGCAAAGTGCTGGAGAGGTCCCCAGAAATCCACAATGATACATCCTATGTAGACTGCTGGCAATGGTCGAGAGAAAGCCTGATCTGACCTAGTCTGGTGATCAGATGGCCAAAAACCCTAACAGTCGTGCTGGAACTCTCATACAGTAACTGATGGAAGTGGATGCAGAGATCCTCAGCCAGGCCCCAGGTGGAGCTCCATGAGTCCAGTTGTCGAGAAAGAGGAGGGATTGTAAGAGTGTGAATTGTTGAGGCCAAGATGGGAACAGCACAGGGACAAATAGCCAAACTAATGGAAACACATGAATTGTTTTGTTTTTTAATAGCTAGACGTCACAGCACATGCTTGCAACACCAGTAATCCCTTTCCCCTTGTCCATGCCCCCTGTGGATCCCACAGGCCGTCCTCTCCTGACCTTGGAGAAATCAGCACCTAGATCTATAATCAGCCCAAACCCAGATGCCTAGATCCCATCATAAAAACACAGTCAGTAACAGCTAGGACAACACATCTCCACCAGAGCCTAGCTATCCTACCACAGCAAGCCCTGAATATTTCAACATAGATGAAGCACAAAAAACAAGACAACAACAACAAAAAACCCTTAAAATCACCTATATGAAGATGATAGAGGTCTTTAAAGAGGAAATAAATAAATCCCTTTTAAAAAGGCAGGAAACCACAAACAATTGGAGAAAATAAATAAATCCCTTAAAGAAAGCCAGGAAAACAGAACAATTGACATTTGTATGAAATGAATAAATCCCTTAAAGAAGCCAAGAAAAAGCATAGTTGAAGTAAAACCAATAAAAGTGTTCAAGACCTGAAAATGGAAATAGAAGCAATAAAGAAAATACAAACAAAGGCAATTTTGGAAATAAAAAATTTAGGAATTTGAACAGGAAATAGAGAGACAAACTTGAATTAACAGAATACAGGAGAGAGAGCAGAGAATATCAAGCATTGAGGATATAATAGAAGATAGAAGAAATGGATGCATTGGTCAAAGAAAATATTAACTCTCAAAATCTCTGACACAAAATAATTGGGCGCACTATCAAACCTAAGAATAATAGGAACAGAAGAAGGAGAAGAATAACAGCTCAAAGGCCCAGAAAATACTGTCAACAAAATCATAAAAGAAAATTTTCCTACCCTAAAGAAATAGATACCTATAAAGACACAAGAAGTATACAGAATACCAAATATACTGGACTAGAAAAGAAAGTGCTCTTACCATGCAATAATCAAAACATTAAACATACACAACAAAGGATGTAGATTAAGCTACAAGGGAAAAAATATATATATAAAGGCAGACTTATTAGAATTACACCTGGTTTTCCCCTGGAAACTCTAAAAGCCAGAGGGCCTGGACAGATGTCCTGCAAATTCTAAGAGACCACAGATGTTAGCACAAACTACTATACTCAGTAAAACTTTTAACCACCATAGATGAAGAAAATAAGATATTCCATAATAAAGTATCTACAAACCCAGCCCCACAGAAGGTGCTATAAGTAAAACTCCAACTTAAAGAGGTTAACTACATCCATGAAAATACAGGAAGTAAGTAATCTCACACCAGTAAAACCAAAGGAAGGGAAATACACACACACACACACACACACACACACACACACACACACACACACCACCCGCACTATCACCACTAATACCAACGCCAATAACAAAATAATAGTGTCCTAGGATTTCTATTGCTGTAAAGACACACCATGACCACAGCAACTCTTTTTTGTAATTAAGAAATTTTTTATTCATTTCACATACTAACCATAGATTCCCCCTCATCCCTCCTCCCACTCCCCCCCAGCACTCCCTACTAGCCCATCCCCCATTGCCCCCTCTGAAAAGGTATGGCCTCCCATGGGGAGTCAGCAAAGCCCAGCAGATTCAGTTGAGGCAGGTCCAAGCCCCTTCCCCTGTATCAAGACTGTGCAAGGTGTCCCACTACAGGCAACAGGCTCCAGAGAGCCAGTTCATGCACCAGGGATAGATCCTATTCCCACTGTCCGAGGCCCCTCAAACAGACCAAGCTACACAACTGTCTCCCCCATGCAGAGGGCCCAGTCAAGTCCTATGCATGTGCCACCGCTGTCGGTCCAAAGTTCATTAGTTCCCACTGGCTTGATTTGGTTGTGTCTGTGAATTTCCCCATCATGGTCTTGATGCCCCTTACTCATAGAATCCCTCTTTCCTTTCTTCGACTGGACTTCCAGAGCTCGGTCTAGAGATTGGCCATGGCTTTCTGCGTCTGTTTCCATCAGTTCCTGGATGAAGGCTCTATGATGACAGTTAGGGCATTCACCAATCTGATTACCAGGGTAGACCATATCAGGAACCCCCTCCATCACTGCTAGTAGCTGGAGTCATCCCTGTGGATTGCTGAGAACTTTCCTCACATCAGGTTTCTCTCTATCTCCATGATGTCTCCCTCTATCAAGATATCTCCCTTATTGCTCTCTCACTCCCCCCCCCCCCCCCGTTCCAGCTCAACTATCCCATTCCTCCATGCTCCCATCCCCCCTCCCCTATCCTCCATTGCTCTCCCATCCCTCATTTACTCAAGAGATCTCATCTATTTCCCCTTCCCAGGGTGATCCATGCATCCCTCTTAGGGTCCTCCTCGTTACTTAGTTTCTCTGGAGCTGTGGGTTGTAGTCTGCTTATCCTTTTCTTTAAATCTAGTATGCACTTATGAGTGAGTATATACCATGTTTGTCCTTCTGAGTCTGGGTTACTTCACTCAGGATGTTATTTTCTAGTTCCATCCATTTGCATGCAAATTTCATGATGTCATTGTTTTTTGTTTTTTGTTTTTAACTGCTGAGTACCACATTTTCTTTATCCATTCTTTGGTTGAGAGGCATCTAGGTTGTTTCCAGGTTCTGGTTATTATGAATAATGCTGCTATGAACATAGTTGAGAAAATGTCCTTGTGGTATGATTGAGCATTCCTTGGGTATATGCCCAAGAGTGGTATCACTGGGTCTTGAGGTAAATTGTCTGAGAAATCTTCATACTGATTTCCAAAGAGGCTGTACAAGTTTGCATTCCCACCAACAGTTAAGGAGTGTTCATCTTGCTCTACATGCTCTCCAACATAAGCTGTCATCAGTGGTTTCGATCTTATCCATTCTAACAGATGTAAGATGGCATCTTTTTTAAAAATATATACATTTATTAAAATTTTTTTCACTTTACATACCAACCCCAGTTCCCCCTTCCTCCCCTTCTCCTGCCTCCTCACTCTACCCCCATCCACTCTTCAGAGTGGATAAGGCCTCCCATGGTAGTCAACAAAGTCTGGCATACCAAGTTGAAGGAGAACCTAGCCCCTCCCCATTGTATCAAGGCTGAGCAAGGTATCCCACCACATGGAATGGGCTCCAAAAAGTCAGTTCACGTACATGGAATAAGTCCTGGTCCTGCTGCCAGGGACCCCACCAACAGATCAATCCACACAACTGTCACCCACATTCCACGGGCCTAGTTTGGTCCCATGCAGGTTCCTGAGCTGTCAGTCCAGAGTCAGTGAGTTCCAACTAGCACTGGTCAGCTGTCTCTGTGGGTTTCCCCATCATGATCTTGACCCCCTCTTTTTCTTCTTTATTATTATTATTATTATTATTATTATTATTATTATTATTATTGAATGCCGAATGTCATTTATTGAAGGAGGGAGAAGGTCTTAAATACAGGCTTACAGCAGTAAGATGATATCTTAGAGTCATTTTGATTTGTATTTTTTCTGATGACTAAGGATGTTGAGCAATTCCTTAAATGTCTTTCAGCCATTTGAGATTTTTCTGTTGAAAATTCTCTGTTTAGCTCTGTAGCCCATTTTTTTTTTTAAATTGGATTGTTCGATATTTTGATGTTTAGTTTCTTGAGTTCTTTATATTTTTTGGAGATAAGCCCTCTGTCAGATGTGGGGTTGGTGAAGATCTTTTCCCATTTTTGTAGGTTGTCATTTTATCTTATTTACTGTGTCCTTTGCCTTACAGAAGCTTCTCAGTTTCAGGAAGTCCCACTTATTGATTGTTGCTCTCAGTGTCTGTGCTACTGGTGGTATATTTAGGAAGTGGTCTCCTGTGCCAATGCATTCAAGGCTACTTCCTACTTTCTCTTCTTTCAGGTTCAGTGTAACTGGATTTATGTTGAGGACTTTAATCCACTTATAGTTGAGTTTTGTGCGTGGTAATAGATATGGATCTATTTGCAATCTTCTAAATGTTGACGTCCAGTTATGCCAGCACCATTTGTTGAAGATGCTTTCTTTTTTCCATTGTATGGTCTTGGCTTCTTCATCAAAAATCAAGTGTTCATAGGTGTGCAGATTAATGTTAGCATCTTCAATTTGATTCCATTGGTCAGTTTTTATGCCAATACTAAACTGTTTTTATTACTATAGCTCTATAGTAGAGCTTGAGGTCAGGGATGTTGATACCTCCAGAGGTTGCTTTATTGTACAGGATTGTTTTGTCTATCCTGGGTTATTTGTTTTTTCATATGAAGTTGAGTATTGTTCTTTTGAGGTCCATGAAGAATTGTGTTGGGATTTTGATGGGGATTACATTGAATCTGTAGATTACTTTTTGTAAGATTGCCATTTTTATTACGTTGATTCTATCTATCCATGAGCATGGGAGATCTTTCCATTTTCTGATATCTAGTTCAATTTTTTTCTTCAAAGAGTTAAAAGTTCTTGTCGTACAGATCTTTCACTTGCTTAGAGTTACCCGCAGGGTATTTTATATTAGTTTTGCTATTGTAAAGGGTGATATTTCTATAATTTTTTTCTCAGCCTATTTATCATTTATATATAGGAGAGCTACTGATTTTTTTTAGTTAATCTTGTATCCCACCACATCGCTGAAGGTGTGTATCAGCTGTTCCCTGATATAATTTTTGGGGCACTTATCTATACTATCATATCATCTACAAATAGTTAAAGTTTGACTTCTTCCTTTCCAATTTATGTTCCTTTGATCCCCTTTTGTTGCCTTTTTGCTCTAGCTAGAACAATGAATACTATATTGAATAGATATGGGGAGAGTGGAAAGTCTTGTCTTATTCCTGATTTCACTGGAATTCTACCAGAATTTCAAAGAAGAGCTAATACCAATACTCTTCAACTTGTTCCACACAATAGAAACAGAAGGAACTACAGTTACCCTGATGCCCAAACCACACAAAGATGCATCAAAGAAAGAGAATTACAGACCAATCTCTCTCATGAACATTGACACAAAAAATACTCAATAAAATACTGGCAAACTGAATCCAAGCACACATCAAAAGAATCATTGACCATGATCAAGTAGGGTTCATCCCAGAGATGCAAGGGTAGTTCAACATATGAAAGTCTGTCAATGTAATACACCATATAAACAAACTGAAAGAAAAAACACATGATCATCTCATTAGAGGCTAAAAATGCCTTTGACAAAATCCAACACCCCTTCATGATAAAGGTCCTGGAGAGATCAAGAATACAAGGAACATACTTAAACATAATAAAAGCAATTTACAGCAAGCTGACAGCCAACATCAAACTAAATGGAGAGTGACCACAGCAACTCTTATAAAGGAAAACATTTACTTGAGGGGGCAGCTTACAGTTCAGAGGTTTAGTTCATTATCATCACAGCAAGGAGCATGGCAGCATGCTATCAGACATGGTGCTGGCTACATCTTGATCAGAAGGCAACAGGAAGTGAACTGAGACACTGGGTAGTATCTTGAGCATATATGAGATCTCAAAGCCTAGTTCCACAGTGATATACTTCCTCTAACAAGACTGAATACTCTAACAAGGTCATACTTCCTAATAGTGCCATTCCCTATGAGATTATGGGGGCTAATTACATTCAAACTACCACATTCCACTCCATGCTCCCCACAAGATTGTAACAATATCATAATGCAAAGTGTATTTAGTCCAACTTCAAAAATTCCCATAATCTATAGTCTCAACAATGTTTAAAAGTCTAAAGTTCTACATCTCTTCTGAGATTCATGTAACCTCTTAACTATAATTCCCCAAAAATCAAAATCAAAAAGCAAATCACATACTTACATAATAGCACAAGATATTCATTACTGTTCCAAAACATAGAGAAGGGATCATAGTGAGGAAATGTTGCACCAAAGCAAACCAAAAACCAGCTGGGAAAACTCCAAACTCTGCATTTCCATGTCTGATGTCAAAGTGCTTTTCAGATCTCCAATTCCTTTCAGCTTTGATGACTGCAACACATTTCTTTCTGTTGGGCTGGTTCCATTCCCTATAGCAGCTCTCTTTGGCAGGTATCCCATGGCTCTGGTATCTCCAACATTTTGGAGTCTCCAAGACAATCCAAGCTTCAGCTTCATAACTTCATACAATGGCCTCTCTAGGCCTCCATTCAGGGACACCCCTGATACATGCCTGACCCTGGTGGCTTTCCTTAGTCTCAGAGGCAAATTTCACAGCCCCTTTCTTCTATCCTTAACTCTAAAGCCAGAAGCTGCCAAGTTCTGCTGCTTGCTGTGGCTGGAAAATGGTCTCATTGTTGAGTTACATCTTCATCAGCTTTCTGTTTCCAATGACTACCTTCACTACCCAAACTTGCTTGTTCTGGAACTTGCTCTGTAGAACAAGCTGACCTCAAACTTAGAGATCTGCAAGCCTCTACATCTGGAGTGCTGGGATTAAAGGTGTGCCCTACCACACTGGGCTCTAAGCTTTTCTTTAATTCCTTTTCACAAGTTGAAAACTTAGATGGGTGGGATCTGGCCCTGAGGTCACCACTCCCTTTATTCCATTTCTTAATCTGTTTATCTCCTTGAACACAGAATTTACCTCTATTCCATTTCCTGGTATCCCTTTCTCAATTTGTATATTTTGAATTTTTATTTGTTCTTCCTCCTCCTTTTTATTATAAATCTTCATCAGAGTTAACACTAATATCCAAAGGACAGAGTCTGTACTAGGCTGTTTTGAGATTTCTCTGCCAAAGGAATTACTCCAAAGCTCTTCACTTTAGCCTGAGGCAGATGTTTTGGACAAGGGCAAAAAGCAGCCACATTCTTCTCCAAAATATCACAAGACCAGGCCCCACACTAACATTCTTCTCCTATGAAACCTCTTAATCCCCACAGCTCATCAAATTACACTCAACACCACTGTCTTCCATGCTCCTGCTAGCATGGCCCATTAAGCAGTGTTTAAAGTATTCCACTGCTTTACTAACCCAAAGTACCAAGGAACAAATTTCTCCAAACAAAAACATGATCGGCCTGTCACAGCAATACCCCAGCCCCTGGTACCAACTTCTGTCTTAGTTGGGGTTTCTGTTGCTATGAAGAGACACCATGACCACAGCAACTCCTATAAAGAAAAAATTTAATTAGAGTGGCAGCTTACAGTTCAGAAGTTTAGTCTATTATCATCATGGAAAGGAGCATGGCAGCATGCAGGAAGACATTGTGCTAGCTACATTTTGACCAGAAGGCAACAGGAAATAAGCTGAGACACTGGGAGGTATCTTGAGCATATATGAGACCTCAAAGCCTTCCTCCACAGTGACCCATATACTCCAATAAGACCATAACTACTCCAACAAGGACATACCCACTGACAGTGCCACTCCCTATGAGATTATGGGGCCAATTACATTCAAACTATCACTGGGCAGTGGTGGCGCATGCCTTTAATCCCAGCACTTGGGAGGCAGAGACAGGTGGATCTCTGTGAGTTCAAGGCCAGCCTGGGCTACAGAGTGAGTTCCAGGACAGGCTCCAAAAGCTACACAGAGAAACCCTGTCTTGAAAAACCAAAATCAACCAATCAATCAATAAAATTTTTAAAAAAACAAAACAAAACAATAACAACAACAACAACAAAGCATTCAAACTATCACAAATAGGAGTCAATAATCATTGGTCATTGACATCTCTCAATATCAATGCTCTCAGTCCCCAATAAAAAGGCACAAACTAACAAAATGGATGCAAAAAATGAGATCCATCCTTCTGCTTCTTCTGAGAAACATACCTTAATATCAAGGATAGACATTACCTCCAGGTAAAATATTAGAATAAGATATTATAAGCAAATGGATAAGCAAGCTGATAGCTATTTAATATCTAACAAAATAGACTTCAAACTAAAACTAATCAGAAGAGATGAGGAATAAAACTTAATGCTCAACAAAGGAAAAATCAAGATGACATTTCAAAAACAATTTTTTGTTTTTTATTTTTCAAGACTGGGTTTATCTTTGTAGCCCTGGCTGTCCTGGAACTCACTCTGTAGACCAAGTTTACCTTAAACGCAGAGATCTGCCTGCCTCTGCCTCCTGAGTGCTGAGATTAAACATGTGAATAACCATGCCCAGCTGACATTTCAATTTTTTACATCTATGCCACAAAAACAAGTGCATCCCCTTTGGTAAAAGAAACACTAATTACAGCTTAAATCATATATTGACCCTCACACAGATAGTGGGAGACTTCAGTACCCCACTCTCACCAAAGGATAGGTCATCCAAACAAAAATTAAGAAGAGAAATACTGAAGCTAAAAGATTTTATAAACAAAATTGACCTAATATATATATATATATATATATATATATATATATATATATATATATATATATATATATAACATTTATATAATCCAAAAACAAAAGAATATACTTTCTCTTTCTTGCCAGGCAGTGGTGGTTCACACCTTTAATCTCAGCACTCAGGAGGCAGAGCCAGGCAATCTCTATGAGTTTAAGGCCAGCCTGGTCTACAGAAAGAGATCCAGGACAGGCACCAAAACTACACAGAAAAACCCTGTCTCAAAAAAACAAAAACAACAGCAACAACAACAAAAAACTTTCTTATTAGAACTTCATGGAGTTTTCTCCAAAACTGACCACATACTTGTACACAAAGCAAGTCTCAATACCACATACAAGAAAATTGAAATAACTCCTTGTATCCTATCAGACAACCATGGATTAAAGCTGGATATCAATGTAAGTGTTGAGGCTCTGAGGGAAAAGTTTTCCCCAATACAAGTGTTGCAGCTCTGAAGAGAAAGGTATCCTGGCAGTCCAGAGCCAAGGTATACCAGAAAGTCATGCTACACAACAAACCTCATGGCTTATACAATCAACAAGAGTAGAAACAATAGAAAGCTTACAAACTCAGGGAATTGAACTACTCTCTTCTAAATGAAAAATGGTTCATGACAGAAATAAAGGAAGCAATTAAAGACTTTCTAGAATTCAATGAAAATGAATACACAGCATACCCAGACTTATGGGACACAATGAAAGTAATGCTAAGAGGAAAGTTCATAGCACTACTTGCTTAATTTTAAAAAATTGGAGAGGTCTTATACTAGCAACTTTACAGCACAACTGAAAGCTCTAGAATACAAAGAGGAAAGGACAACCAAGAGTAGTATGCAGGGAAAAAAACTAATCAAGCTCAGGGCTGAAATCAATAATGAAATTGGAGAAGATACCAGAAGATGGAAAGATCTCCCATGCTCATGGATCAGTAGGATTAACATAGTAAAACTGTACATCTTACTAAAAGCAACCTATAGATTCAGTGCAATACCCATTAAAATTCCAACACAATTCTTTACAGACCTTGAAAGAATAATACTCAACTTCATATGGAAACCACCTCAAAAAATATGATAGCTAAAAGAATCCTAAACAATTAAAAAAAAAAAACTGCTAGAGGTATTGCCATCCTTGATTTCAAGTTGTACTACAGAACTATAGTAGTAAAAAAACTGTATGGTATTGGAATAAAAACAGACTAGTTAATGGAACCAAATCAAAGACACAGACAAAAATCCACACACATATGGACACCTGATTTTTAAAAAAGAATCCAGAAACAAACAGTATATATAAGAAATCATCTTCAATAAAAGATGCCAGTGAAGCTGGATGTCTGCATGTGGAATATAAACAGATCCATACATATCACCCTGTACAAAACTCAAGTTCAAGCAGGTACAGAATGGGCAAAGATTTTTACCAACTCTGATAAAGGACTAATATCCAAAATATATAAAGAACTCGAGAAACTAGATACCAAAGAACCAAATAATCCAATTTAAAAATGGGGTACAGATCTAAACAGAATTCTCAATAATGGAATCTCAAATGGCTGAGAAATGCTTAAAGAAATGTTCTACATCCTTAAATAGCAGAGAAATGCAAATCAAAACTACTTTGAGATTCCATCTTACACCTTTCAGAATGTCTAAGATCAATAATACAAGTGACAGCTCATGCTGACAAGGATGTGGAGCAAGGGGAACACTCCTCCACTGCTGATGGGAATACATACTTGTACAGCCACAGTGGAAATCAATATAGTGGTTTCTTAGAGAATTGGGAGCAGATCCACCTCAAGACTCAGCTATACCACTCCTGAACATATACCCTGAGGACCCTACCACAAGGACACTTAACTCAACTATGTTCACTGTGGCTTTATTCATAATAGTGAGAAACTGGAAACAACCTAGCTGTCTTTCCACAGAAGAATGGATTTTAAAAATATGGTATATTTATACAATTGAGTATTACTCAGCTATTAAAAAATGACATCTTGAAATTTGCAGGCCAATAGATGGAACTAGAAAAAAATCCTGAGTGAGGTAATCCAGACCCAGAAAGACAAATATGGTATATATTCACTTATATATAACTGGGCATTAGCCATTAAAGTAAATTAGAACCAAGCTACAATCTGTAGACCCAGAGAGGTTAAGTAAAGAGGGAGGTTCTGGGGGGAAGACACATGGATTTCCCAGGGAAGAGGAAATAGAATAGATTTTGCAGGTGGATTGGCAATGGGTAGAGCTGAGAGTGGGAGAGACCAGATGTGGGAGTGAGGGACATGGGATGGAGGGAGATAGTATGAGGAGAGACCGCTGGAATTGGGGGGCATTTGGGTGGTGGTGTGGAAAGCTAGTGCAGTGGAAATTTCCTGGAATCAATGAGGGTGATCCTAGAGACGATTTCTAGTAATGGAGGATATGGAGTCTAAACCGCCCATCACTTGTAGCCAGGCAAGGCTCCCAGTGGAAGGACTGGATTCAATTTGATTGAGTTGTTGTCTGAGGATAGATCCCAAGATAACCCAGGCTGATACTACAACAGAGGGTTGCTTTTCCCTAACTGACAATGAAGCCCTATTGCTAAGGACAACATCCACACAGCTCATTGACCATGAAGAGATTGAGCTGGTGCCTGCATCGAGCCTTCACCCCTCTGTTCTAGTCTCTTTGGTGTGGGAAGGTATTTTGCAGGCTATGGAAAGAGAAACAAAGCCAGCCACAAAACATTTGACCTATAATCTCTTTTGCATGCAATATGTGCTAGGGCTATGTAGCCCAGAACTTGTATGAATGGCCAACCAATGTCTCATTTAACTTGAGGCCCACTCCATGAGAGGGAGTCCATGCTAGACACTGCTTGCATGATCAGGAATGAGAGACTGAACAGCTTAGAGACCTATGGTAGAACCAAACATGGACTGGTCTGAAAAATGGGAGTAAAAATCAATTAACTGATTCCTAACCATATTCTGCTGTACTCATAGATTGGTACCTTGTCTAGTTGTCATCAGAGAGGCTTCCTCCAGCAGCAGATGGGAGTGGATGGTAAGACCCTCAGCCAGACATTGTATGGAGAGAGTCTAAAGTGGAAGTCTTTATAGGGTCTCTCCCCTCAGAGCTTGGGAATCCTATGGAAGAAGGGACAGAAAAGTTTTAGGAGTCAAAGGGGACAGAAGACACCAGGAGAACACAGTCCACTGAATCAACTAAGCACACATAGGAGCACATGGGCTCACAGGAACTGAAGTGTCGAGCATGGAGCCTATATGGGTCTGTACCAGGTCCTCTGAATATGTGTTGTGGCTATTATCTTGGAGTGTACCTGCTCTTGGAACTCTTTTCCTCCTATTGGGTTGCCTTGTCCAGACTCTGTGTGAGGATTTTTATTACATTTTATTTTGTCTGTTCAGTTGTTGTCTCTTGGCAGCCTGCTCTTCTTGGAGAGAGAGGAGAATCGATTCAGGATTCAGCAGAGAAGGGATGTGAGGGGAGCTGGGAGAAGTGGAGGAGTAGAGGGAGAAGAAGCTGTGGTCAGGATGCATTCTATGAGAGAAGAATATTTTTAAGGGGGGGGGGTCCTGCAAGTTCCAGGGACTTCCTTAGACTAGTGGATTATTTATTTTCTGAGTATTAATGAACCTCTCTCCAATATGGGATAATTCAATTCAGAAAAATTCTATATAATATACACACCCATACACATGCATGTACCTGCAAACACACACACACACACACACACACACACACACACACACACACACACACCATTTATGTGGTTTTCCATGAGTATATTTCCCCTCTTCCCCAAAGGTGGAAATGTCCTAACGGCAATATTTCTGAAATCAAATTTTCATGAGACAGAGTCACAGTTGGCCTGTGATAAATAGAAAGCAGGAATAGTAAACTAACCATTACTACAGACACTGAGACTGGAAGCATATCTGTTTAGTTTCTGGCTAAGAAGGGACTTGCTTCTAGAAAAACACTCCTGGAGGAACAAACATTAAGATTACCTGACAATCCTTTCGGAGCTAAACAGGAGCCTCAGAAGAAACTCACGGAGTATAGAAAGGAGGAGGCAACAATACAGAGTTGTGGACTGTTCGCCACAGCTGTTTCTTACAATATATTAGAGGACAGGAAATGTGCCAAATAAGCCTCTGGATTTAGGTGAACAGCTTGGGGAATATAATGTTAGTAGCCTTCTTGGGTAGCTATTACTTGGCACTTGACAAATTAGTTCAATAAAGAGATGAGCTCAGAAAATATTTAGCCAGATTAAAAGCAGAGGAGAAAGAAAGCAGAATCTGGAAATTATGACATTTTCAAGTGTTTTTAATTTCCAACTGGCAATAGATAAAATGGATAAAACTTACAGTCCCCTAAAGTGACAAAGGCTAACTCTGTGGGTAGAGACTAAATCAACCACTGAATGCTTGCTTTCATTGAAGAAATCTCTGAATTGTCTAACATGGCACCCAGTTGTCTCTTTCCATTCAACAGGTGGCATAGTGGAAAGAGATGAAGACTAAAGATCATCTATAGGAATTTTTTTTACTCTTAGATTATCTATAATTAAGGTGTAAGTGTGCCCCAAGATGGGCTATTCGTGTGATTAAGGATACAAAGGGCTAGTTAAATTTTGAGATCATTGTACCACAAACTAGTGTAACAAGAGCTGTCAATTTACACTAAACTCCTCAACTATTCAGCATATAAGATGATCTATAAGCAGTTATAGTAGATACTTTTCTCTTTGCTGTGACCAAATACCTAATAAAAAGCAACTTGGGGAGGTAAGATTTTATTTTAGTTGCCAGTTCAAGGGAATACAGTCCATTACTGTAGGGGAGGCAGGAAAATGAAGTGACTTGCTACACCACACCCATTGCCAGGATATATAGAGAGAAGAATGCCCGTGCTTAGCTTATTTTCTCCTTTTATTCAGTCCTAGACCCAAGTCCATGGTGTGGTGCCCCCTACATTCAGGGTAAGTCATCTTTAGTAAAACCTTTCTGGAAACACCCTCATAGACACACTCAGAAATGTGTCCTCTAGCATTTCCAAATTCAATCAAGCTTACAATTACCCTAAATCATCACAGTGGTCAATCTTTCAAGGATAAGAAGTGGGCTTAAAAGATGATTTCCCAAAACCTCTTGCATAGCACTTGGGTTTGATTCCCAACACCCACGTCATAGCTCACAACCATCTAAAACTACAGTCCCAGGAATCCAATGCATTCTTCTGGCCTATTGTGGATGTTATATGCATGCAGTACACATATACGTGAAGGCAAAAACTCATACACATAAAACAAAAATAAAAATCTTTTAAAAATAAGAAAATAGAATATCTTAGGGAGAAGGAGAAAATACAAGTGTGTAATGATGTGAGCTGCCATGAGATGTGGGCCAGAACTTGGGGATGGGCTTGGATTTTATACCATCTCTAAACTCATATGGCATTTCATCTTCCTTCCCCAGAGACATGAGACAATAAAAGAGGGAAAAGTTGATTACATGACATGACCCATCAGCTGAGCCAATTCCTGCTTGTGGGGGCGCATCCCTTCCAAGGTCTCTTTATAATAAATGAATAATAAACATTCCACTAAAATCTTTAAATGGATAGAGGAGTTTAATTATAATAATTTAATTTTCAGAAGCAAAAACTGCTTTTATACAATTACAGTGAGGCAACTTTTAATTAACTTTGGAAACTTTCTTTTGCTTTGGAAATCTAATTAAAAATACTTAGGGAACTATCAACATAACACAAGATTCATGAGAGGGTTAGAGACAGTATTGGGGAACACATGTAGAAAAAGCATCTTTGGAAAGGTAAGATCTCCTGCATTCTCCAAAGCCTTCAACAGATTCTGTCCTCTGAACTCACAGGACAGCGTGGAGAGATTCTTACTATCAGCAGCCCCTTTAAGTGAGGTTCCCCTAAGCAATTGGTTCTTTCCTATGCTTTCAGAACTTTCATTATTTGATGTAGGGAACACAAACGAGAGGGGTGGTTAGATTTGAAGATTAGAAACTGATATGACACCTGAGATTAACCTCTCTTGGGAAGAGACAACAAATTCCATCTCTGCTTGTATTGTAGCCTATCCATCCTTATGGGTACCCCAGAGTATGAAACCACAACCTCAGCCATAGAAATCAAGTGGTTCATGATACTGCAGTATCATCATCTCTCATAAACTCCTTAAAACTACAGTAAGGACCCTCTAGCCAAGTGCAGATCTTGAGTCTGATACGGCACTTGAACATGAGGCTTAGGTGTAGCATATACAAGTTCAAGTCTGAGAAGCTCTGAGCTAGGTCATAACCATCTATCTCTAAGTAGGGCCTGCCAGTGACTTGCTTCAGGATTTTTTTTGGAACCTAGTTTGGAAAGTAAATCCACAACTCCTGCTCTAAACCCAGGGATAAAGAGTCCAGAGATAAGGCTCAAGCCTCTGATTCCTAAGAGACCCTAATACAATCACAGTTTGAGATTCATTGACAGACTCCAAAGAATTCCACATTAGAGATCAGGAAATCAGATCCTGGCGAGAAAGCCTTCCAAACCACCCTCACACTTTTTCTTGGCCTCAGTTTCACTTTCTGTGACATAAAGAAAGTCATGCCCAATCTTGGGGCTATGCTCAGCTGAGAACAAGGATGGGAAATACGACATCAACCCCAAGGCATTATGTGTACTTTCTTCGCTGACAGTAATATCTCAACCTAAGATGGGTCACTGAAATCAGAGACCAAAACTCCAACCTGGCTTCAACATTAACTCATTACTACAAGACCTTGAGCCAATCAGAACCACCTACTATAATCACAACAACTTTTCCTAACAACCAGATCATTAAATAGTAGGATAACCTTTGTGAATTTCTGGAGCTCTAGAATCTTCTCTTTGCAATTAATCACATTCTAGGTGGAAGCTACCCTCCCCAATGAGAGAACACAGGGGCCAGAAGATTCTCTGGAAAAAGAGTGACTTTGAGCTCATTGGGATTGTGATACAGCTGTTTTCTCGTGATTGAAAAGAAACATATTTTTCTAAATGGAGGCAGCAGCCTCACAAGGTTTATTCAACTCCAAAGATATGAGACACAGGAAGGTTATGGAATTTACAGGCCTCACTAGGCCCCTCATTAACATTGTATAAGCAATGGCAATTGCTGAGAGAGGGAAGGCTCGTTAATGGAGTAGTTGACTTCAAGTTATGAGAGGAAATCAGATGATATAGCTTCCATGAGTGAGCACCCCTGCTGAGGTAGGATTTCTCAAGGATACAGTGCAAAAGTTACTTATCCTCCTGTAACTAACTCCAATAAGCTCATTGGTTCAGCCATCTGGATTTGGATACAATCAGTTCTTTATAATTTGGGAGCATGACTCAGTTGGTAGAGTGCTTACCTAGCACGTACAAGGATCCAGGTTTATTTAATCCCTAGTACTGCATAACACCAGGTATGCTGGTCCACACCTGTATCCCCAGCATTCAGGATCTGGAGGCTGAAAAAGTGCCAGGAACTCAACATCATTCTCAGCTACCCAGCAAGTTTGAGGCAAGCCTGGGATACAGGAGACCTTGTCCTCTCACCGCTCCAATAGAGAAACATGTCTTACTTTTGTCATTGGTGCCCTATGTGAAATGAGTAGATGTTTATTCATGGTTCCTCTGAATAAGCTCACACAACAGGGGACATTGGAGAAGAGGTGTTGGTTCCTTTCCATGTTTCAGTCATGTGCTTACAAATCAGTCCCCTTGGCTTTCTCCATGAGTTCCTTCTGAAACTCTAACAGCACAAGTAAGAATTAAAACAAAAACAAACAGTGGTTCTCAAGTGACTCTGACTCTTCTAGGCCACTTGACCTTGTACTTTCTCACTGGTTGTTCCAAATATAACCAGCTGATCCATGTTCATGAAGCCACCTACCTCTATCAGAGCTGTGCAAAACAGTGTATCTGGGAGGAATTTTAAGGCCCCACTGATACCCTGTCTGTGGAATTCAGAGGTTGTAGCCACTGCTTCTACCTCAAGCCCCCACCTGGCCCCATCCCATCCTAACAGCAGGTGGGCTATGTACCAGCTGCCACCTCTGATGCAAACACCCTGGGAGAGTCTACCTATATTACTGAGACTCTCACCAAAGTCAGACAAGGACAAGGGACAGGGGTTTGCTCTCATTTCAGCCTATTGCCATTCATCAGAGAACCAACATGTCTTGACTACCATTGCTACAGCCTTTATGGTGTCCTCCCAACTCACAGAGGCATGAATCTCTCTTCCCACTCGAAAGCCTGCACTAGCTCTAGACAGCCAGGAGAGAAAAATCCCATCCTTTACCTCATCTTAGTTAGGGTTTCTATTGTTGTGAAGAGACACCATGACCACAGCAACTCTTATAAAGGAAAACATTTGATTAGGACTGGCTTACAGTTTTAGAGGTCTAGTCCACTACTGCCATAGTGGGAAGCATAGTGGCATGAAGACAGACATGATGTTGGAGAAGTTGATTGGCAAGCAGCAGAAAGAGAAAGCCACACTGGTCCTGGCTTAAACATCTGAGACCTCAAAAGCCCACCCCTTATGACACACTTCCCTCAATGCAACCCCTACTCCAAAAAGACCACACCTCCCAAGATCTATGCCTAGGCACCTCTCTTACCCCCTTTCCCAGAGAGTAACCCAGAGATTCCAGGGTCTTAAAATTATCCCCACACCCACAGCTTCCCTCATTTCCCCCACATAGCATGGCTCAAGCTCTCCCTCCAGCAAAGCCTCAGACAGTCTCAAAGCACCTATTCTATTTCTATTGCTGTGATAAAATATTCTGGCAAAAAGCAACATAAGAGAAGAAAGTGTTTATTACTTGGTTTATAATTTCAGGTAACAGTCCATTATGGTAAGGAAGTTAAAAAGCTGGAACTTGAAACAGCTGGTCACATCACATCCACAGTCAAGAGCAGGGAAAAGGAAGGTACCCATGCTGCCAACTAGCTTTCTTGTTTTGTTCATGCTTAGCTAGCACTCTTTACTCTAACATAGTTTAGGGTCTCCAGCCTAGGAAAGTGGTTCTACACACAGTGGACTGGATTTTTCTATGTCAATGAACAATTAGACAATATTCTCCTACCAGACATGCCCAGAAGCCAACCTAGTAAAGACAGTTCATCAATAGAAGCTCTCTTCCCAGGTGATTCTAAATTGTGGCAAGTGGATGTTTAAAACTAACCATAACAGCATCACACAAAGGTAAATAACATTATAATATTATACACATAATATTATAATAGAATATGGATATGATAAGATAAGAAGGTCAATTATTGAATCTACTTTTAAAAACAAACTACTTGTTTTAAATAGAATAAGTAATGAAATTTTTTGTCTGAGTTTATTAAATGTTACTAGACTGGACATTGTTAATATATATAATGGAATTTTTGTCTGAATCTGTCTAATGATAATGGACTAGACATTGTTAATGTAATTATTGACTGTATATATTATATATACTTATTAGTTTTTCTTGTATTAGTTATAAGCTTTTTTTATTTTAGACAAAAAAGGGGAAATGTGGTGATATTGTGTGTGTTCCCCCAAAATATTATGCACCCTAATAAACTTATTTGGGGTCAGAGAACAGAACAGCCATTAGATAGACACAGAGGCCAGAAAATGGTGACACACACACCTTTAATCCTATCACTTGGGAGGCGGAGATCCATCCAGATCCCTGTGAGTTTAAAGCTACACTGGAAACAGCCAGGCATCATGATTTATGCCTTTAGTCCCAGGAAGTGAGCCTTTAATCCCAGGAAGTGATGGCAGAAAGTAGAAAGGCATATAAGGCGTGAAAACCAGGAACTAGGGTGGCTTAAGCTTTTAGGCTTTGAGCAGCACAGTTCAGCTGAGATCCATTTGGATGAGGACTCAGAATCTTCCAGTCTGAGGAAACAGGATCAGCTGAGGAATTGGCAAGGTGAAGTGGCTGTGGCTTGTTCTGCTTCTCTGACCTTCCAGTGTTCACCCCAACACCTGGCTTCAGGTTTGATTTTATTAATAAGACCTTTTAAGATTCATGCTACCATTATACACATAAATTATAATAGCCAATTCTTCCTAATAACCCAAACTGCTCTTTACAGCAGATGGGCCAGAGGCATATGCACATGCATACTATTTCTTCCTCTTCTGGGGTTGGTGATGAGTCCCTCTCCTTCTACAGCCTAGGTTTTCTCAAATGTAGAATAGATACAATAGCTCAGGCTGGCCCATCTTGATGAATAGCTACTGATATGTAAAGAGGTAGGAAACTTTGGAGCCAAAATATGTGACTTTGCAGTAGGCTGCTTGGCATCCTGCTATATCTTGTGTCATATAGACACACTGATCTAGAGTGACTGAACCATCAGAGACAGGCAGTGGCAGAGCCAAACTTGGGACTTTAAGATTCAAACCTCTGTTGGATGTTGGGAACTCCTGGATGTCCATAAGGAGTCCTTTGCTAGCTAAGGATCCTGACACCTGAGGATTAAAATTCTGATGACTGAGGGCTAGGGTGGAGGCAAGGAGGTGGCCGGGCCCTGGACCCATTTGGGGCTCAGGGAGAATGTTATGGAAGAGGGGATACCTGACAACTAATGTGAGTTGGCCAACAAAAAGAGAATGAGTATAGGTAGGAGCTACCCAAGATCCAATTTGGCAGAAGTGAGAGGAAAGGACATAGGGAGGCAGAGCATGAAGAGTCCAACTGAGCCCAATGGGAAGCCTCCAGATAATGATCAGGATGCATAACAAAGAAGGGGCAGGTGGAGACATAACTGATGTGTTTATCTAATTATTCTTTATCAATAAAAACTCAGGAGTCATATATGGGAGTAAGAACCTGAATGATCAGAGAAGAGGCAGAGAAGCAACCAGTGTTCTCTTTCTGTCGTTCCTCCATCCAAAAAGGAGCCAAGACCCTCTCAATGTCTTGACCTACTACTTTCTGTCATTCTATCTGTCCTTGGTGCTCCAAAACCTCTATAGTTAATTTTGGACAGCTAGTAGCTATCTCTACCCTCTGATTCAAAGCAAATTTTATTTATTTATTTATTCAGTTATTTAGTTAGTTAGTTAGTTAGTATTTAATCAGTATGAATTCTTATCATTATAGTGAAATGTTTCATTGAGGCTTGCTCAGTAAATGAATAAACCCAAAACTTATTATAAGCCATGGTCATCCTAGGGTCCCCCCTGCTATCTATATAGCCTCCATGGTTCTGTGGGTTATAATCTGATTGTTCTTTGCTTTCTATCTAGAGTCCACTTATGAGTGAGTACATACCACGTTTGTCCTTTTGGGTTTGGGTTACCTCACTCAGGATGATTGTTTCTAGTTCCATCAATTTGCCTGCAAATTTCATGCTGTCATTGTTTTTCTCTGCTGAGTAGTACTCCATTGTGTATATGTACCACATTTTCTTAATCCATTCTTCAGTTGAAGGGCATCTAGGTTGTTTCCAGGTTCTGGCTATTATAAATAGTGCTGCTAAAAACATAGTTGAGCATGTATCTTTGTGGTATGATTGGGAATTCCTTGGGTATATGCCCAAGAGTGGTATGGCTGGGTCTTCAGGTAGTTTGATTCCCAATTTTCTGAGAAACTGCCATACTGATTTACACATTGGTTGTACAAGTTTGCATTCCTACCAACAGTGCAGGAGAGTTCCCTTTGTTCCACATCCTCTCCAACATTGACTGTCATTAGTATTTTTGATCATAGCCAATCTGATAGGTATAAGGTGGTATCTCAGAGTTGTTTTGATTAGCATTTCTCTGATGATTAAGGATGTTGAGCATTTCTTTAAATGTCTTTCAGCCATTTGTGCTGGCATAACTGGATGTCAATTTGTGAAAGATTACAAATAGATCCATATCTGTCACCATGCACAAAACTCAAGTCCAAATGGATCAAAGACCTTAACATAGAGCCAGTTACACTAAACTTAATAGAAGAGAAAGTAGGAAGTACTCTTGAATGCATTGGCACTGGAGATCACTTCCTAAATATAACACCAATAGCACAGACACTGAGCACAACAACTAATAAATGGGACCTCTTCAAACTGAGAAGCTTTTGCAGGGCAAAAGACATGGTCAATAAGACAAAAAGAAAGCCTACAGGGAAAAGATCTTCTCCTACCCCACATCTGACAGAGGACTGAACTCCACAGTATATAAAGAACTCAGGAAAATAGACATCAAAATACTGAACAATCCAATTAAAAAATGGGCTAAGGAGCTAAATAGAGAATTCACAAAAGAAGAATCACAAATAGCTCAAAGCAAATTTTTGTTGACCATCTTGAGAGCATAAGAACATGACCAAAATATCACACATTTCTCCCTTTTTGTCTAAATAAAAAGGGAAGGTTTTAACACTGACACAGAAAAACTATGAACAATAAAAACAATTATCTGGTAAGAATTACATTCACGGACTGAAGAAGTTAAGAGCACTGGTTGCTCTTCCAGAGGTCCTGAGTTGAATTACCAGCACCCACATGGTAGCTCATAATCATCTGTAATGTGATTGGTGCCCTATTCTGGCCTACAGGCACACATGCAGACAGAATACTGTATACATAATAAATAAATAAATAAATATTTTTTTGAAAAAAATAATTGCATTCATAATGTCCACTCAATTTGCATTTGGCAAATGCAGAGAAAATACTCCATTATCTATCCTATCTTGGTGGGTCCAAAGTTTTTCACCTAATTCACTTTCTATCCTAACTTATATTACCAACCCAAAACTAAATTTTTTTAAATAATTTTTTTCTTTATTATTATGTGTTTTAAATTTTATACATCAGCCATGGGTTCCACTGTCCTCCCCACTCCTGCCCCCTCCTCCACCTTCCCCCCAGCCCCTCCCCTCCATTCCTATGTCCTCCAGCATGAAGGCACCCCTGGGGATTCATTTAAACCTGGTGGATTCAGTACAGGCAGGTCCTGTCACCTCCTGCCAGACTGAGCAAAGTGTCCCTATGTAAGCCCAAGGTTTCAAACAGCCAGCTCATGCATTAAGGACAGATCCTGGTCCCACAGACTGGGTGCCCCCCAAACAGATCAAGCTATTCAATGGTCTCACTTATCCAGAGGGCCTGATCCAGCTGAGGGCTCCACAGCCTTTGGTTCATAATTCATGTGCTTCCATTCATTTGGCTATTTGTCCCTGTGCTTTTTGTAATCTTGGATTCAACAATTCACGCTCTTGCAGACCCTCCTTTTTCTTGACAGTTGGACACCTGGAGCTCCACCTAGGGCCTGGCTGAGGATCTCTGCATCCACTTCCATCAGTTATTGGATGAGAGTTCTAAGACAACTGTTGGGGTGTTTAGCCATCTGATCACCAGACTAGGTCAGATCAGGCTTTGTCTCGACCATTGCCAGCAGACTACAGAGGATATATCATTGTGGATTTCTGGGGACCTCTCGAGCACTCTGCCTATTCCTGTTCTCATGTGGTCTTCATTTATCATGGTCTGTTATTCCTCATTCTCCCTTTCTGTTCTTGATCCAGCTGGGATCTCCTGCTCCCCTAAGCTTTCTTTCCCTCAAATCTTGCCCTTCATTACTCCCACTGTCATCCAGGTTGTTCATGTAGATCTCATCCATTTCTCTGTCATTGGGTGATCCTTGGGTCTTTCCTAGGGTCCTGTTTTCTAGGTAGCCTCCCAGGAGTTGTGTAGCAGACTAGTCATCTTTGTTTTACATCTAGTATCCTCCTATGAGTGAGTACATACCATGTTTGTCCTTCTGAGTCTGGGTTACCTGACTCAGGGTGATTTTTTCTAGATCCATCCATTTGCCTGCAAACCTCATGATGTCATTGTTTTTCTCTGCTGAGTAGTACTCCATTGTGTATATGTACCATGTTTTCTTTATCCATTCTCCAGTTGAAGGGCATCTAGGTTGTTTCCAGGTTCTGGCTATTACAAACAAAGCTGATACAAACATAGTTGAGCATGTATCTTTGTGGTATGATTGAGCATTCCTTGGGTATATACCCAAGAGTGGTATAGCTGCGTCTTGGGGGAGATGGATTCCCAATTTTCTGAGGAAGCACCATATTGATTTCCATAGTGGCTGTACAAGCTTGCATTCCCACCAGCAGTGGAGGACAGTTCCCCTTGCTCTACATCCTCTCCAGCATAAGCTGTCTTCTGTGCTTTTGATCTTAGCCATTCTAACAGGTGTAAGGTGGTATCTCAGAGTCGTTTTGATTTGCATTTCCCGGATAATTAGGGATGTTGAGCAATTCCTTAAATGTCTTTCAGCCATTTGAACTTCCTCTGCGGAGAATTCTCTGTTGAGTTCTTAATTGGACTGTTGGGCATTTTGATGTCTAATTTCTTGAGTTCTTTATATATTCTGGATATCAGCCCTCTGTCACATGTGGGGTTGATGAAGACCTTTTCCCATTCTGCAGGCTGTCACTTTGTGTTGTTGACCATGTCCTTGGCTCTACAAAAGCTTCTCAGTTTCAACAGGTCCCATTGATTGATTGTTTCTCTCAGTGTCTGTGCTACTGGTGTTATATTTAGAAAGTGAACTCTGGTGCCAATGCATTCAAGATTACTTCCTACTTTCTCTACTATCAGGTTCAGAGTAGCTGGATTTATGTTGAGGTCTTTGATCCACTTGGATTTAAGTTTTGTGCATGGTGACAGATATGGATCTATTTGCAGCCTTCTATACATTGACATCCAGTTATGCCAGCACCATTTGTTGAACATGCTTTCTTTTTTCCATTGTACATTTTTGGCTTCTTTGTAAAAAATTATATGTTCATAAGTGTGCAGGTTAATGTCAGGGTCTTCAATTCGATTCCATTGGTTCACATGTCGGTTTTTATGCCAGTACCAAGCTGTTTTTATTACAGTAGCTCTATAGTAGAGCTTGAGGTCAGGGATTGTGATGCCTCCAGAGATTGTTTTATTGTAAAGGATTCTTTAGGCTATCCTGGGTTTTTTGTTTTTCCATATGAAGTTGAGTATTATTCTTTCCAGATCTGTGAAGAATTATGTTGGTAATTTGATGGGAATTGCGTTGAATCTGTATATTGCTTTTGGTAAGATCGCCATTTTTACTATGTTAATCCTGTCTCTCCATGAACATGGGAGATCTTTCCATTTTCTGACATCTTCAATTTATTTTTTCAGGGACTTAAAGTTTTTGTCATATCGGTCCTTCAAATGCTTACTTGGAGTAACCCCAAGTATTTTATAACATTTGTGACTATTGTAAACGGTGATGTATCTCTGATTTCATTCTCAGCCTGTTTGTCTATTGTATAGGAGGGTTACTGATTTTAGTTGAGGTCATCTTCTATCCTACTATGTTGCTGAAGGTGTTTATAAACTGTATCAGTTTCTTGATTGAATCTTTGGGGTCACTCATGTATACCATCATGTCATCTGCAAATAGGGAAAGCTTGACTTCTTCCTATCCAATTTGTATCCCCTTAATCTTTTTATGTTGTCTTATAGCTCTGGCTAGAACTTCAAGTACCATATTCAATAAGTAGGGAGAGAGGGGACAGCCTTGCGTTGTTCCTGATTTTAGTGGTATTGCTTTGAGTTTCTCTCCATTTAATTTGATGTTGGCTATTGGCTTGCTGTAGATTGCCTTTATTATGTTTAGGTATGTTCCCTGTATTCCTGATCGCTCCAAGATCTTTATCATGAAGGGGTGTTGGATTTTGTCAAATGCCTTTTCTGCATCTAGTGAGATGATTATGTGGTTTTTTTCTTTGAGTTTGTTTATATGGTGTACTACATTGACGGATTTTGTATGCTGAACCACCCTTGCATCCCTGGGATGAAGCCTACTTGATCATGGTGGATAATTGTTTGGATGTGTTCTTGGAGTATGTTTGCCAGAATTTTATTAAGTATTTTTTCATCAATGTTCATGAGGGAGATCGGCCTGTAGGTCTCTTTCTTTGTTGCATCTTTGTTTGGTTTAGGAATCAGGGTAATTGTAGCCTCATAGAAGGAGTTTGGTAATATACCTTCTGCTTCTATTGTGTGGAACAATTTAAAGAGTATTGGTATTAAGTCTTCTTTGAAGATCTTGTAGAATTCTGCAGTGAAACCATCAGGTCCAGGGCTTTTTTTGGTTGGGAGACTTTTAATGACTGATTCTATTTCCTTAGGGGTTATTGGACTATTTAAATGGTTTATCTGGTCTCAATTTAACTTAGGTATGTGGTACCTATCCAGAAAATTATCCATTTCTTTTAGATTTTCCAGTTTTGTGGAGTAGAGGTTTTTGAAGTATGACCTGATGATTCTCTGGATTTCCTCATTGTCTGTTGTTATGTCCCCCTTTTCATTTCTGATTTTGTTCATTTGGATGCTCTCTCTCTGTCTTTTGGTTAGTTTGCATAAGGGCTTGTCTATCTTGTTGATCTTCTCAAAGAACCAACTCTTTGTTTCATTAATCCTTTGTATTGTTCTCTTTATTTCTATTTTATTGATTTCAGCTCTCAATTTGATAATTTCCTGGCATCTGTTCCTCCTGGGAGACTTTGCTTCTTCCTGTTCAAGGGCTTTTAGGTGTCCTGTCAGGTCACTAACGTGAGATTTCTCCAGCTTCTTTATGTGGTCATTCAGTGCTCTGAATTTCCCTCTTAGCACTGCTTTCATAGTATCCCATAAGTTTGGGTATGTGATGTATTCATTTTCATTGATCTCTAGGAAGTCTTTAATTTCTTTCTTTATTTCTTCCTTATCCCATTGGTGATTCAGTTGAGCATTATTCAGTTTCCATGGGATTGTAGGATTTCTGTAGTTTTTTCTGTTTTTGAAATCTAACTTTAAACCATGGTGGTCTGATAGAACACAGGGTGTTATTCCAATTGTTTTGTATCTGTTGAGATTTGCTTTGTGGCCAAGTATGTGGTCGATTTTAGAGAAGGTTCTATGGGGTACTGAGAAGAAGGTATATTCTTTTTTGTTTGGGTGGAATGTTCTGTAGATATCAATTAAGTCCATTTGAGCCATAACATCAGCTAAGTCCATTATGTCTCTGTTAAGTCTCAATTTGGCCAATCTGTCCAGAGGTGAAAGTGGGGTGTTGAAATCTCTCACTATTAATGTGTGGGGTTTTATATGTGATTTAAGCTTGAGTAATGTTTCTTTTACATATGTGGGTGCCCTTGTGTTTGGGGCATAAATGTTCAGAATTGAGAATTTATCTTGGTGGATCTTTCCTGCAATGAGTATGTAATGTCCTTCATCATCTCTTTTATTGATTTTAGTTTGAAGTCTATTTTGCTGGATATTAGGATGGCTACACCAGCTTGTTTCTTAAGACCATTTGATTGGAAAGTCTTTTCCCAGCCTTTTATTCTTAGGAGGTGTCTGTCTTTGAATTTGAAGTGTGTTTCTTGTATGCAGCAGAAAGATGGGTCTTGTTTTCGTATCCATTCTGTTAGTCTGTGTCTTTTTATAGGTGAATTAAGTCCATTGATATGAAGGGATATTAATGACCAGTGATTGTTCGTTCCTGTTGTTATTTTTATTTTTTTGGTGGTAGTGTGTGTGTACTTCTATTCTTTGGGGTTTACTACTGTGGTGTTATCTATTGCCTATGTTTTCATGGGTGTATCTGCCTTCCTTAGGTTGGAATTTTCCTTCTAGTGCTTTCTGTAGGGCTGTGTTTGTAGATAAGTATTGTTAAAATCTGGTTTTGTCTTGGAAAGTCTTGTTCACTCCATCTATGATGATTGAAAGTTTTGCTGGGTATATTAGTCTAGGCTGGCATCCATGGTCTCTTAGTGTCTGCATTATATCTGCCCAGGTCCTTCTGGCTTTCAAAGTCTCCATTGAGAAATCGGGTGTTATTCTGATGGGTTTGCCTTTATAAGTCACTTGGCCTTTTTCCTTTTCTGCCCTTAATATTCTTCTTTATTCTGTACATTTAGTTGTTTAATTATTATGTGGCGAGGGGACTTTTTTGGGGGGTCTAGTCTGTTTGGTGTTCTATAGGCTTCTTGTGTCTTCATAGGCATTTCCTTCTTTAATTTGGGAAAGTTTTCTTCTATGATCTTGTTAAATATATTTTCTGTGCCTTTGAGTTGGTATTCTTCTCCTTCCTCTATCCCTATTATTTGTAGGTTTGGTCTTTTCATGGTGTCCCAAATTTCTTGGACATTTTGGGTCATGACTTTGTTGGCTTTTAGTGTTTTCTTTGACTGATGAATCTATTTCTTCTACCGTATCTTCAACACCAGAGATCCTCTCTTCCATCTCTTGCATTCTGTTGGTTATACTTGCATCTGAAGTTCCTGTTTGTTTACTCAGATTTTCTATTTCCAATATTCCTTCTGCTAGTGTCTTCTTCATTTTTTCTATTTCCCTCTTCAGGTCTTGGATTGTCTCCCTTGCTTTTTCATGATTTTCATTCAAGGACTTATGGTTTTCTTCTGCTTTAATTGTCCTTTCCTCTAGTTTTTTTTTTTTTTTTATAATGTTCTTCCCATTTTTTGTTTGTCTGTTCCTCTACTTTATTTTTGATTTCTTCTATATAAGGCTCTAGCCTCTTCTTGATGTTACTTATAAGGATGTTTTCTTCTTCTTCTTCCATTCTGTGATGTTCAGGTCTAGCTGTTGGAGAAGGGCTAGGTTCTGGTGATGCTGTATTGCTCTTTATTTTGTTGTATGTACTTCTGCCTTGTCGTCTGTCCATCTCCTCTTGTGTTCGTTCTTGGTCTTATCAGTGTACTTGGTCCAGAGAGAGTTGACAGATTTAGGGAGCCTCTCTCTGGTCCAGATGGAAGCTCTGGGCCAGATGGGAGTGCTGCTCCAGATGAGAGTGCTGGCCAGATAGGAGCTTGGGGGCTGGACTCTGAGTCTCGGGAAGTCCCTGATATCTCCTTATTTTGTCCAGATGAGAGCTCCTCCTGTCCAGATGGGAGTTCCTCTGGTCTCTGGTCCAGATGGGAATTCCAGAGCAGGATGGAAGCATGGGGCTGGTCTCTGATTCTCAGGAAGTGGCTGGGGTCTCCAGCAGATGGGTGTGGGGGCAGGGTGTGGAGTCTGCAGTGTCTGCCTGCAGTCTTGGAAAAGGGGAGCTTTCCCTCAGGGCCTGTTGATTGATCAGGTCCTCCTGGAGTGGCCTGTGTCTAGTTGTGGGACCCAGGGGCAGTTGCCTCTCTGACTATATCCCAGGCACTCACCTCTGCTCCAGATGGGAGTTCCCAAAACTAAATTTTTTAAACCTCTAAAAAATGTATAGATAGACAATTTAAGCTTTTATGTTTCTCAATCTTATACCCTTTACACCTCTTTTGTGAGTTTCATTTCTGAATTTGGTAAAAAGGAAAACTGTAAATATATAACTATCTAGTCTTCAATCTCCATTAGAGACTCAAGAAGGATAAAATATTACTTGAGTAAACAGGAAGTACAGAGCAAACAACTTCCAAAACTATAGAAATAACAGAAACAGCTGACTCTCTGAACAGTCACCCAAAGTTCCTCTGCAACATTGGGGCATTGGTCTTTGGCCTATGGGCCTAAAATATCTGATAGACTCTTCTGTGAAGTAGGAATTTTGAAGGACTTCCTGCCTTGTCTTGATAAAGTTCAGCAGTCACTTTCTTTTGTGTCTTTCTTGCTTGTTCAGTTTGGACTGCATACTGTCAGCAGTCTAGGTAAGGGTGGTTTCTTGTCTAGTGGCTAACTTTTGCCACAAAGAGAGTAAACTCCATTTGGAGGTTCTTCAATGCCCATTATCTCATCTGAAGTAGATTGGTGCTGCCAGGAGCAGATGTGTCTCATTTTCATGAAAAGCCTTATATTATTAAAACATCTTATGTATAATATTCTGTAGATCTCTGAAGTGTTTGAAGGCCACCTGTCTATCTAAATTATATTTCTGTTTGACCTTGAAAACATACTTAACATGACTACAAGTTTGATTGCTATAGATGAGTAACTACTGACCTGCATTTCTTTTTTATCCTAAATAGTTTGTAGTAATAACTTTCAAGGACTGAAAATGTACATTACATTGTTAAGTGAGTTACATAGGTACAATATTTTAAACAAGAGTAGAAATATATGTTAGTGTGTTCTAACAAAAATAACATTAAATGTGTAACAATATATAAAAATGCCTTAAACAAGCATAGAAACATGCTGTGAGATGGTCTTTCTGTATACTGTGAATATATGTTATTCTCATTTGTTGATAAATAAAGTTGTTTTGGCCTATAGTCAGGCAGAATAAGGCTGATTGGGAAAGGCAAACAGAGATACAGGGAGAAAGAAGGACTGAGTTGGGGCAGATGTGATGCAGCCACCTAAGGAACAAGTCAGAGAACCAGTAAGCGATGGGCAATGTAGCAATGCATAGATTAATAGAAATGGGTTAATTTAAATGTAAGAGCTAGTTAGTAATAAGCCTGAGCCATTGGCCAAACATTTATAATTAATGTAAGATTTTGAGTGATTTTTTGAAATTGGCAACAGAATGAGGTGGGACAGAGAAACTGTTTATAGAAGTATATATACAGTATAACAAAAAACACCTTAAGTTTGTATCAATATACAAAAATCAATACCAATATAAAATATTTAAGACTAGCTTTTTTAGTTTAGAAATAGACTCAATAATCTACCCATTTATCCTATCAATTCTATAGGTCCCTATTTTCTTTTCAGAATTAGATCCCAAAATCCAATCTCCTAAAAATCTAATCTCATTTGTCAACTTTTTTCCTGACCATTATCAATAACAACTTACAATCAACCCCCTTAAAAGATGACAAATATCCATAACTGATTGAATGACCAAAATCCACCCATCGCGACTCTTGGGTATGTGGGTGTCATGTTCTCTAGCTTGCTTCCTGATGTCTGTGGGGCAACCGTATCTCTAGGGGACCCTGAGAAAATTGAGATAATGGTCAAATCCTGGGAGAGCTAGTTGTATCATTTGTTGTCAGTCTCTGTGTTATGAGAAAGTGCAGGGCTTATCTGAAGTCCTGGTTGGAGTAGTGCATGAGGCTGAACCATCTCAGCTAGCTGCCTTGAAATTATCCTGAGCAATTTGTAATCCAAAGCTGATCTTTGGGTGGTGTTTATCAGCTTAGTGACTAGCTCTGCCCTCTGATTCAAAGCAAATTTTTATTGACAGTCGTGGGAGTGTCAGGAAGTAATCAAAATATCACATAACACATAAGAGAGAAGGAGGAGGTACAGCTGGGGCAGTCATTTCAGCCCACATGTTCTCTACTTATATGCTACTGCATCCTAGTCTGGCCTCATCAAGACATGCTCTTGTTCAGCCACACATTAGCTATACACATGGTCCTTGGTGGCAAACACCATGAGCCTTGAACAGGCTGGAGTGACTGCCATCCTTACTCCAGGGAGATCTTAATGGAGGCATCACACTGGATCACAGGAGGGCCTGGAGTACATAGAGAAAGACTAAGCTGGAAAATGGCTTAAAAGGGTTCCTTGTCATTCTTGAAAGATAAGGAGGCATGGACTAGGTGAAGGAAAGAAAGCCAGAAGAGGACAGAGCACAGTAAGAGGGCAAGAAAGGAGATCACAGAAGCATCTCTGAAGGGAAGGCAGCTAGACAGAGAAAGTGAGAGTATGAAGGAGAATCCCAGAAACCCTGGGGCCCAGAAGCCCTGCAATGAGAATGTGCTTTTGGAAAAGGGACCAGGTATCCTCCAGGGTGCATTTTAAAAACACACAATGAGTGCAGACAGAGGCTGGAAGGGAGGAGTCAAAGCAAGTGTGAAGTTTCCTGTGTGGCAGACCCTATCTTTGGCATGTGACCTGGCTGTTCACTCATTTCCTCCTCTCCAGGAGCCAACAAAGGAAATGTTTACATGATGGTCATTTTTCACACATGGAACCTGAGGCTGGGAGAGTATAAATAACATATTTAAGGCTACTCGAGTAAGAATGCATGGAGGAAAGAAAAGCAACCTTCAAGCACAGAGTCCAGTACATCAAGTCCTGGAGAACCCAGCTACTTAGGGGCCTGACGACCCTACCTTATCAGGCTCAGCTGGATGTAGAGTAGCCAAAACCCTGGATTTGGGAAAACAAAACTTGGTAACTTTCTTCTCTGTGTTTCTGCAGCTAGATGTGTTTTGACAACTGATGTCTCCTCTCTTTGTGTCTCACCTGCAAAGCTAAGCATGCCATTCATCACAGCTGGGAGGGGCTGTGCCCCAAATCAAAAGGGAATTTGTCTCAGCCTCTCTCAGAAATCAGTATGCCTCCTCAGCAAGGTGTAGCCTCTCCTTTTATATCTTACTTAAGCCGTTCAAGCTCAGAGACTAGAATAAACTGGATTATCCAGTCCTGTGAGTTTCCTATTGCCCAGTAACAGGGGACAGGAAAACTTAATGTATAATGCAGATGACTTTCTGGTGGCCTTCTATGGAAACAACATTCTCATGTACGTCTTAAGCTGCTATACTTGGCTACTTCTCACCCTAATTTCTTTACCTTCCTTCCCCCAAATTAAAATGCTTACATACTACTTGAAATTCCACCCTTCCATGGGAACATTTTGGTGAACATAGCTCCAGATGGGCATGAGACAAAAAGGATCCTTTTCTAAAAGTGAGAGCCTATAATTGAGTCAACTACATATCATGAATAGCTCTTCCTGCCAATGACTCCAAGTCCTGTGACTCACTGCTCTATAATGCGGGTGGCCAACACTTATTTAGATATAGCCCTACTTCATACATTCAGGGTCTTTTTTTCAGTTTGGGTAAATATAAAGCCAGCAGCTGGAGAATTCCTAGTGTGATCATTTCCTCAATTTGTGTGATACTCTGCTCACAAAGATTCCTCGACACTGTTTCTTACTTTTTCCTCAATCTGGCAATATCCTTTTAATATTCTGTAAGTGATTAGCAAATCTTTGGAGAGACAATAACATGTTTATAAAATGAAACAGATGCTTTAAGTGTATGTTTATCAAAATAATGAGATTCCCCCTTCACCACAGAAAGGAATAAAGTTCCCACACATGATGCAACATGGGTCAATGTTCAAAACATGCTGTGACCAATAGTGTCGTCAGTGTGACAGGATCTAGAATCACCTTGGAGACAAATCTCTGAGTATGTCTGTGAGGAAGATTGTAGACTGGGTTAATTGAAGTGGGAAGATCCACACTAAATATGGGTGGCACCTTCCCATGAGCTGGGGTCCCAGACAGTATAAAAAGCTGAGTACCAGAGTTTGTCCCTCTCTCCTTCCTGATTATGAGCAGCTGCCTCACATCCCCACCTCCATGTCTTCTCCAGCATGTCAGACGAGGGGCCCAAACAAAGCCTTCTTTCTTTATGTCGCCTTTGTCAGATATTTTGTTACAGTACCAAGAAAAGCAACTAGTGCACACAAATATGTGCATCTATTTACCTGAAATTTCCATAATAGGCAACTCTGTGGTACATGATCTCAAGCTGAGATGGAAGGAGTAGGGACTTGAAGAGTGGTAACTAAAAGGTATCAGGCTTTCTTCTGAGACATAAACATGAGGTAATTTGGTATGATGGCTGCACAACTGCAAATATCATTCAACTGTACTACTGACATGTACATTCTAGCAGGGTGGGTCATATGGTATGTAAGATATACCCCAATAAAACTGTTGTGAAGAAATAAAATAACTGCAAACCAGTGCCATGAAAGGAGCCAAAAGGTCAGTTTGGAGATAGTGGGGGAATGAGAGACATTATAGGGCTCCATCAGAGGTTTGAGGGCACAAGAAATAGTCCCAGGCCTGTCCAGCTCCACCTTTCACAGCGTCATCTGACTACAAGGCAGATGACACCTTCTACAGTGCTCATCTCCTCAGCCTTACATAGCCCCAAACTCTGGTCACAGCCACCTTGTATTATTGTGAAGCAGAGGAAGGGAGGACCCCAGGAGACCAAGGCCCTCTAGATTAACATGAGAAGAGCTCATATGAACTCACAAAGAGTGATGCAGCATGCACAGGGCCTGCACGGCTCTGCACCAGGGCCTTTGCTTACATTGTGGCTCCCAGTTTATTGTGCTTCTGAGTGTGTGAATGTGCCTTTTCTTGGGCGGCTTTCCTTTTACTGGTTTGTCTTATCCATCTTCAATGTGCTAGTTTTTGTTTGATCTTATTATATTTTATTTTGTTACATTTAAAAAGTGAATGAATGAATGAATGAATGAATGAATGAATGAATGAATGAATGAAAACCTAGCCACTAGGGTAAATGTTAACAACTGAACTGTCATTTATACCTGCGGGAGAGGGAAAATCAGTTCTCACCAATGGAGTGGCACTGGGTATCTCAACCACTCCAGGACAGGCCTCCTGTTCAGGAGTAGTTGGCCAAGAAACATGTATTAGATTCCACAGTTGTTTCGTGTGTGCTTTTATTTGGTTGCAGTTTGAAGTTTTGTTTTGCTTTGGGGAAGTATTTTATTTTGTTTTCTTGGTTTGGGAGGTTTGTTGTGTTGGGTTTTTGTTTGTGTTTTGGAGAAAGAACTTAAAGTTGGGTGGGGAGGGAGTGGGAGAGGATCTAGAAAGACTTAGGTGGAAGGGAAGAGTAAGATAAAAATATCTAAATTTAAAAACTGTTTTAAATAATTTTGAAAATACAAAAGAAAGAAAAAAGAAAGAAAGAAAGAAAGAAAGAAAGAAGAAAGAAAGAAAGAAAGAAGAAGAAGAAAGAGAAAGAGAGAAAGAAGAAAACAAACCAGAGAAGATGAGGATAAGGATTCTTAGAGGTCAGTGCTGGACAGTGGAAGGAGGAGATGGACCATCTCTTGTTCCTATTTTGCTATCTAGATCTTTGCTATCTTGTTAGTGTTCTCCACTGGGAAGTGGATATGGCCCAATGCCACCTACTCACACGAGCATGGGCTGCCGTATACCTGACAGAGAAATGACCATTGGATCCTACCATCAGATCCCAACAACAGGAGGGCAGGAAAGAGGCAGGTGACAGCCACAAGCTGTCAGGTCACCCCCAGAACTCAAGGAAGCTGTCACTCTCCCCAAACCATTCTTCTCTACAAGCCATCCATGTTCTGAGAGTTTAGAATCTGATCTCATTTCCTACTTCCAGGACCCTGAGAAAGTGAACTCTGTCTTTGAGCATCAGGTCCTTCATCAATAGAGGGAGATAATGGGCATCATAAAGGCTGCAAAAGTCACATGAACTACAAAATTAGATAAAGGTATTTAGAAAAGCAGTTACTAACTGGCCCTGAATTCCTATGGATGCATATTAAAACAGATTCCTGGGTCCCCACCCCAGAAAGGACTGGGCTTCCTGGAAGTGGGCTGGGCCCAGAAATCTGTACTGAGAACAGAAGCCCTCTAGTGATTCTGGAGGAAGCTAAGATAAGGTAACTCCTTTATCACTCAGTAAGAATGATATGATACTGCTTCTCAGTGTGAAGGTCAGGGTTCATCAGGTACAGGTCGTGTGGCTGCTCAACCCTGAGAATCATTCTCATCAGGTCCAAGTGCCTTTCTCATTCTGAATCTTAATTCTTCACAGGAAAGTGGTGTGCCCACCTATTGTCATGTTTGGACATCCTATGTGAAGTACTCTACATGCACTGTCTTCCACAAATGGCAGCTGACATTGTTTCTCTGTTCAGCAATATTTTTATTTTTATAGACTCTTAGCAATTGTTTGGCTAATTTAGATGCTAAAAGCCATTGCTTTGTTCTTCTTTGTCTAAAATTTTGTTTCTATTTGTTTCTTTTCTTTACCAATCCCTAAACTACTACATGTTCATTGTAAACATTTCAAACTATCTAGAATTATTGGATCCCACTACTCATGGTTTGGGGCATGGTGATACAGCTATTTCGATAAGTGGAAATAAACATCCCTACATACAGTGTCATCACATACATAATGACAGTGTGCTTTGCAAATTGCACTCAAACTTGCTTGTTTTTCTACTGAATAATTTGTCATTAGACTTCCTTCCATGCCAGTATATTAATCTAAAAATGATTCTGTTAGAGAGATAACAATGATTTATCTAGCCAGGCTCCTTTTGATCATTAGTTGGTTTCTGATTCTTCACTCTTTTGTGTGAGGGATACATGTTTGGTAGGCTACATATATGCAGACGTAGAGGCCAGAGGTCAAACCCAAGTATCATTCCTTAGATGCTGTCTACCTTGTTTTTTGAGGCAGGGTCTCTTACTGGGACCTGGTGCTTACCCTGGTCAGAAGGCCCCAGGGACTCACCTGTTTCCACCTCCCCTGCTCTGTCTGAGATTAGAAGCACAGATGGTCATAACCAGCTTTTTACATAAGTCTGGGGAGTTGAATCCAGGTTTTTGTGCTTGCTCAGTAAGTTCTTTACCAACTGAGCCATCTCCCTAGCTCCTGTTATTTTACTGTTATAAGTGAACCTGCAGTGTACTTCCTTGGACATTCATCCCACATACCTAGCATTCCTGAGAAACCACAATGTACTGAAGTCAGAAACTGAAAAAAACGTTACATCAGTGAAGCCTCAGAGTTTGTGCACCAAATTGGATGGATGACGAGACTGAACACAGAATTTAAAGCCTCTGTCCAGGTAGTTCAGAAGAGGAAGGCTTCAAGGACACCTGTGTTAAACTCATTACATACAAGGACTCCATCATCCCTGCTTTCAGTAGGCCATGCCTACAGTGATTCTAGATTATTACTTTAGCCAATGTGATAGTTACAAACCAGGTTCAAGCAGAAGTTTGAAAAAGCATTGGTATGTTTCTGCTCCTCCCAACAAGCCCTTATTTGGTCATAATAGCCCCACACCTCTGTGTTGGAGAATAAGAAAACACCTGAAACATCCTATTAGGGGACATTCTAGGCCAGCCACTCCCCACACCTCCATGCATCTGCCAATTGATGTAAGGCACACGGACAAATTTAGTCAAGATTAGCTATCAGACAACCCATAGACTCTTGAAAAAGAAAAGTACTTTTGATATTAATTAAGCCACTGGGTGTGATTTGTTATGCAGCAAAAGTCAACAGATACAAAAACAAAACAAAACAAAACAAAACAAAACAAAAAAACCCTCTTGACTTACAATTTCTATGCTTTCGAAGACATTGCCTTTGTTAGGGGTCAAAACTCTACACATAGTTCATCCCAAACACATTCATGAGTAGATCAAATATGGCCCTGTCACTGGGGAATGATACCTAAGGAAATAGTTACATTTACAAGTAGGAAACCAGTGTAGACAGGCTGTCATCACAGAAGAAACTGATAGACTATGATCATAAACCTCAATAATAAAAAGAACCCCCCCAGATCCCAACCCATAGCACCTGAAGCTTCTTAAACCTTCAAGCATTTTTGAACAGGCCTAAAGTAAAGGCCCCACAGAGAGAGTTTTCCCCATTGTTAGTGAGTCAGAGCGGAGAGCCCAAGCTCCTGTCTAAGGACATTAACTGCAAATTTATATGTGAAGCCCTGTGTGCAGTTTTTTTATGCATCCTTAAATACCAAAACATAATTGCCAATGTCAATACATAATGTTTATTTCTTTTAGAAGCGACATTTTAATTTTCCTGAGCAGGAGGGGGAAAAATGATATGCATAAAAATAATGACAAATATTAAAAGTCTCCCAAATAAGGAACCAGGATCACCCTCGTAATCCTAAATTTAAATGCACTCACCATCGCTGCCACATTAAAGGTCTGATAAGCCAAATTAGGTTCCATGTAAGCATAATTAATCTTCTTTTTCAATGAAGATATTACAAGGGCATTAATTTGAATCCCAAAGGCCTTTGGGAAATTGAATTAGATAGATAAAGCAAATATTTGACCTTTTGCAGATAATTACTATTTTAAAATATTCACAATGCAAATGAACACCAAGTAAACCTTGAGTGTTCCTGGGCCCTGCCAAAATAAAATGCTTTGTAAATATTCAGCTTAAAATGAAGCAGATATTCTACTCTATTCAAACCTGAGTTTTTCACTTACAATTTGCAAGCATAAAACTCCAACTGAGGGTCCTGGTGTTTATTAACAAATAATTGAATGGAAATTGGCCAGCACAGATTATGTCAAATTTGCAAATTATCTGTTATCATTCATAGGTCATTAAGTTTCCAGAGACAGTCAGCTATGGAGACTCAGTTGCTACAGCAATGATCTGTAGGCCAGCTTTAAATGGAGGCCATGTTCCACCAGGGAAATGATTCACCAGCAGGTATGGTATATTCATCACCTCTAAAGCTGTTCCATAGGTCACTAGGTAGGATGGCAAGGAAAGGTCTTACATCAATACCACATCCTCCCGCTTTGGCCACTTGTCCCAGGAGATAGAACAAGGACCAAGGTGTGAGACCTGTTTCTGCAGTTCACAGGCCAGGGGACCCCAGACATCTCTGAGTTCAGTTTCCTCAACTATCAGGGGATAGCCACCACCTTTGAAATGCAGGTGTCAGAGATGGGTGGATTTGTATTTGCATTCTGATCAGACAGTCAGGCACATAGGCTGTCCAGTCTATAAAACAGGTCTGTACCATTCCAACATCCTCCAAAGACTCATCAGAAGCTTTGAAGAATGTGTTGCCTGAAGGCTACCCTATGTCACAGCTACCCTGACTCCAAACACAAGGCTATTTCCCATACTCCTACATAGAAAGTAACAAGCTATCTCCACCTCTTTCTAGTTCCACGGTATCCAGAGATGATGAGTCTAGAATCTCACTGAGCCTGCTGAAGACTGCTCCAGCAGATTCTATCTCTCTCAGAAAGATGTCCAGGCCATCATGGCTATGGGCTAAATCCAAGAGCTGCCCTGTTGTCCTGCTACCTGTCCTAGGGGCCTCATAATGGATTTCATTCATTCCTCAAATAGATAAGGACTGCTCTTATCCCCATTTCACAGAGAAGAAAACTGATATTCAGTGAGTTTAAGGAAATCCCTAAAACAGAGCCCATCATTCCTACCTTTGCCCCCTGTGCAGTGTTGCATCTATACCACACAAGAGACCATGCTAGAGTCAGGGCACATGCCTTTACCATCATAGTTCTGGACAAGCATCCTCTTTTCGTGGACACCTATTTCTCCAAAGGCAGATTTTTATCTCCCATCAGTATAGCATAACACATTGTCAGGATCCCTGTGAGCCACACCTGGAGCCAAAAAAAAACTTTGTATATTTGACACAAAGGGACTGGTCAGAAGACTTGCATGATCCCCAGGATAATCTATATTATAGGATGATGCACAAATCTCAGGAACAGGATGGTGCTTGGAGTTCAGCTTTTATTTAAACTTTTACCAGAAAAGAACGAGGAAGAGGAGAAGGAAGAAGAGAAGGAGGAGGGGGAGGAGGAGGAAGGAAGGAAAGAAGAGGAGAAGAAGGAGGAGGGGGAAGAGGAGGAGGAAGAGGAAAGAAGAGGAGGAGAAGGAAGAGGAGGAGGAAGAGGAAGAAGATAAGGAAGAGGAGGAGGAGGAAGACAAGGAAGAGGAGGAGGAGGAGGAAGACAAGGAAGAGGAGGGGGAGGAGGAAGAGGAAGGAAGAGGAGGGAGGGAAGAAGGAGGAGGGGAGGAGGGGAGAGGTGAGTTGCGGCATGGAAAGAAGGACAGGTGACAATGACTGCCTCGTCTCCTTCAGCTTCTTCATGGCCTCTCAAGGGCTTGAATATCTGGCTTCAAAAGGGGCCTAAGGTTTCCTGGTGGAGCATGAGGAGATTCTCTGCCAGCAGCAGAAACAGAAGCAACAGAGAGAAAGGAGGACATAGTACTATGACCATCCAGGAGTTGCCCCTAACCAGCCTGGGGGAATCACTGTTAGGCAACAGTTGAAGACCCCAAGGTCCTTATCTTACACCTTAGAGCCCTTCTGTGGGTACTGGATTTTTTCCTGTGAACACAGGGAGTCTTGGCGATATCCAAAGCTCGTATAGGTCAAGGTCAGACTGAGGGCTCCATCTTTCAGGCATGTCACTCACCTACACTCCAAGTTGATTTTCAACACCATGCAAAGGCCCAGCAATGGTTCTCAGGGGAAAGAGCTTGACACACTGAGGCCACATTACAGAGCTCATTCAAACTCACCCTTCCCTGGTGGGGCAAATCCAGAGACTTCAGTTCCCAGCAAGTGTCTGCAATAGAGACATTTAAAGGGCCAGCCTCAAAGTCATTTGCCCCAGCATAATTAGGCTAGAGTTTTCTATCTCCCTGGTTAGGGAAGAATAGAGATAAGTCAGATGCAACAGAACTATACACTCCCTTAACCATACAACTTCCCAACGCTCAATGTTCTGGTCCCAATTAGTCTGCTCTGACTAGCAAAAAAAAAAGAAGATGGCCTTATTGACAGGAGGGAGCAAAAATTCAAGCATGGAGTTACTGGAGTTTGATGAGTTGGGACCTGATGAATATGCACAATCTTTCTGGATACCAGGAGTCCAGTATCCTGAGCAGGAGCCGTGCCAGATTCTCTTGCTGTGGACAGTTTGGTGTCCCCATGATTTGGGCCTATGAATGGTGCTAAAGGCATTGTCACAAGAAGAGATTTATCATGGGTCAAAGAGTTACTTGATTGTAGATTGCCAGGTTGTAACCACAGCCAGAGAAGAACCTCAATTCGATGGTGCTTGAAGTCCTCCATTGCCCCTATGCCCAGTAGTGGGCCCCAACTCTTCTATTTGCAAATATTCACTTGACTGCCTCTTCAATCCATTCAACCTGGATGACTGTCTTCATTTAGCCAAGAATTGTTTGGATACATGTATGTCCAAGATGTATCTACCTCAGAATGGCCCAGGTAGATATGCATCTTCAGTGTGTGTGTGTGTGTGTGTGTGTGTAGAGATGCACAATAACATCCACAATGAGGCAGACAACAACCTTGACTGTCATTTCTCAGGTGATATCAACCTTGTTTTATGAGATAGAGTCTTTCATCTGCATGGAATTCACCTAGAGTAAGCCAAACTGAGTGGTCAGTAAGCCCATGAATCCAGTTACCTCTGCCTCTCTAGCACTAGGATTATAAATATATACCACCATACCTGACTTTGGTTTTAGGTGAGTTAAGGGAGGAATGAACTCATGTCTTAATGCTTGAAAGGAAAACACTTTACTGATCAAGCCTATCTCTCCAGCCCTAAAATTTTCAATCTTCTGAGAGCTGGTATAGGCATACAATGTTGTAAGGCATTTCACTGAATTATCTGACAACCCTACAAGGAAGGTTGGTTACTCTCCCATCTGACAGATGAAGAAACTATTTGTTTCTCAATATATGATGATTTGGAAAGACAGAAAATCACCAGTCCATGCAGATATCAGTGTAGTCCAAAGCGAAGCCAACCTGTTTCTGCCTGGGTCCTATTTCAGATGCTTTTTTTTTTCCTGGCTTGAATCTTTGCAAGTTTCTTTTTTTTACTCTTTCTCTTGGGTTTCAACATGCTGTCCAGGATTTAGCCAACTATGGGTATATTCATCTGGAATGAGGGGCTTTTAGACCCATAGCCCATCTTCCATATTTGCTTTGACTCTGACTGCATGGCTCTTTTCCACATGAACCACCCATCACTGGCCCTTCTTTATCTCTGTTCCCTGCCTTCTTGGAGTCTTTAAGGTGTTCCTCCACAAATCAGACTTGACTTCCCACAAAGCCTATCTCACCAGGGCTTACAGGGTGCTGTGATGATTCCATTTCCCGTCACAAGCCTCACCCATTTTGCTTACCTCACCGAGCTCTTTATAATTCATCAAACTATCTGCCAGTCTCCACCTTTCTCTCCCCACAATTCCATTCTTTAATTCACAAAAAGTCACTGCATCCCAGCATTCAGGTGAAGCCACACAGAGAGTTTTAGTATTTTCTTTTGGATTCAGAGAAAACACTTCTTAGGGACCCAACCACCCTCTGGGTTTTAAATAATATTCTCATTTACATTTTCAAAAGGCCCAAGTCATTTCTTGAAGACTATGAAACCACACTGATGTAGTCAGAACTATTTGCTAAAGACTATGTCCTAAGTCCTGTGTCGAATGCTAGGGCCAGACTGCATGTGCCACTTTATCACATGTTCTCTTCCTGTTCCCAGGAGACCTCCTGAAGGGCAGACTCCCAGTAGCCCACAGGCTTCACCTGATACAGTGCACTATCTCTGTGGCTCATGATACTCTTAAAATATTGCAGTTGTGCACATCACAATCCTCTCTCTCTCACCTGCTGCTAATGCAGAGACCAAATCAGGAGTGTGTATCCCAAGTCCTGCAGTGAGGAGCATCCCATAAGCCAAGGCAATACAGGCTGAAAGCAGCTTCTTACAGCCAGAGCCGAGATTAGCTGCCTCCTCAGACAGTGCTCCCTGCACTACACCTGTTCCCTGCTTTGTTACTGTAGTTGAGACCATATGGCGACAGAACAAATAGCTTGGGTCAGGCAGTGTTAGGAGGGCAGACCTTGTAACAGTAAAGACTAGGGAAAATACACCACACAAGACAATTAAGGTATACAGGTGCCAAAAGGATCCAATAATCTAGTAGGGAAAAAATGGGTAGAACAACAAATGAGCCAAGAAACTGATGCACAAATATTTGATTATTATCAAGGTATGCCAATTCTAGAAGCATATACTGAGGTACTTTGGAACAATATTTTGCAATGCCTGGGATTTACCAGGCAAGTGTGACTTGGGATCCAGCAGACAAATCTCTCCCTGACTCCCTCATAAGGACACTTACCATATATTTAGGGCCCTCCTGGGTCACACAGAATATTCTCCTCATCTCAAAGTCCCCTTTCACCATAGAAGAAACACCCAAAGGTTCCAGGTGTTACAACCTGGATGTTTTGGAGGGACCAAGATTCATCCTACCACATGTCCTAAGTTCTGCAGGAAAGTGGTTTTATCTTAGCCTGACACAAAGTCAGACAATAGAATGAGAGGAAGAACAGAAGGAGCATAATAGGGACTGGAGAGATGGCTCTATGGATAAGAACTTGCTGCACAGTCACGAGGACCTGAATTCACATACTCCACATTAAAGACCCGACAAAGTCATGTACTAACCTGTAACCCCAGTGCTATTTGACAGGCAGATCACTGGGGCTTGTTTCCTGCCAGCTTAACCCCAGGTTCAGGGAGAGATCCTGCCTTAAGGGAATAAGGTGGACACTGATGAGGAGAATATCCAAAGTCCTGCTCTGGTCTTTGTGTAGGCATGTACATGCACATACATGCCTTGTGTGTGCACACAAACATACACATACACACACACACACACACACACACACACACACACACACACACACATACCACATGCATATACTTACACATTTGCACACAAATTAAGGTGGCTATAATCACAGAATGGAAGAGGTATTGCAAATACTAGAGGAAGTAGAGAAATTGATACCTTCAAACAATATAACTATAAACTGGTGCAGCTACTGTGGAAAACAGATAAATTAAGCATAGACTTATTGTGAGATCCAATAATGTCATTCAGAGGGGCTTCAGATATGCTTGCAAATGCTCATAGCAGCCCAAAAGATGGTGTGCTGCTTAGTTTTATGTCAACTTGACACCAGGTAGAGCTTCAAATGAGAACATGCCTTCATAAGATCAGGCTATAAGCAGGCCTGTAGGGCATTTTCTTAAGTAGTGATTGATTGGGGAGAGCTCAGCCCATTGTGGGTGGTGCCATCCCTAGGCTGGTGGTCCTGGGCTCTATAAGAAAGCAGGCTGAGCAAGCCATGGAAAGCAAATTAGTAAGCAGCACTCCTCTGTTCCCTCTGCATCAGCTTCTCCCTCCTGGTTCCTGCCCTGCTTGAGTTCTTGTCATGACTTCCTTTGATGATGAACTGTGATGTGGAAGCATAAACTAAAGGAACCCTTTCCTCCCCAATTTGTTTTGGTCATATGTTCATCACAGCAATAGAAACTCTAAGACACATGGAAACAAAATAATCTGTCAATAAGTGAAGTGATGAAGTGGTGGTTAATCCAAATCATTCCAATTTGACTGGTTTAGAATCGCCTAAGAAATTGAGTTATACCACTTGGGGATGTCTACAATGAAGTTTCCAGAGAGGATTAGTCAAAGGGAGAAGACCTACCCTGAATGTGGGTGACTCTGTCCTAAGGCTGGGGGCTTGGATAGAATAAGATGACAAAGAGAAATTCAGTTCAATGCCACCATTTCTTTCTGTCTCTGTCTCTCTCTCTCTGCCTCTTCCCCCCTTGCCTCTGCCTCTCTCTCTCTGTCTCTGCCTCTCTCTTCCCCACCTTTGCCTGTCTCTCTGTCTCTCTGTGTCTCTGTGTCTCTCTGTGTCTCTCTGTGTCTCTCTCTCTCTCTCTCTCTCTCTGTCTCTCTCTCTCTCTCTCTCTCTCTCTCTCTCTCTCTCTCTCTCTCTCTCTCTCTCTCTCCATCCCCCTTTGCTTCCTGGCCCTTTGGTCAATTTCCCTTGTCAGTGTGGGAAGAGCCCTCTGAAACCATGAGCAGAATAAATAATTCCTCCCTTTAAGTTCTCCCTGTAACACATTTTTCCAGAGTGACAAAATAATTCAAATGAATGGGTAAATAAAATGTGATATACCCATACAATGGAATAAGATGAAGCAATAAACAAGAAAAAAAGAGCATGCAATGACAGTGGACTTTGAAAACACTATCTTATATGGGAAAAAACAGGCACATATATTGAATGATTTTGTTTATATGAAATATCCAGAACAATCAAATTCACAGAGACAAAGCAGATGAGTAGTTACCAGGGGCTATGTGGAGGAAGGACTGAGGCATGATAGTACTTTCTTTTAGAAAAATGAAAGGGTTCTAGACTAGAGCTAAAGTATGATGATGGATGCTTGGTACCATGAATGTACTAATTACCCTGAATTGGATACTACATTCTAAACATTCTAAAAAACAAAACATTCAAAGAATAGACTTAGGAATCAATGGCTTCTGGGAATGAGTCAGCCTCACGGAAAGACAAGCGCCCATGTCTAGAATACTCATTCTGAGCAGGGGAGACTTCAAAACACAATACACCTAGTTCCATGTACACTTCACCATCCTGCTCACTTCTACAGTGAATACTCACATAATATAAAATATATAAATGATATTTTTATTGGGTTTAAAATTTTAGAGCCAAGCCATAGAGAAATCACAAAAGACCATTATGGTAACAGTGAATATAAATGTTATGGACCTTGACAATGCAAGAATAATTATTTAGCAAGAGTTGAGCATGGACAGGAGACACAGAAGAAAATGTAAGTGCATTTATTTCTTTATTTTTCAAAGCAGAGATCAATACTTCCAAGCCAAAAGGAATAAGTTGTGTTACAGGAATTCTGTCACCGTTCCACTTGCCAATTGAAAGTAGCATTTTGGTCCAAGAGGCAGGATTTCCATTGAGAATGTACATAACAGATAGATAAGGTGGGGCCAGGGATGCGCAGGCCCTTGGGGGCGAGCAATGAGGGGCAAGCAGCGGCAGTAGAGACACTGGTGACTCGGTTCAGATTCTCCATTCCGTCTTGTGATAATTGTGCATGGGTTTTACTGAAAATAAATGGCAATCATTTGACTTCCATTATCAAAGTTGAGAAACAGAGATGTGGCATGTCATTAGAACATAAAAGAGCAATTGATAGGAGGTCTAAGTATCCCTTGATTGTAAAGCTCAGTGAGGGACAGTAGGGCAAAACTATGAAGTGCTCCATTCTTCAACCGCATTAGTGGGGAAGCAATAGATTCCATACTGTAAAGGCAGTAACTCAAGCGATGGAGTTAGAATATTTAGAAGTTTGATTGTGGGACACCTATTCTGATGAGATGACAGAGGCCCTCTATATTAGCTACTCTCTCACTGTTGTGAACACATAACCAACAAAAGTAACTTAACCTAAGAGTGGTTTATGATGGCTCTTGACTCAGGAGATAGGGTTCTTCATGACAGATAAGGCACAGTGGCATGGGAATGGGGCTCATGGCCATGGAAGCAGAAGCATAACACATTGGCTTCTCATATGTCATTGACCAGGAAGCAGAGAACTAGACCAGGGAGGGGCCCATCTATAGCCCCCAAGGCTCATACTTATCTACAGCTTTAGAATGGCCAGCTGGTCCTGTCTACAATCAGTTACACAACCTTCAAAATGGCTTCATGACCTGTCCAGTGTAAGAAATGCTGCATTTTATTTTCTATGGTGATTAGTTCACTCTTTGGTCAGTTAATGTGGAGCTGTGTTCTTGACACACACTGCACTCTTAATTCTCCCCAACACCCACCAGTGCATGCTTCCCAGGCAGGTGATGTCATGAAATGAATAGATTACTTTGGATTCTTTCAAAATTCTATAGAGCACAGCCATGCCTGGTTTGGGGGTAACTTATATTGCCATGAGGGAATTGTGAGTGTTGTCTCCTCTCATCACTTCCTCATCTTCCCACTAGACTCCTCACCTCCCAGCCAGCACATCCTTAAATCTCCTGCACATGCAGAAATGCCACCAAGGCAGAATGGGTTTGGAAGGAAGCAGGCTCTGAATCAGGCAGTCTGGCCTTTGGCTACTGTAACAAAACCCATTGTGGAAAAAAGGGACCGTGTCACCTAAAATTACACAGTGTCTTATTCCTTTTGTAAACCTTTATGAGCTTCTTTTTCTTATTATAAAAGTAATACTGTTTCTTATAATATTTTATTGTACACAATATAAGTAATATTGTTTACTGAAGAGAACACAGAAGGATAAGGAAGGGGATAAAAGTCTCCGACAATCCTACGATCCAGATTTAAACCCTACTAACATGTTGGTGGACTCGGCCACTGATTTAGGAACACCCATTGACCTGGATCTTATATTGCATCCTGCTTGTTCTGGTAAATGTTATATTGTGAGAATGTCTCCAGCTCACTAAAAATTCTTTAAGATTATTATTTTTTTTTTGGACATCACACCCCAGGGTACCAGACTCTACTTTAGCCAGCAACCTTGTTTTTCACAGCTGACCATTCAACCTATTTTCTTTGCCCATTCAGTAGGAATCTTTGACCACTGTACAAAGTTAACTTTGCGGATCTCTTGGTTGACAGCAACACATGCAGGGTGCCATGTAGTCATGCTTAATTGATGTCCACACCTACATGAGACATCTTCCACAAAGGCAATGCTATTTCTAGAACTGCAGTTCTTTCTTGTCTCTGGCCCTTACTGAAGGTCACATCCTCCTCCCGGGCCCATCTCCCCATGGCTGTATCTGGCAGCAGAGCCCGTGGTCTCAGCCATGTCACTCCAGAAAGCTCTGGACTCCCTCCAAATCCCCAGCCCCAGAAAGTAAATGTGTAGTTAATATGCTTCCTATTTTATTGGTCATATGTTTCTTCTTTTCTCTTCTTTTTTAGACACAGTCTAGGTCTCATTCTGTAGCCCAAGTTGGCAACTTCCTGCCTCACCCTCTTAAATGCTGGGGTTATAGGAATGTGACCTCATGCCCATCTTAAATGTACATCTTCTAAGCCCTGAAACTCTGTCCTTCTACCCATGCTCCAGGACACCAGGTAACACCTGCCTAATAAGACCCTTCCCTACCTCCTCCTTGCAAAGAAAGCAGGTACCAGGGGAAGCAGAGGGCCAGAGAGACCAGGAGGATGCTCCTGAGATGAGGGTATCACACAAGAAGAGTCTGGATCTCTTGTGAGAAGAACAGAGTTTCTCTGCATTCACCCCTCCTCTTGAGACTTCTAATCCACCCACCCCAACATGCCTACCATATTCCCAGTATTCCAGTGTCTGGCCTGGGGAAGAAGTTGAGGTCTCAGCTCTGTTACTAAACTGCTGTGTGCTGTTGGGCAAGTGCCTTTCCCTCTCTGGACTGTCAGCAGCAGATAGGCTCAGAGGTCCTCTTGGTTCTGCTGGCTGGACCTGAGCCTCATAGGGTATGCTGTCTGTAACAATAAGCCTGTGCCTTACAGGGAAGCTTCACTCTTTCTCTCTTCCCTGGCCATAGAGACTGAAGGCTGAGCTAAGAGACACACTGCAGCTCTTCTTCCTCTATCTTCCCAACCAGGGCACTAGGTGTCAGGTGCAGGGAACATCTGGCAAAGGGACAACTTGAGGCCACAGAAGAGAGTGAAGGATTTCTCCACTTCTTGAAACATATGGTGGAAACCACAGTCATGGGGTACTGGGCCTCTGTGAAAACGTGGAAGCAAAAGTGTTTACAAAGGTAGAAAGCCCTGGGCAAGAAGCCCAGGAGCCAGCTTTCAGAGGCTGCTGCTGGCTTTCCCTGAACAGGGCAAGCATCAGTAGGAATGATGATGCCATCGCATCACAATCCCTGTGTGAATCAGGAAATACAAGGCTATAATGCTGTCAATAAACAACTGAAGTACCCAAGGATCTGAAGAGGAATGAAATATTTACAACATTTCAAAGCACCACCACTACCACCAAATAATTACTTATTAATAATAATGACTAGGGCTAAGATGTGGCTCCACAGAGACAGGGCCATACAGATGCCACATGATGCAGCAGAGATAAACTCACAAAGCCTGAAAGGTTGCTTCAATGCACAGGAAGCACAGCCCAGATCTAATCACAAAGCATCAGACACGTGAGGCAGAGGGACAGCTGGAAAACACCTGTAAATGGACAAAATCATGAATGCTGAGGCAAGACTGATAAACAAGTCCAGCCTGGCAGACACTCAAGAGACAGGCAAGTGACGGTTGGAAGATGGCTGTGTATGTAAGGCCCTTGCCACATAAGTCTGAGAACCTGAGTTTGTATCTTCAGAACTGGTAAAGCCAAAAGCAATTACACACAACTATGATTTCAGCATTCTTATGATGGCGAGATGGAAGGTAGAGATAGGAGAATCTCCAGAAACTCTAGGCCGGCTAGTTTGACACACACATCAGTGAAGGAGACCTTCCTGCCTCAAATAAGAAGGAAGGTGAAGGCTGACAACAGCGTTGTCTGGCAGAAGGGTCATGGCCACACACATGTGAACACACACATATACACATAAAAATTTAGTCAGAGATCACACTGGTGACCCTGATCTTGGATCCTTTTTTTAGGAAGGACATTATTGGGAAATTTGGGGGAACATGGGTGAGGTCTGAGGGTCATATGATGGGGTCAGTGTGAATCTCCTGATTGTGATGGCCCCCTCTGAGGTAATCCCCAAGTACCCCCTCTAGTGTTTGCCTTCTTGTGAAAATATGGTGGCAGACACAGAGCATCTCTTCTGAAATTATGTCAGGAACCCTCTCTCTCTCTCCCATTCACCGCATCTCTCCTCACTTCCCCCACTTGACCTCAAGCACAAGCAGCCAGCTACAATGAGCCTCAGAGACAGTCAATGTTGCATCAAGCCATTGACATTGGGAGGAAAGCCCTGTGGTGGAGGGTTACTGCTGCTGGTGTGAAATAACATTCAGGGGGAAGTTGTGATTGGACCAATGCTATGAGGGGATTCCAATGGATGCTGTTGTTGGGTGGATCAAATCAAAGCCTTTCATATCCTATATGAAACTTTCTATACATTTAGGATTGGTTCCAGATGAAGACATTTATTTAAAAAGAAGAAATGTATCCAGGCTGGAGACTTGGAGGAACCAGGAATGGTTGCTCACTGGGACTCAGTTACAGATTGATAGGAGTAAACCACTCTGTAGCGGCAACAGAGCAGGGAGCTGTAGATGACAGTTATGTACTGCATATTTCATAAAGTGAAAAGAAAGGGCCTGGAAGAACTTACTATAATGACAAGATGGATGTCTGAGGAGATGGACGTATTTAATCTTATTTAAACAAGATACAGTATACATATCAAAATATCATATGGTGTTGGATCACTATGGATAATTGTTATGGTAAGCCATGTTCAGTAAAACAAGCAAACAAACAAATAAACAATGTCTTCTGTGGACATGATGGAGGGGATTCAGTATAAAATGAACATGATGGCGGGGGTTCCAAAACATTGTGGTCCCTTTTTAAGATACTAGCCACACTTCTGCCTTAGACATTTTGTTGAGTCCTGTGGCCTCAGGATAAAGACCAGGCTCCAGCATCTGGCCTCTCTACTTGCACTTTGCTATTCAGCTTCATCCTCAAAGAGTGCCTTATGGTTCTCAGGCTCCTCTCAGGACTCAGGTCCTCCGTGCACCCTCGGCAGTGCCCTTTCCCAGCCACGGTACAGGGTGCAGCGTACCGAAAGCAGGGCTGCCGTGACCATCTGACTCAGCCAGTGAAGACAACTATGAGTTCTTTAGAAGCCAGCCAGGGTCCAGCAGCATAATGGGTGCTCAGAGCCCAGGGCCCAAGGCCTGACCAAGGAAATGAGTAGGGGCAGGATGCCCACAGCCACACTGCACAGGGACCAAAACACAAAGTAGCATAGCCAACAGCAAGTCCTGTTCCCTGGTCCCCAGAAACATCTTCCTGGCCATGGGCCCTCAGACCCCATCAATGCCTTGGAAGGGTCCCCAGGGTATTACAGGGCCAGCAAAGGAGCAATTTGTACTCCAGGAATGTTAATGAATCCCTGAGCAGAGGAATTAATTACTGTCCATTGAAATTAGACTTCTCCCTTCCTTTGAGATGCATCTTCTTTTTATTCTTAATTAGTTTCTAAAATTATGATGTTGGTGCAAAGTCTAATTCATTTTACTTCTGGTATTATTTCTCTGATAAGCATTTTCATTTTATGATGGGTGCCCACCTTACCACCAATTTGTCTCATTAGTTCTCACTTCAAGGGGCTGCCTCTGAGCAGCTGAGAAGGTCCCAGAGGCCTCATGAGAATGGAAGATGTCATTCTACCTGCCCATTCCCATGGCTTTCCTAGCTCACACTTGCTCTTTTTCCATGATCGTGGTTGCTACAGGGCTCTACTTAAATCCAGCCAAGTGGAGACTGTCCCCACCACACAAATACAGTGGGGATTTCTCACTGATGCTGCAGAGTCCTTCTTGTTCCCTGTTATATGACTGAGAGGATATGAGACTTGAAGTAGATATAGTACGTAACATCTCTGTCCCCTCTACCTCTGACCTCACCCCGCCCCACCTCTCCATCACTGACAGCACTCTTGGGAGGGAAGGGAATCCGCTGATGGCAACAAGGAGAGTGGTGAGACTTGGGCCACATCTTCCTCCCAGGCTTCTCTACCCTCACCCATTCAGTCAGCTACAAGACACTGAGTCTCCCTTAGGGACTCAACTGGCCTGAGCTGGTTCTGACATTTTTGTCAGACATTGACTAAGGGTTCTAAGTGGTGCAGGTGGGCTGATAGGGGTCAAAGGAAATGGCGCTTTGTCTGTTATGCCCAAGAATGACCTCACGCCAAATGACACTGTGTGGGTTCAGGGTCTCAAAATGAACTCACCCAATAGGAAGCAACTTATGATTTCAGGAGTGGTTTGTTTGGACTGAGTTTGGGGGAATACAGTCCACCATGGCAGGAAAGATAGGGTATTAGGAGCATATTGCATTTGCAAAGAGGTGAATGTCGATGTTCTGTGCATCATCTTTTAAATTAGTTCCAGAAGGCCTGCCCCTGTGTGCTCAGCACCTGGCCCTAGGAGTCTCCAGGAAGAAGACTGCTATGCAAGGTGTATGGCTCAAGAGCTCAGGCCTGGATGCTATCAACTTCTCTCCCACCCTAGTCTTTGCATGTAGCCTTCTCACTTCACTTACAACAGCAGCATGAGGAAACTGCCTGTGCTTTTGGACATTTGCTTCTGTGCTTCTGCACACTGGGCCCTTTGGCCAGGCCTCCGACCATAACTTGTCCACTTGTTCAGGTTGCACTTCCTCTCAAGGGCCTCTGACCACTCATTCCAGAAAAAGTAACTCCGTCCCTCCTCTCTGCTGTGCAGTCAACCATTGTTGCTCCCAGCACCCGAGCTAAGGTGCCTGCTTGTGGTGGTTCCTTATGATGTCCTAAGCTACATAAAGGCATGTATCAGCCCCCTCCATACCTGGACCTGGACACAGCACAGGGAAAGCATCATTTGTTAAGAAATATTTACTAGGTACCAGACAGTACTTTCGGTGAGTAAGACAGATGGCATCTTTGGCCTTGTGGTGGTTACGGGTTGTGGGGGGAAAACAGACAATAAACAATGAGGATAGCACGCTCAAAAATAATAGGGCACCACACCAGCGAAATGCAATCAAGCATGTGGGGCACAGGTGATGATTATAAATGTGGGATCGACATAGGTCAGCAAGTCAGAAAGCAACATCCAGGAGGGAGCGTCCCAAACAGAAAGTGCAGCAGAGCTCTGAGGAGGAGCGTGCAGGGGAAAACAAGAGGAGCAAGGTGCTGACAAAGGAAGGCAGCGAGCATGGGAGGGAGATGCTGAAGGAAGGCATATTTGGTTAGGAATCTTAAGCAGCGCTTGATTGTAGGATAAGCTGAAACGAATTTTGAGATGATCCTTATAGTCCCGTGTATTAGCTACTTCTCTTTTGCCGTAACCACGCATTTGATGAGAGGCGATGCCAGAGAAGGGCTCATTTTACCTTACAGTTTGAAAGGTCACAGTGAACGGTGGTGCAAAGGCATGATGGCAGAATGAGGTGGCTGGTCGGTCAAGCTGCATCCTCAGTCAGAAAGCAGAGACAGATGCATACTGGCGTGGCGGTCTGAATGAGAACACCCCCCACATACTCTATGTTTGAACGTCTGGTCCCCAGCTGGGGACCTGTTTGGAGAGGATTAAGCAGTGTGGCCTTGATGGAGAAGATATGTCATTGGGTACAGGCTCTGAGGTTTCAAAAGATTCATGCCATCCCCAGTATGCTCTCCGCCTCCTGCTTGCCCTTGGAGATGTGAGCTCTCAGCTGTTCCTGCCACCATGCTTTTGTTCGAGCATTGTGGACTCTAACCCTCTGGAACTGTAAACCCAACTAAACACTTTCTTTTACAAGTTGTCTTAGCAATAGAAAGGTAACTGAGACACCAGAGTTCCAGTACTTTCTCCCTATTCAGTCTAGGACCTTAGCCCATGTGATGGTGCCGCCCACTTCTAGGGTGGGTCTTCTTTCCTCCGGTAAACCTATCTGAGAACATCTGCACAGACAAGTCCAGTAGTGTGTGTCCCAGGTGATGCTAAATCCAGTCAAACTGGCAGTGAAGATTAAACACCAGATCTAGGGAGCAAGAACTACATACATAACAAACACTGGCAAACACAAATAACATTCACAGCTTTGTGTTGATCAGAGAGTAATTAGCTAGAATAAGTCAGGGATATTCTCAAGAAGCAGCATCTTGGGCCAGGATGTGGGACTCACATCAACAGTGGGCTGGGCAACTATGGAACATGAATACTAAGGCTCGGTCTGGTTCACAGAGCTGCTGCCACAGAGAACCACCAACTGGATGGTTCAGAACAGCCAACTATTGTAGGCTATAAGTCTGAGCCCAAAGAGATCTTGCACCTCTTCTTAGCTCTGCTGTTGACCAGTGAGTGATTCTCAGCATTCCTTGACTTGCAGCCACATCACTCCTAACCTGTTACCATCATTTTCTCTATATGGAGCTTATCATTAGGCATAGCCACATGCTTTGGAAAGTTTCTCCATTTTGGTCAAATAGTAGCAGTTTCCTAAAACCAAACATAGTAAACAGTATTCCTGACTGGTGTTCCTAGTTCCCTGTCACCCCTGCTCCCTGAAGACCCTTCATAATGGTTGGCCATCTGAGATCTTTATCAATAACCTGACATTGTTTAACTGCCCATTCACTATTCACTCCTGGCAACAGTCAATCTGAGGCCACAGAAGGCATTTTCACCCCCTTTCTCTGCCCTCTCTTCTGTAATTACCCCAGCTTGTAACTAGACAGGCTCTGATTCTTAGAGACCCCTCTACAGATTTTCCCTCATATAAAAGCCTCCTCATATTAGGCCACCAATCATATTGGACTGGGGGCCCACCAAACTCCAATATGACCTTAACTAATTCTGTCCATAATGTCCTATTTCAAAATGAAGGCACAGAGGCACTAGGGGTTGAAACTGTAACAGAGTTTTAGAGGCTACACAATTCAACCCATATGAGAGCTTAGCCTCCTGGGAACCTGACCCACTGTTCCTCTGAGGCCCAGTAGGTCTCTGTGAGAGACATTAGTGGGTCTTCCCTCAGGCACTTCCTGCAGCTCTCCAGTCCTTTTTGGAGAATCCCTTCCCACTCCTCACTGTACCACCTCTGATTCTTATCACAGGGACATGAGAACAGAAGCCCAGAAGATTGCAACCTGTATCTCACCATAAATCAAGTATTCTGAAAAGCCCTTTGATGTCATTTTCACGGAATGTGGAAACTACTGTTCAGCCCCCAGTATTCATTTCATTCTTGTGCTGTTTTCGCCCTCATTTAAAGCTTGTGTTTGCCACTAGGGGGAGCCAGGGGAACCGCACAGAAGAGGCAGGGAGGATTATAAGAGCCACATGGATTGAGGACACTATGAGAACACAGCCCACAGAACCAAGTAAGCAGGCCTCACAGGGGCTCATAGAAACTGAAGTGACAGACATGGACCCTGTATGTCTCTGGGCTAGGTCTTCTGCACACATGCTGCAGTTGTTTAGGTTGTTCTTGCAGCATTCCCAACAATGGGAGTGGGAGATGTCTCTGACTTGCTTGGGACTCTTTTCTTCCTACTGGGTTGCCATGTACAGCCTTGATATGAGGGTTAGTGCCCAGTCTTATTGTATCTTGTTAGGCAATAGTCAGTGGATATTCCTGGGAAGCCTGCTTTTTTTTTTTTGCCCCCAGGGAAATGGAGGAGTTGAGTTGCTTTTGAGAAGAGAGGTGGGGGAAGGCCTGGGAGGAGTGGGGGGAAGGGAAACTTTGGTCAAGATGTAATATATGACAAAAGACTAAAAGTTTTTTTTAAAAGGTTTGTATTTGCTTTCATGTTACACACTGTTTATTTAGTTGCGTGTCAATTAGTGTCTATTCTCTGAGCAATAAGCACATTAGCAGCTGCAGAGATTGGAATTAAAATATGCAGCCTTGCTGCCTTAGTGAGGAACCAGCACTTCCGTGCCATTTCAAAAGATGACCAGCTTCTACTTAGCTCTTGTTGCTGGGATGCTGAATTAACATCTCCTAACTCTTCACATAGGTGTGATGGCTTTGAGATAGGGAATTTCCCATTTCAAAGGAAGATGTAGATCATATTCCTGGGCAGCATTTGAGACACTTAGTACAAATCAGGGGCTGGCTGGATTTGAAACACATACTGTGTATGGGCAAGCCCATAACTAAGCTTAGCAGTTTACCCAGTTAGGTTGGGGATGAGCTGCCTTCTAGAGGATCAGGTGAAGTCAGCCACACCTAATGGCTAGCTCATGATCACTGGACATTTGATTGAGCAAGAACACTATTCACCCTGGGCTCTACACTGAAAAAGAGAGAAACCCAACCATGACAAAGCACATTTTTGGAGCCGAACCATAATGAACCAGGGGCAGGGCCTATGTGGGTTCATCATGTGACTGGGAAGGCTTTAGGGAAAAGGGATCGGTGAAAGAGAGCCTTTGGGTGGAGCCAGAGCTTGCCCCCGACCCAGCCAGGCATAGGTCTGTAGGTCTAATAACTATGAACCTCATAGATATAGAGAGGTGGAACCATGAAACCCCAGTTTAAGAAGAGCTTGTTCAGAGTCCAGTGACAAGAGAGAGAGCAGAGGGGGCAGTGTTTTCTGTTTCTCTGTTCCGAACATGCTACTCCACTGATCTCAACATAAGACCACTTTTGTTCCTTCAGTGTAAGCTCAGTACATGCATCCCTTTATTCTCTGTCTACAGTCTCCTGTAAGCTGGAGAGATCTCCCTGGCCCCTTCATGGGAGGAGAGCTCTCTCTCAGTAGTCAATATGACTGCATGACTGTGAGGCTGCCCAGATCACAAGGCAAGGGAGCACCTGGCTAGGAAGGTAACTTCTTCCTCACTGCTAAAATCAAAAAGGAAGCACCTGCTTGCTGTGTGACCTCCCAGAAGATTTCCTCACCTGCCAAGGAATAAATGAGGGAGATAAAGGACCTCAAGGAGGTTTTAAACACTGAGAAACTAGGGTTCAGACAACTAAGATGATGGAACTGTCACCAGACTGAGAAGAGAGGACCCTGGCCATTTATGAAAAATAATCAATCTGGTGGCAAGGCGGTGGAAGCAGAGTCCTCAGCTGGAAGGCCTGAGACCTAGACATGAGGGCCAGGGTAACAAAACCTGAAGCAAAGCAACACCTGCACCCCTGTCCCCTGAGTCACTTCCATGGAGCTATCAGGCCCTTTCTGTAAGCTCGCCTCCTGTTGCTTCTCATCCTTATGAGATGCTTGAATGCTTACTGGATACTCTTGTGCTTTGGACTCCTGGATTGCAGCTGCTGCCCCCTTTGCCCAGGATCCACTCACCTGCTCACCCCAGCCCTGCTCACTTTCAAATCTCTTGCCGGTCTGTTCCCTCCTGCTCTTAGGGCTATTCTGCCCTTGGCTCCCCTCTAGCTAAGAAGTCCCATGTACATCCATGATGCTCTTGAACTCCTGACAGAAGCTAAGAGGGGTTTTATATTGTCCATGGATGGGTATTAAGGGCCAAGCCCAAAGCTAATGTTTGGAAGGAGATTCATCCCGACTCAGGCACAGAAAGGCCGGTAGAAAAGACTCAGAAGTAGAGACTCTCAGGAGGGATGGTTCTGAGCTGCTGGATGCCCAGGGACTTCCATCTACAATAAAGATTCCAGGCTGGAAAGGTGGCTCAGCCATTAAAGACTAGGCTCACAACCAAAAATAAGGATTTCTGCACCTACTATACCATGATATGCCTAGGTCCCTAGGGACTCCCTAACTCTTGAGATTAGCAAGCCCTCAAGAGTCCATGTTGCCAGAGAGCAGAGCTCAAGTTACCCATGAAAGAAGGGTGCAGGCCCAGGAGGCATCAATGCTGACCTAGCTCTCCCCACAACTTGGGGGGTGATCCCAGTGTGGTAGTTAGACAGCTGACACAATCTAGAATAATCTAGGAAGAGTCTCAATGAGGTATTGTGAGATCAGGTTGACCTGTGGGCAAGATTGTCTTACTGCGTTAATTGATGTGCAAAGACCCAGCCTGAAAGTGGGCAGTACTGTTCCCTGCTTTGGAGTGCTGGACTCTAAGGGTGGAGAGAGCTAGCTGAGTACTAAGCATGTTTATATTCATGCCTCTGTTTTTGACTGTGGCTTTGACTAGCTGCTTCAAGTTTCTGCCCTGACTTCTCAATAATAACGGACTGTAATCTGGAATTCTTTTTCCCTTAAGTTGCTTTATGTGAGGACATTTTGTCACAGTAACAGAAATGAAACTAGAATACTGATAAGTTCTCATTTCACTCACAATGCCCACCTTTCCATCTGGACAAAAATGGCATGGTTGAGTCACTGGTTTTTTAATGGGTGTCCCTTGGAGCTCTAGTGTTTCCCAGGGGGTCTCAGAGCAAGAAATGAGGGCTAACAGATTCTTCAGGAATCAAGACCCTGGATGCCCATCTCAGTCTGCCTTTGCACTCTTGGAACTCTAGGGTTCCAAATCTCAGAAACACCTGGAAAACACTGGACTAAACACTGGCTAGGACCTAGAAGATGGGAGCCTTACCAGCTCTGGGACTTGGTCAGACAGTCTAACTCCTCTGGGCTTCTAACTCCTTTGGGCTTCACTTACCCACGTATCTAATGGGGGACTAGATAAAGTGGCTCACTAACACTTTCTCAGTCTTGTGGCAGCAGAAGTGTCCTCGTAAAGTATGAAAACCAACTGGGTAAGGTGGGAAGCCGAGGTCTGTGGAGGGACAATTACCATCACACACAATATAACACTCTAACGGCAGGATCACTTATATTAGAGTAGACATTATGGCACATGGTTCCATCAAATGAATATAATAGACTTGTTCTGTATTACAATGCACACTGTAATTACACATTTCAATAATTCCTTCAACACATTACACAGACACATTCTGAAGTAATGGAGTCGCATAACCATATATAACAACTTGCTTGGAGGGGAGGATGCTGAGGGTGGTGGCAGAGGCCTGAGTAGGGAAAACCATAGTCTCCCAGCCCTGGGCCCATGGCTTCTGGCTATCATCTCCAGAGGCTCTTCATAGAAGGCCCACTGCCAGTACCTGCCCGCCCAGCCAATATTCCCCTCTCTGATATCCACAGCCTTTGTAGCACTCCTTCAGGAACGGCAGCTCATGACTTCCCAAACCAGGTATTCAACATTCCCTGTCACTGCTACAGGAACATGACACATTACCTGTGAAATCATTTGATCATTCGTGTTCACTATTTAAGGCATGTTAGATTTTCACTGCTGTATTGTCATCTGAGATTATCACAAACATAAATGTCAGATAGCATGACCTTACTACTGTCCTAACGTCTTAGGGTGGCAACCGGCATGGGTTTCACCAAGCACCAGGTAAGGGTTGTTTTCTTGGAGTGCAGTAATGTGCAAAGTGCCTCACAGGCTCCAGTGTTTGAATGTCTGGTCCTCAGCTGGTGCAGATATTTCAAGAAGCTATGGAGCATTTGGGGTGAGGCTGTAGTTTGAGGTGGATCATTCTTGCTTCTGCTTCTGGTCTGCACCATGTGAAAAGTTGCTAGCACAAGCTTCTTTTATTATAGAAGACATCTTCAGCTACCATACCTTCCTCTCCTGATGAACTGCACCACTTGAAACCACAAGCCCGCTACACTTCTCCCATCAGCTTCTCTGGCATTTTGTGACCAGACAAGAAAGCAGGTAATCCAGGGGAGGATTGGCTTGCAGTCCTTTGCAGCTTCTCAAGGTTACCTGCATTCCTAGACTCTTGGCATTGCCCTCCACCATGACCATGCCCCTTGTCCCTCTTCTAAATGTCACAGCTCTCTCTGACCCAGGAAAAGTTTCCTCTCTACAGACTCTGATAAGAATGGGCCCACCTGGGTAAAACAAACTCTCCAAGTCAAAGTCTGGAGTCTGGATCACCTCTATACATGCTTGCAAACAAAGGATATTTCCAGTTCCAAACAACCATGGCAGGTGTGGGCATCTTAAGGGGCCACTGTTCTGCTTGCCACAAGGACTGTTTTATTATTATACAATACCAAAGAAGCTTTGAACTCCTCTTCATCTACTGAAAGAGCATAATACCAGGGCTGGAGAGATGGCCTAGGGGTTATGAGCACCTACCTTTAACTCCAGTCCCAGGGATTCTGATGCCTTCTTCTGGTCTCTACAGCACTGCATACGCATGATGTATATAGACTTCATGAAGGCAAAACGCTCATATACATAAAAATTAAAATCCAAACCACTACTCAATAGGATTAAATGTGGCAGCATAAAATGTAGTTCCTGGCATATATGTTCAATGGATGAAAAAAAATCCAGTAAACTGATACCTAATCAACTTTGCCCAGAACCCTCTTGAAGCAAAGATTGGGAAATGATCACCAGAATGCCAGAATACTGATAGGTTATGGGCAGAACAAGACAATTTGCTCATCTCAATGCTATGCCTTTGCTAATACAAATTATCAATGGAGCTTTAGATCCCTTCTTTGGTCTCAGTTAACTTAGCTGCTGGTAGGTAAAATCTAATAATGAGGGGTGGAGGGATAAGACTGTCTTTTTCATACAAGGGAAAACTATGATTTAAACAATAAATGCCTACATGCGATGCCTGGGTGAGTCTTTTGGTGTCTGTGGTAGTTGGGCTAAAGATTTGGGAGATGAGCATTTTAGAATAGAAGTGTGTATACACAGTCTAGAGTTTCAGGCTATTTCAGGGCTCGTGAAGAGGGTGGTGAGACTGGTACCATGTGGATGGGGCTAGGGACATCACCAAAGATGGTCCTGATGGCTGGGAGATTTAGGAAGCTATGTCACACTGGAGGGCCAACTATCAAAGAATGATGTCTGGTTTGGGAGACGCATTGGCTTGCAGTTCAGTTCACCCTGAATCTGCAGAAACCAGGTAAGGGGCTGAAGGTAGGAAGACCCAGAGGAAGAATGTTGCCTTCTCCTGTGCTCCACCCATCTGCATGCCAGGGGAAAGAAGAATGGGCAGTAGAAGGAAGAGCCAAGGGTGAAAGAGACTCAAGGCTTGTAAGAAGAATATGCCAAGGATGGCTTTCCCAGAGTGCATCACGAAGACAGGAAATACCCAAGGAGTGAAGCCACATGGGCAGGAAAGAACATACTCTCAAAGGTTGAGGCCAGGGGCACTAGGATCATTCCCTGAAGGTAGATGATTAAAGGACCTGAGGGTAAAAACAACCCTTCCTGGGCAGCTGCTTGGCTACCATTCTGTTTCTAGAAAGGAAGTACCCGAAGCCATCACTAGACCACTCTATGATACAGCCCAGAGGTGTTGACATTTGCAGAACGTGCTAAACAAGTCTTAGGACCCACTTTTAGGTTTGAGTTCCCTACTGCATAGGCTCCTTTTCCTGCTAGCACATGCCCTGCAGTTACAAACAGGATCAGAGATACTGGGTCCTTGAGGCTATAGGACTGGCCTTCTTGGAGATGTTCCAAGGCCTTTACCTGCCCTTTGACAGGCCTCATCTCCATGTTTATATGTTTGTGTGGGTACACAGGTGTGTATGTACATGAAAGCCATAGACAATGCTGGGGTATCACTGTTTAGTTATCATCCACATTGTTTGTTGAGAGGGTCTTGTTAGTATGTTATTGACTAGGTTAGACAAAACACAGGGATCTGCCTTCCTTTTCCTCCCCTTCTAATGCTGGAATTAGAGGTGCAAGCTATATGCCCAGCTTTCTGTGTAGATTCTAAGCACCCACAGCCTTTTAAAGCTGTCTTCTTCCTAGACCAGCCGTTCTCAACCAGTGGGTCGCATAACAGATATCCTGCATAACAGATATTTACATTATGATTCATAATAGTAGCAAAACTAAAGTTATGAAGTATCAACAAAAATAATTTTATGGTTGGGGGTCACTACAACATGAATAACTTTATTAAAGGGCTGCAGCATTAGCAAGCTTGAGAACCACTGCCCTAGACTTTCTCCTTCATTCTATGAATACAGTCACAAGGTGTCCAGTGATCTCCCCAAGAATGCAAAGATCTCAAACCTGTTTGCATCCAGTCTGTGTGAAGCACTCAGCCACATTTCCTCCCCTGGATCCCCTGGGAGCCTACAGGCCTCTCTACACAGGGTGTTTCCTCTGCCTGGAGAACTCTTTCCCATCCTTATTCCAAAAGGCTGGCAGCTGGCATTAGTCACCTCCCTATAAAGTTCTCTTCCCATGGTCTGGCAGACACAGCAGCCTGATACCCTCCCATTACCCCCTCATCCCCAAGGCATAGAGTGCCCTGTCTCACTCCTACCTTGGCTCCCATGTGAGTAAACTCCAGCATGGACCCCTCAGCAGCTTCTAGCCATTCCCTGCCCACACCCTCCTTATACAGATTTCTCCCCTGCTATTTGCCAATGAAGTCACTTGCCTCCTGTTTGACAACACTCCCAGAATTGCTATCAAGACTCTAAACAGCAGGCAGCTTCAAAAGAGGGGTAATCATCAGAGAAGCCCATAAACACAGAAGCTAGACAGAATGAAGACTGAGCCCCAATCCCAAGAGTCAACCAGCAAGGGAAGCAGGGTGAGAGCATGCTAGGTAGGCATGGGCAGCATGTGCCAAGGTCTGGTGGCTGGAAAGAAAAAAAAAACTGTATGAAGATAGACTACAGGAGCCCCGGAGCCTGCATGCCATGCCATAGGTGTGATGGAAGGTCCTACTGGGGTTAAGCAGAGGTTAACACAACCAGCCTTGTGTGGAGACTTGCAGTGTGTGGTTGACAGTTGGGCAGCATCAGTGTGGATATGGGGAGCTCAAGGGTGAAGCCACTGCATAAAGAGGTCCAGGTGAGAGCAGATGGGTCACTTAGAGGAAGTGATGGCTTTGGGGATCAAGTGGACCCAATGACATATGGGGTCTAGAGAGTAAGGGAGCCAAAGATATGAGGGCCACTAGCTTATGCTACTACATGGTTCTTCAGTCTGGTCTCACAGTGCCCACTACACCTGCTGAGGAACCTGAAGTTTGCTCAAGAGCCCTGAAGCCTAGAGCAAGACATTGGCTCTCTGGGTCTGTCCACAGCCACACACCTGACATCTGACATCACAGGTTGGGGGGACCTGTCTGTGGTGAGGTAAGCTCCTTTGCTGCTGAGGCAGAGCCTGGGCTTCTCAAGGGACAGGATGACTCATTGCGATAATTGAATTTTTGAGTTAGACTTAAAATACAGCCAAGATTGAAGAGGTAATCTGGCAGGGCCAGGTTCCCGAAGGCAGGCTTCTTGGCCTCTACAATACTGAGACCTTATTAACAAGATCACTCTTTCTCTGTTCATGGCTCATTTACAAGTAGTTCTCAGGGCTGCTGTGTCAAGGAATTCAATTGTGGGTCTCTGAGCCCCTGCCCTGGCCACTCAGGACATTGTGTCAGAAAATGTGGGAGTTAAACGCTCATAATGCAGAGGAATGGTTACAGTTTCTTCCAACAGATCTCATTCTTGGGAGAAAGATCCAGAAGGCAGGATCATTTAGCGAGCAGATTCTAAAAGACTCAGTTTCCTCTATGGTGAAATGTGCAGGGGTGCAGATAAGGGAGGTGACTGACAGAAGGCTATTGCACCTTGGGCTTCATGGTGGGGCAGTGACAGAACATATGGGTGGGAGAAAGACATTGAAGGCCATTCCCAAGGTAGAGCGGGTAGGAGGCCCGGCCTGTCCCTCTTTTCTCTCTATATATTTAGCCTTTGCAGCTGAGTCTCTCAGGTGCAGCTGCTGCTCAGGCACACGTGGTGATTAATTTCACCAACGGGAAATTGACGCATTTTTTTGATTACTGCTTCAGAGCCTCCTGAATTCAGCTGCTGGTAAAATTAACTCACCAGGGACAATGAAGCATTTTCCAAGGTCCAAACTGTCCTTATTTGCAGTTTGTTCTTGGCGCTCATCCAGCCCAAACAAACCAGCATGCTCCCCCCGCCTCCCAGATGAGGGAGGGCCTCCCCTAGCCCAAGTCTGGGAGTATTTTAGGCTACATAATAACATCACAGTTACTTTGGATGACTGTGTTGCTGAAAGACTGTGGGAGACCTCAAGTGAGGTACCCCTGGGCTCCCAGATATTCTGCCCTGCAGGGTCTGCACCACAGGCTTAGTGACCAGAGGTTCCAAACCCCAAGCTCATGGCCTTGCCAAAGACCAAGCTCACCTCTCACGGGCAATGTGCTAAATGCATGCCAGGCAGAGTAATAGCGTTTTCCATAGATACACCTGAACCCAGGTCTGTCATCCGGCCTGGTCTGGTATTCTCCACGATCTTGTACCAAACCCACTGTTCACATATGCACTTGTGCACATCTGACAGAGGCACTCTAGACAGCACATCAAAAACTGGCCTGACTTCAGCCACTGAGACACTGAAGAAGAGATGTTTATTTAGGACAAGACTTATTGTTCAGCTAACTTCAGTTTATACAGCTTAAGACACCAGGACTGGGTGGAAAGCTAACTCCCACTGAACAGATGTGCAAAGTAAAGGCAGAAGCATGGAGCTAGGGACTAGAAGCCAGGTCTGCTGTTCTCCTCAGCAGACAAGCTTCTCAGGAAAAGGGGCAACTTGTTTAGAAAGGAACCCCACACCAAGCAGTTCCTACACCTGCTTTTCACACGCTGGCACATCAGAAGATGATGCAGCTGTGCAGAGGAGAGCAGATGACAGAAGCCATGCAGTTAGAGGTGGGCCCAGCTGAACAGACAGAGGCAGAGAGCAGGCACCTGGGCTTCAGCTCTCTAGCTGAGCAGTTGAGGCCCCTTACAGTTGCCTTGTTGGATAGCCAAGGGGCAGCAGGGCAAAGGCAGTCTGGAATCTGGAAGGAAGTGAAGAATGGTAATTCCAAGTGCTAGCACAGCCAGCAACACTGTGTGTGTGTGTGTGTGTGTGTGTGTGTGTGTGTGTGTGTGTGTGTGTGAGAGAGAGAGAGAGAGAGAGAGAGAGAGAGAGAGAGAGAGAGAGAGAGGGGGGGGGGAGGGAGGGAGGGAAGGAAAGAGAAAGGGGGGGGGGCTTGGCATTCAGGGCCATCTTAGGCTGAGTAGGTCAGCTGGCCTGGAACCTGCCAAAGAGCAAGGAGGCAAGAGGAGAGAAGAGGGCAGAGTGGCAGCAGCCAGACCTGAGGGCTGTGTGATCTCTGCCAGGGGCCTGGCCTAGAACCAGAGCGCAGTAGGAAGCTGCCAACATGGCAGAGAGGGAAGAGTCTGTTCAGATGCATGGTTTGTCTCTGTACCTTGGCTGCTTTAGAGAAAGGAGAAGATTCAAGAAAAAGGAACCAAAGACTAGAAGGGATTCTAGAGATGGGAAAGGCAGAGGAACCAGAGCAGAAAAAGGACCTCCCAGCGGTCAGAGCAGAAGAGATGAGGTAGCAGGCAAAGTGGAAGGATGGAAGACGGTAAGAAGCAGCATGTCAGCATGATGGACTCTTCTTGAAAGAAAAGTCAGCTGTATCCAGAGCTAAGCCAGGCTTTGTTGAATGCTCAGGGGCCCATGTAGCTCAGGACAAGGCTAAGAACAGTTCAACATGAAAGTCAGTGACAGCCGGGCTACCAAGTGAGTTCCAGGAAAAAGGCGCAAAGCTACACAGAGAAACCAAAACAAAAAAAAGTCAGTGACAGGGCTGCAGCAAGTGTACCAGGGCAGCAATATGGGATAACTAAGCAGACGGGAGACTAGCTAGCATCAGAGGGCAGGGCAAAAGCCAAGTCCCAGTTCCAGGCCCCTGGTCTGGTTCCTAAACCTGAAACAATGCAGCCTAGAAGATGGCTGGCTCTAGGGCAGGCTGTTAGGAGCTGAGGACCCGCCTGCAGAGACACAGTGCCAAGGCAACCCCACATGGACTCACTTTCCTCTGGATCCTGAAGTGGGCTTAGAATTATGTGAGATCTGAGGGCCCGGTGACTCCTAAGACATTGGTGTAAGAGTTCAGGACCTGTACTCTCAGGCTCCATCCAGAATACATGAATCATGCATTTGAAACCAGATGATTCATTAAGGAGCATCCTCTAACTGTGGGGTTGGTTGAGAACTGAGTTCTCAGATCTGAGTGGATGTGAAGCCCACCAGTGTGCAAGGTGCTCCAGATCATAGCATTCAGAGCTCAAGGTCTTTCTGGTGCCCGACTGCAGAGCAATGGAGCCTTTGAGACAGGAACCTCGAGCCAACTTTCAGACAGAAATCACTGCACCACACCACACTTCCTGTGGCCAGAAGCCTTTGCTTCTTTCACCATCTGGAGTCACAGTAAGGACAGAGGCAGGTGATCTCAGAACCACAAGCTTTATTAGTTGAAAGCTCTCTTCACAAGCCCGGTCTGCTGGGACTGGATGTTCCTGGATGGGCAGCCCGGGGCCTTCGCTAGGAAAAGGGAAAGGGAGGGAAAAAAAGGAGAAAGAGAGAGAATATTAGGTCATGGAGTATCTGAAGTAAAACAGAGCTCAAGGCGAGGCACTGTTTCAAAACTTCTTTCAAAGACAGGTTGGCCAGTAAACATCAGAAAAAATGACCATGAGCACACATGTGTAATCACTTATTCATTCATTCCAGAAAGACTGCACACATGTCTCTGTATGGGCTGCTGTTTGCTGAACTTCTCATAGTGAAACAGCATAGAAAATGGAATCAGTGTCCAGTGAGGACAGGTGTGAGAGAATGGAATTTTCATGCTCTTCGAGCAGAAACTACAGTTGCTTGTGGAAACTGTAACCCTTGGTCACCCCTTTGACTTTATTCTTCCAAAGAAGACAGTCTGGATGTCCCCACCCCCCAGTTACCCAAAGCTTTCCATGCAAACAACTCAGGGGACATTACCTCCAGGTTTCGCCTGGCCTTCCGAAGGACTTGGTGGGTGATGACCACTGAGGAGACAGCAAAGAAGGGAACAATTAGAGCCACAGACCTCAGAAGAGTAGAATGGAAACAAAGCTAGTGAGAGAGAAGTCCGGACCCAGACAACTGGACAACTTTGGAAGGCTCTTCTACAGGCTCATGTTTGAACACAGGACCCTCTGCTGGTTTTGGAGAGTGTCCTAGTGTCATTTATGTGGCTGTGATAAGATATTCTGGCAAAAAGCAACAATGAGAAGGGTATATGTTAGCTCATAATTCTAGATTACATCACTGTAGATGTCGAGGTAGCAGGAGCTTGAGACAGCTGGTCACATCACATCCATACTCAAGAGCAGAGAGGCATGCATGCTTCTGGCTTGCTTGCTTTTGTTCAGTTCAATTTCTCTACTACCAGTTCAGAATCCCCTGCCCAGGGAGTGGCTGAGTCTTCCTACATCAATTAACTATAGTAAGAAAGCCATTCCTACAGACATGCTCACAGGCCAACCCAATGTAGACAATCTCCCATTGAGACTCTCTTCCCAGGCAATTTGAGGTTATGTCACACTCACAATTAAAGGTTATCATCATTGAGGCTTAAGAAACCTTTGGGACTGTGGTCTAGCTAGCAGAAGTGGGCTGCTGGTGCCAACACTTGAAAGGGGGTATGTGCTTCTGGCTCTGGCCAACACTCTACATTTCCTGATCCACCAAGACCAAAACGAACTATAGGCTTCTACTACTAGCCCCCCCCCCCCCCCAGACTGTGCTGCTCCTGTGAGCCTTCCTCACCATGATGGGCCATATTCCTCCAAACCATGAGCTAACAGAAATCCTTCCTCCTACATTGCTTCTCTCGGGTATTTTGTTATAAAATTGAGTAACTAACAAAACACCCCTGAACCATCGAGACCAGAGAGAAGTATGAGGGCCTCACTTGTTCCTTTTCTATTCCCTGTGCCAAATAACACCTCAGGAAGGATGGTGTGGACACTTCAATTTCTCACAGGGACCCAAAGGGAAGAGCATGCATGCTATTTTTGAGAGGCAATGCCAGTTCTGCATGGCTACCTGGATCACCTTCTGTAGATAGAGAAGGATGATGGTGCTGGGCGGTATAGAGGGCAGGATCTGATAGTCCTCTGGTATCCTGTGCCCTCTGAAAAGCATTGTGGGAAACAGGCCCACACTTGGGAGCCCATACCAAGTGTCCAGGGAAGTCTTGTGAAGTCAAGAGTTTTACACAGCCTTTCTTCAAGCATGCTTCTGGTCCACTGGGAGAAAGAATTCAGGGCATGTTTGTTTCCTCCTGCCCTTCAGCTGGTGGATCAGTTTAGCATGGTTCCCCAGGGCAAGCTGTGTTGTGTCTAAACAGGAGTGAGTAATGGGTGATTTTGAGCTGGGTCAGAATTTGAGAATAGGAGTGCCTACCACTTGGAGCAACTATGAACAAAGGTGCTTTCTCCCATAGTCCCTTCTTGTCTAGCAAAGACTAAAACAGTGAGGAATGTCAGGTTTCTGAGCCTGCTTCAGAATCTAGAGGCAGAACTTGTGATACAGAGAGACAAGAGAATGGCCGTGAGTTTGAGGCAAGCTGGAGCTCAAAGAAAAGAAGAACCCATTCTAATTAGTACCCGGTGAGGGTCAGGGAGTACCCTGCTCCTCAGAATCCTGGCCCCTTGGCTTGTGCTCACAGACTCCCTGTGACTTACCCCAGCACATGGACTATTGCCCGCTTATGCAGAATAACAGTTCTGTGGTTGCCTGGAGGAAGTATTTTTCTTGTTTCACGAAAAAACTTCTATCTGGAGGTAGAGGGGTCAACTGACAGAGCTTCATTTTTATCTGAGTAAAGAGAATTTCACAGGAATACCCTGTCCCTGTCTCTGTCCTACCCCTGGATGCAGGCTCCACAATGTGCCCTAGGAAGCCCAATATACTGTACCCAGCATACAGCTGTGGTGTGGATAGGAATTTGTGAATCTTTCTAGGAATAGACCACAATTTTCTTAAGATCCATCAAGGGGTCTGTGACCCAGAAAAGGTTGTCATGTCATGGAGGTTAAAAATAATCTTGAAAGACCACTGGATATACCTAGTGAGTCAAGCTTGTCATAAGCACTGAGGATCCCCTGGCCCAAGTTTTGAAGTCTCTCTCACATCTAAACAGGTAACCACCCATGTTCCCACACTCAGAAATTCATGCTGTGATGAGAAGACAAGTCTCAGAGTAGTAAAGAATACATCACAAATCAGACTGACTTTCAGTACAGAGACAAGGCACACACATGGGCCACCAGACTCAGTCTAGGGCTCTCCCACCCCACCAGAGCCTGGAAAGGAAAATGCCCACTGGAAGCCCCACCTGGCCACAAAACATGTACTGACTCACTGAAGACCCCAATCCTGTGAGACAGGATTACTACCCAAACTTGGCAAAGGAGGACCTGAGGCACAAACGTGAAGTGGGAAGTGCCAAGCCATGTGACTTGTAAGTGGTAGGGTCCCAGGTTCCCATGTCTCACCCTTTCCCAGGTCTCTCCTGCAGATTGTGAGAGGAGGCGGTGCCAGTCCACAACCACCGAGAGCAATCCCTGGATCTTTCTCATCCTCATCACAACATGGAGAAGGAGGGGTAGGGGACACCATGTCAATGTCACTGTCACTTCAAAACCAGGAACAGAGTTGGCGGGTTGGAAGGCTTAGGGACATCCAGGGACTTAGCTCATTGGGACAAGAGGCAGGACCTAGTACCAAGGAGTCACAGGCCAGACCCATGCCAGCTATCCTGGGGCAAGATCCTCACCCTGTCCTTGGTCAGGCCAGCTCCAAACCAGGCCTAACAAATACTGATGGTGACACTGAACATGAGCAGCACTATGTCCAAATGACTGAAAAAGGGGGACAACCAGCACCCGTGGGCCACCTGTTCTGTCCTTGATACTGGTGGTACCACTCTCCAAATTCTACAGATGCTACTGTGGCCAACTGGGCTTAAAATTGCTGTCTCTGTCTAGAGAGGAGGAATCTAAAACTCAGAGTCAGAGACACTTAATGTGTGTTACACAGGAGGGTAAAGCTGAGACCTAGGCACATTCCCAGTCCCCACATACTGACCCAAGATTCGGCATGGCATGGTTCTGATTCCCCACAGAAGGGTTACCACCTGAGCTGAATTCTGCTGGCTCCTGAAATTCCTCATCCCAAACCAGAATCAGCAGCAGGAGCCTTAAGGCTCTTCAGGAGGGAACCTTGTGCCAGAGTCCTACTGCCTGAACTCAGGCTGTGTGAAGCTCCACTTCTTACCCCTGCTACCCCAGCAGTCTGGCCCAAATGCTCCGTAGCACTCGAGTATGCCCACAACTCCCATTGTCACTCACATCTCTGAGGGCTCTTCTTTTCCATAAGTGACATAAGTCTCTCAGGCAATCCAACAATAGCCTGTCTGTTAGGCAATCACCTGTCTTTCAAAGTCATCCTTCCTCCAGAGCCCTGTGTGCTGGAGGGACTGTAATAGATCTCCCAAGCCTCATGACCCTTCCATGCTGTCATGTGATATCTGATACACAAAAGAACTACAACAAATTCTGTTGCTCCTCCTTGAACCCAGCCCACAGGCTCTTTGTCCCATTTCCCCCTCTGTTATGGCTTGGACATTAAATGTCCCCTATGGACTCCCGTGTTTGAACACCTAATTCCCAACTGGAGGGACTATTTGGAGAGTTGTACAGTGAGGCCTGGCTGGTATGAATAGGCCACTGGGAATAGGATTTGAGGATAATAGCTTGGTCCCTCTAATTTTGTCTGCCACATGATATGACCAGCTACCTCATGCTACTATTCCCACATACAGGAACTGATCCCACCATGTCCCCACCATGGTGAGCTTCACACCCTCTAAACTGTGAGCCAAAACAAACTTAACCTTCCTTAAGTTGCTTCTGTCAGGGACTGTATTACATGACAAGAGAACTAATATGCACTCTTCATCAAGTGAAAGGCTTCACATGTTTTCAGCATGCCTGTACACTCGCTGCTCTCTTGCTTACAGTATGCCTGAGAATCATGTTCCTGCTCCTCTGCTGTAGGACTGACATCCCTCAGGGCCAATCAGATTTAATCTTGGAGCAAAGCTTGACACCACCTTCAGGCTGCCTCAGGCAGGCACTCAGTTGATAACCCTAGTTTTATGCTCTCTCTTCCCTCAGTAAGTCCAAGGTCCTTGATGACTGAGCCTGTGAAAAGGACATAGGACATGAGCCCAGGGCCTGGCCATAACTGAATTTCATTCATTTGTAGTTCAAACCCTTACTATTCCCCGTCTTTTCCAAAGGGCAGCTAATGAAACCACCTACTTAGCAATAATCTAGGCCCTGTGCCTAAGAAATGCTGCTGAGAGCACAGTCCTGGGCTGTGGTGGTGTACAGAAGAAGGACCATTGAGAAGGAGGCATGATCTCAGAAGCCTGGGCTCCAAAGAGTGTAAGCCATGGGTGCACTGTCAGCTCTGACCAGAGGCAGGAGATTGGTCAGCTGTGGCGGGCACCCCCTGCTTCTCACTCACACTGATCACAGATGATTTTCTCCTGGTGCTTTTTCTGCTGCAGAAGTTTTGCTGTGTTCTGCAGCTTCTTTTCTTGTTCAAACAACTTTTTGTGTAGTTTGGTGATCTCTGCCTTCATTTCTCCAATCTAAAGAAAAAAGAATTAGAAAAATATAATAACATAAAACACCATATTACACAGGAAGAAGCAAAAATAATATCAAAAGAGGCTCAACTTCACTAGCAAAATATCTGAATAAGCCAGAAGTCCTTTTTTTGCATATTAGCAAAACTGGACCGAATCCAGGATGAGGAAGAAAACTATCAGGACTTTGGTAGCACTTAGGATGGTTGTGGCTCAGTGAGGATACAAGATCTACTGAACTGTAAATGCATGTATCTCTCTGACCTGGCCATTCTGTGCCACAGCATCCTCACATTAGCACAGGAGGATGTCTTTCTCCATGGACACACCTTGGCACTGTCAGTGGCAAGAACAAAAAGCAAACTGAGCTGCTTCATATTAATCTGAATAAATACACTGTGGTACTTACATTGAAAAAAATTGTACAGCTATTATTACAAAGGATGCTGTAGAGATCTATTTATTGATTTCAAAAGATGATTGTAATTAGTGAAAGAAAGAGCCTAAATCAACAGACTGAAAACTGTATCTGAGGCACTTACGTTTCCTAAAAGGAAACACAGATCCCTACAGCTATAAACATACATTGATGTGGTAACCAAACATCAATAGTGAGTTTACATTTTTGTAGTTTCTTTTTTGTTATCAGAAGTTATAATGCTGATTTTTTTTAAATGTTTTAATCTTAATACAACAATACTCAGCAAGTACAGACCAATTTTGATTTTGTTTTTTTAGAGTGGAACATGGATGCCAAATCCACCATCCTGTGAAGTGGCACAGCAGAGATTCCCTTATGTAGCTCCAGGACTAAGGACACCCCCTTTCTCTTGGCTGCACTAAACCACCTTTGCTACCAGAAGACACAGTAGTTGGCAGTACCTGTAGAGTCTTTTCTAGTTTGTTTCCAAATTTGTTTATGGTATCTGCACTTTCAATAAAATAACAGAATCTAATCACATATTAAGTTGAACTGTGAGCCACATGTATGGACAGAAAGCTGGCCGTATGGAAACTAACATATGCTTTATGGGAGACAGATAAAGGCAAGTCACTGAAAAACACTTTGCTGGCAAATTAGGTGTGGGCGAGACAACTGTAAAAAATGTAGGAGGAACAGTCTATAAGAATTCTATATTCAGATTGCTCTGCAAGTGCCTCAAGTTTCCTCTTCATCTTAAAGAAACAGAAATTGGTAGTGACAGAAATACATTATGGATGTGGTTTGTGAAAGAAAGAAGATGTGGAACTCCAATCAGCAGGCCCATATTCAAAGAAAGGGTCTGGCCCTACATCAAAAGACTGGCAAATGAATGCACATTTATCTGTTTTAAGCTAAACTGTTTCAGGTATGTATCATTTTTTTTTTTATTCCCCGCCTCAACTTCCTTTTAAGATAACCAATCATGTCAGGTACAAAGGCTTCAGTGTTTGTTCAAAACGGACCCTAATTTCATCATTAGGTTTGCTTTGATTCTCTAGTACAGGCCAGGAGCCCACGAATCTAGTCAGATTTCACAGGCCCCAGATCCTAGGACAAAGTCACCCTGCAGTTCTGATCTGTTACACTGACAGCAATGCCGGCTCATCTTCCACACCGTAGAGCAGTGAGATGAAAAAGGTACAGTGGGAGCCCGGAAGGCGGGCTGGGGGAGGACGGCCCTTTCCCAGCTTGTCTGGTCCATTTCTTTGCTCTTTCTATAGTCAGCTCAGCATAGGGCTTAAATAGGAAGGAATAATTTTGCAGCTAAAATAATGTTTCAGGACTGAATATTGATAGATGATTATAATTAGTGATAAAGGAACCAAAAACAATAACTGTTCATAAAACTGAACAGCTTATCTACATAGATGTATATACTGATATGGCATAAAACATTAACGTTAGTATTCCAAGGGATATGACTTCAAGCTGTCTGAAAAGGTATCTCCCCCCACACACACACACCCCCGGGTACACATAAGTGTGTATTACACATATTCTTGTGTGTATGTGAGCATGTGCTTGTAGCTGTGTAGATAACAGCACTGGGTGTTTTTCTTCATTGCTCTCCATCTTATTTTTTGAGGCAGGGTATCTCACTGACCCTGAAGCTTACTGCACTGCCTCAGCTAGGGAGTCACTCAATTCTGCCACTACCCCTTCCCTTGATGCTGGGGTCATAGACACACACTTTCAGGCCCAGATTTGACATGGGTGCTCAGGTCCTCATGCTTCTACAGCACTTTTCCATCTGAGCCCTCTCCCTAGCCTTATTCATATATTCTTTAAAGCTATAATGCTGATTTAACACTCCAACTAACACTCCTTTCCCTCCTGGGAGCTCAGGAAGCCATGTCATGACGGAAGGCAGCAAAGCAGGTGCCAGTCTCCAGTTTGCAGGCTACTGCTTGCTAGCACTCACCTGACACTGTCCATCTTCAAGCTAGCTCTTCAACAAGGACATTTAAATATTTATGTCTGCTGTTCCACTGGATTTAAATCTTCCCATTCATCATGACAAAATTATACAGCAAGATTCTAGAGCCTAGTTCTGCCACTTCCCGGCTGCACAATTCTGAGGCAAGTCACGTGACATCCTGAAGTGTTGGCTCCTGCTTCTGGAAAATGGGAGTAAGAATGTGCAACTCCAGCTAACAGGAAGGATTTTGAATGATGGCAACCCAAGGAAATGATAAACCATGGGTATGGCGATCACCCTGATCTTACTGTTACACATTGTACACATGCATTGGAACCTCACAGCATGTTCCATAAAAATGTATAATTGGGTCAATTAAATATAAAATATACTAATTTTTGAAAAAATGAATGACGACATCTTGACCTAATTGTCTAAATATACTCCATTTGTGAATTAAAAAAAGAAGAATACTACCTTAGTACCTGAGGCCACAATAAGGGGTAGGATTTTAGTGTAACCAGTATATTCATCACCAACCAAGCAGCCGTTTAGACCAACAAATAGGATTGGAAGATACCACAACCACTACCACCCCACCCCACCCCCAGGCCACACACACAATCAGTCCTTCGCCTGGCTTCTGGGGTAGATTATTCTTTTCCTGCTTATTACTGGTTATCCTTTTCCTTTTCATGATGAACATTTCAAATACCTATAAAAGTTGACAGAATTGGACAGGAATCTCCAGGAACCCACCCAGAACCAGCAACTATCAATTCAAGGCCACACTGGTTAGCCTCCCTCCAAAATTTATTTTGAAACTGATCGTGTCATTTCATTTATAAAATATTTTAGTATAATCACTTTAAAAGTTTTTTGAACCTGTGATAGCATTAGCACACCTAGAAAGTAAAGATAACTCCTGAGTCCTATTTGAGTAGGACTCATCTGAGGACACAAAACCCCAAATACCAGACTTTTAAAGCAATTGTATTAGGAATGCTCAATCTATTTAAAGTCTATTATCAAATCCTGAAAAATAATAACCAAAGACAGACTTCTTAAAAACAAAAACAATCATTCAACTCAGCCTCCAAACAAGAACTCTGTTGTTACAAGCTACTTTCTTTTAATCTGTGGTTCTCAAAGCTCCTGGGAGTGTTGACAGACACTCCAGGCTGGCAGAAATGAGGCTCTGGCAGCTGTCTTCTCAAAAACTTCCAGGGGATGATGTGGTGCAAGTCCAGGATCCACCTCCCTCTTCCTCACTAGGATGTTATACGTTCTAAGCTCATCTTGTGTATCTGCCCATACCTGAAAGAAGCCATTTCCTGCAGGACCCCTGGCCCAAGCCCTGGAAAAAGGCCCTCAGAACCAGCATTAGGACATCTAGTGGGCTTGCTGCTCTGGATCCAATTATTTCTACAGCCTTTTATGTGGAGTGAGTCAGTCAACTTTTAAAACAGAAAAATGCATCAAGAGTTCATTTTTATGTTTATAATTCAAATTTAGGATTATATGGTTTTTATTTCTATGATTTCATATTTATTGTTCTTTTAGTAAAACTCTCAGTTCCTAATGAAATCACACATTGTTCATCTCACAGCACAGGCAAAGGCACCTGCTACCAAAGCTGCTACCCTGAGGTTAAGCACAAGACCCCACATGGTGGAAAGAATGAACTGACTTCTACAGGTTGTCTTTTGACTTCTTCCTGCATGCCAGTGCATAAGCATGCACCCACACATTAAAAATAAATAAATAAATAAATAAATAAATAAATAAAGAAAGAAAGAAAGAAAGAAAGAAAGAAAGAAAGAAAGAAATGTAAAGAATTTACAGTTATCTTACAACAGGAATGTACCAGATTATTAACATCAGTGTCTGCAAACAACATAACCATTGAAAACTGTGTGCTTTGGGGAAGTCTCAAACCAGTGTGGTGTATCACTGGCATGTCTGCTCCTATGCCATTTCCCCAGTGATACACAGTATGGCTGGCTGATTTCCCATTGCTATGAACTTTTAGACATTGCTCCCTCACTCTCATTTTGATTAACTCTACTTACAGTTATGTAAAGTTTTATATGGCTCCAAAGTCAATTCTCCAAAACAGTGTTGATTAGAAAAATCATCTTCTACCCCTGACCCTTCAAGCTAAGCCCTCACAATCCTATGAGTCTCCTGTTTTAAGGATATGTCTACATTTGATAACCCTTAATATACATTTCTCAGATAAATTGATGCACACTTTCCAGAGCATTGCTAGGGGCTGAAGGAGGAAATGAATTAAATATAAAGGCAAATAAACAACACAGACAAAAGAGGAGGTTGTCAAGTACATAGGCTTGCTGCTATTAAACTCAGAAGTCTGTTTCACACACACTAAGCAAAAGGTGCCACATGACGAACAGGCAAAAAAAAAAGAAATGTGCCCAGAAACAACTTCCTACCACACAGGGGTCCGTGTATACCAGCAACCACATCAGTGCATCTCTGAGGTCCTCCTCAGCTCTGAAATCCTATGACACTGAAGTGAACATAATCAATTACCTGAGGTATTGTACCCACACATAAAAAAAATAAAATAAAGAAATGTAAAGAATTTACAGTTATCTTACAACTGGGAGAAGGGTGAATCGTCACAAAGACTGACAGTCCCCAGACTGATCTGCAAGTGGAAGAGGATCAGCAGGGTTACAAATTTTGCATGCGTGCATGTATTAGACCAAACTGGATTCTGTCCACTTAACAAACAGCTGCTTCTGTCTGCTATGGGCAAAAACACTGCACTGATGGTAAACTGTTTAGCTCAGACATGTTACCTTAAAAATAATTTAAAGCAGGTACTGATTTTGGAGAGTGGAAAGAAATTATTCATTCATCCATCTAGTCATTCATTCATTAAAAAACATGAACAAAACAGACACAGACCCTGAAGGAAAACAGGGAGACAGGCATTAAAGCAAACAAATATATAATTACACTGTGTGATAAGGGCTTCAATGAAATAGAAGATGATGCTATGGCTGAGTGATCCAGGAGCCCTCTCTATTTATGTACCATGTAAGACTCGAGGGTAAGAGGCAGCCAGCAGAGAGGCACAGGACATACACAGCAGGCAGACTGTCTGTGTCATGTAAGCCTCCAATGGAAAAGAGTCTGTAGGCTCAGAGAAAGAAAAGCCAGTAAGGCTACAGCTCAAGTGGTCCCATCATCACTCATTTTTCAGCCAAAGTTCCACCAACTAAAAGTGGGCTCAGAGTGACTGCCCCATGCCACACAATGATTATGAACATCCTAGAGCTTAGGGTATCCAAATTCCTCCCCAGAACACACATGTCATGGGAACTTTCAGTGCAAACAACCTCATTGCCTGATTCTGGAGGTCTGAGAGCTGCCAAAACTAAATGAGGGGTGACCTGAAATGCAAACTTCCCTTCTGCCTTCCTGCTCACCTTTGGAAAACATTTGTCCATCCAGTCAGATAAAGTAGGAAATATCCACTGGGATGCTAAGAAGAGCTCTACTATCCTTTTCCTGCTTGCTTCTCTCTCAAGGAGGCTTGTGATTAGCCAAAGTATTGAACACTGTGCCAGGACACACATGAGCCCCACTGATAAAAGGAAAGAGAAGGCTCCACCTGCCTAGCTGCTGACCTTTCACTCTCAAATAGTTAAAACAGTTTTTCACTAAAATACAGTGGAAGCCATCAATAGATCAGAAGGTCCAGACAGAGATAGCTAAAGTGCAAGGTACTGCTAGCAACATGAGCAAGCTGCTCCATAAGGACAAGCTGACATGAAAAACCTATCAAGTCAAGGACAAACCCAGAGTTCACACATGTATGCTTTTATATCAGCCCCACAACCCAGGCCCTGATTGTCTTTCCTCATGTACAAAATGTGAATGGGAGTCCACTCAATAATGGCATGCTTGGAATTAGGTAAGAATTTAGCGTGGGCCCTTCCTGGACTGGTAATAAAATAAATAGAGATGCAGGCCTCTCTGGTGTACTCGAGCCTCTGAGCATGTGGGATCACCTACCTGCTCACAGTGAAGAGAACACTGGCCATCTGTGGGGACTGAGACCCTCCAGAAGAGCTTCAGCAATCTTGAGGCTTCTTCCAGGATCAGCTTGGCAATGTTCATAATGGAGAGAAACTTGCTCAGAGGCACAGAGTGTGGACCCTACAAAGGATAACAAGGCCATTACATGTTACCTTGACAGGGATCACTCACAGACAAGCATGATTAACAGGCAGAAGGCTTCAGACTAGGGCTCCTATTTTACATGATGATCAGGAGCTGGGATTACGTGATGCTGGTAAGCTGTATATTAGAAGAGAATTTTGGTGGTAAGTTTAGCCCAGTCAGTAGCCATGATTAGTAACCCATGGTAGCACCATCCAGACCACCACAGAGCAAATGACAGCAACACAGCCTAGGGCACAACACTGATACATTTGCCGCAGACAGCTTACTGAGATGTACGGTATCAGGGGCCTTTGAAAGCTCGATCCCTCACTGTGCTGCAGGTATACTCACATAGGGAGAGGTGTCAAAGGCAAGAAGAAAGAAAGGAGGAAGCGGAAAGTGAAAAACATTTCTCATTGCAACTGATATATGTAAATCTACATACCTGTTTAGATAGCAAAATGACACAAATATGAATATTATTCAGTAAAAACAAAGGTGTACTGAGACAGATACTAGCTCAAAACCATAGACACAAGCTCTCTCTAGAGAGTAAGGCAACATGCTAATAGTTATCAAGATTCCTAAAACCTCCACAGCCTTTAACTAGGAAACCCACTTTACACCTCATCAAAATAAAGTCAGAAATTTGTATAAAAAGATAACTCGGTGAAGCTGACATGCCCACAGACAGTGAAAAAGAACAGTCCATGCTATGTCTACAGCAGCTTATTGGCAGCCACTGAAAAGGCAAGGGCTCAAAAGGAAAAGTGTTAATACCATGTAACTGAAATATATGAACCTCATATTTCTGATTATTTGATAAACTTTATGAGTATCCCAAAAGCATGTGTTTATTTTTGTATCTTTATTTTACACACACACACACACACACACACACACACACACACACACACTTTAAGTGCTGACCTTTAAGCAGTACTTAAAGAGACATTTTGTTTTTATGCTTTTCTACAATTTTTAGCTTTCAAAACAAGTATTTTTTATCAGAAAAGAACAGAAATCTTATTAGTGTTAATTTATTCAATATTATATATCAATATTATACAAGGCTTAAGGGGACAAGGTACTGGTTATTGAATGTTCCATAAAAATACTATTCCTTGTAATAGCCAGAACCTGGGAACAACCTAGATGCCCTCCAACTGAAGAATGGATAAAGAAAACATGGTACATATACACAATGGAGTACTACTCAGGAGAGAAAAACAATGATATCATGAAGTTTGCAGGCAAATGGATGGATCTAGAAAAAAATCATCCTGAGTGAGGTAACCCAGACTCAGAAAGGCAAACATGGTATGTACTCACTCATAGGTGGATACTAGATGTAAAACAAAGATGACTGGACTGCTACTCACAACTCCAGGGAGGCTACCTAGAAAACAGGACCCTAAGAAAGACACAGGGATTGCCCAATGACAGAGAAATGGATGAGATCTACATGAACAACCTGGACTTGAGAGGGGTACTGAAGGGCAAGGTTCGAGGTTAGGGAGGCTTGGGGAGAGCAGGAGATCCCAGCTGGATGAAGAACAGAAAGAGAGAACAAGGAATAACAGACCATGATAAATGAAGACCACATGAGAACAGGAATAAGCAAAGTGCTAGAGAGGTCCCTAGAAATCCACAATGATACATCCTCTGTAGACTGCTGGCAATGGTTGAGAGAAAGCCCAAACTGACCTAGTCTGGTGATCAGATGGTCTAACACCCTAACTGTCATCTTGAAACTCTCATCCAATAACTGATGGAAGTGGATGCAGAGATCCTCGGCCAGGCCCCAGGTGGAGCTCCAGGAGTCCCACTGTCGAGAAAGAGGAGGGACTGTAAGAGTGTGAATTGTTGAGACCAAGATTAGAAAAGCACAGGGACAAATAGCCAAACTAATGGAAACACATGAACTAGGAACCAAAAGCTGAGAAGCCCCCAACTGGATCAGGCCCTCTGGATAAGTGAGACAATTGAATAGCTTGAACTGTTTGGGAGGAATCCAGGCAGTGGGACCGGGACCTGTCATTAGTGCATGAGCTGGCTGTTTGGAACCTTGGGCTTATGCAGGGACACTTTGCTCAGCCTGGAAGGAAGAGAGTGGACCTGCCTGTACTGAATCCACCAGGTTGAGCTGAATCCCCAGGGGAGTCTTTGCCCTGGAGGAGATGGGAATGGATGCGGGGCGGGGAGAGGTGGGGGTAGGGTGGGAGGGGGAGGACAGGGAAACCCATGGCTGATGTGTAAAATCAGATTTAAAAAAAACAAACACTATTCCCCTCTCTTATGGAGCTTATCATCTAGTAGAAGATAAAATGCAAATCTGATTCTTAAATATAAAAAAACAAAAAAAGCAAAGCCTAACACAAAACCAAAGCAAATACCACAGGAAACTCAGGTGTCTTCAGTAAAAATCCAGAGCAGCTGATGAAATGATTCAGTGGATAAAGTGCTTGCTGAGCAAGTATGCTGAACAGAATTTGATCAAGAACCATGTAAAAGCTTAGCATGTGTGGTGGACATCTATAATCTAAGTACTAAAGAGGGAGAGAGTTAGGGGTTAGCTACACTAGTTACCAGTAAGCTCTGGGTTCAATAGAGAAACTCCTCAATAATGCAGAGAACAATGAGAGTGGATGTCAACATCAGACCTCCACACAGAATAAGCATCTGTACATATATGTGTGACCACATACAGCTGATCACATATGTAATACATATGTACATGCACACTATACCTACATATGCATGCGAAGGAAAAGAAACCTCAAAAGTGGGCTTCAGAAGCTCTAACCAGTGGAAGCTCAAAGGTCTACTACCATCTCTCACCTGGTGCCTTGGAGGAAGTTCCTGACTTGTGTTTGTCAGATACAAAAGTCTGTGACAAAAGGCAGCTTGAGATGAGGAGGACTCCAGGATGAGGTAGGGAGAAGAAGGAAGTAGAGATGGGCAATCCCAAGCCAGGGGAGTCGGGAGAAGCAGGCTGGAGACAGATATGGAGAGGAACAGGAACTGGAACCTGTGACCCTGCCTGTTCAGAGCAGGACATGTCGGGGAAAGAGTGGTGAATGATGGAGAGCAGACTGAAGTTAGCCCAGCAACCAGAAGTCCTCAGAGTTGCTGGCCAGGGAGAAGTGGAGTCAGTCGGCCAGCATCGTCCAGAAAGGCAGAACTGTCACAACAGAGAGCATATTGGTTGCAGGACTGAGAACAGTCAGTTTTCAGCATCTCTACAATGAACTGATATCGCCTTCTTCACAGGGTTGTTCCAGGCACACACACACACACACACACACACACACACACACACACACTCACTCACTCACTCACACTCTTCTGCAGGAAGATGACTTTAAGGTGGACATAGAACATCTCTCAGGAACACATGCATCACAGAGTGGCTGTAGGAAGTTATAGTATTGGCACAGTCAGATGTGAGCTCAGTGTGGTACAGTGTGCATGAAGGTCAGGACCTGGAACCGCTCACAGCAGCCCTAGAGCCCAGCAGATAAGTCTGCCCTGATGGTGTGTAGGTGGATGGGTAGAGTGACAGGAGGACACATGGACAAAGGGTGGCTGAGAGACTGGAGAGAAATGAGAAGTCACACAGCAGCACAGCACTTCACTGAGCAGTGGCCATAGTAACCCAGGGTACGATCTCAACATGCTGTCCACTGATCACCAACAAACTGCCCCATCACCTCTGGGCTTTCATGTGCAACATTTCCTGACTCCTCCTTTTTTAGGGCTTTACTGAAGTTCAGGGTATTAGGAATCTTCCAGAGAAGATTACTCTACTTATCGAGAGCAGGAAGCGTCTCCCTCCACCAGCCCTGCACTCGGGTTACCTTTGGCTCCAGCTTTTGACTTGTTGGGCTCAGAGCCTCTTGAGTTTGAATGTCCATCTTGGCAAGCAGTCTCTGGCCCCGGCTGATCTGCTTCTGGAGGGCATCATAGTCCTCAATCAGACCCAGCATATGGTGGCCACTCTTACTGGCCCACACACGGTGGTCAGCAACCAGGCAGGGCATACAAGGGGGGCTGGTGGCAGAAGTGCTGCTGTCACAGGAGAGGGAGCCCACGTCAGTTCTGGAGAGCAGAGGAGCCTCCGACGCTACAAAAGGAGAGGCAAATGTTAGATCTACTTGGGGTGGCATCTGTGTTCGTGGAGCCAAAGAGTGAGACCAACTTAACCAGTGTTTATTGAACACTCACTCTGCAGTGGAGCCTAGACTGCCAAGATGAGCCGTGCTCTCACTTGCATGACAACTACTCAGGATCTAATGGGAATCCTGAGGCTGCAATCAGTATGAACACACAAACACACAGTGAGAGTGAGCCAGAGCTCAAGGGAAAACAACTGTCTGAGCAAGGAGAGAAGTCAAGGAAGGCTCCCTGAAAGAGGCAACATGAGCCAGGCTGGGCAGGAAGCCAGCATTATGCAGGTAGAAAATCCAGCTGCTTTTTCACATGGTTGTCTCTGACTGGGGCAGCTGAGAGGCATTTAAAGAGACATTTGCATTCTTGAGTCTCGAGGGGGCCTAGACTGGTAGAAATTAGACAATGCGAGCATTTTAAAGCCCAATTCAGAGGCAATGATCGTCTGTGTGGTCACCCAACTGCAGAGAGATGAGGCCGTCCACTACTGTGGAAGTCGAACCCCAGAGACCCTGAAATCCAGCAGCCAGGGATTCCAGGGACCTCCTTTTCTTCTATTTCAAAACCTAATGTCATACCCAATACTACTGCAGTTCTCCAGTTTGTACCTGATTTAGGTGCCATTGCCTGGATGGATTCAAACAGATCAAATGAATTATCACTGGCCTCAGGACATTTGTTGCCGTCTACAACAAAACAAATCAAGAGAGGAAAATTTCAGCTTTACCATCATTAGCACTAGAGAAAGGATGAAATTAGAACATGGTAGAGTATCTCACATGCATCCATTCCTTTCAGAAGCAAAACATTCACTCACACCTTCTCTGCACACAGCCCTGTAGCCAGGACCATGTATGTTCCATTCACTCTCTTGTGTTGACACCAGGTAACAGAGTGGCCAGGTCCAGAGCCCTTTCTCAAAGAGCCCTCCTGTCAAAACACTGAACAGTCAACTTCATCTCAGGGTGGTCAGGGATAAGGGAGGGAGGCACAGAGATGGGGAGCTCAGGTGAGGGGGCTATCCCCAATGTAGCATCCCAGCAGCTGACATCTTTTAGGACTTTTTCAGTGCCCTGTGGGAAGGAGGGAAGAAAACACCAAGCAGAGTACTGAGCAGGTACAAGGACGCAAGCATGAGTCACCCATCATTCAGGGCGAAGACACACAGTTCCTGTATCTAAGGTCTGGGCACAGAGGAAGGAGTAACAGGATGCAGGGCTTGCACCCTGAGGGCTAAGTGACAACTGAAGGCAGGGCAATGTTAGGTGAGGTCTATGTTTAGACTGGAGGAGTTAGTGAGGAAGTTGCTAGAGTGACCTGAACATGAGTGACCTGCAACAGGACTTGGAGGTAATGCATCTCAAACACTTTACTAGAGGTCCATGTGATGTTAGATAATACAGGAAGCACTCTCACTCCTGAGAAGCTGCCTAACTCTGAAGAGCCTGGTGGGCAGAACAGTGCTGACATTTTTTTTTTTTTATTTTATAATTTGATTTAATTTTACATATCAGCCACGGATTCCCCTGCCCTCCTTTCTCCCGGGCCCCCCCCTTCCCCCCCCACCCCCCTCAACCTGGTAGATTCGGTACAGACAGGTCCAGTCCCCTCCTTCCAGACTGAGCAAAGTGTCCCTGTGTAAGCCCCAGGTTCCAAACAGCCAGCTCATGCACTAAGGACAGGTCCTGGTCCCACAGCCTGGGTGCCTCCCAAACAGTTCAAGCTATTCAATTGTCTCACTTATCCAGAGGGCCTGATCCAGTTGGGGGCTCCACAGCTTTTGGTTCATAATTCATGTGTTTCCATTAGTTTGGCTATTTGTCACTGTGCTTTTCCAATCTTGGTCTCAACAAGTCTTGCTCATACAATCTCTCCTCTTTCTCGTCAATTGGACTCCTGGAGCTCCACCTGGGGCCTGGCTGTAGATCTCTGCATCCACTTCCATCAGTTATTGGATGAGATTTCTAGCATGACAGTTAGGGTGTTTGGCCATCCTATCACTAGAGTAGGTCAGTTTGGGCTTTCTCTCAACCATTGCCAGTAGTCTATTGTGGAGGTATCTTTGTGGATTTCTGGGGACCTCTCTAGCACTTTGCTTCTTCCTATTCCCATGGGGTCTTCATTTATCATAATTTCCTTTTCCTTGTTTTTTAAAGAAAAACACCAAGAGACTGAGATAACTCAGCATGCCAGTGGCAGAACAATGCGTATGTTCAGGTGTTGTGATCTCCCATGCAAGTTTCTTTCACTCATGCCCCACTAGGGATATGAAGTGATGGTATTCCAGGCTAAGATGCTTTGATAAGACCTCTCCCAATCCTCTGAGACAAAACCCTAATGGCTTTTATCCAATACTGCTTAACAGAAAAAGCCATGCTACCCTTTAAAAAAAATAAAACGAGAACCCCAAACAGACAGAGGACTGGTAAGGTGACAGACAATAATCCAGTCACTTGGAAGCCCATGTGTGAGCTGTTTGCTGGTTGGTTCCAGCACCCAGGGTGTGTGTGGCAAGGCTGTCTTATCCTCTGCCCCTTCCTAAGCATCTCTAATCCTATACAAGTACACAAACAGAGCAAATCAGACCCACCTTTTACCAGGAAGCTTCCCAGGCCTTACAAGATGATGAAAGTCAGAGTAAGGGGTTTGGGATCTCATTTAAAGATAAGAGAGTGAGTGGGGTGTGGTGTTGCACACCTTGAATCCCAGCACTGGGAGGCAGAGGCAGGCGGGTCTCTGAGTTTGAGGCCAGCCTGGTCTATAGAGAGAGAGAGTGTTCCAGGATAGCCAGTGGAACCCTCTCTCAAAAAACAAAACAAAAATCGAGGCAAGATAATGAAAAGGCCTTGGTGAGTTGTGGGAGGGATGAAGCAGCAAGACTGGAGACAGCACGGGCCACTGGAAGCCCTAACTCCATTCGGGAGAACCCAGTGTCTAGTCAGTCAGAGAATATGCAACAGCGTTGAGATGAGAGAGGAGAGCAGTAGGAGGGCAGCACTCAGAAGCTCACATACCATACAGACCCATAGAGCAGAACATCCACAGAGTGAGAGGTCCCCTACCGTGTTTGTCCAGCTGAAGGGACCACTCGGGGACAGACAAGGCCTCGACAGCCAGCGTGAGGGCCCCTTCCTGGGCCTTCTTGGATCCCTGTGACAGCTGTTCTTCCAGCTTGCTCCTCAGGGTGCTGTTGTTCTGGATGCTCCTTTCTAGCTGGTCACGGAGAGCCTGCATCTCTGTCAGGAGGCCATGCAGGTTACTGAAAGAATCAGGCCCCTTCCAGCCTTCTCCAGATGCCTCACCTTGGGCCTCTGCAGACATATGCAAAGGAAAGCCTTGACATTTCCCAAGATCAAAGGTCAGCCATCAAAGAGACTCAAGGGCATTTCAACCCACCATCACCATCCACCCCCTCCTAAGAACTAGGTACAATTTAAAATAACAACTCAACTTTAAAAACAAAAATATTGGCTGACTTAATTGCTGCTATTCCAAAGGCTAAGTAAGAGCTGGAAATTAATTTCACTTCTGGCCATAAAAGCCTAGCAAATTGCACACCAAACCCCGAAATTATGTCTAGTAGTAATAAAATCTATTTGGACCAGAATTATAGAATGAAAGGGGATGATTTTAAGGGCTACAGTATATTAAAAAGGCAGGCACAATAGCAAGAAGAAGCAACAAGAGAAGCAACTTGAGAAGAAGCAAAAGCTGAGAGATGACCCTTTCTAGATAAACTTTCAATAGGGAGAAACCATCTGGAAAATTAGTTTTAGAAACCCCCCACTGTGCCTCCAAATTGATTCTCAAACATTAGACCTTACAGTCAGGCATTCTGATCTGTGTTCTCTAGAAGCAGAGCATACCAAGGCTGTCAAGCATCTAAGAGCAATGTCAACTCTGGAATAGCTGCTGGATGGAGGCCAGGGCATCTATGACAAAGTTACTTCTCAGATGATGCCTACTATGTGCCAGGAATGTGGCTTGAATGTTTTAATAAATACTCTCATTTGATTTTCATGGCCCCATGCAGTGGATACTGAGAGCCCTGCTTACAGAGACTGTAACTGACCCAGTTCTGGTAAAGTCAGAACAAGCAGAGATGAAAGAAATGAGACTCTAGATGTCAGCTTGGCCAAAAGCCAGTAATGGTGATGTATACCTGTAAGGCTAAGGCAGGAGGATTTTTAATTCAAGGCCAGTCTGTGCTATACAGAAAGACCATACCTCAAAACAAGGAGTGGGCCAAAGAGTTTGTTTCTAAATACACCTGGTCTACCTATGGGCCAGTGTGGGTTTAATGGTAGGATAGGAAAACATGAGAGCCATCTTCCCACACCCATGAACAGCTTTTGGGCCAAGCTCATAGCCCCGAGAGGTCTCAGTCCTGGCCCCTGAGCACACAGTACCTCGCTGTAGCTTCCTATGCTCCTCGTCCAGCTTCTCATACACCTTCAGCTCCACTCGGAGGGACTGCAGCAGCTTGTCGTTCTGGGAGAGCAGCTGCTGCTTCAACTTCACTTCTTCCTGTACCCTGAAACAGTCACAGCATGGGAGGAGGGGTTAATTCTTCCTCCAGGAGGCTTTTCCAGTTTCCACAGGGCAGGACCAGGCCATCTCAGTAAGAGTGTGGACAAAATGTGCCGAGACGTGCATTTTTAAGAGTTCCATCACAGCTCACAGCTCCCACATGTCCTATGTCTCATGCTTAATAGACCTTCTCTTAAGTAACCTTTCCAGACATTCTAAAGGAAGGTGTCTGATGGCACCTGGGCAGGGATGAGGATGGTCACTCAGAAAGGACAGAGAGGCCTGGAATCAGGCAGAGTGTAAGAGGGACAGTGAGTAGATTTGCATCTCCTTGGCTCACTCAGAGTCTCCCAGTGGCCTATGCTATCTGGAGCAAAACTGGAGTCTTTATAGGGCTAGCAGCAAAGCACGATTAAGGATCCACCCTCCTCTCTTCCCTTAGCTCCCACTACAGCTAAGCACAGAACCTTCTCTGGTTTGCCACAGCAACTCTGTCTTAGGGTCTATGTGCTGTCTGCCAAACATGGTCATCTCCAACAGTCTCAGCTCTCACATGCTCACTGTGTAGCTCTACACTCAAAAGGGGTCTTTTCAGAAAGCTCTTCCTTGGCCACCCTAGGTGAAAATGCCATACACTCACAGCTGACAGTACTTGTTTCTGCATACTAGGGCTGGAGACACTGTGCCTCTTGCCATGATCACATCCCCAGGCATAATAGGCCACCAGGGACACCTGAGTAAAGCCCACCTGCTCAGTTCCTGGCGGCTGCTACAGACCTCCTGGGTCAGCTTCTGGTTGTGTCTCTCCTTCTCACTGATGTCTCTCTGTAACCTTTCATTTTCTTCCTTTACATTGGTATACTCTAGCTGAAGGTGCTCAAGACTTGCCGCCTTCCTGGACAGGGACTCAAGTAATTTTTCATTCTCTTTCTGTTTATCTGCAAATACAAAAATGAGAAGGGATTGCATTTGTTTTCTCCAACCTTATTACACTGGTACAGCACTTCAGCTCAAGCATTCCAAGAATACAGAAAAGAATGAGATTTAATCTGGCATTTATGGTTCCGGCATTCCAATTATCTTATGCATTTTAGGCAGATAAATCTGTCAATATCAAGGCTGCAGATTAAACATCACTAGAATGAAAGGGGACTGTTTAACTTTCTATTACATAATGTGCCTTGAAAACCTGTTACTTTGCCTTAGAGAGTATACATGGTGGGTAGAGCAACAGGCAGGAACCCAGAGTCAGTGAGTGTGGAGAGCTGCAAGACTCCTGCAGGGCCCCAGAGAGGAATAAAATACTCTTGGAGGCTCAGGAGACAAGAAGGCCTAGGTGGAAGCAGAGTGACTGAGTTCTCGGGCAGCTTCTCCACTTGCTGGCTGTGACCCTCCTCAGTGCCTCAGGTTCCTCCCCTTGGGCCGGGGTGAGGATGCCAAGTTGCTATCTGTACAGGCTCATTATTAGCCCAGGCCTAGGAAGAACCATACAAGAGCTAAAGGAACAGTAATGGTGACACATGCCAGCACTAACTGCACAGGCACTACAGCAAGCCTTACAGGTTTCAATGTCCTGTGTCTTTGCAGCATCCTGGGAATCTCCACATCTTCCAGATGAGAAACAGATGAGAGACAGGGTTAAGGCTTCCCTGTAGCCATATAGACAGGAAGGGGCACAGCCAGGATGTGGAACTGCTCTTAACCATGATTCAAATATTGCCATGTATGCTGGGGCTCCTGCTGGTCCATATGTTATCAGCACAGCCACATCATTCCTGACTGGTTCACACTATCCTCCTCCCTCACCTAGGCCTTGTCTATTTTCTTCTTATCCTGAGGCACCTTGGGTAATCATTCCTTTCCTTTTTAGACTTGACCCTTGAGGACTAGGGCCTCGGAGCTGAGTGAGGGTCCTGCCACTCTCTGGCCTGCCTTTATCACAGCAGGCCTCACTCCTCCTTGCTATAGGTTTGCCCATTTTACCCATCAGACTAAAGTCTTCTGGTGCAAAACACAGGACTTGTTTATTCTGTATCAGTCTATCAAGGCTCCCTGTAGGGCAGGGTGGAGAAAGGCTATTGAATGAATAAACGAACTGCATGAGCCCCAATTTTGACTCTGAAGGCAAAATCAGTATCTATATCCCCCACGATTGTGGGATAAGCTGGCCTACATTGCAGCTCAAGCACCTCTGGCTCAGTGACCACATCAGGGCAATTGCCTGGGTTGTGAATTCTTACTTGAGAAACAGGGCTAATACTCCCTTACTCTAGAATCATTGTAGGTATGAATGATAACATAAGTAAAAGCTCTTTGGCAGTTAAGCTTCAAAAGAAGGAATTAAGGATCTTTATAAGAAATGCTGGATAAGTTTCACTGGTAGTTGAGATTTGGCAGTAATAAATTTCTAGTGCTTCTCTCTTCCTTAGTCATGATGGGACGAGAGACTATAGTGACATGTACTGAGGGCCTGGGAAAGAAAGTGCTCTGGGGGATTCATATTCTAGTTGTTACAACAGCTGGGTGAGGCATTCTTGACCAGTCTGTGCCCTATTCTTCTTAGCTATGAAACAGGAATGCCCCATAGGTGATGTGCAGTTAAAGATAAACAATGTCAGACTCATGCCATTGGACTCGAGGGTGTCGGCGCTGTATATCCTTTGACACAAGGGCTTCGGGACTCAGGCTGCAGGAGGCCCCTGATTTCTTACCTTTGGCCCCTTTCTCGAGCATCATACTGAGGGCCTGGTTTTGCTTCCTCAAGAAATGTATCTCTGATGTCAGAGAGCTGTGCAGCTCTGAGCCGTAAGCAGCAACATTTGTGGAACCTGTAAGAACACACATGAATGGTGATTTATAGAGAGTCTCCAGGCAGGATGGATGAATCTTCCTAGGAAACATGTTTAAACAATGAAGAAATACAGCATGCAATGAAAACCAGCCCCATGAACCATGTAACATACAGCCAGAGCCTGAAGGGCAAGGAAAGTGAGCTTAAAGGGGAGGCAGAGGAGGCTACCCTGAAGATGAACAAGGATGAACCACAGCTGAGTGAGAGATGACAGTAGCAACCATCAAGGCTAAGTGCCTCTTAGGCCTTGGGCCTTGTCTCTGAAACAGCTCAGTGTGACTCTGTCCACTCTGGTCTTTCTCACCCTCTCCCTCTCTTAGGAGACGTGACCCAGGCTTGCCCCTGGGAGCTGTTCTAAACTCCCCCTGTCCTCCTGTCCAAGCAGGCAACCAGAGCTGCTGACTCTTCTCCAGAATGCTCAGAGAAAGGCATACTCTCCTGTACTCTAGGCCTCAGCACCGTGACTAGCTTCATTCCCTGATGTGTGTGCCAATGAGGTTATCATCAAGGCACAATCCTTTCACTGCTACTTCATGCTGAAACGTATCTGGTGGCCTACCACTACGAAAAAATGACCAAATGAAACACAAGACCAAATTTCTCTGTCTCGAGTTCAAGACCGTCCATTGTTCTGCTCCAGTACCACACTATACTCCATTCTTTCTCCACTCAGACACCAGTGTCCAGAAAATGCAGGTAACCAGGTGACTTGTGTGCTCACCACACTCACTTCCCCTGTCAAAACCATCCTCTATCAATTCCTGACTTAATTTCCCTCCTATGAGTGGACACAGTGGAGTTGGGGTCTAGAATTAGACGGACGAGAGAACATATCCTCTTCTATAAATATCTTACCAAGCTGCTGTCTATCTGATGACATTTTACTGCTTTATGTCAATCAATTTAGGGGATGCCTCTTGCTGGGCACCTCCTTGGCCTCCCAACCTCAGCACTCCCCTCTGCACATCTTTCTTGTCTGCACCATTAAGGTGTCCCATTCAGAGCTAGCCTCCTAGCACTTCTAGTGTGCCCAGTGTTGTCTCTATGTGGCAGCCAGATGCTTCCCTCCTGGTTTCTGTACTGACTTAGTTCACTTACTACACCACAACCAAAATGCCATAGTGCTCCCAACACCAGGTGAGGACATAGTCAGGGGTCTCTGGCAACCAACCAGTGAGACCTAGGTGAAGCTTGCTGAGGGCCTCAAGGAGATTCCGCACTAGAGAAGAGGGAAGCCCCAGGCTCTTCCTTCCCATACCTTGGACACTGTCCTAGGAGGATGGTATGCTGATACTAAATAGTCACCACGGAAGTCAGCCCAAGAGTTACCTGCCTCTGGGGTTCTTGCAATCAATGGAAATATAAACAAACACCCCTTGTTTTCACAGCTATCTTGTCACATTTCTTTCCAGCTACCTGCAGTGGAAAGCACCCTGGTATATAGAAATAAGTGCCTGTGGTGCAGCTCCATATCCTTGAAAAAGAAGGTGTGGCTAGCTGTCCTGGAAATATTCTTCCCACTCCACAGAAGTTTTTCTCCAGCAAGTGAGTCATATAAAATGAAAGCAGATTAGTTTTTATTCACAAATATCTCGTCCCACCATATTCCCCTACTTATCCCTGTGAACTCTGGGATCATTCCAGAGTTCCTGCCTATCTCCTGCTTCTTAATAGCTGCAAGGCATCAGGCAAGTTGCCTAACTCCTCTCAAGTCTTGGTTAGCACAATAAAAACACCCATGCCGGGTGGTGGTGGTGCATGCCTGTAATCCCAGCACTCGGGAGGCAGAGGCAGGTGGATCTCTGTGAGTTTGAGGCCAGCCTGGTCTACAGAGCTAGTCCAGGACAGGTTCCAAAGCTATAGAGAAACCCTGTCTCGAAAAACAAGAAAAAACAAAACCAAAAAAACAAAAACACTCATGCGGCTATTCCGTGGTTATCATCAGTGTTAGTATCTAGATGAATGGAGAGTGAGGCCTCAAGAAAACAGCAGACTGATCAGAACAAGCAGCAGAAATCCCAACATAGACACTGATCAATGTCAAGGTATTACTTGAAAATAAATAAACAATAAGCCATAAAACATCCCTGATTCACTAAGCCTAACTAGGCCCAACTGACCTAGTGAGGACCATTTGGATTCTATGAGGCAAGACTTTGCTTTGAGTACCACCTCCACAGTTAGCCCAGACACCTGGCAGTGAGCTGGAGGCTCTAAGGCATACGATAACAGTTTTTGATAACATTATCCCTTGACATCATAAGGAGTCCTGCCCTTTTCACACCTGTCCCCAAGATGAGCATCTCAGATCAGGGGGAGGCAGGACTGCTTTTAGTTTTGTCTTTCCAGAAACTGTAACAGCATGGTGAGAACAGTCTTTCCAGGATGGTGAATACTTTATGAGTGCCTTTCTGTAAACTTCCCTGTCAGAGGGAATTACTCTCCAGAGGAATTTTGGGCTCCATTGTAGCAGGGGGCTATTGGAACTCCCAAGTAATTCTATAATTGGATTTGCTGGGGAAAATGTAAAACAGAATGAATCTAACTCAGGCATTACTAAGAGTGGACATCAAGGGCCCAGGCATGTATTTCTTTCCTGTGTTTGACACAACTAATAATTCAAATTAATCAAATTTCCTCCTTGTGAGGGAGGATGATGAAGGATGCATGGGATGAGTGGAAGCCCAGGTGGAGGATTGGAAGCTTCTTGCAAACCGTAGCAGCAACTGTAGTACTTCCAGAACTCCCAGAAGCTGCCTTATGTGTGGACTATAGAGCAACAAGAAATGGACTGCTGTCCAAGTCTTGAGTTTTACCAACGAGTACTACCTTTCAGTGATCTCATCTCTAAAATGGCATCAGGGTCCTCACCCATAGCAGAGCACTGAAAGATTGAAAGTTAAACTGGCCATGTTACATGAAATAGTAAAATAAAACCAACAGTGATAAAAGCAACTATTTATTAAGTGAGCACTGAGCAAGGCCCTGTTCATGACACTGCCTCATTTAACATCAGAAAAACCCTGTTTCCTGAAACAATTAAGACTAGAGTGAATCGCTCAAAATCAAAAAACCCATCAACAGAATAGCTACATCCACACCAGGTCAACCCAACCTACTTAAACAATACAATGAAGCTATGAAGGAAACCAAGAAAGTGAGGAGAAAAGAAGGGAGGGAAGGGTTAACAGGTACAGCATGGAGCAGTTGGTTTCAGAACTGGGAGTGTCTTATGCGTGTTCAGTTTTCAAGGAAGACCACTCCCTTCAAAGCAAACTGTGGTGGGGTGGGAATACTGCTGGCCTTCTTTGGCCTGAAAGATTTGCCAGACTGATAAATGCTGATAATTTATGGTCTATTATTGGTGAAAAGGCAAAATACTGTTCTATTCTATTTTAGAATCCCTATCTATACCTCTACAGTGAGTACCCAGCTGTAGCTTAGGACCCCAGAGGCTGGCCAACTTCTCCACCCCACCTGGTTCATAGAGAGCCTCTTCAGGCAAACACATCACAGCAGCAACCCACCCAAACCCATTCCTTAGCCTGGGAAAATCCTTTCTTACCTTGGTCAGCCTCAGACCCCTGCCGTTCCAGCTGTTTCCGGAGCTTCTCATTTGTTTTAATAGATTCTTCCAAACGCTTTCTCAGAGTTCGAATTTCCTGTATGTGTTCCATTAGTAAGTCTGTAGGAAGGAAGAATATTTTAAATTTAAAGTCTGAAGCCCCCAACAAATTGAATAATTTATAGATTATGCAGAGATCTTGAAATTTCAACAGTATTGGATGTATTGAAATAGTCAGCAGCTGGCAATTCTTTCCCAAGCTAGGGGGAGGCCAAGCTATTTCCCACAGCCCATAGCCATGGCTCCATAATGGCTCTCTGCAGCCTTCCATGAGGAAGCAACTTTACATCACACACAAAAATTATACTCCATACAATTTTAATGCTCACTCTAATGTAGCCTTTTATTCTTCTCAATATCAAATATTAATTTAAAATCTTCCTTACGGTGAAACTAACAGATCACTTTCAAGTCAGCCTGGACTGCCTGAGAGTTGATTAAGCTACTTTCATAATGAATTCAGATGGTTTTCAAGGCTAGTTTCTTTTTCTTTTTCTTTTTTTTTTCCCCCTGGGAGTATGTTATCCATTTATCATTCATTAATTTCAAGGCTTAAAACAATGCTAGTGAGAGAGGTAATAAAAAGCATGATCTTGAGATCTCCTGCTGTGTGAGTATAAATGCTTATGACCTTCTGGGGCTATTTATATCCTAAGTTTTAGGAAAGTTCTCCAATGTCGTTTTCCCATATAGCTCTACTTCCAGGAGTCTATTTAAGGAGCTCATGTGAGATGCTCACAAGCACTTGCCAGAATGCATGAAAATACTCATCTGAGTATTACTTATGACAGGAAACTGAAACAGCTCAGATTGTTCACTGAACCGAGGTCCATTCACTATGATGAGGAATTACACAGTTATTCAATTATGTTATGAAGACCATAAATACCATGGAAAATGTATTATGTTATGTTAAATTTCAAAAGATATGAAATTGGTTACAACATAATCACAGCTCTATTTAAGAACATACAGATAGTAGAAACAAACACACCAAAGAAGCAATTACAATGAAATATTAATTGTAGTTACCTCAGGGTGATAGATTTCTGGTTTCTTAAAACCCCCATTTGACATTTTAGCATATCACGTAACAGATAAAAACTTAATTTTTCCAAATTTCTTAGGATAAGCACGTATTATTATTATTTTTTTGCCCTCTGCCACATCTCACTTCAACAGAGAAAGAAGGAAGCATAGTTTCACTCTAGAGGTGGATTTTCAGAGTCAGTGTTTAAAACATAATCACATTAAGTATCCAAAGGCAAAACTAATGTCTTTAATTCATCAATTAGGGTACACTCAGTATGTCTTAGTAATGTTTGTTTTAAAACATTATACTAATGTTATGACCCAGTTTTAATTCCTCCAAAATGGCTTTCATTTAAAAGTAGCACAATGTTACAGATCTTTTCCTAATTAAATAGTAATTTTGCCATGAATTTGAATGTTTATGAGATGACTTAATTCCCAGACCTTCAGCTATCTCCTATTAATGCCAGAAGTGTGGCAAGTCATTTGGTGGAATGTCTGCCTCCCGCCACAGCACTGTGGTGAAGACTGTCTGGGCACACTTGTGGTGTGCCCAGCACTGCTTCTCCCGGCCCAGCCGCGAGGTCCTGCCAACCTTCTTCCCGAAGTCCGTCAGCCCAGAGTCAGCCAGGAGCTCACTGGTTTGGACTGCCACCTTCCTTGCTGGTTTACTTGAGTCAAATACTGTTGGCTGTGGGTGATGCTGCTCCACACAAGCCATGTTTCACAGAGTCTTTGGCTGGGAGTGAGAGTTATCACATGAGCTGGAGGAAAGACTCCCAGTGGAATCAGACACCATGTATTAATTATGCAGCCATCCTGATGAGAAGGAAATACTATACTAGCCTTTCCAAAATGGGAGAAAAGGACCCACCTTACAGTAAACTCTTTGATAAGTGCTAACTTGTAAAAACCATAAATCCTATAAAAAGCTACCACACACAGAAAAGAAAGAATGTGCATCTTCTGCTGGGTAGTTCCAGTTTTGAGAATCTATATTAAGAAAATGCCCTCAAAGAGGAAGGCTTTGTGTTCAAGACCCCCAGCAGCACTGTTTACAACTGTGACATGGTAGAAACGACTTAAATGCTGAGCTCTAGGGACAGAAGGAAAACTGCACTTCCACCATTCAAAGGCCTGCTCCAAAGCCACTAAAAGTGGTATTATCTAAAAACATACCAGAAAGCCTATGAAAGAATATTAAGTGAGCAAAGAAAAAAATGCCAAATTATCTCTCTATACAGATTACAAACGTGACAAAAGGAAAAACAGATGCAGAAAAGAAAAGGCTGAAGAGCAATAAACCCCAAAAGAAACAGTGGCTATGCTTCAATGGCTCCGGAGAACTGCGTTCCTTCTCAAGACAAGAGCTAGAGCTGCACAGGCAGCTCAGACACACCCCTGCCCAACCGAGACGGGGACAGGCCCGGACCTCCAGGAAATTCAGAAAACCAAACTTTTATCTATTTTAGCTGTTATCACATTAAAAACAAAACAGAGTGATAGGCAGAAGAGAGCTCTGTTCAAGACCACATAGAAAGGAAGAGATCACATCTCCTCTGAACGATCCGTTCCAGCTGCACCAGACCTCGTGCAGTGGGCCCAGTATCTTGGAGAGGGCCTGTGCCACACTGGACTAAGTGCAGAAGGAGGCTGCTCTGAGGACACAGAAACGATTCATAGTCTAACCTGAAGTAGGTGAAGGCAGAACCCACAACCAGAAGAGATGGAGAAATCAAGCACTCACAAAAATCTCTAAGGGATACCACCCAAAACCCCAGGAAATCAGGTCCAGGTGACTGGCCACTGGAAGATTTGATTGCTTCCTGAGTTGTACCAAGAATGTGCAGGTCATATTTTAGGTATGTCTAAGATGTGGGACCTGAGGGTCCAGAGAAGCCTCAGAGGACACCATGGGGCAAAGGCTTGGCTCTAGTATCACTGACATATTGGTGGGACTTCCCTATCTAAAAGAAATCTAGTTGTTTAAACCAAAAGCTTCAAATATTTTTTAAAGCAATGGCTTACGTAATTTAGTGTTAAGAGTTTTTAGCAAGGAGTGCTAGTGTCCAGTTTGCGCTACAGAATCCACTGTGGTGCCTTAGAAAAACCCCACTGGAATAACAAGAGATCAAAGACCATCAAGAGAGGTACAGAGGGAGTCTACAAATATCAAAGGCCTGAAACGATAGGCCATGTTTCAAACCTTGCCTTCTTGTGAATCAGCTCATTTGGACCGTGCACGTTATCTATAGCCATGTTGTGCTTTAGAGCAGAGCTGTGCACCTGCAAGAGGACACACCTCTGAACAGCCACAGACATTCACTGTCTGCCCCTTCGGTGGAAAAGTTTGCTAATCACAAAGCCATCTGGTCTGCCTCTATGATCCTTTAAATCTTTGAAATACACAGAATGACAAACACTAAGTCCAACTTCCTATACCAACAGAAGAAATGGAGACTGTAAGCTAAAAGGAGATTGGGGGAAGGTCCCTGGGAAGCTGATTTGGTCAGTTTAGTCCACATCTGGAAACAGAACAAGGCAGAACATCTGTGACTCTGAAATTCCTATGTTGAAGCCCTTACCACAAGTGTGATGGTGTCAGGGGGTGGAGCCTCTGAAGGAAATTAGGTCATGAGGATGCAATGCTCAGGGATAGGATTAATGCCCTTGCACAGACCACAGTGATTTCCCCTGACCTTTCTTTGTCTATGTCAGAATTCAAGTGGGAAGAGGATGCTCACCAGAATTCAACTACTCTGCCTGTGAGGCACCCTGATCTCTGCTTTCCACACACCAGAATTGTGAGAGATGAATTTGTGCTGTCTTCAGTTTCCAGGATTCAGCTGCAGCTGCCTGAGTGGACCAAAATAAAGACCCTGACCCCATGGCCAAGAGTCACACCTTAAGGGACCTGCTTCAGGATGAGCAGAAACAATTGATAACTAACAACACTGACACGTCTCCAGTGCTTTCAACTCACCCTTTGCAAAGAGCAGACCACCCAAATCATCATTCAAAAAGAAACCAAGATTTCCTTGCTGCTACCCACACTTCTAACACCACGGCTCTTTCCGTGAGAAGTCACCCTCCATGAGCAGCTCTGGTTCTCACAGGCTCTCCCTTCACTGGCAAAATGGTCAGATATCAGCCCATTCTGCTCCTCAAGGCAAGACGGCCTGGTTATGCCTAAGATACTTAGTGAAGCTTCGTTTACCTTGAGGAAAAGAGCTCGCCATCACTGGACACTCCTCAGTCTCGCTGTCTGGCTTCTGGTCTCGGGAAAGGGAGGACTTATCGGATATTTCCTCATCAGATAGTGCATGAGAGGCAGAAGGCTCAGGAGATTCAGGCAGGAGATGTTGGTAGGTTAAGTTGTCTTCCTTGATCCTTAGCCTTCAAGATCAAAAGAAAAGTCACTTCCAAATACATCCTACTGAGACCATCTAGTGAAGACTGTATTTATAAACTAATATACGTATATATGTAACAATTGTAATTAAAGAGGAAGAGCCTGTGAATTTGAGAAGAGGTGAGTACGGGAGGAACTGAAGGGAAGAAGCAATAATATAAACACAGTACTCATGAAATTCTCAACACATGAAAAGAAATTAGTTTTTAAAATTTAAAAACAAATGTCATTTCCCACACTATGATCCCAGGCTGGACTGTGTGTTTGAACACTTAGGGATAACTTTGTCTTTGTGACTGGCCATCCATGCAACTTTAGTCAGCCCTTTTGTTCCCTTGTAATATTAGCAGTCAAGTTGTGGAAACAGAAGGGGCTCCATGGGCTTAAGTCTGGAAACAAGGAAGAAAAAGAAGGGAAGAGACTGTGCTTGTCCCATAGTGTGATTTACAGGGCAGCAGCCTGAGACAGGGCAGGCCTCATTGGTACCTGTTCACAAAGTGCTGCTCTGTCCCAGGATCTTTCTTTGTCCTCACAGACACTCTCTGAGAAGGAAGCACAACTATCCTTTACAATCGAGAAAGCCAAGGCTCATCATGAGGCAGGGGCTGTCTTGGTTCACAAGTGGTACCACTCAGATCAAACCTATCTAAGCCTATCTGGCCCCACAGCCCCAGGAGAATGTGGGGGTCCATTCCAATGCCATAAGATGTCCTTAGACCTAAAAAATCTCAAAGATTTCATGATCCCCCAGCAGGCTCCCATGGAGTCATTCTGGCAATCATCTGGTTAGTAACCTGGATTTGCAAGGACCACCTAAGCCACAAGAAAAAAAAAAAAAACAAACCAGCGGAATGCTGTGAAAAGCCCATGTGAATCTCCATTATAGATAAGCTCCTTAATTTAAGCTCTTTGCACTCCTCCCTTTTCCTATTACTTCTCGTCAGTGGCCAGTCTCATTATTCATGTACTTAGACAGGAGCAAAGGACTCTGAAGCTGCAGTGCATCCATTAACAGGTAAACACTGGGTGCAGCTGAGCCCAGACAGTGTGATGGATGCCAGGCTTGCTGCTGCCTTCCAGAAGCAGCCTGGGGGCCAAGAGTACCCATTTCATTAGCTCAGGAGTGACCTGTGAGTGCTGAGTCTACACGTGAAAATGGCAGAGCAGAAGGAAAAGCCGCAGACTCACCAGAGGTGGACAGGAGAAGCAGCTGCTTGAAGAGGACAGAAAGAGGTTCCTTGCCTCCCTCCCACTCAGTCTCTGAACACACTCGGTCTTCCTCAACAGCAAGTCTGAAAAAGCTCATCCTTATTTTGCCCACTTCAAAGACCCAATTAGTCCTGTAGAAGAGTGCTGGGCAGAGAAGTCCTAAAAACAGCTTCTATGGACCAACCAGTGGGCCAAGCTTGCCCCTCCAACCATGCCTCCTTTACATCGGCCATGGCATAGTCCAGGGAGACCCCAGCACCGTCTCTTTGATTCTTCAGATCCTCTGACTAACTTGGACCAGCCCCTCTCAAAGGCCTTCCTGTCCCTCCGCAGAGCTGCCGGCAGGAAGTGGAATAAGGCTGGGTACATAGGTTGAACCGGGAGGGGTCTCTGGTGAGAGTGCCGAGGGAAGTGTTTCTTACGACCATAGACGCCTTGATAACAACATCCTCCAGTGAGGTAGGGCCCTCCCTGCCTACTCTCTGTAAGACACTGGTGGCCTCTGTGATGCCAGTGCAGCCTATGCTTCTGCATCCCAGACTATCCACTTCATTTTACTCCAATGACCTCCCCAAAGGCTATACACATTAAAGAAGGTGCTTCACAGCATTTGGAGCTTCAAAACCTTTAGACATAAGCGGGAAAGTCCTCAACACTGTCAGCTGAAGGAGCAAAGGAAAGTCTATCATCCATGTTACCCTTCTTATCCTCAAATGGCAGCGCAGAAAAACTGGTGCTGCAGCCTGGCCGACTCCAGTTCCAGTCCTAGCTCGGCCACTCAATAGCGGCACACAGCTCTGATCCGTAAGTTTCTCCTCCTGAAGTGTGAATGAAAGTGCTTCAATTGTGGCATCAGAAGCACCTGGGGGAAGCCCCGTGGGTGCTAGACAATGCTGCTCTCTTTGGAGAGGATCAGAGTCAAACAGGAATGCAGTACACACCACATGGTTAAGTGCTTCATGTAACTATGTCAAGTGGTATGGCAAGAATAACTGATCCTGAAACAGAGAGAAACGGTGTTGGCAATGTCCACGGTCATTTCCGTTCCAGCTGCCTCTGAGGAATGGCTTTCCCACTGCTCAATGACGGTGGCAGAGTATACAGCTTCGCACTCCCATAGTCAGAAGAACATGGAGTCAGGTAAGGAGGCATGGGGCAGGAAGAGGATGGGGGTGGAGGAGAGGGAAGGAAGACAAATCAGCTGACATGTGCTCAAGTGGTAGGCTTAGGACAGTGGGACACTCAGGTATCTACAGGAGGATCTGCTTCCAGTTACTGACAGAAACACCACAAGTCACCTGAGCCAAATGAGTGAGGCTGCGGGACTCACAGTGGTAGACTCTGGTTGCTGTGTGGCCACTGCTGGTTCTATGGGTGCTAGTGCCTTATTTACAAGAAGCATAAAAGTTACAGAAAGAAGGGGAGCCTTAAATTTTAACAACTGGCAGGAAAACCAAAGCTGGAGAGTCCTGGGGTTTTCTTAGCAAATGCTACACACTCACCTCTCTAGCAGTTCACTCTGGGGACACGGTTCCACTCCGGCTAAGTTTCCTGGAAGCACAAAGAACATCAGAGGATGAAGACAGCATTTAAAAACTGTTCACTGACACTTCCTTGTTCAGATGTTTGCAGAGGCAATGATCTGCCTTAATGTTCTCAACCAGAGACCTTGGGAGTGGGATCACCCAGTGCACACAGTTCATAGACACTAGCTCAGGCACTGGTTCCTGATGATAGGAACGAATCTAGAAAGCAGCCACAGTGGTGATCTCCGGATGTAGCTTCTTCTTCCTATCTCTAAAACATAGACAAGAGCAGGGCCTAGTGGCAAAGACCTGTCAGCCTAGATATTCAGGAGTCTGAGGCAGGAGGATCATAAATTAAAGCCAGCTTAGACAATTTAGCCAGACTCTTTCAAAACAAAGTTTTTAAGAAGGCTTTCTAGGGGAGGGGTACAGCTTAGCTGGTAAATTTACCACAGCTTATGTGGAAATTACCACATAACCAATTTTTCTTTTAAATGTGGCAGCTTAGGCCAAGAATACCTCTGGGGAGGCAGAGACAGAAGATGGCCAGGGCTTCCTGGCCAGGCAGGAGAGAAAAAAGCAGTGATTTCCAAGATGAATGAGAGATCCTGCCTCAAAACGTAAGGTGAAGAACAATTAAGGAAGGCATGTGACATCAACCTCTGCCCTCCACTCCAGCAGCTCCCATCTTCCATACACACACACATACATACCTGCACAAACACATGCACACACACATGAACATGTACATACACAGATACAAAATAAAAGGTGGGCTAGAGACACAACTTAGTGGTACAGTGTAGCATATGTGAAGTCCTGGGTTCCATCCTTAGTACTATAGAACACAACACAAAAATCCTCTGGCACTAGCAGGATAGATGCTCACCGTGAGGAGTGGGCAACAGAATCAGAAAGCCTCCCTCTTCCCACCCTCCTCACTGTAGGCACGATCCTGAACTGCCTTCTGTTCTCCCTTCCATGCACGTGGGCAGAGATGATACAGACTACATTTTTTCACATTACATTTTATTATAAGCATTTCTCTTACTAAGTTTGTTTTAGAAACCTCCATTGTGGAGATCATGCTAACATTCTATGGCAGGCACACATGGATTAGATCTTGCAGTTAGTTCCCTACTGGGTATTTAGGTCATCTCCAAATTTTCCATTTTAGTAAATAAGTGAGACAAATATATCTGTGCACATGGCTGTATCTGCATTTAAATTATTTCCCTAGGAAAGACTCTCAGAACTGGGATTAGTGGGGAATGCAGTATTCGAGCATCGTTGAAAAGGCCACTGGCGACAGCAGGGGAAATGACTAACAGAAACAACAAAAGAAAACAAAATCAAGCGCAGGATGCTGTTGGGAAAAAGACGCTGTGCGCTGTTCCCGAGTGTCATCATTTGAAAGGATACAAGGGCCCAGATTTCAAAGCAACTAACAACTTTATTTTAAAAATACTTCAAAACTCTGGAAATTGCAGACCAGGATGAGCTCTTTGAAGAAACTGATGCATGGCTAAAGAAAAAAAGAAAAAAAAAAGCCCTTCTATTGCTGCCTTGAAAAATGAGACTATAATTAGACTGCACCTATAGTGCTCTAAACTCCCCAAAGGAAAAGTCCCCAAACATCACCAGCAAGGTAAAGGGCACCAGAGCAAGCATGCTTGCTTTATGCCTTGTGGTTCAGCTTATGGTTCTCACGGGGAGGCCTGTATGGCAACCAGGCTCCATCTCCACCCCAGCAGGTCACCACATACTTGGCACTGTACAGCACTGTCACCCAGAGGCAGAAGACAAATGGCCCAGTGAGAAGGCACCAGGCCCTGAGTACAATTCCTTTACATTCACTCTCTGCTTCAGCTCTTACTATAATTCCAGAGAATCAGCACTTACTTCCTTTACAGCAGGAAGTGCAAGTCCAAGGCTGCATGCTCCACTCCTACTTCACTGTACTTCAGTAAAGGGCAGTCATGGCAGGTGTAGTCAAAGACCTATGCCAGGACCTTCATGGTCATCTTTCCCATACTAGTGTGATGTGGGGCCTCCACAACGTAGAGCAGAGGCTGACAGTCCAGCAGCCTGGTAGATGCTCTCAAGTCTGCAGTCCCTAAGTCTGCTCTCTGCACTCCTCCTCAAAAGGAGAAAGTCACATCTGACTAGGTCAGATCTCAAAGTCCTGAAGGACAATCTGTAATGGGAAGGCCACTTATCTTCTTAAAGATTGGAACTGGGATTGTTCACAACCCTTCAGGAGATGAGAAGCTTCTGATCTCAAAGACTTCAAGACAGGCAACCACTTAGCCCAGCTTTGCCAACAGCTAGAAGCTGTACAAGTACTGCCAGGCAAACAGAAGGTGGTGGCCTGCCGTATGGGCATCACTGTGACCTGAGAGTCATCTCCTTCATGCACGGGATAGGTGCCTTTGGTCTGGGATAACTTCAAGCATCTTGAGCCATGAGCCCATCTTAAAACCATCCAAGAACTGGCCTCCATGCCCACAGCAGGAAGTGCTCCAATGAATGCCACCACCAGAGTGAGTCTGCTCACCGTTAAATAAAAGATCTTTTGGGGAGCTTGTATTACACCTGTTCCCCCATCACAATGGGGTCCTTTTAAAGAAAGTGACAAATGGCCATCATTGTGTGATTCATGAGGGGATTGCAACAACTGATAAACTGAGTTTCTTGGTGGAAAGAAAGAAACACACAGGTGGCAGGATACCATCTGTCAGATCCTGCAGGAGCTTGGGATGCATGTCATGGAAACACTGTTCCCATTTCTCTTGCAAACCTCAGATCTGTGAGCTCATGCAGTGAGGGAGTGTCATCTTTTTAAAACAGAAATTAAGGAAGAGAAAAAAACAAAAGCTAGCTTTCCCTTCCTTGTGTGACAAGCAAGAGGACCACATGCAGGAGTAACTTGTGAATGGCTGACCCAGCCTGTCCCCTGCTGATACTCAGAAGCCTCTTTGGGCACACGCTTCTCACTAAGACTACACCTGTCCCACACACTCAAACCCCAACACCTGGCATCTCCAATTCAACCCCATGTGTCTTACTTCCTGTCTACCATGGCTCCTCCTAGAAGCCTGGCACATACTGTGGATGCAAGGATGGATGAAGAGTTGTCCTGTTGGCCTGTGGTGAGCTCACCTCCAAGGGGACAATTATAGGGTATGGTGATTAGGGGCAGCATGGTGGTGGTGGACTCCAAAGAAGATAAGCACAGTCTAGGCTCAGCCAGAGGGGAAACTAGAGGAGGAGGAGGGAGGCTTGCCTCTCATTTTCTTTCTATTTTACTCTGCTGCTGTCTTTCATTTGTTCAAGGCAGTATCTTCTATGTATCCCAGGCTGATCACAAGCCCACAATCCTCTTTCCTCAACCCCGCTTCGAGATAAGCCTGTACCACCTTGCCAGGCTTCTGGGCTGTATTTCTGGAGCAGGAACTAATTTAAGTGGAGGCAGTGGCAGGAGTCAGATCCTTTGTTTGACAGCCTGGGCCACTGCTGCAATCAAACTTTTCTTGTAATCGCTAGTGTCACCTCGCAAACTCGCACTGTTTCCAAGGGCAACAAGAGACACTTTCAATAATCTCACTTAATCCTTACAAACAACTCTGTTAAGGTGAGTGTACTACCTCCACAGAGGATCTCTGACTCTTAAAGGCGAATAACCCATAAACCAGGGTATTAGCTCCAATCTCTGATTCCCTGCGATATTCCTGCAACAGCCTCCATCACAAAGTCAGACTGTTATGTATGAGTTGCAGATAACCCAGAGCAAAGAACAGGAACCAGCTCTCCTCTACTTGGGGTGAACAAAAAGAAAGCTTTCAGAAGATCAGCACAATCTCTATAAAAGAGTGGGTGCAGCTGTGTAGAAAGGCACTGGTATGAACAGTTACAGAAGGGGAAATGCAGTGCCCAGGCAACAGGAACACCTGGTCTGAGCACCTAGCCTAACAGGAATGTAAGTGGGACACATATATCCCAGAGTTAGAAAAGGCTGTGAAATCAAACTTGCAATTCAGACTCTGCCACCTCCTGTGTGACCTCACCTCTAGGAAATGAGGATAATGCATATTTCCTCCTGGGCTGAGAATACAGCAAACACAAAATGAAAACCACTGTCTGCATTTCCTCTGTTTTCTCCATCAGACAGACTATGGAAAGTTTTGAGAAGAATGAGGAAGAGCATCAAGGAAAAGGCTCCACATTGACTGCCTTCTATTCAAGTGGCTAAACCCTGAAACCCATACCAAGTTCATTCTCCCAATCATTTTTGCACCCAATCCAGTACTTTGCTCAATTATATCTGAAGAAAACATACTTGTCTTTGGAGACACCATTAATGAGGCTACACTGGGAAACCTGACTGCAACTCCAGCTCCTGATCTACTCTGGGTCCTGGCCCTGTGGAGAATTTGAAAGTTACAGACCCTCACTCCATAGCATCTTGTTGAGTTCAAGAACCCTTGTAGGATCATTGGTTCCCACCTCTGCCCTTAGCAAGCATGGGCAGAAAGAAAGCACACTACTCCCCACCCTGCTTCTTAGACTGCCCACCAAATGCTGTGACAGAAATAGCAAAGATGCACCAGGATTCTTTACAACAGTCCCCAAATGGACACAACCCAAGTGTCCATCCCCTGGGAATCATCAAATAAGGCAAGGGACATTTTACAGAAGGATGTTCTCCAGCCACTAAAGCTTAATGTGTGTTATCTGTCACTGAGCCAAGGGAGAGAGAGGTTGCCAAGAGTCCTGTTGATAAAAAAAATACACATGTTCTAAAAGGGTCCGGGCACAGAAACTCAAGGCTGCCATGCATGGCTGTGTGAATGATACAACCAGAGAAGTGAGAGGGCCAGGCAAGTATCATGACAGCCCGTCCTAATATCTCAGTTAAGAACTAGGCCTCAGTCCCTGCTCTTAAAAGTGAGCAGGCAGTTTCTGAGGAAGCCACAAACAAAGGCAATTAATCACTGTTGCCCCTGGCAATAGGGACTAGGAGAACTGCACTGCTAGGCCTGACCCCATCCCAACCCCCCCCCCCACCTCCCCTAAAGGTGATATCAAATAAAGGCCAAGCCTGGGACTTGTCCAGGCCTACCCCAAAATGGAAAAGCTATAGCCTTAACTAGCCCTTGACTAGCTCTAGCCAATTAGAACGTACTAACACGATTGCCACTTGCTTAAGCAAGCATGCCTGAGATGACTTAACTGGCCTAGGAATGTCCCTGAGTTGTGCTTCCTCTCAGGGCAGTCGCCATTTTGCCTTTGTGTAAGATGGGGGGCCCAGCACACTGGTACCTTTGTGTAAGATGGGGGGCCCCAGCATGCTGGTACCTTTGTGTAAGATGGGGGGCCCCAGCATGCTGGTAACTTTGTGTAAGATGGGGGGCCCCAGCATGCTGGTACCTTTGTGTAAGATGGGGGGCCCCAGCATGCTGGTACCTTTGTGTAAGATGGGGGGCCCCAGCATGCCAGTACCTTTACTCACAAGATAATAAATCTCTTGCTGATTGCATATGTGGATGATGGTCTTTGGTGAGACCTCTCAGGACCCTAAAAAGAAGTATCTGTCTATCGTCATTATCAGTAAAGTGAAAGTGATCTTATTTAAAACATATGAGCCAGAAAACAGCAGACTTTATAAAACTGCAAACTGTCTAGTGCTCCTAAACCCGGACCCTTAAAGCTCTTAGGGAACAAATACCAGAAACCTGATCTATGACAGAACTTCAAGGAAAAACACCAATGGGGATCAGATGGTGCTCATCCTGGAATTAAACTGCACACACAGGAACCATAGTCAACTATCTGTTCTGTGTGAATGGACACAGAAGGGCAGTCAACCCTGATTTCACCAAGTCCACTATGTCTCTGGGCAGCTCACATTCCTCAGTTGAGGCCTGATTCCTCACATGTACATCTCATAGTTCTGAGGAGTAAGCCCTAACTCACCATAAACACATATGTTAGGAAGCACTTTATCATGAAAGCCATAGTTACAGAGTTAACACCTCACAACTACCATTTAACACTTAAGAGTGATTTTCTAACTAGGTACTGGAGTGCTGAGATTATAGGTAAGGAAAGTCAGAAGGTCCATAGCTTACAGGGCAGCAAGAGCTCTGGTCTAAACAGTTTGACTCAGTGATTATTTGTCATGGCAGACCCTCAAACTTGGATAGGAAAATAATATTCCTAACCCCCAGGCTTAATCATCAACAAAATTGAATGTGATGGTTTGAATCAGAATGGCCTCATATATTTGAATGCTTAATCACCAGGAAGTGGCACTATTTGAAAGGATTATAAGGACTGGGAGTTGTGGCCTTGCTGGGGGAAATTTGTCACTGGGGGTGGACTTCAAAAGCCCGTGTTAGGCAAGGCTCTGCCTCTGTCTCTCTTCCTAAAGATCACAATGCAGCTGTCGGCGACTATTCCAGTGCCTGCCTGCATGCTGCCATGCTCTCCACCATGATGACAATGGACTAAACCTCTGAAACTGCAAGCCAATTTTAAATAAATCCTTTCTTTTTGTGAGCTGCTGTGGTCATGGTGCCTCTTCACAGCAATAAAACAGTGACTAAGACACTCAGTTATCACCACCCACTCTAAGGTCACTATGATGTTTCAATCAAGTAACAACTAAGATACCAAGAAGGATACAAATAGATGTAGTAGGAACAGATTTACACTAAGAGATAAGATGTAAAATCCAAGCTCAGCCATTCATTCTGCCATTATCACAGACGAGGTACTTCCTGTCATGGGCCACAGTCACTACACCATAAAACTGGACTCACTCTTCAACTGTGAAAACCAAGAAAAATGAAACAGGAGAGGTGGACAGAGAAGGTTGGTGAGTGACAGGAGCACTGCTGTCTTACAGAGAATGTCAAGGAGAACTTCCCCAATAGGATGGCTGAGTAAGAAAGAAGGAAAGAGAGAAGCAATGAGGAAGAAGGCTGTTTGGGCCTAATGGCAGAACAGTCAGTCCGTGTGTGTGGCTGAGGAGATGAGCAAGGCCAAGGAGTGAATTCTGCCTGTGCCCATGCAAGAAGTCACAGAGAGTCTAGGACCAGTGCCTCAACCCACTTACCATGGAGAAACAGCTTTTCCAGTTGTTCAAGCAGCTCAGCACACTGTGTTAGCTGTTCCCGGAAGCCCTCAGCCACACAACTGTCCACATCACTGGCCTGCAGAAGCTCCTCAAATGCCTTGATCATGGTGCTCACGTGTTGACGGTAAATGACACAGATGTCATGGCTATCCTTAATCTGCTGCCTCTGAAGGGAGAGCTCCCTGGCTTGGGACTGAACCAATGAATCGTATCTGATAAAAGAGAGAAGGAAAATGTGTGTGTCGTTTTAGAATTGAATTTTTGTGACCTTAACACTAATTGGAAAAATGACAGAGCATAATTTCTGAAAGCCTGGAGCTGTACAAGCATATATACTTTAGAAAAATTGAAACTGTACAAGGTCACTCCTTCTTTGAGTTCAAACAGCCAACAAATGCTTGAACAGAGATTCTCCTGCAATATTTTTAACCTTAGAAAGCCCCCAATTAAAGCATAGATTGGCAAGGACTCAGGATAAAAATTAGTTTCCATACACTCTTCAAAGACACCATTCTGAATTGTAGAAACAAGTACCCCAAGTGTCAGGGACCCACCGAAAATTCTCACCAAGTACAAACCATATATACAAGCAAGGGTAAAAAGACAGGACTCTCGACTTCCAACTCCAAGGGCCGGACTCCTAACTACCACTTACTGAGTAATAGGGGCCCATCAGCCATGGAAACAAGTTATCTTACGATACCTGGGTCTCCCAGGCTTCCCACAAATGGATTCATGCAGAAAAGGAGATCATTCTCAAAGGTACTTAGGTGGTAAAGCTTTGCTTTTCAAACATACAGATTGAAGACTTTTACTATCCAATACTACCTCCTTACCAACAGGTACTACCCTTCTCTATGCAGGCCTAGGAGTGTTAGAGCAAGCAGAAACAAAAACTCAGAGAGGAAAAGTAGCCACAGCAAGCTGATCTAGAGTGGCCTGACAGGCACTTCAGTTCACCATGACCATTGTTAATACCAATAACCTACAAGCAAATCACATGACACCCATCTTAAAGGTGGGGGCCAATTCTGTGGAGAAGGAAGATTGGGAAAGTATGGGCTTGAACCCTGGCCAGTGGCTCTGACTAGAATACTCACAGGCAAGTCATAGCAATCTCTTTGAGTCTCAGTTTCTCTTTCTGCAAAAACAAGTTGAGAGTGCCTCCTGCTTAGTGTGTCTGGAGTTAAATAATCCGAGTTCCTCAGCTACTGGGGTGATACGCACCTGCAACCTCAGAACTCAGGAGGCAGAGGCAGGGAAGATTGTGAGTTTGAGGCGCTCCTGAATTACAGGGTGTTTCAAAACAAAAAACAAACAAACAAAAATCAAACACTTCCTGCCTGGGGGCTGATACAACAGTCCATCAATAAATAAGCTTCTCTCATTCTTGCTGCTTGGGAAGTCTTGAAAAAAAAAAAAAAAACACCTCTCTGGCTCTTTAACAATTCAGAACAGTGTTTGTCTCAAATTAGTAACCAATGAAGGTCAACTTTACAGATGATCCCATTTTGCCATATCTCATGAAGCAAATGTATATATTTATAACCATAAAGCATTATCTTCATGACCTAAGAATTTCTTGCTTTCAAGACAGGCTTATTTCTCTAAGATGACCTTAAAGGGTAAAGATATGGAAAACATTTATATTCCTCCCAACCTACCTAGGACATCCGTTTTACTTCCACAACATGGCAAAAAACAATAACAGTTCAAAAATAAACACTGCAGCTCAGCAAACACACAGCCATTCAGAGTGATTGCTATGGAGCTTTTACCTTGAGTCCTCAGCCTGAGGAGGGCAGCACCTGCCCTGCCAACCTCAGAGGCTGCACACCTCCTATCTAATGTGCATAGATCAATGCTGTGTGGTCTAGCCTTTCACTCTCACCCTGGCTGCCTGAACCCCAGGTAAAGCTTCCCCCAGGGGACACTCTACCTGTCCAAGAAGCAGCGTCCCCTCACAGCTCCAGGACTCCTGCCTAGCAACAACCTGGGAGAACTGCAGGCTTAATAGGAGGGAGGCTGGAGCAGGAAGAAATAGGATGTACCTAGATGGGGAGAGGTCTCGGAACTTGTTCTGTAGGTTATGGATTTCGCTGAAAAGTTTCAAGTTCAAATCTTGCTCCTTCTGTAGCTCCTGCTCCTGTTCTACCAGCTGCTGCTTGAGGCCCTCTAGCATCCTTCTGTCAATCATCTCTGGGGTAAGTGGACGGAGGATTTTCATGTGCTTCACATACCGTACTTGGTGCAAACTGGAAAATGTCATCTCGTCTTCATCAATACTGCCCTTAAGCTTGTTCAAGCCATCTGTAGCCCCCTCTGTCCCACACAAAACTGTGATAATGGCCTCATTGCACTGAGAGTGCTTCTGTAACTGGACAATGAAGTTCCGGTAGCCATTCAGCTCAGTTTGCAAGTTGTGGATTTTCTGTTTTAAGTCTTCTGTGTCATTGGGGCTATTGATGTTCTCAGATTGGTCACTCCCAATCACACTGACTTTAACAGAGAGCTGACTCTTGGAATTCAAGTAAGTGACTACGGAGGTTGGGCCTAGTAAGTCTTCAGTGATCTCTTTGCATGCTGGTAATACGGCAAGGTCATCAGGCGGACACATTTCAGAATCTGAAAATCAAATACTAACTTTTGTCAGTATCTCTGCTGTAATCAACCCCTCATGTTGCCAGAGCCATGGCTGAGCCAACGTTAACACAATAGCCACCTGCCTATAGTGTTTTCCACAGTTCAGTTAGGAATCTTAAATAGTCGAAAGCCCATGCATTAAAGTTTGGTTTTTATGGCACGGATGGAAGGTTGTGCTGTGTTTAGGAGGTGGGGCCTAGTAGAAGAAAATCATCACTGAAAAGGATATTAAGACTACTGCCCACACTCTGCTTCCTAGACACTATGAAGTGAACAACTATACTCTACCCCATGCCCCATGATATTCTCCCTCACCACAGGTCCGAGTAACAAGTAGAGGCAGTCCTGGGCTGGAACCCATGAGCCAAAATACTTTCTAGAATAGAAAGCTATTGTCTTAGGAATTTTTGTCATGCTCTAGAAAGCTGACTATCACACCATTTTACTACTCAATCCATCACCTAAAACCAATCAGTACTCCTACTCTGAGACTCCCGTGATCTGGTTAGAGGCATCTCAGGCCCACATACCACCCACAGACAATACCCACAAAATCATCAGAATCTTCTGCTCACATCCCACTCTTTCATGCTTCCATGCTTTTGCATGTACTGTGCCCTGAAGGGCCACTTGTCCTTCCACACTCAGGTCTAATTTTCCTTTTTCTGTGAACTCACCTTTGGGCTATGCACTCCCCTGTGTGCATTTATCTGCCTGCTTGTCTGTCTATGCACCACATGCATACAGGTGCCCATGGAGGTAAGGAGGGTGTGTCAGAACTGGTATCAGAGGCAACTGAAAGCTGCCTGGACAAAGGTGCTGAGACAGGTCCTTTGCAAGAGCAGTAAGTGTTCTGAAACTACCGAGACCATCTTTCTAGGCCTGAAAAATACCTTTTTTTTTTTTTTTTTTTTTTTTGTAAATCAACAAACCTGGTTTTCAACACTGGCTCTGCCACTTTGTTTTGAATAATCTTACTTGAGAAAATTAATGAACCACTCTGAGCCTCCAGAATTTCACTTGTAAAGTACAAAGAATACTCCTCAGTGAGAAGAAAGAGCTGAACAACATTAGGAAAAGGCTAGTATAGTTTTTTGAACACAGCAGTAAAGGAACGAAGGAATGCTCCTTGCTTTCCTAGAAACAACCTATCAAAGATGGGAGGTATCATCATGGGAGACAGCCAAGCAAAAGCTGGCTTAAGAAAAGGCTTTGAGGGGAATGATGTGAGCTGGACCAGATGACCTATGGAAGTTCTCTGAAAGACAATCACATCAACATTCTGTGGAGCCATAGGTTCTACAATTTGTTCCTCTGAGTCTCAAGTCCACTCTTACTACCTCTGTTTACCATGCCAACATCATCATTTGGTTTTTAGACAACAGTGGGTATATGTGTTAATGGAAGTATTCTCAATACAGCATTTCTACAGAGCACAATGTGTTATCAAGTAGGAACCATGCCATTCATGTTTCTCTGTATCTGGCACAAGATGAGTGATGGAAAGGGTATGTGGTAAGTTCTTGGAGCTCAGAATGTAAGGAACAGAAAGAACAAGCAAGAGATCACTCAATAAAAATTTTGTTTCAGGGAGTTATCCTCCAAGATGAGGAAATATGTAAACATATTCAACCTTAGCTCCATAAGTTACATGTGTTCCAGGAAGCTAAGGATGCAGCCCAACACGTCTGTAGACCACAATGTCATGCTGCAATGACAAAAGGTTGGGCACCCCTATAAACACAGTAGTCTCATTATACTATGGCCTGCATTAGATAGCAAGAAGAAATGTTCCCTCAAAGAACTAAAGATTAGTTACATTGTTTTTTGTTAAGGAATCATGATGCAAAGATAAATGTAACTCCTATACAAATGCCACTTTGAGAGACTGTGATGGCCCTGATATTTGGGTATATAATACTAGGAGTGCCAGGGAGAGTGTGCATGCTCACATTCACACTTAGACTTCCACTTTAAACTCTGCTCCTAACGATGAAACAAGCATAACATTCCCATACCTTTAAGGTAGTATAGAAACTTAATACAGCAGACACTTGCTAAAATATATACAAATATGAAGGTGATTTAAATGAAATCACCAAATAATGGAGAAGACAGTCCCAACTGTCCAATTCTCTTCACCAAACGAAGCTTTTAGTCCTGGGATTGGGTTATATCTAATTGAGCTATTGGCCAAAGGGGCCCTATAAGAATCTCCAAACAACCCAGGCTGTTGCCAAGACTACATCCTTTAGAACCCTGCATGTTTTCAAATCAGAGACAGAAAGGGAGTGGAGGTGGGGAGGAACTGAGAGGAGTAGAAGGAGGGAACCACAATCAGTACACACTATGTGAGAGAAAAATCTATTTTTAACAAAAGGGGAAAAGGATAAAACACATGCCCCTTCCCACCCCCCAAAGAAGTCCTGTTGAAAGTCCACAGTCTATAACAATTTGTGATTTAGCAGAGGCAGGGACATGACTTCCCAATTCCAAGGCTAATAATACATAGCAAGTCTCACTGCCACCAGGAAAACAAGGTAACTTTGCCATTCTGTCCTCAGCAGCCCTTGATGAAGGTCTAAGCAAACTACTTCCACATTTGGTCAGAACTGTATGAATGTTGGTGTGTGTGTGTGTGTGTGTGTGTGTGTGTGTGTGTGTGTGTGTACGTGTGCGTGTGCGTGTTCACGTATGTATGCCTGAACTTGCAAGCTGGTAGGCCTTGGGACTTAGACCATGTATGTGCCAAGACCTGCCAATGGGCCTAGCACCTCACCTGAGTTGTGTTACTGGAGTGGAAGTCAAGGCTTTAAGAGCTGGAGCTACCCAAAGTAAAAAATAGAAACACTGTAAATGTTGCCTTCTGCCACACCAATCCTGACTGGGATTTCCTGGGTCAGAGGCACATGAGTAGTGATAGCTCTAAACCTTCAAGAGTAAGACCAACAGTACCTATACAATTGATGCCCTCCATTCCTTCCCCAAGCACCTACCACAGTGTTCTTGAAAAAGGAGCCAGAACTAAGTTGTACCCATGGCATGCAGCCCTGAGATGGCCAGTCACTGAATAAAGAATTGTGCTCAAGTGCTAGGATACTCAAAAACCCTGTCCACAAAAGGTACATCTTGGGTGGGAACTTCAGAATGAAGCTTCAATGAGGCAAGAAGAGTACGGGGAATTCAAGCAGAGACAGCCATGTGTGCACAGCTCTGGAGGCACACTCAGAAAGATAAATGCAGCTTAGTGACAAATGGGTACTGAGTGGGAAAGGAATGGTCCAGAAACCTCCACTAATCATTAGCTATGAACAAAAACCACATTCCACAGCCTCTAAAGACAGCACCACCAACTAGGGACCAAGTGTTCAAACATATGAGCCAGTGAGGGGCATTTCACATTTACACCATGACTGACAGTTGAGCTAACCAGCACTTTGCTGCCGGGCACAGCAGCTTTTTCTTGAAAGCCAGACCACCCCAAACCACAAGACCATGCAATCAGCACAGCAACCTCCAGCCTGGGGTGGGGGAAGGGAGGGAATGCACAGCAGGGGGCCCAGGGACCACAGCTCAGTCTTTTTCAATAGGCTGGTTATTCCCTGCCATTCTGTCACCGATTTAGAATTCCCCATGACCACAACTTCTTGCAAAGTGAATTCAATCCAGAACAAGAATGATTCTGTTTTTAGTGAAAGGATAAAAGATCTAAGGTAAAAAGAATAAGCATAAGCACTAGCTCATCCTGACTGGACAGGAATGTACATCATTGTTGCACTGTCCTTTGTGTATATTTGTGTGTGTATAACACTTCATAATTAAAGGGAGGGGTACAACTTGCTGGAGTCCTCACTCACCACTGCATCATCCCCACTGACCTACTAGGAAGCTCACAGTTGGTCTCAGTAGCAGGCTCTCCCAGGACCCACTCCTCCTGGATGGACAGAGCACAACTCACCACCAAGCTGTATGGTAATAGTCTGCTCTAACCCCATGTCCCTGATGTGTGAGGTCTCTTGAGAGATGACACTGTGTCTTCTCATGGTAAACAACCTGAACCCGCCCTCTGCCTTGCAGAGGAGTCAGATAGTAGACCAGTAAGCCCCACTGACATTCTGCTGTGCCCTGACTCTCCTGCCTCCTTACCAGCTGTGAGATCCTCAGTCAGTCATTTTCACAAAACCTCACCTGTACTTTGTGTTATATGGGAACAATAATGAAGCCCCCAAAGAGGGATGGATCTTCAGGGTCTAGTAAGGACTTTGATGTAAAACAGCCCTGAGCAATGTCTAGCACTCAGTAGCTGTTGCACAGTGGCTGAATTCTCACCGATCTCAAAGCTTGTGTATTGGTCACTGTCCACTTCCTTGTCTCTCCAAGCAGAGTGTATGCTTTCAGGTCCTTCTTGTTTGCCTGGGTTGTCCTGGTAGGCTGCTCTCACAATGGGCTGAGCTACAGACCCTGGCAATGAGAAAGAAAAATAAAACAACGAACTTGAAATTTAGCCAAGCAACTGAGAAAAACACAAAGATACAACTGGGAGAATCAAAACACTGGGGAGGCAAAATGCAATTTATAAGATAAAATTAATCTATCGAGCTGCCATAACAGGACATAAAAGCATAAATATAGTACAGCTTGTCTGAAATGGTTTAAGTCCAAATTCTCAAAAAAGTATGAGTGCGAAAATGATTTCCATCAACCCATGCTCTTTTCCAAAGTGAGAGAAGCCCCAGAGGCTTCTGGGTGATATCCAGAGCAGCACCTGGCTGCTGCAGTCTAGGGCCTCAGCAAGTGTGTAGAGCAGATGGCAAGTCCTAGACAAATGCCAGTCCCTCTGCTGGCTGGGTCACCTCTGCCACAGCACTTTACCTCTAAAGGCCCACCCCACCCTCAACACTGGTTAATGATCTCAGAAGGTAGAGAACTCTATGTGGTCTGCCTTTCTCCTACTCCCCAAGCTGGCTGGAGACATAGCAGGCAGGCAGATAATGTGAACCAACAGGGGCACTAGATGCCTAGACAGATGGAAGGAAGGATTAATGGGAAGTCGGAAAGAAGGGAAGAAGTCTGATTCTACAGAATGTGACTGATCCTGAAACCTCAAGAAAGGGAACCTAAGAGACAATCTAAAATTAAAAGGAAGCTGCCTCTGGCTGCAGAGCATCACAAAATCCCTATGAGAGAGAGAGAGAGGGAGAGAGGGAGAGAGAGAGAGAGGGAGAGAGGTAATATGTGTTAGGCCCCATGGAAGAAGAATGAATGCAGTCTGGAATCGTTCAGGCTACTTCATATGGAACCCTGGCAATGAGTACCAGAGTAACTGTGTCCAAGTCACTTCCTCTCTTCAACTGCTGCCTGGGCTCAAGATGGAGACAATAATTGCTGGAACCGCCTCCAAAGATAGTAGGAAGATTCAATTAGATCATGTATTCAATGAGTGTGATGGGTTCAACAATTATCAAGGACTCATTTTATTAGTGCCACAGGAAACCCAGGGCTCCCAGGATTACCTCCAAGCCTAACCCACTCTAGAAATGCCCTGATCTTACACAATTTCCTATTCAGTACTTGAATCTTTCATCGGCAAGCTAGAAATAGCCAAGCTTTCTATGGTAGTTTGAATGTAGCTGCCTCCCATAATCTTTTTGAGAGTGGCACTATTAGGAGGTGGGGCTTTGTTGGAGTGGGTATGGCCTTGTTGGAGGAAGTGTGTCACTGTGAGGATGGACTTTGAGGTTTCCTATGCTCAGGATACCACGCAGGGTTCTCAAACCATTTCCAGTTACCTGCAAGATGTAGGACTTTCAGCTACTTCACTAGCACCATGTCTGCCTACATGTCACCATGCTCCCCGCCATGATAAGGACTAACTAAACTTCTGAAACTATAAGCGAGCCACCCCAATTAAATGTTTTCATTGTAAGAGTTGCTGTGGACATTGTGTCTTTCACAGCAATAAAAACCCTGACTAAGACATTTTCTGAACATTTGTCTTAGTACTTGCTCTAAGAAAACCTGGGCTGTCCTGAGGAAAACTGCTTCTTCTCCAGCCTCTGTGGCAGAGGTTCTTATTCCCACATCCCTGTATCATAAGCCTGGAGATCTATAAGAGCCTGTGCTCCCTGCTGCCATGTGCAGACCACTCATTCCTCCAGAAATCCCAACTGTGCAGCTCCTGCAGTCTGCCTGCTGATTACCCCACTTTCCTCAGTCATCTCAGTCCCCTGGTTCACTAGGTCTCTACAGTTTCACTTTCACTGATAACTTGGAACCTGGTGGCCCTACCCCTTCACACCTTCAAATTCCAAAGATGTGTCTATCCTTGATGTCTCCAACTTCTGGCCTCCATATTGTCCCTCTGGAAGCCATGCCCACCAGGCCCCTCTCATAGAGATTTTCTTCTTAAAGGCCTCATTAAACACCAAGGCAGATCCTCAAAGCCTCTTACCATCAATCTTACCATCACTATCTGAGCACTACTCTAATTCATCTTCTGAGATGCTGAGATGTCACCCTTACATGGTGTCCCACCTTACCTGCTGCCCCCCTCAGTCCAACCTCTAACCTCTAGAACTTCTCAGTCTCATCTCTATGGATCTGAGCTATACAATATCAAATATCAGTATATGTGGCTATTCCCTGGTTTCTTTTCAAGCTTATTCTCCTCTTCTAGACTACAAACTTATCTGTCTCCTACCTGAAGTCTCTACTGGGATGTTCAACAAACCCTTAGCCAGAAATTAAACATCCCCCAAGCTGGTCTCTACTGTGGTCTTTCCTATCTTGTTGCAAAGCAACCCCATCCTTCCAATGGACTGCAAAGGAAACTATCCCTTTAAAACACAAGTTGACTTATTTCCTTCAAAAAGCGAAATGATACATTTTTACTTTAGGGTCTCTAGCATACCTTTAACTCCACTTCATAATAAAACAGTTACAGATGATATGTGAATGAATGGGGCTGGGTATCAATAAGAGTAAATCACAAAAGCAAGCACCAAGCTTGATTTGGCCACAGACAGTACTTTGTCAACCCCTGTTCTAAAGCTTAAGTCAAATCATGTCACTGTGTAGATCAAAGCCTCCAACAGTTTCCATTCTTCTCAAGGGAAGTCCTAGAATGGTCTCTGATAGCACATCCACCTGGTCTGCTGACCTCACCTTCCACATCCGCCCCTCTCCCATGCCATGCACACCAGCCTTGTAACTGGCCTCCCTACTCTATACCCAAGTTCTCAAGTGTAGTAATACCAGGGCCTTTGTCCTTGTTCCTTTCCCCAGGACAATAACTGCTCCTCATCCTTGTTATTGAGCATCCTAACATTCATGAGGATTACTGAACCCGATTCAGTCCTCATTCCACAAGCCCCTCATCCTGCTCTACTTTCTCCACCACACTTTTCACAGGCATTGTATTATACACTAAGCAGCTTGTCTTCACACACACTTGAGAACAGAAGCTGGAAACAGACCTCATCTGTTTTGTGCTCCTATCACCACAGAGTCTTGAACAGATTGGCACACAGGGTTTAATAAAGGTTCCTATTGTGGATAAAGGTTCACCATGTGACTGTCATTTGCTTACAGTAGAAGATCAAAATTAAGTGTCAACACAGGCACATTTGTATGTTCATACAAATTTTGCAAAGATGTAAATGCTATTTTCGTGCTGACCTAAAGTGTTCTATGAGGGTTCTCTGTACTCTCCAGATTCTCAGAGTGTTGGCTGTCTTAGTCAAGGTTTCTATTGCTGTGAAGAGACACCATGACTATGGCAACTCTTATAAAGGAAATATTTAATTGTGGTGTCTTGATTACAGTTCAAAGGTTTAATCCATTATCATCATGGTGGGAATCAGGCAGATATGGTGCTGGAGCAGGAGCAGAGAGCCCTTACATCTTGATCCAAAAGCAATAGGGAGTGGTCTGAGACACTGGGCAGTATCTTGAGCAAAGCAGACCTCAAAGCCTGCCCCCACAGTGACACACTTCCTCCAACAAGGCCATAGCTACTCCATCAAAGCCATACCTCATAATAGAGCCACTCCTTTTGGGGGCCATTTCCTTTCAAACTACCAAACTCTACTCCCTGGCCCCCAAAGGCTTGTGGCCATATCATAATACAAAAATGCATTTAGTCCAACTTTAAGAGTTCCCATAGTCTACCACTGTCTCAACCATATTTAAAAGTCCAAACTTCAAAGTCTCTTCTGGGATTCATGTAATCTCTTAACTGTAATCCCCTGTAAAATCAAAATTAAAAAGCATATCACATACTTCCAACATATAATGGCACATGATATATGTTACCATTCCAAAAGGTAGGGAAGAGAGCACAGCAAGGAAATAAAGGACCAAAGAAAGACCAAAACCTAGCTGGGCAAACTCCAAACTTTGCATCCAACACACTTCTCCTGGCTGGTTCCAATCCCTGTTCGCAGCTTTCCTTGGCAGGTATCCCATGGCTCTGGCATCTCCAACATCTTGGGAGTCCCCAAGACAATCCAGGATTCAATGTCACAATTTCATGCAATGATCTTTCTTGGCCTCCATTCAGGGATACCCATGACATATGCCTTGCCTCAGTAACTCTCCTTAGTCCTTTCTTCTATCTTTAAAGCTGAAGTTGCCAAGTTCTCCTGCTTACTGGAGCAGGAACACGGCCCCCTTGATCAATTATATCTTCACCAGCTTTCCGTTTTTAATGGTCACTTTCACTGCCTAAGCTTGGCTGTTCTAGAACTGAATCTTCGGACCAGGCTGGCCTCAAACTCGGAGATCCATCAGCCTCTGCATTCCCAGTGCTGGGATTAAAGGTATGCACCACCACAGCTGGCTCCAAGCTTTTCTTTAATTCCTTTTTACAAGTTGGAAACTTAGTTGGGTGGGATTCTGCCTTGAGGTCAACCACTTCTTTTATCCCATCTCTTAATCTGTTTATCTCATTGAATACAGGACATACCTCCATTCCATTTTCTGGTGCTCCTTTTCTCCTCAAATTTTACATTTTGTATTTTTCCTTGCTCAGTTTGTTCATTCTCATTATATAGCTTCATTAGAGATAACACTAGTAACCATACAACAGAGTCTATACTGGCCTGTTTTGAGATTTCCTCTGCCAACGGATTTACCAAAACTCTTCATTTCAGCCTCAGGCAAACTCTTCAGACAAGGATAGAAAGCAGCTACATTTTTCACCAAAATATCACAAGAATGATTTCTACACAACATACTAAAACTCTTCTCATCTGAAACCTCTTGAGCCAGACCTCTGACAGTTCAAATGACTCTTAGCACCATCTTCCATGCTCCTACTAGTAGGGTCATTAAGCAGCACTTAAAACATTTTCCTTCTTTCCTAACCCCAAGTACCAAAGCCCAAATTCCTCCCAACAAAAATATGGTCCAGTCTTTCACAGCAATACCCCAGTCCCTGGTACCAACTTCTGTCTTAGTTAGGGTTTCTATTGCTCTGAAGAGACACTATGACCACAGTAACTCTTATAAAGGAAAATATTTAATTGTGGTGGCCTGCTTACAGTTTCAGAGGTCTAGTCCATTATAATCATGGTGCAACACGGTGGCATGCAGGCAGACATGGTGCTGTAGCTGAAAGTCCTTCATCTTGATGGGAAGGCAACAGGAAGTAGTCTGTCTCACTGGGCATGGCATGAGCATGTAGGAGACCTCAAAGTCCACCTCCAGTGACATGACACACTTCCTCCAACAAAGCCACAGCTCCTAATTTTGGTGGTCCAAAATCTTGAAGTACTACTGTCCTGAACTAAGAGCCACCTAGTTCAGGTGTCTGAGATGTTTTGTCCAAGTCTTTGGATTCTATCTCCTTAGGGATATTTTAACCCATAGATCAGAAGGACCATGAGTCGGGAATTATGTTAAGTGTACAGAAGAGAGAAAGCCAGTAACATTTGAGGTGAACTTCAGGTTAGTCAGATAACTCTGCAAAGAAGACCATCACTTAACAAACCATATTGCCATCTGCTAAGTCTCTCACAGGCCTGGGAGCTAGTCCAAAAAATCCAGATTCAAACCAAGGCACCCATACAGGATTTCAAGAGAATGCAACAGAGACCCCTGCCTCCATGTCCTAAGAATACGACAAGTCTCACTAGTCCAGAATCCAAAATAAGAAGCCAATTGTTTCCCTTCTCATATTTATCCACTGTGTATCTTTCAGGAATTAAGATTAATCACTGCAGTTCATTAAGCTTACATACAAACTTATCACAATTCTGAACAACAGGAATAGTATTTTAGGCAGTTCTGTGGGTTACTCACCCAGCTCATACAGAAGACATTTTCTTGATGCTTACCATTCAGCAGCACAGGTTTGGGTGTTGTCATCTCCTCCATCATTGCCTCTGCCAGAATTAGCTTGTCATGGAGTTGCTTATTACATGTTTTACACTCCTTCAGCTCCCCCTGCAGCTCTAGAACCTGGCCCTGGAGCTGAGCCACCACCTCTGGGGAGGCAGGAAGATCATACTTATTTTCCAATAACTCAGGTGTTTTTAATTGGATAAGAAAGCCCATCTTCTCAACATCCTGGAAACACACATGTACAGTACTGAGTGTGATTAAAACATTCTTTTGTTTCGTGGGCAACATTTTTGCATTTTTAAAATAAGTTTCAAACTGCTTACCTCTAGTCCTATAATAGCATCATTTTTATCCATCCCTAAGAAAGACCATAGATCTTGGCAGATTCCCACCCACCTTGCTAGACATATATATACATTGACTGTCAAGAGCCCTTCTTTACACCCTCCAGGCCCTGGCCCATGGTCTCAGTGGATAACTGAAACATTATAAATATGGCCATCCCATCTTTAACACAGTTTTCAAGGAAATGTTTTTATTTTTATTTTTGTTTTTATCTGTTTCCTCATTTCCCACTATTCCTATTGTGAACCCATCTGTCTTATATTCTTGCTAGTCCTCTTCTCTAGTGGCTACTGACTGGGTTGCTATCTAGTATATTTTTCAAACTCAGAGGTTCCAACCTGCCTAACCTAGACAAGAGCTTTACAGACCATCAAATCCTAGATTCCATCATGCCACATCCCCACCAGCAGGTTACCATCATATTATGCTCATGCACTCACTATGCCATCCAGAAAGATAAGAGTCTTCATGAAACTTCCTTTATTCTCATCATTCCCGTTCATGGCTCAGCAGACTCCAGTTAAGTACAATTCTTAAGGTGCTTCTTAGTTCTTCCAAGTCCCCTCATTTTCCTCTGGCACCCCTAGTATAGGTTCCTAGCTCTCATCTAGGCAGCCTCCTGGGCACTGTAGCATTCACTTTGAGTCTCTCTAATCTACTCCATGCTGCAGCAAAAAGGCAAATTGTCTATTCCCTGTTGCTTAAAGTGGTAATAGTTTCCTGGTAATTTTCAGTCAGTTAATGTCCACACCATAGCCTACAAAATACAGCATGACCTATAGTCAAAGTCACTGCCCATCCCCACTTTAGCCCACTCTTTGGTCACACTAAACTTCTATAGGTTCCTCAAAATACCACACTCCTTGCAACTCAGGGTTTTAGCATATGCTCTGTCTAGAACACTCATAATTGTTCACCTCCACTTCCCTACTAAGCAATCATTCATCAGAACAGTTCAAATGTGCCATCCTCAAGAGAACAAGCCCCTGATTTCCAAGTCCAAGCCGAAGCTTCCTGTTATACACTCAGTGTCCCCTGCCATTTTCTCCAGAGGACATCAGCATCATTGTAATGACCGAGAAAATCCATATTCACTGTCTGTCTTCAACACCTGAATGTAAGGCCCAGGGTTTCAGCCTCTGCATATCTTTATCACACTTATCATAGGTTCCAATCCAGTATTTAGTAGACACTCTAGAGGCCAAATGAGGGTGTCTTTCCAGTGGTGCATTTCAAACACACTCAAAAAATGAGAAGAAAGACTCAAACCTAGAATATATAAAGTATTACAACTCAATAATAATGAAATACAGTGGTCAAATTAAAAAATAGGAAAGCGATCAGGGAGACATGTCTCTGGAGGAGAGAACACAGGGCTAACAAGCACATGGGAGGAAGCTCAGCACCACTGGCCATCAGAGAAATGCAACTGAAATCTCAACAGAATACATCCATGCCTCTTCATTCCCACTAGGGAAGCTACAGTCCGAGATGGTACAAATGTGGGTGAGGAAGTGGTGGAACTGGAAGACTCCTACACTGCTGGGAAGAAGGTGAAGTGGCACAACCAGTAAGTCAGAAGTTCCTCAAAATGGCTAAACACAGAGTAACCATGTGGCCCACCATCTTTATCCTTTGTATCTAATCAAGGGAAGTAAAAACACCTAATCACACAAACATCTGCATGAGTAGCAAAGAAATGTACAATATCTAAAATAAAATGTGAAATAGCCATACACCAGCATGCTATGTGGTGATAAAAACAAAGGAAGAACTATCTCTTACTGCAATATGAAAGAATGCTGAAAGCATTATGTTGAGTGGAAAAGCTAGTCACATCTTGCAGGATTCTACTACAGGAAATGTCCAAGACCAGAGGTAGATTAGTGGCTGTTTAGCACTTGGGATGGGAAGGTGGGAAACTGGTTTGACTACTAAGGAGTAAAGGAATTGCTTAGGGAATTACGGAAATGTTCTATCATGCTTGTTCTCAAAGAACCAAGATGTCAAACAGCTACTCAAACATCATTCAGCAAAAAGGCTCAGGGGTCAAAGTAGCTCTTCAGATTCCAAGGCTGATAGGAAAAGTGAGGTGCTTTCTGCCCTGGAGTTCCAAGGAAGAGAAGAGAAAATGTTCAAGGACAAGGGCAGTTTGAGGAAGTGAGAGGAACCACTTGGGATGAGGTAAATGCCTCAGCAGAGGACTGGGAAATAACAGTCAAATTCTTGGTCCTGGGTTTCCACCAATCTTTATTCTTGGACCCAAATCTTTGTGTCATATGGCAGCAAAGAAGAGATCTGAAGTGTACAAATGCCAAAGCCTATTTGAAGATGGAAGACTGCCAACAGTCAGCCTAACACAAGTTCTGAAATAACACCACATAAAACGCTGCCGTATGGACTGGAGCAGTCCCACCTACCATCACTATTAATGATGGCAGACTGTAAGGCCTTACTTAGAAATGGAATTCACATGTTCTGAGCTCCTGCCACATAGCCACACTGCTCTAGGCACATGCATTCTTACCTCACTGGGCTTCCATATAGCCTGGGAATCGGGGTTGCACTGATCCCATTCAAGGTACTGAGAGAGGTAAGATGGGCAGCCAGACCTGATACAAGTACAAGTATATCTATAAAGTCTGCTATAACCACACAACCAGCAGGCTATCTGGTCCCTGCCTCACTCTTAGGCTACAATGATATTATTTTTAACTAGATACCAGAGTTCTGGCTTAAGTCACTGGATTATCAATTCTGCTACTACCAAAGTCACAAAGGAAGCCAATGTCTGCCTTCCTCCGAAGCCAAACAAGCAACTACCCCCTCTGCACTTGCCAACTGAGGCATTCTGGTCAGGTCCCTAAGTCTTGCAGCACTGTGTTTCTTCCTATGAACAATGATTGTAATACCTACTCATATTTGTTGAAAAAATTAAGTCAAATAATATAGGGAACTCAGAACAGTCCTTGGGACATACAGATGATGATAAATATAAGTAAATGATAACATTTTCTGTTTTGAAAACATGGCAAAGATAATTTTATTTGAAAATAAAGTTAATATATTTGGAAAAATTAAGTCCATTCAATTATCCAATTTCCTAAACACAGGATGGTATCTACCACACACCAGAAAAAAGCCAACAAGTAAGCAAACAAACAAGAAAAAAACAAAACAAAACAAAACAAAAAACCCTACCTAGTTTTCCTAATACAAACTGAAGGAGCTGGAGCAAACAAGGGCAATTCTATTCTAGCCAAACTGAACAAATTTGCATTTTGAGTACCATTAATATAATGGCAGTATATATATTTTTTTGTTTTAGTCTCTACTGGTATCTTTAGAAAACCCTTTTCTAGAAATTACAGTTTTGGTGCATAATTTAAAACAATCAAAAGCAATTTTGCTAATGATATATCTAACTCTCTTTGGTAGGCACAAAAGCAGTAATTTAGTGGTCAGAAAATAAACTTAATTCTCCATTCTGATGCTATGAAGCAGTGTGTACAGTTGATTTCTATGCAACAAAACAGCCATCAGCAGCAAGCATCCCACAGCCTTCACTAAAGGAATCAGAATCATGACCCCTTCCTTCTCCATCAGAACACATCTCTGTTACAGAGATTCTCAACACCAACCGTCACTCCCAAAGGACTATAATGTAGGTCCAATCATGCACTGATAAGAAAGTCTGGTAGTTAATCATCTGGTTTGTGGGTCTGTGCTTACAGCTTACAGAGCAGCTCAGAGAGAACACCAGCACACACACACATTCACTCAGCAAAACCAGATCTCTCCATTTTGGACCACTGTGGCTAGAGGGCAGCCTGGCAGGGATCAGGGGTGGTCTTTCAGACAGACACAGTGGGTGCCCCAGCCTCGGCCCTTTACTTTAGGGTGGCTAACCCTGAGGGCTCAGATTCTGGTATCCAATAGAAATAAAGCTCTCAGAATGATGCCCCCCACACACCCACCCAAAGCCCTTCTAAAACAGAAGCCAGGCTCTAATCCTCTGAAGTTGAGCTGTTACAATTTTACTGCAACATGCTAAGGGAAATGTGCTGTGGATATTGCTCTGTGTAAATAAAGTTCTGATTGGCCAGTGGCCAGGCAGGAAGTATAGGCGGGACAAGAGAGAAGAGAATTCTGGGAAGTAGAAGGTTGTGGGGAGACACCGCCAGCCGCCGCCATGAGAAGCAACATGTAAAGACACTGGTAAGCCACACGCCATGTGGCAAAGTATAGACTAACAGAAATGGGTTAATTTAAGATAGAAACGGTAGATAACAAGCAGCCTGCCACGGCCATACAGTTTATAAGCAATATAAGTTTCTGTGTGCTTTCTTGGTTGGGTCTGAGCGACTGTGGGACTGGCGGGTAAGAGAGATTTGTCCTGACTGGGCCAGGCAGGAAAACTCTAACTACAAATGGCGTCCAACGTGTTGGCAAGAGTTTCCACCTAAAATCTGAGAAAAAAGATTCTAAAACGGAGCTAAAAACAGCTTCCTAGTTGTCTCTCTCAAGTTAGCGGCAGCCTGCCGGTTTGAGCTACTATGGCGGGTTCCTGGCGTGTGTGTCTGACCTGCAGTGTGGCGGGAATGAGGAGTCTACAAGCGGCACTTTACTCTGCTGTGTGGTAGATTTAGCCTTTGCTAGTTTAAAAAAAGAAAAAAAGTTTCTGGTCTATGCACTGCTTTGATAGAACTGCTTCTGATAGTTGATGGTACACATGGCTCTAGACCCAGAGCTGGCGGTAAACTGTACCACCGCCATGTTGGAAATCTGAGGTGGGCGGAGCCAGCAGCCACAGTGGCATTTCAGTCTTACAAAGATGGATATTACCCAGAGAATCTGGTTTATATTGTCTTTGGGATTTTTAACTACAAAAAAAGATTTGATCATAGACGCTGTTGAGTTAAACAAATATGTAAATTTTAAAGGTACCTTGACTTCAAAATTTGGATATAAGGATATGTTGCTTTGGAAAAGAGTCTCTGCTTTTGTTTCCACAGAAAACCAGAGGCTGTGGATTTGTTCCAGATTAAGATACATCAGGTTTGATCAGCCAAGACCACCTGAAAGGTCTCTGATGACACCATGGCCCAGATGATCTAACATCTAGAATGGTTTCAAGGCAACTGGCTCAGAGGTTCACCCTAATGGACTACTCCATAATCCTAAAATTTTCTTTGTGTCCCTATAAGATACAGCGCCCCCCTCCAGCAGGAAGTAGTAAGAAAAACTACGCCCACATTCCCAAAATTATCAAGCTGGCTTTGGAGATGAAATTGGCTCACTCCTTCTCTAAACCCAGACATATTGCTAAAAAAAAAGGTTAAGAGATTCTTGTGTCCCAAATCAGAAGAGCCCTCTGGTGTGGGACAGAGAAAAACCAATATTTTTCTTTAAAGTAGATTGATTATAAACACAATCTCTTTCTAAAGAAGAAAAGGGTATATGATATAGATATAATAGGATAAAAGGGTAGTTTAAGGAACTTACTTCTAAAGACCAACAACTTGTTTAAAATGTTTTACATTTGTATAGACTTTAGTCTATTGATACAAACTTAAAGTTAATTTTGTTATACTGTGTGCATATTTCTACTCATGTTTAAGGTATTATGTTTGTATAGCTCATTTTAAATTGCAATGGATAGTTAAAAATAGATAAATATTAGTCATCTAGGATAATCATACTTGTAGCCATGTTAGTTAAGTCTTCTAGGTATACAAGAGATATTTCAGATAGATAGGTAATCTTCAAATACTTCAAAGACCTACAGAATATGGCATGTAAAATACTTTTAAAATTTAGACTTTCTGGACAGTGAGACATGTCTGCTCCTGGCAGCACCGTTTTACTTCAGAGAGGAGGATGGGCATTGCAGACACTTCATATGGAGTTTATCTTCACCTTGACAAAAATAGCCATTTGGACAAGAAACTGTTCTTGCCTGGACTGCTTGATTGACTGGACATGCAGGACCCATAGAAAGGTGACCACTGAACTTTGCTTGACAAAATGGTCCTTCAGGTTCCTGCCTCACCGAGGAAACTGCCAGACATTCTACAGGACACTGAGAGAAGTGACCGAGAGACTCTAGCCCTGTGGGCTGAAGACAAATGCCCCAACTTTACAAAGGAACATTAGGTGAATGTCCAGGCTGCCAGCTGTCTCTGTCTACTCTTGCAAGACTCCTGAAAAATGCTTACATCCTTCTCCTGGTTCTCAGGTAATATTATATCCTTCTGAGGTCTTTGATGTGGTTGAAGACTAGATAGTTATAATTTCCTCAATTATGATAAAAGATAAGTTAGATATAAAACTTTAGACTCACAAATATAAGATAGATAGGAAATCTTCTTTAATATTGAAACTGTAATTCTTGCTAGATAATTGTTTTGTTATATGTAATTGTACTATGTAAAAGTTAAAACCTTCCTTTAAAAAAAAAAGAAAAGGGGAAGTGCTGTGGATATTGCTCTGTGTAAATAAAGTTCTGATTGGCCAGTGGCCAGGCAGGAAGTATAGGCGGGACAAGAGAGAAGAGAATTCTGGGAAGTAGAAGGTTGGGGGGAGACACCGCCAGCCGCCGCCATGAGAAGCAACATGTAAAGACACTGGTAAGCCACACGCCATGTGGCAAAGTATAGACTAACAGAAATGGGTTAATTTAAGATAGAAACGGTAGATAACAAGCAGCCTGCCACGGCCATACAGTTTATAAGCAATATAAGTTTCTGTGTGCTTTCTTGGTTGGGTCTGAGCGACTGTGGGACTGGCGGGTAAGAGAGATTTGTCCTGACTGGGCCAGGCAGGAAAACTCTAACTACAGAAATGCCTTTCAGTAGTTAAGAACTATATAAACTCTGGTCCAGTGGAATGTTAAGCAGCCAACTTGGGGAAATATCCTAGTTCATAAAACCAAAGAGAAAGGTGCAGACAGATAGATAAACAGAATTCCATGTGTGTTTTTCCTAGTGAAAATACAAAAGTGTCCTGGTAAATAAGATAGGGCTGGGGTCAGAGTCAAAAGTGGGAGGAGAGGAAGAAGGGGGCAGAGGAGAGGCCTGGAGATAGATGCTGGGGACTACACAGGAAAAGGAAGCTGCCAGACTTGTCCTTCAAAGAAACAGAAAATGAGGTGGCATTGAAGGTGATTTTTTCAAACTTTTTTGTTATTGTTGTTTAAGGTAAATACATACTTACTATATACAAAACCTTACCTTGTTGATTGTACTGGGGAATGAGAAGGGAGTGGCCTGTAGCCCTGGTATCTCACACAAGGCCTCTGACTCAGGGTCAGTGCTGAAAATGGCCTCTCCTGGTCTCCCTTCCCAAGCTTCTCTCTTCCTTCCAGATTTGAATCCACGTGGGGTGTCCTCTTTGGTGTCAGTTTGCACTGAGGCATTCTTCAGCTCCATCTTGGTTTCGTCACCTGTCTTTACTAGCCAGGTTCCCCATGTTGACTTGAGTTCATTGTGTGACTTAGAGAATGAGTTGTCTGGGAAGGAATGGCCAAGTTCATCTCTCAACTGAACAGCTACTTGCTGAAGTGCCTTCTCAGCTTTATTATCAAGGTGATCTCCAGGAAGCCCCTGCTGTGCCAAGCATATTCGTTCGAAAAGTAAGGCACCGAGTGCTTTCAGAAGATCTGGCCTGTTTCTCCAAAAGAAGACAGCAGGAGAATCAGCCTTCTGCTTTAGCTTCATTGACAACCCAGCCAACCCAAGTTCCCCCACCAATCCTGTCCAGATTCTACCTACATTAAACATAGTGAGTTCCCAAATATGCCAGGAACCATGACAAGCATTTGATCTCGTGCAACTTCCCAACAACCAAACAAGGCAGATATTACCCTGTTGAGTTCATGGATAATGTCACACAGGTACAAAGCCAATTAAGTGGACCACATGAATATATAAAGAGGGCTGGCCTAGGAAGGTGCAAATGGGTTCACAGGATGCCCATGGCAATAACAGGATGCCCTACTCCATGACATTGGCCCCATTCCTACGTTCAGTACACAATATTGGCTTTGGATGAATTGTGCCAACCTGGATATTCCATGGGTGACCTGATCCATCTTGCTGTATAACGGGTGCTCAATAAACAGATATTAATGAAGGGATGCTTCATAACAAGCATGCAGACAGAGGACAAAGGATATTGCTTTGAAGGCTGTGCCAGTTGTTTTTGTCAAATTGACATAATCTAGGGTCATTTGAGATGAGAGAATCTCAATTGAGAATATGCCCCTTCAGACTGGCCTATAGTCAAGCCTGTGGGGGCATTTTCTTGACTGATAGGGAGGGACCCAGCCCACTGTAGGCAGTACCATCCCTGGGCAGTGGTCGTGAAATGTATAAGAAAGCAGCCTGAGCAAGCCAGTAAGCATCATTACTCTATGGTCCCTGCTTAGATTCCTGCCTTGCTTTCTCTGATGATGGACTATAACCTATAAGCCAAATAAACACCATGCTCCCCAAGTTGCTTCTGGACAAGGTCTTTTTCACAGCAATAGAAAGCAAACTTGGAAAAGGACAAATAAAAATGGCTTCAGGGGTTGACAGTATTGCTCGGAGACTGAGCAATTGCTTAGCACATGCAAGGCTCTCAATTTGACCCCAGCCAGAAAATAAATTCAAGTAAATAAATGAATAAACAGACAAATGAAATGGCTCCAAACTTGACGTGATTCTTTGACAGGAAGGTAAATTTCCTTCTACAGAAGAGGAAGATTAAAGGAGCAATGAGGATTAAAAGAGGTAGCATCCAGGCAGCAGATGTTCTTCAGGGTCCCTTGCCATGTGCCCTTGCCCCACCTCTGATAGAAGCTGCAGGTGTGGCAGTGGAGACACAGAAGGTCCCACTTCAAGCACCCTATGCTTCTCTGCTACCCTGGAGCTCTTTCCAAAGCTGAGCCAGCCAGCAACACAGGATGGAGTGGAGAGAGCCGAGATCTCTGAGCTGGGAGCTATGGTATGAATGTCCTAGCTTCCATCCTGAGGACACAAGCTCAGGCTAAACTGCCCAGCTGCCCACACCAACCATCTTCACTGGCTTCCGGCTCCCCTACACAAGTCTGAGTCTCTGGCTCTGCTTTTCAGGGACTTGGAGTAAAGCCAGCATGGGAAGCAGTCAGGATGGTTCTGGTCTGGCACATGCTCCTTTGTGTGCTGAACACTGTACTGGCAGAAGGACTCCAGCAAAGATATAAACTGATGCTAGAAAGGGGATGGTAAATAAGGGACTAATCTACAAGGCAACGGGGAGTCACAGGGGAACTGAATGGTGGTGTAAGCATGGCACTGTTATCAACAGTCATGGTCACTCTGTGGTGAAGAAAACAGTAAGGCCAGGAAGTAGGCAGGGGACACAGGAAGATCTCACATGCTGCAGCGTGCTGAGCAAAGGACAGGCCTCTTCACAAATGGACTTCAGAAAGGTGAAGAGCAACTGTGCAAAGGAGAGATTTCCTCTACAAATGGTGGTGTAACACACATGTGATCCTTCCACTCTCATCCACTCACAGAAAGGACAGCAGGTACACACAACAAGAGGTGCACCACAGGGCACAATACACAACAGGAGGTGCACCACAGGGCACAATACACAACAGGAGGTGCACCACAGGGCACAATACACAACAGGAGGTGCACCACAGGGCACAATACACAACAGGAGGTGCACCACAGGGCACAATACACAACAGGAGGTGCACCACAGGGCACAATACACAACAGGAGGTGCACCACAGGGCACAATACACAACAGGAGGTGCACCACAGGGCACAATACACAACAAGAGGTGCACCACAGAGCACAATACACAACAAGAGGTGCACCACAGGGCACAATACACAACAAGAGGTGCACCACAGGGCACAATACACAACAAGAGGTGCACCACAGGGCACAATACACAACAAGAGGTGCACCACAGGGCACAATACACAACAAGAGGTGCACCACAGGGCACAATACACAACAAGAGGTATACCACAGGGCTCAATACACAACAACAATACACAAGAGGTGTATCACAGGGCACAAAAACCAAAGATCCCAAAAAGGACACACAGCCTGGAATTGAGGTGGGGATAACAACAGATACACAAATTCACCCTCAGGGCAGAAATGAAATCCAAAAGAAGTTGTAGGCCCCAAAGGGCCAAGCTGAGACAACGTCAATATTCTCACCCTAGGAGACTAAGGGTGTGGGTGGTTAATAAACACAAACTAAACTTGCATGTAAAATCCTCTCTTTAAAAAGACAACAATCAAGCATGCAAAACAGCTTAGTAAGTAAGAAAGGTTGTTCTCGACACCCATGTAAAAATACTGGCATGGATGCATGGGCCTGTAATTCAAGCACTGGCGAGCAGAGATAGGTGTACACCAAGAGCTCATTGCCAGCCACAGTAATTAAAAAGGTGAGCTTCCAACTCAAAGACAGGCCTTTGTCTCAGAGCAATGAGGCAGACAGTAACAGAGGAAAGCACCTGGCACCTTACTCTGTGTTCCACATGTGTGCTCACAGGCACATATACCTGCCTCATACATGTACCACACATCACACCCATATTTATATGAATATGCCAAAGATGACAACTAAGAAATCGGAAAATTCATGTCCAAGAGAACAGAAAGCAATCTACTGAAGAGTACAGAAAAGGGTTTAAGATTTCTTTTTATTTTGTGTGTGTGTCTATTTTTGTTTTATGTCTATGCAGCAAGGCATGCAGTCCCTTGCAGAAGCCAGAAGAGGGGGTCGATTCTCTGGAACTGTAGTTACAGACAGATCTGAAGTGCCATAAGGGTGCTGGAAACCAAACTTGGGTTTCTGTAAGAGCAGCAAGCACTCTTAATTTCTGCGCCATCTCTCCAGCCCCTCCCCTACACACCAAGAATAGTTTAAATCACTGATAAAATAAAGACAGACAACAAAAGATGGAGCTCAGGTGAAACAGACTTAGAAAATTGAGAGAAAGAGCTCCAGGCAAGGGTTGGTCTAGGAGCTGTGACCGCCTTCTAGAAGGGTCCTCAGGTAGAGGTGAGCTCATGCAGTCACAGAGAAGCCTTTGTGTTACTTTTCTTGCCTTTTCCACTCAGTTTCTCCTTTATTTCATGAAACCTTGAGAGACAGATCTATCCAGCCTCCCTCTGATGTCAGTCCATCTTCTCAACATGCCCTCTGCAGACAGCAGTAAGGCCCACCTCATTTCCAGAGTCCCACAGTCTAGATCAAGGGAGTGAATTCAACTCAAAATTTAAAAATTAAAGGCAAAATGTACACTGCCTCACTCACTTCTGGTGTGAAATCATTTAGACTACACAGACCACCTTAAAGCTATAATAAACCTCGACTTTAAAAATATTTCTGATATTCTTAGTATCAGAACTAAATTTTCCTTTCTTTCCTTTTCTTTCTTAGCATAGGTAAGAAATGACAACTGCCAGTCAGCTAGTCAAAGGAGGACAATCACTCATCACCAAACAACACACAATAAAACCTAAGGAAAAGATTTGACAAATGGGCAGGAAACAGTGGCAAAGGAAGCCACTGCAATATACTAAAGAGGTGGCTATCCAATCAAACATTTCAAGTGTTGCTTGGCTGGAAATGGGAGCAATGAATTCATTAAGCTGTCTCTGTAGTCAAGACCTTCGGATTGGCGTGGTCCACGGGTCTCATCGGAAAGCCTGGGCGGAACACTTCTACACCCTCCTGAGCATCTGTGCCCAGCAGAAGGTATAAGAGAAGGCACTGGCATTTACTAAGCACTTGCCATGTGTCAGGTCCTTTAAATACACAACATCCTCACAGGCTGTGAGACCAGATGAAGAAAGAGGCTCAAAAAGAAACAAGCTCCCAGCCAAGTGGCACAGCAAAGATTAAAACCCAGCCCTTTCTAACTCCAAGAGAGCTCTAACTCTTTCTGGCTTCCCAAACACAACCTTTGCTGCACTGTGGAATGCTCAACTATCTGCCATTCATTCAAATACTGAGTGGGTACTTTCCATTCTTCCAAAGAGGAATGGACATGCCATTAAGGCAATGACAGACACAGCTGTGCATACAGTGATAGCTAAATCAATGCATAGTACTTAAGGTATAATGTAAGTATTATGAATGAGAAGGAAGGAGAGAAGAAATCTGACAGAAAGCATACTAATGGGATCTCTTTAAACCAAGTGGTCAGGAGGAACCTCTCCACAAAGCTGACTGCTCACTAAGGATCTGCTGATTGTACACTTTGGTGAGTCTATTACAGTAGAGTTAACACTAGCTACCGGAAGACCTGTTAAAAACAAGCTCATCAGTGTGGCTGAGGCCCAGCAAACACAAGTGTGGCTGATAAAGATGGAGAAAGAGCAGAGGTTGGGTCAAGAAGCTCTGATCTGACTGTGACAGTGGTAATCCACTAAAAGGTGTTAACACAGAAGAGATGTAACCTAACGTAAGTCTTAAAAGACCCTAGCTACTCTATGTAGAATGGAGTACGGAAGGCAGAAATGGGAACAGGAAGGTAAATAAGAAGGCTGCACAGCTTCAGGAGTCCAAACAAGAGATGTCGGCAGTGAGAAGGTAAGAGTGGAGATGAGAAGGGAGTGATTTAGGGCTATAATCTGAGGGGCAACTGTGAGGACTTGCTACGGGCTTTAGGGACCGAGGAGCCTGCACTTTGGGCTACTGCTATTAGGCAATGCAGACATAAACATGACTAATACTAGAAAGCAGCAGAGTGGCAGCATGTGGGTCTTAGGTCAGCACTGAAATATCTGATCCACAGTCAGGAGGAGGTGTCCAGCACACAGCTGGCTGGCTGTTAGGATCATTACGAAGAAATCAGAGCTACATAGCCCATTCCAATGGCAGGAAGGAGTGGAGGAATGGAGAAAGAAAAGGGTTGAGCCCCCAGCTCTGGGATACACCAGTATCCTTTAACAGAGGAGGCAGAGAGGTAGAGAGGGCAAGGAGGTGAAAAGAAACAGGTGGCCAGGGAGAAGGGCAGCTGCTGCTCAAAGCTGGCAAAGGATTTCACAGTTTAGAAACTGTTACTGACTGGATAGAGGCAAAGGCTGTGAAGACTCTTATGATGGCGTAGAGGATGGAAGCTGTGAATATCAGCAACTCTTTTGAGAAATTTTACCTCAAATGGGAATACAGAAATTGGATAGTAGCTGAAACAAATGTGAAATCAGAAGGGAAGGGGGCACTCTTCCCAAACATCTAATATCAGGTATGTCTCACATTTATGAAAATGGCTCAAAAAAAAAAAAAAAAAAAAAGGCCAAAAGGTGGGAGATTCAGAAGAGAGAGGGAGCTAGGAGGTCAGAAGTGAAGTCACAAGGGGAGGACTGTTCTTGGATAGCAGCAGGGATACTTCCATTCTACCCTAGAAAAGGCAGTTTGCAGCTGACAGTCAAACAGGGGCTCTGTTTAGTGACCAATGAAATGGGGTCCTCAATTAGTGGGATAGGGAAAAAGAGAACCTGAAAAATAGTTCAGCAATGTGCTAGGCACACAGGCCCTAGAGACACAGGTAATGTGAGCAGCTAGCCAAGGCTGGGGTGCAACAGACTTAGCCTACGTAGGCTATTCTGAGATTTGTTCTCAGTATCAAGATGCTGCGTGGCCTATGCAGAGAAGGCAAGGCAAGAACAGCACAGACAGCTAAGAAGCGGGCTACCAGATACATGGCTATTGGAAATGCACAGCTAGGTAGAATAACACACTGCATGTTTAAATGCCTATCAGCAGCACTGTGATGCCCAAATGGGAGGAGCCTGCCACAATCATCCTGGAGAAAATGATGGAAAGCTAGGGCTGGAGAAGAAGCAGTCTAGGTTTCAGAGGTGGAGACCAGAACACCAGTGAGATCCCTGGACTTTTGGGGTCAGATCCTTTCTAGAACCCCCAAGTATCTATTCCCTCTGAACTATAAAATAGTCCAAATACTGGCCAAGTCATCTCTCTGACAACCTAATCCTAGTCCAGTCCCTTTGGCCACTTCTCCGGTGCCATCTTTAGAACCCCTGCCAGCCTCATAGTCTGGTGGTTCTACACCTATCTCTCAACCATGCCCACAACTACAAATCAGATCTTCTGTGGTCAGTTGGAACTCAAAATTGTATGAGCCTTTCAAAAACAATTCTTAAGCATACCTAGTGCTCCTCTTTCATATTTTTACGATTTTTCAGCTATCAAATATCATTTGACATTGAACTACAGAGACCAAAAACTTTTGATGAAGAAATTCTGAATCATGCCTCTAGAGGGTGAACTGGAAACATGTAAGACAAGGACTAGGAATTCACGCCAGGTGAATACCAAGGAAAAGGAAAGGAAGCATTGCTCATTCCACAAGGCAGGTTGCCCTGGCCTTATCACATCACCAACAAGAGTGAGGTGCTCAGTTGGGAAGGTGCACAAGAACTAATGAGACATTTCCTGATCATTTCTGGCAGACAGGTGGAGTCAGTCACTCTGGAGTCTCTCCATTTTCATAGTCCCTCCAGGTGGATGGCTAGAAAGTAGAAAGTCTGAAAGGCCTAAGTCTATCAAAGTTTGCACTGGGGTCATCAGACACTGGCTTGGTAATAAACAAAGACATACATCATTAGCTGGCTGCTGCAGATGGTATTCATAAAATCTTCCCTGAGTGGCAAAGGGTGGAATTAATAGGAAAGGTAGCTTAAAAAAAAAAAAAAAAAAAAAAAAAGGTATGTAGCCCAAGGAGTCATCAAACTCACTGGCACACTCACCCTTGTAACACAAGACTTGAGCAGCAATAGTCACAAAACTTTACTTAGTGCTATAGATATACTCCAGATCTATTGTTTTATTTCATCTTTTTAAGATTCCTAGGGGATAAGTACCATCATCTCTAGGAATGAAGAAATCAAGATGGAGACAGATGGCATACATCTGAATGGGAGAGCTAGATAGGAGCTCTGTTCAAAGACTAGACGACACCCCCCACCCCCCCCCCCCCCCCTCCCACTGCTGCCAAGAGCAACAAAAACATCTCACTTCTAGAAGGAATTTCTAGGCACAGGACTAGTGTTGTCCTGACCAAGGAAAATATTGAGTATCTCCACTCCCCCATTCCCAGAAAATTCTCCAATGGCTAAGGGAATGCTGGGTCCTCCCATCTTTGTGAAAAGATTACTGGCCACAGCATGTAAAGCTGGACCTGAAAGGAGCTAACCAGGGCCTGGTCTAGAGCATGTATACAAGTCAAGCCTTCAATAGGGACTTGGAACCATGACCAAACCATTATGAGTTCAGTAGTGCACAGGGAAGAACAGTGCTCCGAAATGAAGGTTACGCAGAGTTAGGCCTCTTTTTCTAACACTAGCTGTCAGCTGCTAGAGGCTGGGAAGCGTATGGGACAGGCAAGTGCAAGAGAAAGCAGGTACCCAAGTATAAACATCACATGTTTGCTTTCAGTGTTGGCTCATAAGGGGCTTTCTCTAAAACCATAATCAGGTTGGAATTTTTATAACTCATGAGATTAAGAATACCAATTTTGAAGACTTGTGATGAGTGCTCACATGCTTTTCTGACAACTAGCTGGAGTAGAAAAGCTTGTCCACTAGAAGCAAGCCCATATCTCCCAACCCACCTTGTTCTCACCTCGGTCCCCAGTTCATAGTACCCATATGGTCCTACATGGTCAGGGAGCAGTGGTACCTTTTACTGCAAACTTTACAAGGTTGGGTATTCAGAGGCTCCAGAAACTCTCTAGTCTTGAGTACCAACTATGATTGTCCAATTCTCTTTGAAGATGAACTGGGTATGTCCCTCCAGAGGACTTATACTCAGAAAATGTTAGGTATCAGGGATTAAGAGACTGGGCCTCATCAAGCTTGCCAAAAACAGAATGCTCCAGTTTTCTTTTTAGCAGAAGGGTCCTATAAGGCTTAGTAATGCAATGATGTAAGGAAGACTAGGGTGTCTAACTCTTGCCAAGAGTTAAAGCGGTAGCAACTTGTGTTTTTCTGCCTGTATCAGAACCGAGAACTTTTGGTGAGCTACACCTCAGACTAGTCAACTTTCCTATTTTTTCCTAGACCGCCCAGCAACCCTGAGAAGCAGTCGGAGGAGCTGAGATAATGAGAAGAACCGGCACAGCTCTTACTGGCTTCACAGCCCAAGCAGCTGCCATGGGTGGTCTACAAGGAACATGAAAGGGGAATAGCTCCTCAAGGACTGATTTATAAAATACAAACATATCTAATGTTTTCCCTTCTTTGTGTCAGGAAAACGACCTGTAGTATTTCCCCACATAGGAACAACTCCCAGCAGATACAATGAGAAAATAATTTAGTTCAAGCTCAACATAAAACAGCGGAGTCACGACTGCAATGGTGTTTTTAAGCTGATGCCAAAACCAGAGGAGATGCCAGGAGGGCTGACTCTTCTAGCTCTCGACAGCCAGGCAGCTTTCTGAGACTCCCAGGAATAATTTTAAGGGGAAGCTTTATCTCACCTCTTTGTAATGGGCCTGAGTGTGGCTCTGCTCAAGTCCCCTCACAGTCACCAGCACACAGTCTAATTACTTAATTGCACGACTGGCAAAAATTCTTTCCCAGCCATTTCAGGAGCTCTCAGGTACACTGCACACCAACACCTGAGTCCATTTAGCAAACTGAGTGTATTCCTCCTCAAACCTCCTCAAACAAAGAGGTACCTGGGCCCATGTCTACCTGGTTTCCAGCGAAACTGTGGCCTTCTTTTGGAAGAAAGTGTCAAGCAGGCGTAGGAGCTCGTCTTCCAGGCTTTGGTCTCTAGGGATATCAGGTGTGGGGATCCCATCATGGCCTAAAATACTGGAATCCAAGTGTCTTAAATATCCATTTTTGCAGCCGCCCTTGGCATAGTCCTCCATGATCTGCAAATGAAAGTGTTTGGTCAGACAGAGGTATATAGAGAATGGGGAGGACAGGTGGATAAGAATGGGGTACAGGCGAGTGAGAACTGGTCCACATGCAGAAACAAGGAAGGAAAGGGAGGATACAGGCCTGCGAGCCCATACATTCACACTTATGTTAAGAAAGGGAGGCATTTGTATCACTTCCCTTAGCCTCAATTTTCTTACTCTAAAGTGGTACCTATCTCTTGCTATGGTTCAGAGAATAAAATAATATGGACAAGTTAGGGTCTGACTCACTACAGGAGCCCTCTGGATGCGTGTTCTCCCATCCCATAAGTCCACTCCTTAGAAATTCTTCCTAAGGAGAATGTGGAATGAATGTCCTCAATCCTGCTTTGGATAGTTGTATGTTTCATATAACATCATTGCTTAGACTATAGACACATACATTATTATTACTCTACTGACACAAACTAATTAACAGGGATTTGATGTATCTCATTAGGAGGGTGGAGAGTTCTTAATTCCCATGGAGATGTTATTTACAGATCCACCTTCCTGGGTCATTGGGTATCCCAGAGGAGCACTTACCCAGAGACTTCTATTAAAGCCTGTTCTGGGCATGTCCTGGGATGGTACAATTAGCATCCTCTCTCCCCTATCCAAAGCTGTAAATTTTCTCAACCAGTCTATAAATAACTCCTCTTGATTTCATTACTGTTAGTGATATACACATATTAGCCATCACTCTATCTCTCCACACTGGAAAAATGATTAATATTTTTTAAATGGAAGACAAGATTCACACAAATGAGCTGTTATTTATAGGTTCTTTTTCTGTCACCAATCTAGTTATTAAATCCATCAAATAAGCAATCTCCGAAAAAGGAAAAAAATAGACTATAGTAATAAAAGCAGAAATTATTATTTGCTGAGTACTTATTACATGCCCTTCCCAGAAGGGTAGTTAAGGAAGGAAAGCAGAGGCTGGAGTGGCACAGCCAAGGCTCCAAACCAGGTTCATGGGATTCCAAAGCACCCATTTCCAGTGCTTCGTGTTCCCAAACTATAAAGATCAGCTACTGGCCACTCATGACTCTTGTGAATGTGGTTACCTTGGAGACCAAACGTTCCACACCTACAGCATCCACCTCTTACTACATCTAATCAATCCATATCCAACCATATCTCAATATTTAAGGTTCTTTTAAGCTTGGAGATTGTCTATTTCAATTGTTCATTAGCAATGTGACTAGAAGATTCTATATGGATGGGCTTATTGACCAGAGTAATACTGAGCTAGGTTATAGGGGTCAAGAGATTGCAGAGAGACACTCTGTTCCATCAGGGAACACTTGCACTTCAATCTGATGACCTGATAGTTCATAAGAGTCCAGACACAAGGATTCATATCCTACCTCCATCACTGGAGCCCTTATCTGTGTTCTAGATAAATCATTTCCTCTCAAAGGCCTCAGTTTTCAATACATAAAACAAATGGTGGATGAGCTCTTTAAATATCTATTCAGGTCTAACAGCCAATTCTTACTGTTCTATAACTACCCAGTCCTTATGTCCAAGTATGTTTCATGGCTGACTCCATCACCCACTTTATAACTTCTAATAAAAAAGAAACCAGTTTCTCTGCTGCCTACTGGCATAAAGTAGAAACATAATGCAGGAAGAATGAAGAGAAAATGGACCACACTTCTCCAGACTGCAGACTGACTTGGACACACTGAGACAGGGTAAGGAGTAAACTATGTTTCTACCATATTACTCTCTCCAAATGCTAGTCACTCTGGAAATGATTCTCATCATCTGCTTCAATTTTGGTTGTGTCTTTCTCCTCCTTGCTAGCCAGCAGCTATATGGAGCACGGATTAGGGTGAAAAATGCAATAACAACAACAAAAAAGTGTCCGGCGTGAATATAAACAAGTCAGTGATGTCTTTTCTCAACAACAACAACAACAAAAAGCCAAACAGTCAAGAACAACAAAAAAAGACAAAGAAATGTCAAGCCATGAGATAAAAATTAGCTGAAGTCAGAGCTGCTAGCTATGGATAAATCCCCCCACAAAACAACTGGGGGCCTTTCCCTGGTCCTGCATGGTCTTCCTGTGAGGCTGGAAACTGAGCATGCTCTCTGTGGCCACTGCCATTCTGCCTTTGCTAAATCCACTTTCAGATTATAGAAGGGTAACAAGATTTTAAAAAATAGCTATTGATGGAATTGAAAATAGCAAAGAGCAAAAAAGCAGTAAATTAAATTTATGGTGTACCCAAATTATTCATCACTTCTATTTAGCACATTGAATAAACTTCTTGTTAGAATGTCACACATGTGAAATGGACAGTCCCAGTAACACTGTCATTTTGCTGACAAAAAGTCCTCATCTCCAATGAGAAGAGTGTCAGGTTACTGATGATAACTTTACAATTTTGGAAATGAAGGACTTAAAAGAGACTGCACGAATCTGAAATGCCTTAAAAGCTATAAAGTCCCAGTGTTTCTGTATTCTGTGTTCCTCAGAATGGACGGTACAAAGTTCCCAGGAAAGCAAGAGCCCAACTCTCCAAACATCCAAAATTTTGGTCATAAGACATATGAATTCCCTTGCAGGCAGTATGGAGGTGTGGGTATGGGAGAGATGGCCCCACCCCCTGCCTGGGCAGCATGTGAGAGCTGGCCCTGGTGGTATGTGTGTGGGAGAGCTGGCCCTGCCCCTTGCCTGTATTGGCACTAGGGTGAGCTGGGTCCTGCCCCTCATCAGGGTAGTGATGAAGAACTGGCCCTCCTGGTGTGGGTGAGGGACAGCTGGCCCCAATGGTGTGAATGTGGGAGAGCTGGTCCTGCCCAGCTACCAAAGCCAAGAGAGCTGGCCCTGTTGGCATTGGCATAGGAGGGCAGGTGGGCTGACCAACTCAACTACCACCCAGTACCAAGATTCAGGCCCAACATCTACTTCATCTAAGAACTATGGGAGCATATAAAAGGGCTGGTCCTGCAAAACCAAAGCCGCAGGATCTCCATGACACAGGGCAACAACAGGATATCTGAAAGGAGTCTCAGTGGGGATCCAGTATTGATAGTGGAGTAGTAGCCTTGAACCAGATCAATGACTCATCACAATGAACACTTACTTGCATGCAAAGCTGTTTGGGCAAAAGGGTACACTGGGTGACAAACCATGACACACTGCAACTTCCAAGGTTTTTCCAAGATATTTTTGGTTTTAATTTCTTTCATTTTTATTTTTCATTTCTTGAGGGGAGGGGGAGTTGCAAGGGCAGAGCGTGGATATGAAGGGACAGGGAGACGAGTGGGGTTGGGTGCATGATATAAAATCCAAAGAATCAATAAAAAGTTAAAAAAAAAAAAAAAGACATATGAATTCAAGTAGAAACTAAGAGGCCCTCTCCACATACACCAAGGTGGCCCAGTACAGGTGTCAATCAAACCTATTCCAAAACTCACATGGAATCTCATGTTGCTGATGCATCACTTAGCTCAGAGTCACTTGTCAGGCAACTGTGTGTATGGGATACCTGTGGCTACATCCCAAGAGTTTTACCTTATGAGTTCCTACAATCAGTCAATTGCAATCTTAACTCTCCTGGCCTAGCTGAAACCCCCATCTTCTTCTTAGAGGAAGAAGCTTGTTCTTCAGAAGAAACACAAAACAAAACAAATTGATCTGGAATGTCACTTTATAGAAAGTTCTCAAGGCCAGGACACTCTCACCTACTACCTTTGAACTACGAAATCAAATAGATCTGCTGAATACAAAATACACCTACAATGCTACAAACATCCATCTCTCTCCAGCCCTGTCTAACAGTTTCTAAAATGGTCTCCAAACATACTTCTGCATTTTTCTACTCCATATTTATATGAAGCAACATTCATAGCATTAATATTATAAAATCAAAATGTCAATCAACTCTGAGAAATGTTGAAGATGCTATACATCCTGCATTGTAAATATTCAGCCAAGATTTAAGTCTTTAAATAAAAATAAACAAGCACATCCATCTCATTAGCATATAAATTTGCTTCTGTCTTTAATAAATGGTAGAACTATATGTACACCAAAGACTTGCTTTAAAGCCCATTTTTTTATGATTTATTACTAGAAAACTATGAGTTATGTACAGCTAGGTGGCTGAGAATGTGTAGAGAGTCCTCAAGGGAAAAGGGGCTGCCATGTGGAAAAATGTATAAGACATTGCTTGAGAGTCACACAAGGCCTGTTTCTTGATCAATGTGACAGCCTACCAATAACTGGACTCAATTAAATTAAGCTCTTTTATCTATCTCCATGCCCCCTAGTCCTCAAGTTTCTAACCTCATATATGACAAAAAACAATACAACTAATCCCATGAGTCCTGCATCTTGCCAGCACCCTCCCTCTAGATGTCTCCATCTAGAGATGTCAGTTCCACACTCTGCATGTCATGAGTTTCAACATTCCTACCCTAACTGTGTCCTCCTGAAACGACCTCTTATGATGGTGACTCCTCTAACATCAAGTAATAACTGGCAAACACATACAAGAAAGCAGGGGCACCTCGGTAGAGACTTTTATAATTAAGCTCATTGAGACAACAGGATAGCTGTTGGTCACATGGATGGCTTCTACATAAACTACCCACATATGGGAAGTGTGCATCCTCAGGTCCTCCTGTAATGGCTGTGATTAAGGGCAGTCATTTTGGAAAGAAACATGAAAAACTCTAAACTACTCCTATCTTTATCAAATTAAAAGTTGTTGGGGGAAGGTACCTGAAAACAGACTGTATGCTTATTGCATATCTGTATCCATCACTAATTATACATCTGGGAATATAGTCTAAGGAAATAAATCCTAGAGACAAAAAAAAAAAAAAATGTGTACAGACATTTGCAAAAATGACTTGAAGCCATTCATGTGTCCAATAAGAGTTAGGCCATTAAACTTTAGTTCCTCAGTTTGATGGAAAATGATGCTATGACTTAATGACAATAAGAAAACTACATTTGGTGCCTGTGGTGTAACGCCTTGCGCAGCCTTAGTGCAGTGGGAAGGGGCTTGGACCTGCCTAGGCTCAGTATGCTGGGCTCTGCTAACTCCCCATGGGAGACCTCGATTTGGGGGATGTGGAGATGCAGGGTGGCTTAGGAGAGAGTTCTGGGGGGATGGGAGGAGGTAGGAGGTGGGATCTGTGGGTGGTATGTAGAGTGAGTAGAAATTTTCTTAATAAAGAAAAATGAAAAAAGAAAGCTGCATTTCAACGTAAGTGGCACAATCAGAAGGTACAGTTATGAAATGTCAATTATGCTGCTTTAAAGCAACAGGATTAAGGGGTATTTCTCCATATTCTAAAATCTCTCCTCTTCTTTCCCCTCCCCTCTCTCATCTCTCTATTTTCTGATTTATAGCCTCCAAGAGACGAGAAATGATGCTCTGCCCCCAGTCTGTAAGTCCTACTGCTCAGAGATAGGTATGGAAAATATGGACATTTCTGTGCCTGCAGATGTAGGACTCTCAGATATTACTCTAGCACCAAGTCTGCCTGCATGCCACCATGCTCTCCCATCATGAAGCTAATGGACTGAGCCTCTGAAAATGTAAGAAAGCCACCCCAATTAAATGTTTTCTTATAAGAGTTGTCATGGTCATGGTGTCTCTTCATAGCAATAAAACCCCAAACTAAGACAGAGATTCACACACCCTCCCAGAGAACAGCAGGCTCCTCTCTTTGCCATCTCCCCTCACCTAATCTCCCTTTCCTCCCTCAGTTTTAAATTGTAGTCATCTTTCCATGCAGATCTTTCCACCCCATTCTGGGGAAAGCCAAGGAACTGTGTGATAAAGGAAAAGGCTTTTTGAGGGAACATCAAATTGATGTGCAATGTGACGAATGACTCAAATTGGAATCGGCTGGTATTAAGATCTTAGTGTGGGCAGAAGAAAAGGCCTCTGTTCTCCAAAGGACATAATGGGACATTTAACAGATTTTTTCAAAGGGCAAATGAACAAACAAAACTCGGCATTTACAGCTCAAATGGAGCTAGTGAAGAAGGAGCTGCTTATTAAAAACAAGGCCTCAGAGGAAGTAAGCCGGGAGACTTGTTTCTCCTGTAAGTGGCTTGCCGTTGCTCTTGGTTTTCAAAATTATCTGGAGCCCTGGAGGCCAAGATCAATAATAATCCCTGTCTCAAAGAAAGCAGACGGCCAAAGCACAGCATAAATATAGTGCCTCTGAGCAATGCCCACTGGGAAGCAGGGAAGATACAGCCCATAAACCTCTCCCAAGAAATAGTGTGGCCACAGATGTGAGTGAGGCCTGTATGTACCTGATGCTCCAAGCTGAGATAAGACAAATGCACCCAGGAAAAGCCCAGTTTTGATCTTGAGGGATTCCTCTGCACCCATGGTCAAAACAACCCTGTCTTTAGAATGATGCTAATGCACATATGGAGCCAGGTTCTTTCACAGGAGAAATGGGCTAGCCAAGGCTACAGGAAGGCAATGTCTCCCTCTCCAACACAGTTTCAGGGTCCTAGTTACAAACATAGTAAAAAGAGACAAATGTCAGCAATGCACCTAGAAGTGGCCAGGATGAGAGGCCACAGGGGGCGTACAGACGTCTTCCTTTAAGATATGGATATTCTAAGGGCTGCATCTACATTATCCACGCTCTCTGGAGCCATGGCCACTCTCCAAAGAACTCTGAGACCACACCACTCATCCCAGATATGGCATCTGTAGCAAATAGCCAGAGCCAGGCCATAGTAACAGCACCACAGGATATCAGACATATTTGATAAGACATGATCAAAGTTGAAGGAAGCTGGGACAGACCCAATGACCAACAGGGCCCTCAAGACTCCACTCTAGCAAAGAGAATTTCAAAGAATTCCCTCAGAGAGATAGCCTTAAAAATTAGGGGGAGGGGTGTGGAATGGGTATGGGGGTTGTTTCTGCAATTAGCACAGGACAACAAGAACATTTCTTCTTACCTCTGTTTGTTTTGTTGACTCAAGTCTGTCGTTTCCCTGGAAACACATGGAAGAGAGATCAAAAATGGTTTTCTTCAGGTGCTGGTTATCTGTGTGGAGGTCCTTCACAAGCTGTATGAGGTCACTGACCTGGACGTAAACACAGAGATAGAGGTCTCATTTCAAGGCAGAGGAGTATGACTTGTGGGCAGGTTACCTGAGCTAGCCTGAGCTTCTATGTCTGCTATGGGATAATGCTTTTTCACACTGGTTTAATAAAATGTTGATTGGCCAGTAGCCAGGCAGGAAGTATGGGCGGGATAAACAGACAAGGAGAATTCTGGGAAGAGGAAGGCTAAGTCAGGAGATGCCAGCCCGCTGTCCAGGCAGCAGTATGTAATGGCACACAGTTAAAGTCACAGAACATGTGGCAACATATAGATTAACAGAAATGGGCTGAGTTTAAATGTAAGAGCTAGTCAGCAGTTAGCATGAGCTAATGGCCGAGCAGCTTTAATTAATATAAGCAAGGCCCTGTGTGTTTACTTAGGTCTGAGAGCCTGCAGACCAGGTGTGAAACAGGAAAACTTCAACTACATGTGTCTACAGATGATGTTAGAATAGCACAGTTCTATAGAATGAGAACTCACCATGAGCACAGCCACAACACACTAAAGGCACTTGGTCAATGGCAGCTAACATTCTTTCTTATGTCTGAACATTCTGGAGGAAAGATGCCCCAGAGCTGAAGTTTCTCCAACTATGTCAGAGCTTCCTTGCTGGCAGAGACCTCCTTCTCTCTATACCCAGTTAGCAGTGCCAGTCATATAAGTGGTCCTTAATAAAGCAATAACCCCTGTGAGCTTTTATCAACCATTGCCAGCAAACCCCTAAGGAATTAGAGAGACTGTTTTATAATGAGGAACCAGGGATACAAAGAAGGTCACTGTTCTGGGCTGCCACGTTTAGAGCATCTGGAAAACTGTGTAAGGCATAGCAAGAGTCAAGACACCAACAGGGGACAGAGCAGCAGACTCTACAGAACACAGCACAGGGTACCTAGGCTCAGTCCAGCACTCCAACTCCAGGCCCAGCTCTTGCTAGGCCAAGCTCACAGGCAACTGAGCAGACTCACTTTGTTTCCCATGAGCTCCAAATACCAGTGTCTGATAATTTTTCAAAAGGTTCTTACCCTTCAAAGAAAATTAAAAAAAAAAAAAATCTACCTTGTCTATGCATATAGATGTGCAAGACACACACACACACACACACACACACACACACAAATTCAAATTTAACAATGGTCCTTTGAAACTTTGTGTCAATCTAACCATATCACAGATCTACAGACTGAAAACCTTGCATATAAAAAAGATGCAGTGATTCTACTTCAAACTATTTTCATTCAAATCTATCAGTTCCTACTAGATGAGTCAGGTCCTGGGACATCAGAAATAAACATAACACAAAGACTACATTTAAGGGGATCATACTCCAGATATCTAGACACAAAGAAACCAAATAGTCACCAATCAGTATGGGAGGGGATATCCATCAGGATTAGGTACAATGAAGTGAATGAACCAAGGAAAAGTAGGTTGCTCATTGTGGGGAGGGGGGTGGGGGACTGGCCAAGCACCTTCTCTGGAGAGTGGGCCTGAGCTAAGGTCTCCAGCCTGGACACAAGAATCCACCCTGAGGGGCACCTGTCAGCACCATGCACATGAGGAGCCATGAAGCAATGCAGAAAAGAGTGCAGGCAGGAGAGGAAAGGAGCTTGAGAAGAACACACTTCTGGAGTCAGGAACAAAGAGACAAGGACAAGCCCGAAAAGGTAGCAGGTCAGGTCAATACCTTTTTCTTGAGTTCTTCTTGAGAAAAATGTTCCACTTGAAACTGATTGGGCTCTTCAAGGCAAATACTTAGATATGATGTTTGATCACTATAGAATGAAAATGATTCTTCTGCAAAAAAAAAAAAAAAAAAAAAGAGAGAGAGAAAGAAAGAAAATTTAAAAATGTGATGGAGAAGAGAAGAAACTCTACTAGAAACAGATCCTCCCAAGCCCAATCCTCATGCCTTCTACCTAGAGCAATTGCAGTGGAGTCAGGTGGCGGAGCTGAAGCTCACAGGGTTAAAGCCTGACCTTCAGAGAAAAAGTAATTCTGCCTGCTCGACAGGCTCATGTCTCAATGTGTGGTTTCTCTGGGTCTGTAGGCTGTCACTGCAGCCAATCCTGAATTACAATTTGCCTATCAAGTGCTGTACCTGGAAACCACTCTTGATGGCCCAAGTAAAAGATAATTTCAGTTCAAGTAAGAGTGGTTCTGCTTAGGAATGAATACACAAAAATAGATGAGACCCCAAGCATAGACCTCAAGTGATAAGACAATGACTGATGTATTTTACTGGCCCCCAAGTTCTTGAAGGAAGAGAGCACACAAAATACAAAAATTGTCTACCAGAGTGAATACAAAGCGGTCTCAGTTACCTATGTGTCAGGGTCTGCTTCCCATGGCACACATCACATTCTAATAGTGTAGGAAGAAGCAGAGCCAGGGGACATTTGGGGCACCCCTACAAACAGAATCTGATTTAATATACATAGCCAGTGCTGGTGTGTTCCTAGACAGAGCCCTGGACCTCCAAGCAGCATATCCTGGGTCAAACGATGCAAATCAATGACCCCATGCCCAACTCAACATATTCATCTATACCAACTCTGCTTCACTGGATGACTGTGAGGAGCAGAGGTAAAAAGGCAAGAGCCTAGAGCCCTGCACATTATGCACAGAACAGGCTCAAGAAATATCACCCACCACAGCAACAACCAGTTTTTACCACACATGCCAAGCACAAGACACCAACAAACTATAAGGAGCCCAGTTTGGAGCAGAGCAGAGGGCCCAGATGAACTGTGCTATCCCATGGGCCCTAGTCCTCTCTATGTGACTCTAAAATAGCAATCTTGCTCCATAGCTATGTGGTCCTGCTCAGTGGAGCTAGAGCAGGAAAAGTCTACTCTATGAGGATTGATTACCAGACAATGGGGCTTCCAGTCCCTCAGGTTATCTGGAGTAGCAAATGATGTATATAGGAGGGCAGGATGCACCCTACCATAGACCCTCCACAGAATAACCAGAGTTAGCAAGCCCTCTCCCTAGGAAGTGAAGCCAGACAGACACAGACGCAGCCACCAGAGAGCACCATGTGGCCATTCCATCTCCTGGCCTGGAGTTCCTTCCAGTTCAACCAAGACCCTCCACATGAAACAACCAAGAGGAAAGCCATAGAAAGGAGTGTGTACCTTCTCGCCTCTGAATTTCTCTGAGCTGCTCCTGCAGGGCCTTCTTCAGATTCCGATAGGCAAGCACCTCTTGCTCGAGCTGCTGCCTCAAGGCAAGAACCTCTTTCAGCTCAGCCTGCAGGTTGCTGACACTAGGTAAAACAAAACACCAGAAATTATAAAACAGGCCAATTTGTGCTTTAAGATGCAGAGCCAAGCAAAGCTGTGGGTTTTTTGGTTTTGTTTTTTGTCACTTGTATGTTTGTTTTTGTTTTTTGTTTTGTTTTTTTGGGGGGTGGGTGGGCTATAAAAGTAAATGTATTTATTACAGATAAAGGTAAATATAAAAGTATAGAGAAAATAAAAATTACTATGATGCTCCAACTGATCAACATATGTTATTTCTCCTGAATCTTTTTCTCCATGAGTATTTCCACACAGTCTAAATGCCACTGGATGTGCAAGGCAGAACTATGTATTCCTTGCTTAAATAGTCTCCTACACTTGTGAAAGTTTCTGGCAACATTTTTAATGAGCATTATATTAGATCGGGTGACTATTCTCCATTTACTATAACTCATTCCTTACTAGTGTCTACTATAGACATAGCAGGTGGAAAGGATCTAATTCTCCACAACAGTCCGTTGTTTGGAATAATGCCTTGAGAAGGCTTAGTGTACAAGAGGCTCTCTCTCTCAGTTCCTAGGCTTCAGGAGAGAGGAATCAGATTTCTGGTATGCTCCCTCAAAGAGGTCATACTGGGGTAGGGTGAGGGTTAAAAGTCAAGAGGGATGAAAAACTAAGGAAAAGTGAATTCACAGTAAGACAGAAACAGAACAATTCAGGCCCACAGAATTCTATTGCAGTAACTCAACCAAACTTGAAATGCAACAGTATGAATGAATTTTTCTGGAAGAGGGGATGTTAAGTTTTACATGTAGGTCCATACAGTATAAGAAGCCCAGAACACAGTGAGGCCATGAAAAGGACATGCTACCTAGAGCTGCAGTAATCATGAGGAACTCTTCCCAACAGAAGTTCCTCCAGTGATGGGCAAGTTCTATATACTGTCTAATACAGCAGCCACTAGCTAATGTGCCTACTCAACATCTGAAATGGGGTTTAATGTACCAAGGAACTGAATGTTTAATGTTGTTAAACTGAAAGTATGTGTAAGTTTAAGTAACCACTTAGCTAATGGCTGTTCTACTAGATGGTGCAGATCCACAGAAAAGCTTTAGACTTACATCCATCTGCAAGTACCACATGATCTGAAAGACACCCAGCTCTCAGAGGCACACGGAGATCCGGCTGACACCTGCACTGCAGATACAGTCCACACTGTAGAGGGCTAAGCCTACTGTGAAGTTTGACATTTGGGTTACTTTCTTAAGGATGCCCAGCATTGCAGTGGATGAAAGCACACAAGCATTCTCAAGGCACATAAGAAAGTTTCCTTCTTAAACACTAAGAAGTGTATCACTCTCATCCAACGTCTGACATACTGTTCCCTGAAAGTGTTCATCACTGCTCTGTAACTACCTGTAAAAATGTATAAATATATGGAATTTTCTAGAGAGAAGGCTCATAAGCTTTTATCAGATTTCCCCAGAGTGGTTAGGAGCTATGCTGGGCTTAGGTGAGAAAGACTCAAGCTTCACTTCTCCAGTTCCATCCATGAAATCGTACATACAGATTAGCATACGCAGGAGGAAATAAACTGTTCTGTCCACTCTTCTCTGCTTGTGTGTGGAGGACAGTTCATTGTAAATCAGTCTTCATGCAAAGGAAGGGATTACAGGAAACTTGTACCTACTTCCACTTCCAAATAATCACAACGATCAATTTGTTTAGCAGATGGAAATCCTTCTTGAGTGTCAAAGTACAACACAGGCTTGCATGTGGCATGCTGCCAAAACATTTAACCAAGGAAGCAAAGGAGGGAGGATTCAGGTCTATCACTTAGGTGGTCCCAACTCCAGAGTCTTTGTGAGGTGTGAGCAGTCAACAGAACAAAGGTGTATTGCTCTGAGGGAAACAAGCACTGTGCATTCTTCTTGGATAAGGATGGCAGAAGGGGATGGCCAGGAGCAGAAATACAAAGTTCAAAAGACGACAATACCACTAACCAGCTCTATAGCTCCAGGCTAGTCAACTAAGCTGTTTCAGCTATAAAATGAGATAATTACATCTTTACTTTGAGCTGCTTTTGGGGTTAAGTGAGATGTTACATGAGAAAGCTCGGTAGATACTCAGGTAGTCTACATCATTTCCCTCCTTCCTCACCTGATGAGTCAGAAATTCTGGTTCTTGGGAATTACAATAGGGAATCTCATCTAGAGAGAATTTTGTATCTATAGAAGGTATTTGGCTATATCTGGAGACGTCTGTGGTTGTCACAACTATACTGGAATGGGGCAGTGTGGCACCAGCTTGCAGGCAGAAGTAGGGATACTACTAATGTCCTACAGTACATAGTGTGTATTATATGATCTATAAAGCCTACCATATATAGTGTGTACTATATGATCTATAAAGCCTACAGTACGTAGTGTGTACTATATGATCTATAAAGCCTACAGTACGTAGTGTGTACTATATGATCTATAAAGCCTACAGTACATAGTGTATACTATATGATCTATAAAACCTACAGTACACAGTATATACTATACGATCTATAAAGCCTACAGTATGTAGTGTATACTATACGATCTATAAAGCCTACAGTACGTAGTGTATACTATATGATCTATGTGTCCCTGTGATCTATAAAGATCTAGCTCCAAATGTCCCCATACTGCTGAGGCTGAGCAACAACTGAACTCACACTCTGGTTGAGGGTGCATCAACAACTTTAGTTCAGAAGCCTAGAAGGTCTGAACTCTGATCATCTTCACAGTAGGACTTTGGGAGACTTACCAGGAGGCAAGCTGGCTCTTAACACCCTAGAGAGCATTTTCCACTTCTGCAATATGGAATTAAAGTCACCAACTTCTGAGTATAGCCAGTTTGAAGTGACCCAGCTCATGGTGGCTATCCTTTCCTTTCTCACTTTAATCACAAGTAGGTCTTATAGGTCACCACATTTACTATATTCCCAGAGTGAGTAGTGCTAAAACTACAAACAGGAACTCCAACTAGCTCTCATCCACAACTGTGTCTGTCTGTATGCACCAAGGTCTGAGGATCCAAAACCCCATAGCTACGTATATGCACAGGGGGACATGGAGGCTGGGCTTTTCATGTTGCTATTCCTAATAAGTACTGAGAGCTTCCTGCCTGCCAGGCAGCACTGACATTTACATAGTATCAGACCTTGTGTCTTAGTTACTTTTCTATTGTTGTACTAAGATGCCTTGACTAAGATAGCATAAAGAGGAAGAGTTTATTATGGCTTACAGTTTCAGAGAATGAGAGCGCATGACCAGACACAAGCAAAAGTCAGAGAGCAAACTGAGAATGTGGGCTTTCCAAACCTCAAAGCCCACTCCCAGTGATATGCCTTCTAATCCTTCTCAAATACTTCTAGCAACAGGGACCAAGGGGCCATTCTCATTCAAACTACTATGTCTTATATAGCAACATTATCAAGGCTGGTAGACAAGGAGGTGAATAGAGAAGTAGATAATGAAGTAGGTTTGGAGATAGGTAAGTTGGGAGGTGGACAGGAAAAAAAGATGGGCAGGATAGAAAGGAGGAGAGTAAGGAAGGATGGAGGGGAAAAGGGAGGTAAATAGGAAAGCATGAAAATGAGTTGGGAGATAGGCAAAGATTAGGTTAAGGAAGTAGGCAGGCCAGCCCATCTCAGCATTACAAGCACACATACTGAGGCTCAGTGTGAGAGATGGAACCCATAAGCACAGGCCTGCTAAGTGCTGGAGCTGGGATGTGGATCTAAGCCTGCAGATGAATATTAAACCTTTTAAGCATCCTTGTTCATTAGTTGCAGCCCTGGCCCTCTTCAGTCTCATCCATGTTTTTATTCATTAGGAAAGAGCTATGAAACCAGGAGTCATTCAGATGCTGAGAGTTCTCAACAGCAACCGCATCCACCCATAAAGCCTCTCTGAGCCCAGAATCTACATAGCTTCTGTCAGAGATGCTGTTCAAGGAAAGCAACGTTTGCTCTCTCTCCCTTCAGCTTCCCCATCTGATGCCATGCCCTCTCCGCAGGGAACTGGCCAGGCTTCTGGAGATATACCCACACCTAGTTTCATCAGCATGTTTTCTGCCTTCTCTAAACTCACTGCAGATCTGAAATCTGGAAACGACCTCATAACCTGGAAGATCGGTGCTAAAGAAGGGGCATTCCTAAACAGAGCCCTCCCCCAGCATCTTCTCTGCTCTGCCAGGCCTGAGGAAGTGGTCCTTGCAGACAATGCTGTCCTGAGATAAGGGGAAGGGCACAGAGGGACAACTGACTTGAGGACCAGTGGGCCTCCTGACAGAGTAACACTTGGGCTAATTCTGAAGGAATGCTGTGAAGACAGTGCAGGGAAACACTGGGACAGTGGGGCAGGAAATGGCAGGTGATGGCAGAGACAGATTTGCATAGTCCAGGCAACACTGAAGAGCTCAGTGTGGCAACAGCAAAGGGTATAGGTGACAGAAAAGGGAGGGTCATGCTCTTAACTATGGAAATTGTGGGATGAGTTTTAAAAAAGGCAAACTAAAGTAATGAGTCCCTTCCCCACATCTCTACACCCTAGACCAATAACCAGGAAGCTGGGTCAATCTTCTTCCACCACAATCACCACCCACTTCTGTTTCTCTACTGTTTTGAAATGAATACCAGATCCCATAGCCTTTCAATTATAACTACCCTAATATAGACAGATCATTCATGGATGTGCAAAAAGAAGTCAGAACAGGCCACTTGCCTGGGGACAAGGCAAGAGCCAGAGCTCATGGCAGCAGGCCGACAGCAATCCCACTGTCCACAGCTGGTTCTTCTCACCACCCTTCAGTGACACCAAATGATTTCAGCAATTCTACAGATATGAGTCACTGTCAAATTCTAGGACTCTGCCAACATCTGTGTGATCCTGGACAAGTCACTTAACCTTTCTTCGATTTGGGGGGATCATGTGCAATAGGGATGACATTACTGGTTTCCTCATGGAACAGCTGTGAGGAACATCTGTGAGAAGGCACATGGAACAACTTCCTAGATACACAATCAAGAACTGAAAACTGTTTTAATGCTAATGTTGTTGCTCTAATCAGACAATTAATAAGAGGTAGATCTGACCTAAAGGAGACTCTCACCAGCTAACTACTCTGAAGGCTTACTACATCTGGTGTGGCTTTTTTTTGCTCAGAAGCCAGCAGTACTAACCAGGAAGTGTGTGTGGCTGTGGTGTCTGAAGAGAAACTTACCTGTCTGAGTCCTGCAGAGTCTTAGTCAGATGCGCATAGATGCTCTGTTCTGTCTTTGAGTCTCCAGTCAGCCCTTCATAGTCTGATAGTTGCTTTTCCTGGAAATGACAATGGGCATCTGACATCAGGGGCAGAAGCCAAGGAATACGGCTTGCCATTATGCAAACACATGTGTCTAGCTCTGGATTTTTAAAACCAGACTGAAGGCTTTGAGCCAGATTGGGGCACAGGCCACAGTCACACAGCACCACCTGCATGAGGAGTTGGGAATAACAGTCTGCACAGTGCACAAAGGCCCATCAAGCATAGTGTTACCTGGAGGTAGTAGAAGCTCTGAGACATGGGGCCTGGTGGGAAGTCCTCAGGCCATTGAGGATGCACCCTTAAGAACTGTAGGACCCTATCCCTTCTTCTCTCTCTTTTGCTTCCTAGACCTGAAGTGAACAGTTCTTCTACCAGATGTTCCTTTCATTGCCTATCCAACACAATCAATAAGCCCAATCCTGGGCTGGAACCTCCAAAACTATAAGCTAAAACAACCCTTTTCCCTTTATAAGTTTATTATCTTGTGTGTTTCACTATAGTAACATGAAGCTAACTAATACTCAACACAAAGTAGAGAGCCATGCTACCAACATCTGAAAGCTATTTGTGAAACACACTCCTCTGATTTCATGACACTCTAAGGAATGCCTTATCACACTGGTTGCTGCTTCACAGAAAAACTCACAAACCAAAACCTTAAACAAGAGATGTACAGGAGAGTACAAGAAGTCAAGTGAGTGGCACCTGCGAGGCATTCAGAACAGAGTGATGACAGAGGCTGGGCTGGACCACTGCTAATTAGTAGTATAGCCTTGGGAAGGCAGATTGCCAACCCCATGAGGCTTAGCTCCTCTGTCATGAAATGGGGGTACAGTTTTGTGGGTCAGCATTCATTCACAAATGTGAATTAGCCTTCAAGTTATAATTCTGGTATAGCCACTTAGCAATTTGGGGATTTGGAAAGTTGCTCATTAATAGCTTGGACATTCCCACCTAAAGAACAATTGAAAATGACTACCACATCGTGGAATTATGGAGCATATGAAGACAAATTGTGCTAAAGAACCAGAGACATCTGGAGAAACAGCTAACTCCAGTACTGGACAGACAAAATCAAAGACCAGAAGATGTGCCTCCAGCATTCTGTTGTGCCAGAAAATATATGCTTGAGATCTGAGCAGTGAATGCCAGGACCTCTGAAGAGGAGAAATAAAAGTGCAGGCCATCATAGTTTCAGTTATATAAGGAAGTCCTGGAGATGGAGTACACAGCATGATGACCAAGATGAACAACAAACTCTCACCTACTTGACATCTGCTAAAAAGGTGGATCTTAAACATGCTCTCCAAAAATACCATGAGAAAAAGATACCACTCCAAGGTGATGAATATGTTAACTATCTTGACTGTGGTGATTTCACAACGGCTATCAAAATATTGAATGCTATATCTTAAGTGTGTATGTGTTGGTGGTACTTATACTAGGGACTGAACCCAGAGAATTGTACATGCTAGGCAAGCACTCCACATGGCGCTGAACATTCCCCAGCCACCAAAACTTGATGTTTTCAATTATAATCCAACAAAGCTAATAAATAAATAAATAAATGCCTAAATAATGATGAAACGTTGTCCAGAAGATACTGAGGTCAGTTTTTAAAAGCTCTTGCCAGCTAAACATGAGACACTTTGAACATCAAAATAATTATGTAAGATAGGACTTCACAAAGTCCAAAATTAATACAAATGAGTACATGAGAAAAGGCTTTTCCTTACAGTAAAATGGGTAATTAATAAATGAAAGGAGGATGATGGGATTAGAAAACATAACCATTTGGCAATTGCCACTGTAATAAACAAATCAGCCAAGAGACATAAAAGGATGCTAAAACTAGAAGGTGAGTGTTTGAAGATCAAGGTATTTAAACACTCAAAACACTACCCCCAAATTCTTCCTTAGTACACAGAAAAAAGGGCAACTGGATAGTCCTGATTTCTGAAGACATGTCTTTCTAACAGCTAGTAACTAAACACATGCATTGTGCAGCATGAAGAGAAGAGGTTGTGAACACAGCATCACCACTCCAGCATGGTTTATCTCTGGCACAGCAGCTAAACCTGAATCTACTGGTATTTTAACTACCATCTGCTGCGCCTCCCACCCCCCACCTCCCACTTCCCACTTCCCACTCCCACCCCCATGCCCAACCCCATCAAGGCTATGCTGCTCAGGCCATGGCATGGTGGTACTTCCTGCCACGCCAGCAACCACCCTGCCTTTGCTGCCAAATGCAGTTTTTAACCAAGTCTCTATTGTTCTATTTACCAAAAAAGTCTCAGGAGTCAGATCTTGGAGTGAAAACCTGCTAGCTCAGAGAGGCCAAGAAGCAATTGGCTGATCTTCTTTTTTTGCCAGGAGACCCAGCAAGAGAGTCTTTCCACTCACTCCTAAACCAAAAAGGCCTGTGACTTTCCAAATACCTCCCTACTCCTTCCTGTGTATCTCTCTATCTATATTCCTGACTCCTCCATCCTCTCTATGGCTAATTCCTATCAACTAGTCACTGGTTCCACACCCTGATCCAAGGTTGATTCTATGAACACAGTCTCAGAATTTCACTGTGTGAACAAATATCCCACAGCACTGACACTCCCACCAGATGCACCAACTAAATCAAATCACCAAACACACACACAGCAAACAGGCCCACATGAAGAGCAAGTGCCTGGTCTGCACACTTCAAAAGATCAAGGCCAAGAGACTAAAGAATCAAGACTGGAAATCTCAAGATGAGATTGGGAGTCAGACCCTTTGTGCAAAGTGTTTCTGAGACAGCTGCCTGAGAATGAGAAGGCACTGGGGAGGCTATGCTCATTTCCTGCTGTGGCAGTTAGATGAACGCCTGCTTACAGGATTCAGAGGTGACAGGGCTTCCTTCGTGGGGCAACTTTCAGATCACTCAGAAAGGGTTTTATTCTTATGACTTTTTAAAATGAATTTCAAATTCTCTCAAAATTAATGAAGTTAAATGACTGAGCTAATGTGTACAGCCTACCTGCAGTGTGCAACCTGACTAGGTGCTTTCCAAACGCTGAAGACTGCTGTTCACAGACATTCTTCTCAACCTCACTAACATACAGAGGATACACAAATGTGACCAGAAGACACAGCTGCACCTTCGATTCACTAACCTCTAAGTGAAGCCACCATTCTCTTCTACCGGAGAGTTCACAAGCCACCTATGCACTAGGGCTATTCTGTAAGTGCCAATGATATTTCAGAACATTTATTCTTCCTACTATTTCAAAACTACTGTGGTCATTATACTCACCACTAAATTTATTTAAATATTTAATTAAAATATCATTTCTATAGCAAAATGTTTATACTTTGATAACTGAATTTCAAAATACTGGTTCACTTCACAAACCAGTACATATATTAATTCTGTGCATTTAAACATTTTTCCCCCTAGGGCATTTTTTTTTTTCTAGTCTTTGGCTTCAGCTGGACTACTAAAGGAATGGGGGAAAAAAGGCTACGCACCCTGACCCAGGAAGACAGAACTGTCCTTCCAGGCCCTGCGATCTTCAGCCCAAGGCTGTATACTCAGGACTGTAACAGTAAACCACCAGGTCAAACATGAGATGCTAGTCACCCAGCTAAATATCCAGCACTTCTGTAAATCATGCCACAGACCACTGGCCCAGGTACTCCTAAATGCTTCTGCATACAACAGTGCCCCTGGAGTTCTCTCAGCTGCACTTAAGCATGTGAGGGGACATCAAGATAAAGAAACCCACAGGTCCTTGGTGTTTCATTGTAACCTGTCTCACAGCATACCATTTCTGCTTGTCCCTTTACTAGCTGTGCTGACTTTATAGGCTTGTGATGCTAAGTGCTCTCCAGGTAGTCGCTCACTGAATGTGAATACAACCCAGGTAGAGAGGTGATACTCTTCCCCCTAATTCTAGACATGAGGACACAAGGAAGATCATGAAGCCCAACTCAGGATAATGAGGTATGGACATGGGCTCCCAGTCTCTGCTCCTCAGCACATCCATACCCATCTTAAGAAGTTAAAAAGATGAAATGAATTAATCAATGCATGGTGCCTGGACATGGTGCATGGAGTGGACACTTGGTGTCAGCCATAAGCACCATCCCAATAGTCTGGTGCTGTGCTATGTACTTCATAGAAAACCTATAGAGTAATAACATCATGGGGCACTATATCATTCTTCCCATTGTTCAGTTGTAAGTTGAGTCCACTTAACTGATAATCAGTAAAGTCAGGATATGTGCTTGCATGTGATGTCCAAATTAATCAAGAAGGGCTAGGAAATAGAGTAGTAAATATGAAATTCTAGTGGTCTGAGAGAATCTCAGTAGGTCAGGCTCTGAATTACTGTGAAGGATACTGCTATGTCAAGGTCCTGATGCTCAGCCCAGCTCCCCTCTCCTCTTCTTCCCGGCAGCTACACCATCTCTTGCCAGGGTTTGGAGGCCACTGCACTCCTTAGCTTCTGCCTTCATTCCTTCCTCCTTCCTTCCATCTCAGGGATCTCAGAAATTTCTCCCCAAGTCTAGAAGAACCTCAGAGACCTCAGAGATGGAAAGATATTGTTTACCACTCCCCAGCGACACTCCAGTGCACTTCATAGGATCCTCTCCAGCCCAATCTCATAGGAAGTGCACTCTCGCCAAGAAAGATACCCTCCGCTGGCCTAGAAGCTCCCACCTACCTTCACCAGAGCTTTTCTGCCAACCACCTGTTCAGTCTGAGTAATGCATATAGCAGTTATCCCAAACCAGGCCTGGTGTCTGGCACAAATCAAATCCTGCCATAAACACTCGCTGAACTGATGATTAAATAGGTAAGAGGGGAACACAGGGACTGATATGAATCTTAAGAGCAGAGATTCCTGTGGATATTTTGCATAATGGAAGTCAGAGTGAGTCAACGTCTTCCTAGAAGCAAATTGCTCACCCATGTTAAATAAATGAACTCTTCGGAGCCATTTGCGTCCCATTTCATCAATCACCTATTCCCCTGCGCTGACTCACGCCCCATTAGAATGAAGTCATTTGGCTCCCTCAGCAGAGCTGACAGCCAGTAGATCTCCTTGGCACAGAAGAGAGCTAGATGCCTGGGGTTGGTGGGCAGTAAGACCCACCTGCTGAGCAGGTGCCATCAACCCTCTCCACCAGCATCTCCAAACATGGAACAGCTCAATAGGAGGTCTCTCAGCACAGACTTGGCACTGCACTTGGCACACACATCTCCATGTATGGCTCTGCACTGCATCCTCCACAGCCCTAGAAGTGATCATGCTGCTCATTACTATTCTCTTGCCTGCCTAATCAGAATGTCCCTGAAATGTAGCAGCAGTCCACAGGCAGACACCGCTCCATTGTGAGCAAAGCCCTAGGCTAAACCAGCACAATTCTCTCTTGGGTATTAAGATTTAGAGGGAGACATCACCCACCCATTTAGGAGTGACCAGGTCTACATTAAGTCAAAGACAGAGGCCAGAGACCAGGACTTTTGCCTTTAAAGTCCATGGCACTCTCTGTTTTTCTAGAGCATCCCACCTAGTATTTGTGAAAACCTACAGTTTGTTCTCAAAGTTGTTCCTTAGGGCTGCTGAACTCAGACCACTCTATGTTGGCTTCTGGAGCATGCAATCTAGAGGAAACTTACGAGTGTGCCCCCATTAGTCCTAATGCTCTCAGAAAGACAGGTTAGAATCTGCCTTCAAAGACTAGGAAGGGACATTTCAGGGAGATCTGGTGACTTGTCAAAGGCCAGAGATCATAAGCAGCATGACTGACATTCTGTACTCAACAAGGACAAGGGGCACCTTCTGCTCTGCCACTGGTTCCTTAAGGACTTGAAGGAAATGTGTAGAGTGCAGACCACAATCTGAGGAGACAGCAGACCAGTAACAAGAAGGCTTAATGGATCACTTCCTGCTAATCAGGGCAATTTGGTGACCTGGTAGATGGATGGGGCCTATTTCAGCAGCTGTGTCACAACGCTGCAACAAAGACATTTATTTTAACACTCACAAAATGCAGCCACATATCCAAACCATGTCAACAAACAAGTTAGAAATCACAGCTGTGGCAAGTCACGTATAGCCAGAGAGCTTCACACACTCTTCTCCAGTTCCCTGATTACCTAAGCATTACTTCTCAGGACCACACAATGCTTAGCAGAACAGAAACACCACCATAGCCTTGAGCTCTCTGTAGAAATGGGCAGAGGATAAATCCTAAATCAACACAAAATGGCCAAGGGCATAGCAGAAGAAATCCACAGTTTTTACACAGAAAGAACAACCATTTGAAAAGCAAACCTTTCTAGAGGGAATAGAGCAGTGATTCTCAACCAAACAGGGGTCAGCTAAGACCATCGGAAAACACAGTTACATCACAATTCATAACAGTACCAAAATTGCAGGTATGAAGTAGCAATGAAAATAATTTTATGGGGGTGGGGAGTTACCACAACATGAGGGACTGTATTAAAGGGTCACAGAATTAGGAAGGTTTGGAACCACTGAAACAGAACAAAGACAGTAAGGTTGTAACAGCCAGTAGTTCTTACACTGACACCCAGAAATTAACAATTCTGAAATGGAATTTACAATTCTTTGTCCACAATTAGCCCTGCATAACAGAATTAAAACTTTTGTCAAATACTTCAGCATTTTGCACAGTAGTTTAAAAATTGCCAAGATGTAGATACTACCAAACGTCCATGCAATGTCTTGGGACCCATGATTATATGAGAAACCGATTTCACTCAGTACAACATAAATAAATAAGATAAATATTAAAATATTCAACCAGCTTCATAAGATTATAAACATTTTGTTCAATTAACTATACACAACTAAAATGTTATTTCAACAGCAAGTTTAATAACTATATCATGTAAATATGTGAAGATGAATCCCTCTATACTCCCTGTTTTAGTTAAAGTTTATATTGTTGCAACAAAACAGCATGACCAAAAGCAAGTTGGGGAGGAAAGTGTTAATTTGGCTTATACTTCCACATTACAGTTCATCATTGAAGTAAGCCAGGACAGGAATTTAAACAGGGCAAGAACTTGGAGGCAGAGGCCATGGAGGGATGCTGCTTACTGGCTTGCTCAGCCAGCTTTCTTATAGAACCTAGGATCAGCAACACAGAGATAGCACACCCACAAATGGCTGAGCCCTACCCCTATCAATCACTAATTAAGAAAACATCCTATACCTGGGTTTGTTTTGTTTTTGTTTTTCAAGACAGGGTTTCTCCATGAAGTTTTGGTGCCTGTCCTGGCTCTAGCTCTGTAGAGCGGGCTACCCTCCAACACACAGAGATCCGCCTGGCTTTCCCTGCCAAGTGCTGGGATTAAAGACATGCACCACCACCACCTAGCCTATAGCTGGATCTTACAGAACCATTTTCTCAATTGAGGCTCCCCACTTTCAGATGACTCCAACTTGTGTCAAGTTGACATAAAACTAACCAGGACACTACCAGACATAAACTGTCTAGTTTCAAAATAGCTAGCTTATTACAGGCCAGGTACACCTCAAAACTTCTACTAACTTTGGTCCAAATCAAAACACCAAACATTGGCTGAGACTTAGTTCTTGGACTTGCCTTAAGTGGAATGACAGAAACAAGAGAAAAATCCAGGCCTCAGATACCCAGGCAGCCCAAGGGCTCCTCTCACCCATGCTGACATTCTCATGAGGATCCTCCAGGTGCCAACACACAAACCAGTCAGAGCCAACAGGAGCTTCACTGTTCAACCAGCCATGCCCAGGACTGGGTCTGTCGCTAAAGTACCAGGAAGGCACTGGCTACTAAAATATTTCTGTGCCTACTGGAAAATGAATCCTGGCCTACCCATCCCCTCTAACCACTACAGCCACTCTGATTCCTCCTTTGGGTCCTTAACTGTCACCCCACAATAGAATAACTGAGGGTGGTATGGCACAAGGGGAGCCTCCACCAGTCTAAGTGCCTACATCTGTCCAGATGGCTGATGCCCACGCTGTTCAATTAGTTAAATATTTTGAGAAACACTGCTCACAAAACCACAAGTCACAATCAGCCATTCATCAGAGAATTAATTTGCCTAATTTTAAAAAGGTTTAAAGGACTTGACCTACAGTTAACACCTTTTCTTTTGCAGGTTAGGCTGCCACACTGCATCATTCGTATAATCACTAAACTCACGTTTTCAGAGCCAAGTATAGGGCTAAGTAAGCACTGGACTCAAAGACAAGCATCTGTTCCCACCCGTGAAGTGCCTGCCAATAGTGTTGTACCTGGTGCAGGGGAGGAGAAGCAGAAAGGCAGAGCCAATGACAGCAACTAGATGATGATATGTGTGTGCTACAAGAGGGGCCAGGGCAGTGTTGTGGGGTCAAGGATGGAAGGTTAGCCTAGATGGGTGTTTGCAGGGATACTCACAGGTCAAAAGATAAACCTAGGCAGATGGGCAGACATAAGCAAAAGCACCAACTTTGTTTCCAGGCTTTAGCAAGCTCTACAGTTTGTTAAGAGCAAAGGACTAGACCAACAATGGGGGCCAGATGAGGAAGAGCCAGCATTTCATCAGGGCAACTTCCTTACTGCTTAGAATCCAACATTTTCCAAGAGATGATCCTTGAGGGAGCAGATACCAGGCTCCTCTCCCAGAAAGCTGGAAATTCTTGGTATCAGGTGCACAGCTAACAGGAATGACCAGACGAAGGAAACTAATTTGCAGCGTGGCTAGACAAAGCCTCCCCGTCCCAATGGTTGTAAACTCAATTATCAGCAAGAAGGCACTGGAAAGTCCCTATCAAAGGAGTTATCAAATACATTTCAGAAAAGAACATGAATACATTCGCATGTGGACACCCAAATTCAGTCAAGCTTGCCTTAGAGAAGATGAGTTTGCTGCCTGGTGACTGCTGAGAACACTGTTCTGTTATTAAGCCATCGCTCCCAAACTTGAGCTCCTCTGCAATCATTAAATAACAGTTCTGCTGTATTGCTTCCAAATCCTTTTCATTGGATTTCTAAGGAAATGAAACAAATCGTAACAAAGTTTTCATCAAATATAGAGATTTAAAAAAAAACTCTTTAAGGGAGGATATCTTATTACAATATTACAAAAGGACTGGAAAACTGCATCTCTGGTCTCTGGTCAAGTTCAAGTGCAGAATCTATTCCCAACCTGGTGATACCTGAGCCAGAGTTTTGTTCACTCTTTGCAGGAAAGTAAGGGATAAGATCCACATCTATCTCCTGAGCATGGAGCAGAATTAATATGCCAATCATTTAGAAGGAATTCAGTACCCACAAAGAAAGAAATGGGCAATTCTCTGTAAGATCCCACTGAACTGGAATAGGAAAGACTGGAAATCAGCCAACGCTGCCTCTCTAGAATTGTGTTGGCACAACTGCACCTTCACCGTTGTCATGTTTTGACCAACAAACGACACTGTAATGCTTAATAAGGAAACAGTAGGCCTCTCGCGCGCCCATTTTCACATCAAAGCCTCAGTCCCAGGCAAAACCAACTTGCAATCCTTAGATGCTACTTCTGCTCTGTCTTCAGGTATCAACATGACATTCTCACTCTTGTGTTTCTTGATTTCTTACATTTCAATTTTACCAACTGCCTCTGGTCAGGAGTGCAGGGACTTAGTCTTGCATCAGTCATCTGCATCTCAAGACCTCTCCTAACAATTGTTGTCACAACCAGTTGAAACAATATTTGCACTACGTTATAGCACATAAATACTGCCAAGCAATGCAGCATTCACAATCACACTGCCATTCACATTCAGTCCTTTGAACTCTTAGAATTAGTAACTTCTTTGTTCTATTTGCCCACTTAGCTCATAAAATTATTACAAACTGCAAATTTTCTCCAAATTCTCAGAAAAAAAGTTTGAAATCCCTCCCAATAGAGTCAAACACATCAGTAATTGACCAGGTCTGCTGTAGTTTCCCAGAGGAGTCCCAGATGGCACCCTCCCTCAAAGACCCAAACTTGGACTCCTCACTTAGTAGCTCAGCTGTCACTCTGGATTTCCCTTCAGTACATCCAGGAGAAAGCCCCTTTATTTGGGATCTTTTATATCTCCTGGATTATTCCTTTGTTCATACGGCTCTTCTGCCAAGAACTTCTTGCAGAGTGCATGCAAGACAATCTAAGATACCACATATCCGAAAATACCCTGCTCTGCTCTCACACTGGCTGACAGACTAGCTGAGGACAGAATGCTAGACTGGAAATCACTTTTCTTCCCAAGTTAGAAAGCATCACTCCCGTATCTTCAGTGTCTAAAGCAGCTGCTGGGAGTTCTGATGCCATTCTAAGTCCCAGCTCTTCCAACAAGGTCTATGCTGCTCCCCTCTCTGGAGCCTTTCAGATCCTTTCTTAATCACCAAGCTCTGACATTATCACAATGCCTCACCTCAGCCTATGGATCCTCTTTTATCCCTTGTGCAGGAACAGCTGTCCCCCCATTCTGTGACACAGCTCCTGATACCTCGACCTGCTTCGCCTGCTTTGCTTCTTGGTGCTCCCGTTAGTCATATTTTGGACCTCCTGAACCATGCTTCTAATTTTCTTATCTTTACCTTTCCCTCTCTTCTTGTTTGTTTAATTGTTTTCTGGAAGGCTTACACATTTATCTTCAACTTTCTAACTCTTACCCTATAAGTGTTTAAGGCAGCAATTATACATTGAATTTCCAATAGGCCATTCTTCTTTTCTAGTTATCTTTATTTGTTTTAGATTCTGATCTTACTTTGTGTGTGTGTGTGAGTGAGTGTGTGTGTGTGTGTGTGTGTGTGTGTGTGTGTGTGAGTGAGTGTGTATCACTGCATGTGTGCCACAGCACTAGTGGAGGTCAGAGAACAACTGTGTGGAGTTAAGTTCTCTCTTTCCAACTCTCTGTGGATTCTGGGCATCAAACTCAGGTCTTCAGGCTTAAATGACAAGCACTTATGCCCACTGAGCCATCTCATGGATACTGATCTTACTTCCTATTTTACCTTGTTTTGGTGTCAAATTTCCGTAGGTTTAAAAATCTCTACAATTTTCATTGTTGCTGTTTCTACTACATACTCCCTCCTGCCCTTTGGATAAGGTCTCATTCTCTAGCCCAGGCTAGCCTCACACTGACAATCCTCCTGTCTGAACTTTCCAAGTGCTAGCATTCTAGGCATGAGCCACCCGTCCCAATTTCTATGTCCCTTCATTCTCTTTTCTCCCATTTGATGAATGTAGGCCACTTACCTTTTAAATATTAAAGTGCTCAGAAACGCTAAGTGTGGAAATGGACAGAACAAAAGCAGTCTTACTGGGGGATGCACAGCTGAACCCAGCTGTTTGAATAAGGATCTTCAACTTCCAGCATCTTTCGTTTTTTTTTTTTCCTCTAGGAGGAATCTCCTGGCTGGGGTCTGCATACTTCATTCATATGATTCCCCCCACTGCAATTTCTACTATGTAAGTTTCTGCTGCCTCCAATGACTCTAGGCCGGCATTTTTCTGCTTTGCATGCCCTAGAGATCTCTTGCTGGAGAAGAGAGAAGGTAACCCAATTCTCCTGTTTCCAAAAGCACTGGCCACGTCGTCTGGCTGCTGAGTCTTCCTTGAGCTGTAGCCTTTGTCAGCTTGACTCTTGCTGGCTAGTCTTTATTGTGTGACAGTAGCAAAACTGAACCCTATGTAGTACCCACTCGTCAAACATGCATAACATCCAAAAGTTTGTTAGCTTGCAGTTTCTGCTGTACAGTCCTCCACAGCCCTGTGGTCTTACACTTTCCCACTCCTACACTCCTATTCCAATGAAGTATCAGTATTTGGTAGCAGCATTTAATACCTGGATTTAATCTACCACAGATACCTGGGTTCTATCTCAGAAATCCACTAAATTGACCAAATAAGAAGTGAATTCCAACACTAAACAGGAGAGGAAATGGGCAAAGGAGTGAAGGCCCACTGCCCAAGTACTTGCCCTCGTTGAGCAGGCTGAGCACAGGAGCAAATCCAGCTAGGGCACTATCAATTATCATGTGAGCAGGGTAAGCACTTCCCCTTCTCTGACCTTGTTTCCTGACCTATCAGCTGAGGCTCATATAACTTAAAGGAAGGCCTAAGTGCCACAAACATGTGGTGACTCTGTTAAAGTGGCAGGGGTGGACTACACCTGGAATCCCAGTGCTCCAAAGGTGGAGGCAGGAAAGTCAGAAGCTCAAGGTCATCACAGCTACATAGTGCGTTTGAGAGCAGCCAGGGAGACCTGAGACTGTGTCAAAGAAAAAGTACCCTGGAGAGTTTAGAATAAACTGCTGCATTGAAAGGTGATTTCCATATGAATGGAAAAGATGCTGTGGTACCTGAAGCATCAGGTCCTTCTGACTGCTGCTTTCTGTTAGAAGTCGGATGACTTGTTCTTGAGTATGAAACTTGCTATTGCTTTCGCTCAGAAGACTCTTGTAATGCTTCTCCACTGCCTTCTCTCTTTCATTCACTTCATTTTGTAGTTTTTCAACTTCATTTCTAAGGTCCTACCATAAGAAAAAGAAGAAAAATGGAGTTTACTTGTAAAGAGTTCAATGTGGGTTGGGAATTTAGCTCAGTGGTAGAGCAAGCGCAAGGCCCTGGGTTCGATCTTCAAAAGCAGAGTTCAAGGTGACAACCTCTTACCGGTTTCACTTCCAAAGTTCTGCTGATCAGTGCATTTAAAAAAAATACAGACTTCTTTCTCATTTAGAGTTTTACAAAAACCAATTTTCAGAAGTCACAAATTTAAAAAAGTCTTTATGCACATGGTATTATTTATAATGCTAAAAAAACAGAAAATGAAACAGCCTCAAACAAGGAAATAAGAGAAAATTAAAGAGAATAAAATATTTTTTAAAAACACAATTACAAGTAAAGACAAACCAAGATAATCAAGCTGTGTGTCTAACACAATGCTGGTTATTTCTTTCCTGCTTATCCAACTGAGGGAGCCCTTTGAGAAGACACCTGAACAGATGGACAGTAAGGGCATCCAGGAGATTTTACCTTTTCCCTGAGTTTCTAAAATTCTTTTTTACTTTTTTCAATGTGATTCTATAATGCAAGTAATCATCAGAAAAGAGGCCTTAACAGTGGTCTTAAAGAACTCGTAATAATTCACAAATAATCTTGGTAGAAAGTTTTTTAAAAGACAGGGATAAAAACAATATAGAGTAAGATTGCTACTACGTTACAATAGGTGCTTGTGAGGTTGACTTTGTGAAACTGACTATTTAGAAAACCAAACGACTGTAAACAAACCAGATGTGCACCAACAAGAATTAACTATGGCACTGTTTCACCACAGGAAAAGGAATAGGGTCTCTCAGAAGATGCCCCAGAGCAATCTCCAGAATGTATTAATGTAGATATTGAGGAAGGGAGAGCCAGGAGAAAGGAGATATGGTGAAATACATGGCAGTATGCTCTCCTAACACAAACTAAATGGCTGCCCATAAGCCAGGAAAGAGCTGGATAGAAGAAACAGAAGAAAAAACAGAACTAGCTTTACAGATGTGACCATTTAAAATTTTACACAATTATCTCCTTTAAAGTTCCCCTAAAACTAAAATAGAGCAAGCAAGCAAAGCAACAATGAGTCTGATTTTGCATGACTTTGATGAGTTGAGCAAACAGTTTCAGTAACCTGAAGTTGGAATAATGGGCATACCCTTACTAAGGGGAAGACAAAATATATGAAATTGGTTTAAGTCAGTGTGTCAGAAATAATGATGTTAGTAATAGTATCCTGAAATGCATGCACATACATAATATATAGTTATTAAATGAGTAGCTATTAAATTAGATCCAGGACTTCAACACAATTGAAAAGAAATACCAGCAGAAACAAAGTCAGACTCTCTGTAAATCTGATTCGTAGCTATCTACATGTTTACATTTTGCTGTTTCCTTCCTTCCAACCATTTCCCACCAAAAGAATGTGCTATTTCTGTGTTCCCAAAGTTCAGTACCTAAAACCCAATCACCTGCATCCTGACAACTAATGCTGCAGACCTCTAGAAAGGTGGACCCATCACTCTAAATTGTAACAGGTCCTCCAGAGAGCTGTGGAGCACATGAAAGTTCATCTCACAAGAACAGATGACTAACTGCACCAAGATGAGCCCAGACTTTTTTTCATGCCCAAGAGGAAGGAAGGGATCAAGGAAAACAATAATCACATCCAAGCGAACCAACCAGAAAAAGGTTTTTCCACTATCGAGGGGAGAAGATAGAGTTTTCATAAGGATGAGCAAGTAATCAAATACATCAAAAATCCACATTTGGTGGTAAGGATATGGCTTAATGGAAGAACCTTAGTATACACAAAGCCCTGGGTTGAGTCCTCAACAGGCATGCACACACAGTGGGGGTAAGGAAATCTATGAATTCATACTACTTTAAAAAACAAAACAAATAAGAAAACACTTTTAGTTGCTCTGATAAGAGAATAACTGCTCATCAGAGATATTCCAACCCCTAAATGGCAAAAAGGAATAAAGGTTAACAGATGAAATTCAAGCTGTTTATCAGCTGACTTTAAAGGGCACATGCCATCCTGGGTTATCAAGGTGGCTCCAGGGGCCCTTGAAGATGGAAGGGATGGCAGAAGATGCCTCTGGCAACCATGACTAGCACTGAGGATGGAAAGGAGCCATTGGTCCAGAAATCAGTCAGTTTCCAGCATCTCCAGCCATCAAGAAGAATACAACCCTAAGAGCAGTCTCCACCTGGACTTGGGGAGCCCTGTCTCAGACTCCTGCCTTCTAGAAGAGTTAAGACTACATCTATTCTGTGAGAAAGTGCTGTAGCTAGAAAGAAATGCCTTCCAAGGTATCTACAGAACTCCTTTTGTTATTTTTACATTTAACTTTTCCTGTATGAACTGCCCCTCTTAACAAACAGCTAGATAAGAAGAAACAAGTATATTTTTACAGGGATATTCATCTATAAAATAAGAAATACTAAAATCAGACAATCACCATTTTGTAAACAATCACAAAATCAGAGACTCAAATACTGGGGAGAAACAAATACTTTTAGATAAAATGATGCCCCCCACCAAGGGAAAAACATGAAGCTATCTTAGATCCTTAATCCAAAATAAGATCCCAAAGCTATCACGAACTCCAAACAGTAAACCAAAATTCAATTCTCAAGGGGGTTAAGGATTTTTGGAGTCAGATGTTTGTTTTGAATTCTACAAGCAAAACTGCCCCTTAGTGTCTCTGGGTGAATGGATCCAGAACCCTAAAGGATACCAAAAGTAACACCCAAGTCCTTCCTATAACAGTATAATATTTGCATGGAATCCGCCCACGTCCTCCAATTACTATAATATTTAGAACAATGCAAATGTTGTACACAGCTGTTACACAATATTGTTAGAGAATAATGGCCACAAGTCTCTACATGCTTAATACAGACACAATTTTTAACTCAAGCTTGGTTAAATATGTCAATGCAGAATCCAGACACAGAGCCAGCTGTAATGCTAAAGCAACAGTAACAGAATAACAACCAATGAGCTAGTCCTGCCAACAGCTTCAGCCATGTTCAAGTTGTGAATGCTTCTTTTGGACCGTCTCCAACTGCAATGAGTTTTTACATTATTTTTACTTCGGTTTCAACTTTTTCCCATTTTTATTTATTCTATTATACCATGACGTACAAAGAACATACAGCAACTAAGTAAGACATTAAAAAACAATTTTTTTTATTTATTTATTTATTTTTTAAAGGAAGGCTGTTGTGAAACCTGGCCTAATCTGCAGAGAAAATTCCAGGACAGCTAGGTCTGCAGAATAAGACCCTGTCTCCAAAAACAAAAACTAAACTAATTCTACACAATCTTCTCATTTAGCAATTTGAACAAGTACGGCAAAATTCATTGTACTGTATCCTTACCATCTCCAACTATTTGAGCTTCCACATCATATGTTTTTACAGTTTACTGCTTTTTTATTGCTGAAGGTATCTTTTAGCTTTACATTTAATTTTTCAGGAAAATCTCTGAGAGGAATTTCTAGGTCTAAAGGTCTGTACATTTTAAGGACTCTTCCTTAAGAGGCAGTATGAAAAAAACAAACAGAACCAAAAAAACACAACAAAGCCCATCACATCCCTGTTAGTTTCCAAAATATTTGCCAATAGAACTGATAGTAAAGGCTTCTTCATATGCATTAAAATTTGCATTTTCTTGATCGCCAACCACATCTGTATAGAAGTGACTACTGTTCTTTCTCCTTGCACACTGCTCTGGCTAGCTATGAGTGACAATACTTTCAAGAACAGTTCAAACAAATGCTGTTCCTTTAAGAAACATCTACAAGGGGCCTAGAGAGATGACTCAACAGTTAATGAAACTGGCTGCTCTTCTAGAGGACTGGGTTTCATTTCCAGCACCCACATGGCAGCTCACAGCCATCTGTAACTTCAATTCCCAGAGAGCTGATGCCCTCTCTTCTGGCCTCTGTAGGCATAAGCCATGTAAGCAGTGCATAGATATACATGCATGCAAAGCACTCATATACATAAAAAAATAAATTAATTAAAAATAAAAATAAAAGAATCACCCAAGGTGTGCACTTACAAAACACAGATTCAATTCATGCACATCAAAATACCTACCATGGCAAAAAGTCCATCAACCTTTCTAAAGGTATTACAAAAGAGGCAGGATTCACCTGTCCAGCAAACAGGACTTCATTTTATTATCCCCACCAGGAGGTGGTGGCACATACCTTTAATCCCAGCACTTGGGAGGCAGAGGAAAGCAGATCTCTGTGAATTCAAAGCCAGCCTGGTCTATAGCTAAAGTTATGCAAAGAAACTCTGTCTCCAATAACCAAAAAAAAAAAAAAAAGAGAAAGAGAATATCAAAAAATATTTTCCCCTTGGGATCTTGTTGCTGTTTCTAATCAAGGTGAATACACACCAGTGCCAGAGAAATGGCTGTGACTAAGAAGTAGGCAATACAACAAGAAGGACCTGGAATGCTCCCACATTTAGGGTCACTGGAACACAAGCTGTTGGGGCAAGCACCTACCATGATCCAAAGCATGTGCCAGGCACTGTCATAGTTAATCTATTTCATCTCAAAATTTATGATAGAGGTAAAACGGTGCATGTGTTTAATCTCAGTACTCAGGAGGTAGAGGCAGGCAGAATTCTTAGTTCAAAGCCAGCCTGGTCTACATAGTTGAGCTCTAGGCCAGCCAGAGCTCCCGGTAAGACCTTGCCTCAAAAACAAAAGTATGATGACCTTTGAGCCCACCTGACTCCAGCTGAACTCTGGCTACCTCAAGCTCTCTGCTTACTGCTCTCCCCAATCATTCTGCACTGGCAACTGATTGTCTTTCTCTGGCTCTTAGATTGAAGGTATGTACTCAAATCAGGACCTTCATGCTTTCTATACCCAACGCCTATGGTTCAGGGCTGTTCCTCACCTCCTGCAGGCCTGACACATCACTCCAGTTTTCATAACCTCCCTCTCTCCATACTCCCTTCACCTGTTATCTCTTCCCACAGTACCTGCTAATATAGTATACCCATCTTGTGTAAACTTTTTCAGTCCCACAAGAGCAGATCATATCTTCTTTACCGCTGCAACTCTATCCCCTATAATGACACCATACATATAGAAGGTACTACAGCAGATTAAAGAGAGCCATAAATTCTTTGATAGGGAGTCCATGTATCCACTTTTTAAAGTTTAGGAATGTAGTGACCATTGCAACCTAAAGAACATGGGCTGCTTCTGGACCAGGCCTGGAAGGTTCTAATTCCTGTCTCTTCAGGTACTCTTTTGGAGGCTTGCAAGTCCTACATCTAAAAGGCCTGGCCATCCTAATTCTCCTATGCTGGAGAGGCCAAATGCATGTATTCCAGTTGATAACTTCAGCTTAATTTTCCACCGATCTCCAACAAGGTACCAAACATAAGAGTCATTTGCCCTCCAAAGCAGCTCACCTATCAAATGAGTACAAGTAAGGGGCATGTAGAGCAAAAAAAAACATTCAGATGAGCCTGTCTAAATTCTTGGCTAGTAAAATGAAATATAAATTCATCACTTTAGACACTAACTTTGGGGGTGATCTGTTATATAGCAATAGATAACCAAATTAGCACTCAATAAGATATCCAAGCACCTACTGGATAAATGAGGTAAAGAATAAGTGAGTAAATTGATAAGTAAAGATAGAGGGTGAAATTTGGGGTCTCATGCTCTATCAATGAGGTATACTCCAGCCCTACTCCCATTTTATGAGCAAGGAGAGAGGCTATGGGAACCTAATTTACTTGTGATCACAATGATTAAGGAATGACACTTGGACACTTAGCTGGTATCTAGTTCTAAACCCTCTCAGTGCACATCTACACCAAAGCACATATCTAGTCTTTTTTGTAATAATGCAGTATCCTCAATCCATCCACCACACCACTTTGAGAGACCATGAGACAGACAGACAGACAGACAGACACACACACACACACACACACACACACACACACACACAAAATTCAATGAAGTTTAAGACTTTACATTAAGACCACCTAAACATAACTCTCTAACATCACTTGGGGCAAGAGAGAAGGCATGAAGACTTGAGTCTGATCACCAGCACCTGTGCAAAAACTAGACCTAGGCAGTCTATAACCCCACAGCTGGGGAGGAGGCACAGAGTTCACTGGCCAGCCTGGCAGAATCAGTGAGTTCCAGGTTCAGTGCGAAACCATATCAAAAAATAAGGTGGTGAGTGTTATGGGTTGTCTTAATATATGCTGTGAATATGTGTTACTCCCATTGGTTAATAAATAAAGCTGCATTGGCCTATAGCCAGGCAGTATGAAGCCAGGCGGGAAAATCCAAGAGAGATAGTGTGATGATATTTTATCTGTGTCCCCCAATAAAGTTTATCTGAGGATCAGAGGAAAAAGTCACCTACTATATTAAACATAGCAGTCAGGCAATGGTAGCACACGTCTTTAATCCTATTGCTTAGGAGACAGGGATCCATCTGGATCTCTGTGAGTTCAAGGCCACACTGGGAACAGAGCCAGGTGTGGTGGCACACACCTTAAATTCCAACACTAGTTAACCATAAAGCTCTGTAGGTTTGTACAGACAGACAGGAAGTGACAGAGCTGGGCAGGAAGAGGAAGTGATGTAGCTGGGCAGAGAGGAAATTAGTTGGCAGGACAGAAAGGCATATAGGTGTGGGTATACAGGAAATGGGTCTTTTTGGATTCTGTGGAGTTGATGAGGTGAGGTTAGCTGTGGCTTTTCCTATTCCTCTGATCTCTCAGGTTTTAACCCCAATATCTGGCTCTAGGTTTTTTATTTAATAAGACCTTTTAAGATTCATGTTACATTTGGAATCCAACTTGTGGGGTACAAATTCACAGAAAAAGTCGCTTGTGGCTTTAAAGGCCCCTTGGCTCAGGCCAGAGCTGCCAGAGGTTGGATGTATGCTACAGTTAGATCTCTACTCACATGGGCCAGAGTCTCTGGCTTTTTCTCTCCTGTCAGCAGCTGGCATCTCTTCTCTCTTTTCTTCCTCCTATCAGCTTGAATTTCCTGCCTGCCTCTAAGCTGCCTTGCCATAAGCCAAACGGCTTTATTTATTGAGATAAGCCCTGCACTTTCACGTCATGCAGAGATCGGACAACAAATGATACAGCTACGTCTCCCAGGGCTTGACAATTAACCCAAAATTTTTTCATGATCCCCTAAAGATGCCTTTGCCCCCAAACAGTAGAAAGTAATTTTAAGAACACAACACCCATATTCCCAAGAGATGGGGCTGGTGGTTTATTGGTCTTTTAATGAGTTTTAGATAATGGTCATTGTTTAGGATGGTTGGTTACAAGTGGTTATTGTTAATGGTCAGGAAAAAGGCTAAACAAAGGAGATTAGATTTAAGGTTCTTGTTTGAAAAAAGAAAAAGAAAAAAGATATAGATAAGAAGTAGATTATTGAATCTACTCTGAAAAGAAAAAAGAAAGGCAGGAGAGACACCATTCTGCCATCCATGGAACAGCATGTAATGGCACACAGATAAAGCCACGGATCACATGGTGACATACAGATTAATAGAAATGGGTTAATTTAAGATATAAGAGCTGGCTAGCTAGCAAGAAAACTGAGCCAGAGGCCATGGTCATGCAATTCGTAATTGATATAAGCCCCTGTGTGTTTAGTTGGGTCTGAGCGGCTGCAGGACCAGGCAGGACACAGAAAAACTTCCAACTACAAGAAAGAAAAAGAGAGTAAGGGGGAGACCCAAACTGCTGTCCAAGGAGCAACATATAATGGGACACATGTAAAGCCACGGAACACATGGCAATACATAGATTCATAGTTATGGGTTGAGTTAAATTATAAGAGCTAGCTAGTAAGAAGCTTGAGCCATAGGCCATATAATTTGCAATTAATATTAAGCCTCTGTGTAATTATTTTATAAGTGTGTGGGACTGTGGGGCTGGGTGGGGCCAGGGTGAGACTAGAGAAACTTAAGGCTACCGGTGAGCAACAAAGAAGATGCCTGACATCAACTTTTGGACTTCAGCATACACACTAGCACACATGTGCACATGCCCACATGAACACATACATGAACCCCCCCACACACACACACACACAATAAATCTGCACACTACCTTAAGAAGAGTGTGCTTTCTTTAGAATTTTGTTTTAGTTGTGAATAATTTAATATTTTACTTTTAATTGGTAAATAACCATTTTTATGGGTAAAATGTCATGTTTTGATGTATGTATACACTGTGGAACAACTATATCAAGATAATTAACATGTTTGTCAGTTAAATGTCTCTTTTAGTGACATTTAAAATTTATCCTTTTAACAATATTAAAAATTTTAAATATATTATATTCACTATGCCATACAACAGATCTGGAAAAAATATTCCTATTTGAAATTCTGTCCCTTTGGTCAACATCTCTCCATATTCCTCCACAAATGCCCCATACTCAAGGAAGTACCATTCTACTCTTTACTTCTGGGGGATCAGCTTCTTTAGATTCCAGCTCCACTTACGTTGGTATAAATGACAGTTTCATTTTATGACTGAAGAAGAAATATCCTGTGTGTATGTGTATGGTGGGTGTGCATTTTCCTTATCCCCACAGGAAGTGTTGAACACTTACATTGCTTCCTTTCTTGACTGCTGTCAATAGTGCTCTAGTGAATGAGAAAAGAAAGTGGAGCTATTTCTTCAACATACTGACTTCAATCCTTCTGGATATATACACAAAAGTGCAATTACTGAATTGTAAGATAATTCTAGTTCATTTTCTCAGGAACTTTTATACTGTTCTCCAAAATGATTCTACTACTTTACATCCCCATACAACAGATCTGGAAATCTGTGCACAGGAGTCCCCTTTCTCTGCATCCTCCCCAGCACTTGTTATCTTTCTTCTCTTTGGTAATAACCATTCTAACAGCTTCAAGGTGATACGTTGTTGTTGTGGTGGTGGTTGTAATTTGCATTTCCACAATGACTGTTGTCCCACCTCCATTCATTGAGGAGGTTATTCATTCCTAGCCCAGGACCATATTTTAATTATAATTGCTTTGCTGTCTATTTGATAAAAAATAGTATTCCAATCCTTAAAACATTCATACTTCATGTGCATAGTATCACAACTCTATTTACACCAACTGCTATGTTCAGCTCTTTCCTTTAAACACTTGTCAGACTCATTTTTTGAGGGATGACTCAAGTTCTAACACAGTGGTTCTCAACCTTCGTAATGCTGCAACCCTTTAATACAGTTCCTCAATGTTGTGGTGAACCCCCAAACATAAAATTATTTCACTGCTACTTCATAACTGTAATTTTGCTACTGTTATGAATCATAATGTAAATATCTGATATGCAGGATATATCTGTTATGTGACCCCTGTGAAAAGGTCATTTGATCCCCAGAGGGGCTGCAACCATTAGGATGAGAAATGCTGTTCTAGTATGTATCTGGTGGTAATCATTTGTTCTACTCTTCTTTATCATTTTTTTTATGAGTTTTAATTCTGCTATCTAGAGGAACATGTGAGAAAGGCTACTAGAGTATACCACGTTCTCTCACATGTCCCCCAGAGTTAAGACATGAAAATGGCCTGTCTCATAATTCTATAAAGTATCACTCTTCAAGATTAGGCGGACAAGCCTAAGTTCTAACATAGCCCTTGGTGCACTATGAGAGAAATAAAGAGACTAAAAGGAAGGAGAGAGGGAGGGAGAGAGGGAGGGAGGGAGAGAATATACATGCATCAGGGGATATATGACTCACAGTAAGAAGATAAGCCTTTTCCCTTAGTATGATTATATGAACTATGGAACTCATCATTTTCTGAGCACCAGCTATAAGCCAACCAATGGGCCAAGGCATTGTGATGTGAGATACTACTAACTTTATTAACTGCCTACATGGTAAGGGTCATTAGTCTTACTTCCCAGAAAGGTAAACAATGCTCATAGAGACAGAGAGCCTGACAAAGATTTATGTAATTTCTAATGTTGCAATTGAAAACCAAACCAGTGTGGCCCAAATTCTGTGGTCTCAACCCCAACTGTTAAGACCAAAATTACTAAATCACTCTATATCATGGGCTTTCATTAGGCAATACTTCCAATATCAGAAGTCAATTGTACAATGTATCTACACTTGAACATCTGAGGCCCTCCTCCAGATAGATGGGGCAGGAACAGGATCTACCTACTCATATGGTCAGCAATGAGAAAAGGCTTAAAGCAAAGAGACTGGAGGCTATGGAAGGATGTGTGTTAAGGTGGCCTTGAGGAGAACAGCTGCCATGGCAACACAAAGACAGCTAACTGACTCATGCTCTCACAACCCATGGAGTTATAATAAATGTTTCGGGGAGGCATGGAGACGGCATGCCTTGCTGAAGCAAAACAATCAGAACTGAAAATTGATGACCTTGGGTGGTTCCCTCAAATCTCCTTCAATATTCAAGGGCTGTCTAAATAGACAGACTTTGCCTTGAATCATGGCTCAACTGCTAACTAGCTATGTAACCCTGGACATAAATGGTTCCCTTCTCAGAAAGAAGATGATAAGGTAGCTTGTTTGGGCTTTGAGGTTAAATGAAAGAACGCAGGATGAGTGACCAGCATGAATGCTAAGGATGAGATACAATAAGTCTCTACCCTCTTAGTAGATAGAGTACATGAAAGATAAAGAGCCTGGACTTGAGGCTCTTTGTAGCCAAGAACCCACAAATCCTGCCCTAATGACCACCTCTGCACCCCAGAGCTAATCTTGGACCTGTACAGATGAATACATAACAGACTGAGAGTAAAAATACAAACTTGTGACATTACATATCCAAAGTAGGACTTGGTAAGAAGAATTTTTTGAGTTCTTTGCTGTTGCTGTCATTATTTGGGGAGGGGAAAGGGCATGCCCAACTTAATCAACCCATTTAAAGCCTCTTCCTTAAGAATCCAGGAGTGAAAGAGAAGATTCATGAGGAAATAATGGAGTCAGTCCTCCCAACAGAGCTGGGCCTCATAGGTCTGAATTGGAAAGCAGAAGAATCTACAACTCAGGCTCTTACCTTAAAGTACCATGCCTCCCCCTTAGTTAATAAGGATGGCCCCATAAATATTCTGGTCACTAATCTACTGAGTAACTCTCCCATGAAGAAGAATCAGAAGAAGGAAGGGTTCTCACCGCAGAATTAGGTGCAGGGGGCTCAGCCCCTCCTCTCATGGCATCTCCTTCACACGCCTCCTTTAGAACAAAGACAACTGTGGCAATTTCCCAACTATCTCTTTATTTTCAACAAGCCACATGGAGACAGTAACTATAGATGGAAATTAAAGAGAGAGCAGCCCATCCCTGGCTCTCTTAAACCAGCCTTGTTTCCCCCCACCATTTCATTCAAACCAGTCCTGTCACCCCACCATTTCATTCAGACACTTTCCAGGTGCTCTGCCTGTCTCCACCAACCCCCTTCCACATGAAAATATCACACACACACACACACACACACACACACACACACACACACACACACACACAAACTGCATAGAGGCAGCATGCCACTTCCAAGGTCCAACCATGGAGCCATCTCTTTCACAAAGCACTCCTTGATGAAATCACCCTCCCTATTGAGTCGAGGGAGCTCAAGAAACTTAAAGTATCAAGATTTAAAATCATGTTACTAAATTTAACTATACTAAATTCTATTTATCTGTTTTTAAAAAGTCACCCAAATCCAATCTCCTAACAATTATAACTCTCTTATAATAAACTCTGAAGCTATCAAAATGGATAAAATTCCTAATAATTTAAAAAGAAGGTTTTTAAAGTCAGTAAAAGGGCTGGAGAGATAATGGCTATACAGTTAAGGGGGCATACTCCTCTTCCAGAGGACCCCACTTCGATTCTCAGCACCCATGTCAGATGACTCTCAAAAACCTGTAACTCCAGTTTCAGGGAGATCAACCACTTCTGGCATCTTTGGGCATTGCACTCCTATGAACATACACACACACACACACACACACACACACACACACACACACACACACAATTTTTCTTTTAAAAGAAAGTCAGTGAGCTCCAAAAACATACAGGTAAACAATTAGACAAAAATCAGGAAAACAATACACAATATGAATAAGAAATTTTAAAAAAGAATGAATCAAAATTTTAAAAAACTCAATAAATCAGATTTTTAAAATTTTAATTGAAAGCCTTAACAGATAAATCAAGCAAAAGAAAGAACCTTGGAACTTAAAATATCATATTCAGACAGAAAAGATTAAGTATGAAGCATCATGGGAGGTTTCTGGGGCACCATCAAGAGATCAAATGTGTGTCACTGGCATTCCTAACGTGAAAGAAATAAAGGGAAAAGGCATTGAAAAACTACTCAATGAGAGACAAGAAAACAAAAACAAAAACGAACTTCCTAATAGTGGAGAAAACATGGATATTCAGACTCAATAACCCTATAGAACCCAAATAGAAAGGATGATACCCCCCCCACCAAAAAAAATTCCTTACCACACACAGGAGGACAAAGAAAAGAAAAAGAAAAAAACTTAAAAGTTTGCAAGAGAAAAACATCAAGTTACATTTAAGGGCAAACCCATTAAACTAACAGCAAATTTCTTACCAGAAATCTGCAAAGGGTGTGGACTGACATATTTCAAGTCCTTAAGAAAGTAACTGTCAACCAAGATTATCATGCTAAACAAGGCTGTCAGAAATGAAAGCAAAGATTGTCCAAAACAAGCAAAATCTAATGGAGCTTGTAATCATCAGACAAGAGCTGCTTGAGTACACCACATACACAGCAGGTATACATACAATACACATGCACACATGCACATGTGCAGACACACACATGTACACACACAAACAGCAACATATATATACAAATAATAATAATAACAATAATAATAATAATAAAATGTTTTCAAAAGTAAATTTAGCAAATTAGAAGTGTATAGGCACTAATATTAGAGCACCGGATGTTATAAACATTACACCTACTGAAACAGATAGCTCTAAAACAATAGTGGCTAATACTACATTCTTCCCAATAGACAGACTGACAACAATAAATAACTACATACCACAGTTAAACTTTCTAGTAGATAACTGGACTTAACAGGTATTTATAGAACAGTCTATACAACATTTACAAAACACACATTTTTTTCAATTAATGCATGGTACTTTCTCTAGAAGACACTATATATTAAGCCAGAAAATTAGTCTTAACAAATTAAAAACAATTATTTTCTGTATCTTTTCTGGTTATAATGGGGTGGTGGAATACACAGAGGTTGGATACCTAGAAAACAACAGCAGAGGACACTTAAGAAATTATAGAAGTTAAAAAGAACCCAACGGCCATTAACTCTAGCTCTGGGGGGTCTGATGCCCTCTTCTGGCCTCCACCAGTCAACACACTTGTGTGGCATACACAAGTGCACACACACACATAAGTGAAAACTGAACACACTGTTGAACAAACAGCAGGTAACTGAGGAAGTCAATTAAAGAAGAAAATTAAAGGGAAGGGGAATTTAAAATTTCCTTTAAACAAATGAAAATAGAAACAAAACATACCAAAACCTGTGGGACACAGCCAAAGCGGTACTACGAGGCAAGCATATGGCAACAAAAGCCTGCATCAAAAACATTTTAAATAATCTAAAAAGATGCACCTCGCCAGGCGGTGGTGGCGCACGCCTTTAATCCCAGCACTGGGGAGGCAGAGCCAGGCGGATCTCTGTGAGTTGGAGGCCAGCCTAGGAGTTCCAGGAAAGGCACAAAGCTACACAGGGAAATCCTGTCTCGAAAAAAAAAAAAAAAAAAAAAAAAAAAGAAAACAAAGATGCACCTCAAGGTCTCACAGAGGTAAGAACAAACCCATGTTCTGTTCCTAGCGCCCACATCAAGTAACTCACAACTGCCTGTAAGTCAAGCTCCAAGGAATTTGTACTGGCTGGTTTTGTGTCAACTTGACACAACCTGAGTCATCAGAGGAAGGAGTCTCAGCTGAATGCCTCCATGAGATCCAGCAGGAAGGCATTTTCTCAATCAGTGATCAATGGGGGAGGGCCCAGCCCATAGTGGGTGGGGTCACCCCTGTACTGCTGGTCCTGGGTTCTATAAGAAGGTAGGGTTAGCAAGCCATGGGAAGCAAGCCAGTAAGCAGCTCTGTATCAGCTTCTGCCTCCAGAATCCTGACCTGTTTGAGTTCCTGTCCAGATTTCCTTCAGTGATGAACAACAGAGCTGAAGTGTAAGCCAAATAAATCCTATCCTCTCCACCTTGCTTTTTGGTCATGGTGTTTCATCACAGCAACAGAAGCCCTAACTAGGACAGGATTCAAAGTCTTCTGGCTTCCATGGGCACTACATTCATATGTACATACCTACACAGAAACCAAACATATACTCATAATTATAAAGAAAATAAAATCTTAAAGAAAAAAAAAAACTCGATGAGATACCATCTCACTCAAGTAAGCATGACTACTGTCAAAACACAAACAAAAAAAGATAATGTTCCCAAAAACTACTCTGTGATCCCATTCCTAGAGAAATGAAGTTGGCTCTGCTTGTGACCATGTCAGTGCCTGTGCTTGTAATCATGTCACTGTCTGTCTGTCTGTGCCCCCAGCCTCCAAGTCTCACTGTGAGCAGGGAAACGATCCAAGAAAACAAAGCTTCAGGGCTGGCTACACTGAAATTCCCTTGCAAAGTAGCAAACCACTGTGAACTTTACAGTAAGAATGAGTTCTACTGGTTGATAAACAGAGCTCAGGGCTAGGGCCTAGAGCAGTAAGCAGTTCTCAACCTCTGAGTCACAACACCTTTGGGGAATTGGCATATCAAATATCCTGCATATTGGACATTTACATTGTGATTCATAATAGTAGCAAAATTATGGTTATAAAGTAGCAAAACAATAATTCTATGTTTGGGGGTCACCACAACATAAGGAATTGTACTAAAGGGTCACAGCATAAGGAAGGTTGAGAGCCACTGGCTCAGAGGAAGGAAAGAGGAAGGTCCTCTTTCATATGAATGTGTTCTATTCACTGAGAGACAAAACACATGATATTGGGGGATACAGATGGAGGCTGGCTAATATCAAAATAGCAAAGGATCACCAAGTTGATTGACCACTTTTCACTCTGGCTTCCCAAGTGACTAAGCATCATTATTTCCTTCCATTGAAGAAAACAGGTCTGTATGATTGACTATTCTGGTTTCTCCAACGCTTATTATAAGTTGTGCTTCCTTCAGATGCTAGCCTAGGTTTATTAGGTCACTTCTCACAACAGCTAGATATGGAGTCAGCCTAAATGCCCATCACCAGATGAGTACATAAAAAATTACACACACACACACACACACACACACACACACACACACACACACACAGTGGAGGGCTATACTACCATAAAGAATACAAGCCTGTCATGGAATTGTAGGACACTACATCATGAAAAACAAGCCACAGAGAGAAAGAAAGTCATTGTATGTTTGCTCCATGCATAGAAACAAACAAACTGAAAATAGGGATTCCTCAGTAACAGGAAAGAAAGTGGGAAGCTAGAGAGAACATGATGATAGAAGGGTACATAGACATGATCTATACATACATAATGTATAAATATATGGAAATGTCTTGGTGAATCCCATGAATGTGTACAATCAGTATGTGCTAATAAGTGAAGCAAGCAATACTAATGAAAGCCAGTCTATTGTTACTTTTTTTCACAACACTGATGAGTTGTTTTGAGTTTGCTGAAACAGGGTCTCATGGATCCCAGGCTAGCCTCAAATTCACTATGAAGCTAAGGATGACACTGAACTTCTGATTTTCCTGCCTCTCCAAGCCAAGGGGTTGTTGATGTGCCCTAACCACACTTGGCTCACAGCACTGGTTTTTTTCAGACTAAGCCCAAGTAGCCCAACCTAGGCTGACTACAGGAATCATGTAACTATATGTTCCTGAGCATCCCCACAAACTGTCTCAACAGGGGTGAGAAAGAGCACAGAAACTTGTATTTGCTTTTAGTGCAAAAAAAACAAAACAAACAAACAAACAAAAAAAAAAAACACCATTGTAAGGAATCTTCAGTGTTCCCAGGGTGCAGATGCTTTATTTGCTATGAGCATAGGATTGAGTGAAAGTTTGGAAACCTCAATCCTACACCAGTTCCACCTAGCTCCCCAGTGAATACTGCATCCAAGATTTGCAGGATGCTGTCTCCTAGCACTCTGAATTTCTTCACTAATGGGTAATTTTCCCTTTAGATTTGTAGGTGCACTCCAGGCCTAACACTGAGCTGAGCGCTGTCTTTGCATCCAAGGACTCTCTCAGAGCAGGTGGGTTGGGTTTTAAAAGTGGATTACTTGAAAACTAAAATATCCCTCAAATCTTAACATCACATTAGAAATGAAAAGCCAGACCCTCATACTTCTCCATCCAGTGAGTCTGTTTTATCTCTTGCCAGATGGAGAATGAGAAGGTTCTCATCCATCAAATTTCAACCTTATCAGGTTTTGCTGTGAGCAAGCTTGTCAAAGTGCTCAGTGGTTACTTTTAAATATACAAAGCAATTTCTTCAAAATCTTAATGAGATATAGGCATTCAGTGGCACAAGGACAATTTCCAGAATCAGCATGAGATGTATTTGTAAGCTGGGCACCACCGAGTCTCACTGAGCCTTCTGGAAGCAGTCTAGGGAGGAGTGGGGTATGATACTGGGTCCCCTATCCCACAGCACTTTGAGGAGCTGCCACTTGTATGTCCTTCTTTCTACACTGGTTCATTTAAGCAACAAACTTATAATGTTAACAATAAAAGACAAAGAGAAGGGAGGCCGCAGAGATGGCTCAGTGGCTAAGAATTCTTATTGGTCTTCCAGAGGACCTGAGTTCAGTTCCTAGCACCGACATCAGGTGGCTGGTAGCCACTTGTAAGTACAATGCCAGGAGATCCAATACCCTCTTCTGACCTCCATGGATACTCAAAAGCATGGCATACACACATATGCATAATTTTAAAATAATAATAGGGGCTGAAAAGATGGGTTAGCAATTAAGAGTGCCTGCTCTTCCAGAGGACCCAGGTTCAAATCCCAGCACCCAAAGAGAACTTTGTAACTATCTGTAACTCCAGTTCAAAAGAATTCGATGCCCTCTTCTGGCCTCTGTGGGCACCAAGCATGCCCATACTACACATATATGCAAAACATCCATACACATAAAATTAAAAAAAGAATCTTAAAATAAAAAAAAAAAAATCAATAGAAGTTGTTAGAATGAGACAGTCCTGCACAGATGGTACACATAAAATTCTAGCATATGGGAAGTGAAAGCAGGTAGGGCAAATATTCTGGGTCATTTTTGTCTACATAGTGAGTTTAAGGTTCACTGAGGCTATATAAGACACTTGTCTTTTATAAATTAATGAATGGATGGATGGATGGATGGATGGATGGACGGACGGATGGATGGATGAACGGACGGACGGATGGATGGATGAATAAGACCTGCCTGGACAATGGACAAAGAAGCTGGGACTTAAGCTGAGTAGACACCAGAGCATGACTGGGCCAGCAGACAGGATACCACATCTCCCTAAACCACACCTAGAGGATACAAGGGTACAAACTTGCCCCTCCCACCCCACTCGGGCTTCCTAGGTGCCAGGTTATTACCACCCCCACACTACAGCAGTCATCTTATCTTCCCTCTACCAGGAAGGCATTTCTACCTCTCCTACCCCTACACCAAGAACTATGGTTTCTTCAAGTCTAGGCTACAATCTACCCTGCTTCCCCTCAGCACTGCTGCTCTGCTCCTTTGGGAGCATCTGGTCTACCTGCTATCAACACTGAACGCACTTTACTGTGCTCAGCTCTGTCTGCATTTCCATCCCAGTTCTCCAGAAGATGCCTTCAGTGACGGTGCCTGACTTGACTTTCCTACTGCACCCAGAACAGAGCCCAGCAGAATGATGAAATAAGTAGTGGTAACAAAGTCTCCCTGTTGCTGGCTCATGGAGACCACAGCTGTGCCATCAGGAAACAAAGAGGTCAGCCTTTTAAAGCAGCATTTACAGTAGCCTTGGGCAAGAGCTACCAGGATATCCAAGCCTCTCTACCCGAGGGCATTCTGACCCCTTTTTCCAAGGCTTCAGTCAGCTGGAAAAGAAAAGACAAGCATGCTCCTCAGAGTAGAGGTTACTGTTGATCAAGGAAGATTCAAATGTGCAGTTTGGTTGGCTAGGAAGGCATAAACCACACTTAGCATTGTCCAGAGGACTCCAGTAGACAGTGGTCTGTCATTCTCACATATTACATTTCATTACTCATTTCTTTAATGTTAAAATATGTAGGATCCATATCATTTTAGAAGGGTGAGAATTTGTTTAAAAAAGGCAAGTAGTTGGCTCCAACCCAAACCCAGTGTTGGTGAACACTTCTGCAAAGATACGTGCTAAAACTGCTCCATTTCTCTACTTAGTAACCACCATGACATAGCAGACATCATGGAAGGTGCTATATCCAATCCACATGAACCCTGCAGATGAGAAATGGACACCATGGTTCACACCCAACAGGTGATAAGTGTTGGAACAGGACTCAGTCCAGTGACTCAATCATTGTCTTAGAAAAATAAGGGATTTTAAACTTATTTCATTTATAATTATTGTGAATGTGTGCACCTGTATGTGTGCGTGCGTGCGTGCGTGCGTGTGTGTGTGTGTGTGTGTGTGTTGGTGCAGGTGCTGCAGCAGGTATTTGGAGGTTAGTGGAGAACTGTAAGAGTTATTTCTTTCCTTCTACTTTTATGTGGGTTATGGAGGTAGAATTCAGGATGTCAGGCTTGTACAGAAAGCTTTCTTTGCCCTTTGAGCCAGCCATCCCACCAGCCCGGGACTCAACGTCCTATGTAGTTCATTTAAACTGCACATTATGCTACAAGGACATCGATTCAAAACATTTCACACCTGATTCAAAAAAAAAAAAAAGCAAAGGGAGATTTTTGAGCTCGGTAAAAACATTCCCTCTGGGATCTATGGTCCTAAGCCTAACCTATCAGCCTGAAACTCTATTGTCTAATGTCATGTATTGACTGAGGCTCTATGCCATCCCAGTTTTATTTGGGGCTATCCATCAATGAGTACAATGAGATTTGGAGGGGTTCAAGCTGAACTACCCTAAAATTAAATCTATTCCTTGTAGAGCACACAGGATTGGGCCAGCTTGGTGACAGTAAGAACTTTAATTAGAGTTTTGGCCTATAGCCAGCAAATGCATCCAACAGAGCTAAGTGCCCAGGTACTGAAGCACACACTTGTCAGGGCAGCAGATGACAGATCCCATGACAGATGCAAGCACTGTTAGACAGACTGGGGACTACAGCTCAACCACAGCCCAACACAGGCCACTACACACACACACACACACACACACACACACACACACACACACACAGAGAGAGAGAGAGAGAGAGAGAGAGAGAGAGAGAGAGAGAGAGAGACAAAGAAAAGAAAAGAAAAGAAAAGAAAAGAAAAGAAAGAAATCTTAAGTCTCTGGGCCAAATAGAGCATTTAAGTCAGAGAGAGAAGGACATGAGGGTCCAAGTCACCTCCTTGTCAAGGCCTACAGAGGTCACAGTCAGGATGCTGAACTGAGAATAATTGTTTATGCTCCCTTATAAATGTATTCTGAATTTGATTCAAGGGATCCGGGTCCCTCTGGTGTCGATGTGGCATATAACAAGATACAGAAGAACTGTCTGCTGTCCTCAATTTTTGACCTCTCTCATTATAAGATCCCTACAGTAAAATTAAAGCTGGTATTCACCAAAGCCTAACAGTGCCTGCACATTGCAAGCACTCAATAAATGTGTGAGGAATAAACAAAACTACAAATTATAGCATGTGCTAAGTCAATTGGCACATGGTCTGCAATCAAGGCAATTAAAGCCAACATGACAGCTGACCCTCATGGGCCAAGTTCTCATGTGCTTGCACAGTCAGGCACAGCAAGTCCACTGGTCTCTAATCCAAACTGCTCCCAGTAAAGGCATTGTCTCCCCATACACAATGAGCCAGGAAATGAATGCTCCTGGCATGGGCAAAGCATGGTTCGATCACATCTAAGAGAGAGCTAGTTGGCTTACTATCAGGATTCAGAGAATGTCACACAAACTAAGTCTGTTTGTTATAGGTCTTCTGTGTGAACTTTAAGTTGGGGCTCTTCTAAAAACAAGGCGGGAGTATTTCCAACTGGTTTTCAAGTTCTTGTCCAAGAGAATAGAACAATGAGAAACAGCTAGACCCAGCCCCAGGAACTAAAAACCTCAATACTTACAAGCTCACTGGCTTGAACAGCATCGATCTTGCTTGAACAGCTCTGCTTTGACTGAGTGGCCTATTGTTCAAGACTCTGTAACTGTTCAGTTCTCTTTATAAAAAAACCCACCAGACACAATTCTTCCCCTGGGCACCAGTGTCAGCTGAAGCTAGTCTTTTATCTTAAAATGTTAATCTCCCAAACACTGGAGACCTTGTACACGAATTCCCTTTTTGCTCTTGCTACTAGGAACTGCCAGCCAAACATTAAATCCTCCTCTTCAGGCCCACAAAGGACACCACGACAGGCTTACCATATTTGCTATGGTTCCAAAGCCCTTGCCATCTTTTCCTTTGACAGTCTGATGCCTTTACCTGTATTCCTAAGCTCATTTAATTGCATAACTTTAAAAAATCTACCAGATGTGTTTGAGAAATACAGAGGAAAAAATTACTTTTTAAAGCTTCAAATAACCAGAACACAGCAGGCTTGATTTCGTGAGAACACATTAATCTGGTCTATAGAAAGCAGAGAATTTAAAAATCTTCCTTTCTACCAAATGCACCATATTCCTACCTACTGCTGATTTGCCAGCACTGCAACACAGTGTCTTAGGCAAAGTTCTGAAATTAGAGACAAAATCCATGCCACCTAAATTTTGAGGCTTGGTTAATCTGTAAAGAGAGTAACAGTCTCTGGGCCCAAACATGTGGTTGTGTCCACATGTGACAAGGCTGCCCCCTCTGCTTTAAAAGCTGCAGGTACACTCTACAGCTAGGGATCATGCTTGCCTGCTGCCGTCACTCCTGACAACAGTCTCCATTACGAAAAAGGATTTGAAAACTGAACTGAATGTTGACAGAGAAGAAGGCCTGGACTTGAATATTTTCCTTTCCAATACTCTTTTCCTGCCTATTGAACACAGCAAAACTTAAGCAAGTACAGGAGAGATCTAACACTGGATTTCAGTGTCCTCATGGTTAAGGCTTGACTGTACAAGACCAGCCCTAGAATAACATTTAGGGCACCAAGAACTGAAACAACTAAGCACCAAAACCCAATCATCTACTCAATAAAACGGTTCTCAAAAGAAATAGAATGGTCAGTAAATACATGAAAAAGTGTTCAAGGTTCTTAACCATTAGGTAAATGCAAATTAAAACTACTCTGAGAACTCATCACACCCTAATCATAATGGCTATCATATATATATATACATATAAATATATATATATATATATATATATATATATATATACATATAAATATATATTTACATATATCATATATATAAAATAAAACAAGAAATGCAGGCAAGGCTATAGGGAAAGAAATACCCTTATTCTCTGCTGTGGGAATGAAAACTTGTGTAGCCACTATGAATATCAGTATGGAGCATCCTCAAAAAACTGAAAACAGAACAACCATATGAACCAGCTACATCCCTCTTAAGTACACACCCAAAGGGTTCAAAGCCAACATACCACAAAGATGCTTGCACATCCTTGTTTATTGCTGTACCATTGACAAAACCCAGGAAATAGAATCAGCCTGGATGCCCATCAAATACTTTGATAAAGAAAACCTGACATATATTTTGTGGGGGTTTGACTGAGCAATGCCCCATGTATTTTATCACTTGGTCCCCAGCTGGAGGCATTATTTCGTGGTATTTTGGGGGGAAGTTATGGAACCTTTAATAAGTGGAGCCTCGCTAGAGGAACACGGTGAGGCATGGGTTTTGAGGTTTTATAGCCTTGTTCCACTTCCTATTCTCTCTCTTTGCTTCCTGTATATGGGTGGAAAACATGATCGGTCAGCCTCCTGCTCCTGCTACCATGGTTTCCTTAACTGCTGTCAGCCTTTCCTGCAACAATGGACTCTATCCCTTTGGAACCATAAGCCAAAATAAAGCCCTTTTTCCTCTAAGTTGATTTTATCCTGGTATTTTATCACAGCGACAGAAAGATAACTAATGCATAAACAAAGTAGAATTCTATACAGCTTTAAAGAAAAATGAAACTGTGATATTTTCAAGGAAAATATATGGAATAAAAAATCATTATGTTAGCCAAAGTAAGCCAAACTCAAAATGTAAATATTGTGAGGTTAGGGACAAGGCTCAGTTGGTAGAGCACTTGCCTATTCTCACACGACATAAACCAGGTGACTTATTTTTCTCAGGAGCTTTCGATAATATGCAAGCCACTTCCTTCCTATGTATTCCTGTGGCATGTTTCTATCTCTGCTCTGGAAGCATGTCCAAGCCTAGTAGAGAGGGCTTAATAAGGTATTCAATGATGCTGAATTAGGAGTAGATTTCTCTTTTTGAGGGCAGAAACAGAAGCCACTGGGAGGTTTAGGGTTTTGTCTCTGTCAAAACAAAGCAATGCCAGTAGCAGCTGTCGAGTGGGAGGCATTTTGAATAATTAAAGAACCTACTTAACAGCAACAAGCTGATAAGATATGCATGGCTATGTTTCCACCTGTGTTTTTATCCTAGTACCATGAAGCAAAATAACTACCTCAGCATGTTTCCCCAGACTGTACCTCCATGATCCAGTGTAAAAAGCTATGCCTCTTGAGAGGGGCACAGCTAGACTCCTAGACTATAACCAAGAGATGGCAATGGGGTGAAATATGTTAGCAAAAATAATGAAACTGCCCAGACCTCCCTATCAGAAACACATACAGAACAATGCATAAAAGCAGTCACAAAAGATGCCAGGAAGCTGTGTGTCCCAAGCCAGCTCACTCCAGGTAAGCATTACGAATACAGCTGTTGTCATGGTCTTCCTAGAGCCTTACAACAGCACTATGTTCTCTGGGTGCCTGCTCACCCCCTATAATTCTTACAGAGGCTGCCAATGATGCCATACATGTACATACACACACATATACATTCCTGCCAACAGAAACAGCACATGACCCAAACTGGGAGCCTCAGAACCAGACTGTTTGGCTGGACCGATGAGAAGACAGCAGGGGCAGTACATTATGTGTCCTCCCTTTTCTGCAATCAACAGAAAAGCAAAAGCTTCAGAAACCACACTAGCCATTCCCATCAGCATCCAAAATAGAGGAAACACAACTGGCCTATTGCAGTATCTCTAGTGGCAGCACACAATGGGATACCCCTCTGGACTCATAACAACCGGGAAGCACAATTACCTAACATAAAATGTTTGCACTGTGTGATCTAACACCCTCACTCCGCAAAGTTTTGTGAGAAAAATGTCTGCATACTCAGAAATGTTCACTGTGGCATTATTTAAATAGCCAAAATGTCCAACCCTAGGAGAAAATTATTAAGTTCTCATGTGAAAGCAATCTGTGAGAGTATGTGCCATTCACCATGGACATTCTGTGTCCTACACAACATGCAAGAAGCCTAGGCAATGTGAATGATCCAACAGTGCACAGGCAGTGATAAGCCTGAAAGTAACACTGACAAGAAAAAAAGAGTCGCTTCACTCAGGTGGTGGAAGCGTAGCTGATGGTTTCTTCTCTAAACCTCCATTATTGTTCTCTAAACAGTTGTTGAAATACTTACTACAACATGCCAACGTTTGTACTTCGCTCCTCAGTGTTGACACGGGTATGGCAACTGTGAATCCTGGCATCCCGGCTAAGAGCCAGTGGTACCCTGTGGGCTCTCCTCCAAGCCTTATCTATGATAACCGCTCACTCCAGACTCTGGAGAGGTAAGTCATAACACAGAATCCATGACCACTTGGGCTCAGACTCAGTCCTGCCTGATGCACCAAGGCTGTAGATGTAGACGTGACTCTCAGGAGGGATTCAATTAAAGCATGCTTAGTACTTAAGTTCAGATAGAACTGAAATTTAATAGTGTAACAAATTTAGGAAGAATTTTTAAATGTTAATACCCAGTGTTGAATAGAGCAGTCTTAAAACAGATCGGAGCCAGCACAATTTGTCTGGAGAACAGTTTGATGTCTATAAAGTAGTCTTTAAATGTCAGTGGTTTTTGACTCAGTAATTAAACCTCTGTCAGAAATAGCCAGTGGATAAATGCTTACACACAGGGGCATTTGCTGAAGCATAGGTTACAAGGTGAAAATACCCAGTGCTTTGAAATAAGAGTCTGGTTAAGTCAACTGAAGAGCAACCAGATGGATGACCAAATATACAGAGACCAAAACCAATTCACAATCCAGCATAGCAGAAGTACATAATGCATGAATAAGCAGGACACAAACTATTGTCAATTTGATGGCAATAATGAGAGAGGGGTGAGTGGCAGTGTCAAGCTTTGTCATTTCCACTAAGGAGATAAGAAAAATCCTTAGATTTTTCAGAGATTCTTCAGTTTTCTGCACAACATCCACCTTCCTGTGAACAGAAACCATCACAGGACCCAGCCTTGATGTACCACCCATCATGTCAGGAGAGCAGGAGGCACTCACATGGATGGTGCGGGTGTGTTTGCTCCTTTCTTGGTGGGCTTCCTCCAGGTCCCTCTCTAGTCTCAGCTTCTCTTTCTTCAGGTCACTCAACTCCTGGGTGACCTTTTTAACATTCCTGAGCAGTCTATGGTTCTCAGTGCTCTTTGTGAGGTTTTCTGAGTGCAGCTCGGCCAACAGGTCTTCCTTTTCCGCCAGGGCAGACTCATAGTCCTCAGACCCCTAGGAGAGAGGGAGGGCAAAGAGAGCTGGTTTGCACAAACAAACCTAGAAGACCTGTTTTTGCCTTCCAGGAAAAAAGGATGAAACCAAAAACTAAAACAAAAACCCCAACAGGCAGCATTCAGTATCCAAAGCCCAAGGAGTAGCATCTTGGGAGGATACAGGACAAAGGTTAGGTTGTGGTTTTGTTGGGAAGGGAGGAAAACCCATAGTGCTGTTAAAGAAGAAGGAGAAGGAGAAGAAGAAACACAAACTGTTGACAAAACTGACTTCAATACAGTGGGAATATAGTTGACTTTTCTGTTTCTCTGTATTTTCTAATGTTTTAAGGTAACCGAGCATGTTACTTTCATAATGGTTCAAAAGATGATTTAGTTAACTTTAAAGGTACAGAAAATGGGATTTGGAGTGTAGTCAGTGTTAAAGCACTTGCGTAGTATGTGTGAAGCCCTGGCTTTAAACTCCAGTAACACAATCAGCCAATCAATAACAAATAGAAAACAAACAAACAAACAAAAAAATGACAAGCGGTGGTGGGTCCTAGCACCAGCCATGTTCTCCTTTGTTAGTATGTCTCACACCCAGAGTTAGCTACAAAAGGAGGAGTCAATGATCAACATGATAGTCAAAGTCTACTTTGAAAGATTCTAATATCAGAGTTCAAGTACTATTGTATCAAGAATATCTTTATTTCATTAATAGACAATTCGCCTAAGAAAATATTTACATAATATACAAAAATGAACAAAATGTTCTAAACCACCAAAAATAAAAAGAACCAATTGAAAAGTAAGTTCTAAGTTACAAAGTAAGATTGTTTAAATGGGATTATCTGGTGCTATTCAGCTTGTTTTGAAATAACACTCTTCCTCAGTAACACTTTAAGAACCAGCTAAGCAACTAGAATCCTGGAAATATGTGAAGGAATGCAAATTAACATTGTCCTCTATGAACTGATATTATAAACTGACCAAGTTTCTTTGCACGATAAAAACAAGTCTATGTACATCCCAGGGATTCCTTCCTGAGATCTACTCTGAGAATAAAAAAAGAATCATCACAGAATTACAACAGTAATTGATTGCTGTGGATATCACTCTGTACAAATAAAATGCTGTTTGGCCAGTGGCTAGGCAGGAAGTATAGGCGGGACAAGAGAGAAGAGGATTCTGGGAAGTAGAGGGCTGGAAAGAGACACTGCCAGCCACCGCCATGAAAAGCAACATGTAAAGACACTGGTAAGCCACAAGCCATGTGGCAAAGTATAGACTAACAGAAATGGGTTAATTTAAGATAGAAGAAGCAGATAACAAGAAGCCTGCCACGGCCATACAGTTTGTAAACAATGTAAGTTTCTGTGTGCTTTCTTGGTTGGGTCTGAGCGACTGTGGGACTGGCGGGTAAGAGAGATTTGTCCTGACTGGGCCAGGCAGGAAAACTCTAACTACAATTGATAACAAGCAACCTAATGTACAGGAATCCAAAACCGCAGAAAGAATATGGTATGTATCAAAACACAGGGATACATCTAAGCTAGTGTTCAGTGAAAACACAGCCCAGCATATAAATTACTTAAAAATACAAGTCTATATGTAGAAGAAAATCTATGTCGTTGGTAACATGGTTTGAGTCATGATCAGATGACACATTTTTAATTCTTTCTAGTTTCCTAAAAACTTGATTTTGTGAAGTCTATGTAATATTTCCATAGGAAGAAAATAAACTTCTTTTTACTTTTTCTTTTTCAGACTGGGTCTCATGATGTAAATCTAACTGGTCTGGAACAAGCTATGTAGACCACACTGACCTCAAATTTAAAAAGATCCACCTGCCTCTGCCTCCTAAGTGCTGTACCACAAGTGGGTTAAAGGCATGTACTATCACACAGGCCAAAAGTAAACTTTTTAATAAGTTTGTCCTTCTAATTAGATGAAGCTCAAGATTAAAGATCCAAGAAACAATGATACTTGTGTTGTCCAAGTCACAACTCAGACTGAAGTTAAGGCTCCAGATTCAGGAAATCCATCTCTGCCTGTCACTAGTCACCTCTTAGCTGTTCAGGTAGTCAACCAACTTGTTCAGGAGGTAGACTACAGCCACAGTTAACCTAGAGTCTTAGGAGCTGTGCCTGTTCCAGGCTCCCCGGAGCCCAGGCATCTGGCCCCATGTTCTAACTGACATTCAGGACACAGGAATTTGAAATGAGAATGAACACTAGCTGTTCCAACGTAACTTTCTGGAATCTTCTGGTTTTGTTTCCTTTGAAGTTAAACAGAAAGAAGCACAAGCCTGGGATATGAGACCCAGTTGTTATTAATGGTGATGGTGGTGCTCAAATGAACTCAAGAAGCAAAGGCAGCAATGACTGCAAAATGCTCGTCGTCAACAAGGAGTCAAACCATGCCCGTAAGTAATGAAGCTCAAGGCTGCTAAATGACTAGTCTATCATCAGACTGCCCATAATTAAATCTGGAATTCAAATTATTCCCAGCCTGTGTTCTTCTCTGGCACAGCACCACATGCCCTCACCAGTAAAGACTCTAATTAACACCAATAAACTGGCAAGAATAAAAACAAGAAGCCTAAATTTGAAGGGAAAGCTAGAGATGGGCATCAGTTAGTGGATTGTTAAACATAGTTATTGTTCACAGTTACCAAGTGGTGGAAGTTCTGCAGGATTATTACATGAATAATGATGGCAAAGCCACCTTAAATATCCAACGACAAAGAACTCAAATGCACACATTCGACTCATTTCATAAAAACACTTTCCATGTTAAATTTTCCTTAAACGGCCCCTTGAAAACCTTCCCTAGAGGCTTCTTTACCTTTTCCTGAAAGATGCCCAAGTAGCAAATATTTGGCCCAATTATACGTGGCCAGAAACTAAAGGCCAAATATAAAATTAGGCAAATTATTCTTGCTCACTATAAAAGAATTCAAACACCCTGGACCAGTTTTAGCTATGTGGCTTGGGGATGTTACCTTGGAAGACTGAATAAAGAGATGCTGAAACATACATGTGAGCTGACAATTATTTCAATATGAAAATTACAAAGTCTGAGTAGATCTATACCATGCTGCCATGGCAAGAATGTTAAAGAAAGGATTCTAGAACAAGAAATATATAATGGCCCAGTACATAGCTGTAGTCCCATATACTCAAGGGGTCAAGGTAAGAGGATCACCTGAGCCTAGGATTTGGGACCAGCCTGGGTGTAGCAGTTTGAATGAAGATGACTCCCATAGGCTCATAGGTAGTGGCACTATTAGGAGATATGGCCTTGTTGGAGTAGATGTGGCTTTGCTGGAGGATATCTGTCACTGGGGGCTGGCTCAAGATGCTCAAGTTAGGCCCAGTATGGCTTTTTCCTCCTGCTGCTTGCCAATCCAGATGTAGAACTCTTAACTCCTTCTCCAGCATCATGTCTGCCTGCATGCCACCATGCTTTCTGTCATGACAAAAATAGATTAAACCCCTGAACCTATAAGCCAGCCCCAATTAAATGTTTTCCTTTATAATAGTTGCCATGGTCATGGTATCTCTTCACAACATACTTACCCTAACTAACACACTGAGTAACACATGGGAACCCCAATCTCCTTAAAAAAATAATAAAGAGGCTTTGGGGATATTTCAGTTAGTAAAGTGCGTGCTCTGCAGGCACGAGAACCAGAGTTCAATCCCTATACCCACACAAAGGCCAGAAACAGCTTTGCACATCTGTAAGCCCAGCACCAGGAAGGTAGAGACAGAATTCCTGGGGTTTACTAGCCAGTCTAGCCTAATAGATGAGCTCCAAGTTCAACAAGAGACCCTTCTTTAAAAAATAAGATGGAGAGAGACAGAGGACGTTGACTTCTGGCTTCCATGCATAACAACATACATATGTGCACACACACATGGTTTTGTTTAACTTTTTAAGGTTGTGTGTGTATGTGTGTGTGTGTGTGTGTGTGTGTGTGTATGCATGTGTGTGAAGGTATTAACAGTGAACATACTTAGAGGTAAGTTTGCTAATAATTGTTGTGGAATAATCTTTTTGTACAGTGTGAAGATGTGTCACTCTGATTGGTTAAAAAAAAAAAGCTGAATGGCCAATAGCTAGGCAAGATTTCCAGGCAGAGAGGATGCTGGGAAGAAGGTGGCAACGCCAGGGATGCAGAGCTAGTAGGATGAGCACTATGGAGATGAGGTAATAAAGCCACAAGGTGGAAAGTAAATAAAAAAGGGTTAAGTTATAAGGTCTAGTGAGTTAACAAGCCTAAGCTATTGGCTGAGCTTTCATAATTTATAATAAGTCTCTGTGTCAATATTGGGGAGCCGATGATCCCAATGAGAAAAAATCTGACCACAGGTCATTTCTACTCCTCTCTTTCTACTACTTTAAGTATACTCTGAGTAAGTGTTTTCACTTTTACACCTGGAGGAGAATGCCACTTCCTATCCAGAAATAACTTTAAATGGGCAAGAAGAGCAGCACCAGCCAGCCCACACAGTAACCTGCACATAGTTACACCTGTGATCTGAAGTTGAATCTGTGCATCTGTACCTTGGCAGCCACTCTAAGAACTTAAATATCACAAGAATTTAATTATCACCTGCTGCTACTTCATTGTCAAGTTTGATGTCAAATCAACTCCATGACCTTTGTCTTTTTTAAGATATATTTTATTTTTAATTATGTATATTGTATATGTCTGGGAGAGGTCACATAGGTGAAATTACCCACAGAGTCCAGAAAAGGATTTCAAATCTCCTTGGAGCTGTCCTACCTGGGTGCTAAGAACAGAATTCATGCCCTCCAGAAGAGCTGCAGATATTCTTAACCACAGAGATATCTCTCTAGCACCCACAATGTCTTTTAAACTCAGAGACTGCAATAAGTTGAAATCACACCACAGCCCAATATGTCCTTTTACATGGAAGACACACACTGAAAAGTTTGTGCAACATTGAAACTACATATACCTCAAATGAAGCACTCATATAAACAGTGCATACTCACAATCAGAACAGGACAAAAGACACACTTTGGAAACAGACTGCCACTCTAGTCCTGCCTCCACAAACTCTGGAAAGGTCAAAAGCATGCCTCCTATTTGGATGAAGCATCAAGAGATGTTTTGAGATCTGCCATGCACAAATAATACATGGTCTCTGTGGACTGCAGACAAGGACCCAGCCCATGCTGCAACTTCAAGACCTCACTCCACATATATTGCATTTTGACCAGGAACAAGGGTCATTAAATTACTAAATGCATGTAGTATGTTTGAATAGCAGTCAAGTTTACAAGGCTGCTTTCTTTCCTTCAAGCCCCAACATAATATGGAAAAGTAAACTATACTAGGGCTCATAAGGATGCCAGGACTCTGGCTATCAACTGCTAGCATCTTTTTTTAAGCAACAGAAAATATTGATGGTTTTCCAAAGAATTTGGCCTTTAAAGCTTGTTATTTTCTAAGCAAGGGGGAAATAGTATAAAACTGTAAGCTCAGTTTAATTTCATCATCTACTGTCAAAACAGCAGAAGAAGCAAGTCTGAGATCCCAAAAGCAGAGATCTGTCTGTGCTGCTAGCATCCATGATTTAAACCAAATTACTGAAATTATTCTTATTGTGAGCCAAAGCTCTGCAACAGATAAGGCAGAAGGTATGGATCTTGGATGTCAGAGAGTCCTAAATCAGACTGAACTTCTAACCTACCACCAGAAGCAGTCCCTCCCCAGTGCAGAGGTGAGAGGAGAGCTTAAGCAAGTATGGACTTAACCAGATGATGAAACATCACCGATTCCTTATCAGTAAATGGCTTATATAGGAAAATGCTGAAATAATTAAAAGGACAAAACTAAAATTTGGGAAAGAGAGTGTCATGAAGATGGGTGGGAGGCATTTTTGAAGTACAACATTGTAGACACAAAAGAGATCAAAGGCATCAAAGTCTGGACCACAAATTCAAAAAGCAGCAGGAAGGAAGAGGCAGCTAGGGAGGAGAAGCAAAGGACTCCAATGGTGTAATGCCAGGAGCCATGAGGTCAAATCCTGGCCCTGTCACTGGCCATGTGGTGACCCTGAGCTGGTCACATTTCTAAGCCTAAAGTTCCTTATCAATCAAACAAGGATATAAAAAGTGTCTATGTCAAACGTTACACAAAGGGGATTATTTACAGACAACATGTAGCAGGACTGGGTATAAAGTATGTGTTCATCAAATGGCTACTATTAGTTCTAACTGCTGAATTTAAATCCTGACTCTACCACTTGTTAGCTGTGTGACACCCTCAATGAGCCTTAAAATCCTCATGAATACAAGGGCCTGATAATTATTTTCCTAAAAACTTTGAAAGTTAAATGAGATATGCTGTCTAAAAGTAAACTGAGCACTCCCAATTATGAGAGTGGCTATCACCACCACCACAAGAGCAGCCAGAGAAGCTCTCAAAACTGGTGGAGGACCAACCTTTAATTAGACTCAACTAATTCTATCACTAAAGGCCACCAATGGTTCCCCTTATTAAAATCTCCCAGCTTCCCTTCAGTTGCAAAGTCTAGGCCTCTCTTGGAATGAGAACCTAAGATAGCCACTTACACTAATGAAAACGCTTACCTGAAATTGTGTGGCCTGTGTTTTCAAGGGAGCCTCTCTGGCTTTGGTGAAGGCAACAGTGCGCTCTTTGATTTCAGAGTTGAGTTCTTCAACCTAGGGAAACAACAAATGGCAGCCACATACATAGCTGGGCTCTCCTTCCTATACAGCCCACATGCTCTCCCCTGACCTGTAGTACTTAATAGGCAGACAAGCTCTGAGTAGTTAACTGGGCAGCTTACCCTCACTGAGACTCAATCCCCTCACCTGTTGCCATCCATGGTCTACTTAAAGTCAGAGTATGTCCCCCAAGTGTCGATGTATCAGAAGCCTGATCCTCCACATGACAATGTTAGGAGGTGGGAACTTCAAGAAGTGAATCCTAGTGAGAGGTCCTTGGGTATTTGGAACATGCTCCTGGAAGGTTCTAGAGGAGTCCCAATCTCTCAGGCTTCATCTGACAACATGGTCTGCTCCTCTTGCCTGCCTTTCTGTTATCTGCCACTAGCCCTTCATCAGAGGCTGAACACATCAGACAGTATGATCTTGAACTTTAAGCATCAGAAAATAATGAGTGAAATGAACCTCTTTATAAAGTTATCCTGTCTCTGATATTTCATTATAGTAACGAAAAACAAACTAATACATGATGAACACCACTCATCCAACTATGGTGTTGTTAGTGCTAAATGTGGCAATATAATGTACACTGGTGCTAAAATAATGAGCATTGCTACTATTAACATTGCCCACTCATATGACTCATCCAATAACTGTGTGGTTTCTCCCAAAATGTCTCAACGTCTCTACTCTGGGATCCACCATGAACTCTGACCACTACGCCTTGGAACTGTTCTAGACTTACAACACAATGAAGGTCTCCTAATCCATCCGGGCCCCTGTGCATCAGATGGATGAATCATAGCTCCTATGTTCAAAGGCCAAATTGCAACTGCAGCTGACACTGCACCCCCTAGCTTCTCAGCACCAGTTTTCTATTTCTGAAACCATTCCTGCTGTCCCCTGTGGGTTTGCCTGCCCTATCCCTGAATTCATGGTATCCCTGTAGTCTCATCCCTGGCTTCTAACCATTCCTGCTGTCCCCTGTGGGTTTGCCTGCCCCATCCCTGAATTCATAATATTTCTGTAGTCTCATTCTTGGCTTCCTCCCTTCCCAGTCTATGCTTTCCTGGGATATATTGGTCAACTCTCAGAATTTTAACTCATGACTAGATACAAGTGATTCCCAAGTGTGGTGGTATTGTGTTCTCCAAAATACTGTGTTTGCTAATAAACTTATCTGGGGTCAGAGAACAGAACAACTACAATATTAAACATAGAGGTTAGGCAGTGGTAGCACACGCCTTTAATCCTAGCATTCCAGAGGCAGAGATCTACCTGGATCTCTGTGTGTTCAAGGATACAGCAAAGTATGGTGACTCACGCCTTTAATCCCAGGGAGTGATGTCGGAAAGCAGAAAGGTATATAAGGCGTGAAGACCAGAAACTAGAAGCTTTTAGCTTGTTAAGCTTTTAGGCTTTGAGTAACAGTTCAGCTGAGATTCATTATGGATGAGGACTCAGAGGCTTCCAGTCTAAGAAAACAGTATCAGCTGAGGAACTGGCGAAGTGAGGTAGCTGTGGCTTGTTCTGCTTCTCTGATGTTCCAGCATTCACCCCAATAACTGGCCTCAGGTTTGATTTTATTAATAAGAACTTTTAAGATTCATACTACACCCAAGTCAGTTGCATTGGGCCAAGCTATCCCTCTCACCCATGCTTCTGATTTGTACTGCTCTGTCTCCTAACCAGGAAGGCCTGTACATTTTTCAAGGCCAATGCTCCTGTCTCAATGTCATGCTCCACTTTCTATGCTCTGAACCATGTCAGTGACACCACACATCCCCAGTCACGTAAGCCAGACACCTAGAGTCATCTTGACTGTTCTTTTTCTGAATTCTTATATACAACCATCAGATTTTCCAAATTTATTTCTACTTTTTAATTATTTCTAATCTTATTTCTTGAATATAGTCCTCTTCCTCCATTTTGCTTGCTGTGACCTGTATTCTAATAAAGCCTGTCTTGGCTTTTGCCTGAGCTACTTACATTTGACCCCATTCTTTATCCCCTAAAACCACTCTCCAAACACAACGAGATGCTTCTCTAAGGTAAAAATGTGATCACTGCTTCTGCTACTAAGCCAGGCAACACCCAAAACAGATGATATGATCGGCCCCCATCCCCAAGCTGCTGATATGATCAGCCCCCATCACCCCTGGGCTCTTGCAACATGTAAAACACCTACAGTCTCATTTAAAGTGTGTACTTTGTGCCCTAGGAACTGAAGACCAATTTTGGTATCACACAGCAGTCTTTAGCCATTGTTTTCTCTCTCTCCAAAATCTCTCCCATCTGCATCTCTTCCCCAGCCTACACCTTCTTACCATTTAGGACTCAGCTCAGCATCTTCTCCTCTAAACACCATCCATTCCCAACATCCACCCTAATCAGGACCAGGTTTCCTTCCCTCTGCCTCCCCAATGCCTACACTTCCCTCAGTTCCAACACCCATCACTCTGACCTGCCAATCACATAGGAGTAGAGCAGGGTCTCTTCAGTGAATGAGGGCCTTGCTTAGTTAATCACTGAGACATAACAGACTTCAGGACCAAGTGACAAGGAAAGAGCCATCAGCTACCATCTTGGATCCCAGAGGCAACAAGCCAGGTGGGCTTTTTGCTTCCCAGCCACAGACTTGCCTCCCAAATGCCTTCATCTCAAATTTCAGCTGTCTTTCCAAAGAGTCAGTCTGTACTCTCCTTTAGGTCAGTCACTAGCCACATGCCTGGGTAGAGGGCTTGATTGGGATGCTAGAAGTACAGCTGAATTTTGACCCGTGGGTTGTTTTTCATTCATTTCAGCAGCTGCCCCTTAAGCAACTTCTGTCCTAATCAGCAACTGCGATGCCACAGCTCCTAGCAGCAGTGTGGCCGCACTGGCCGTAGCCAGGCAGGAATCCTGTTCCCTCAGGCACCGGCTCTAACACAGCCGCTAAAGAAGACTTTACCTAGATCTCTAGCCCTTCAAAGAACTCAAGATTCAAAGGCTGAGGTGAAATTCTACTCACTCAGAGACGCTGAAAAGCAAGAAGCTAACCTTCTCTCCTAGCTCGAGTCTCCGGAAAAACATGGCATCCTTGTGCTCAGCTCCCCACTTAAGAACCCTAACTACACATGGTTCTTCCCTATCACTTTCTGTCAGCTAGTTACTGACTCAGCCTCCTGACCCCAGGTTAATTTTATTTAAGCACACAAATGTATTGTGTCCTTGCATCATTAAACAAATATTCCACAGCATAAACAAATGTAACACATCTTAAATTAATATTCCACAAAACTTGGTGCAGAGGGAAGAAATGCTAAATAGCTCACCATTGCTTGTCTTACTGATTACATGTTGAAATTATGATGTTCATACACTATTAAAATTTACTTACATCTCTGCTAGAAACTTTTAAAAAATATATGTTTTATTCATAGTTAGTTCCTGACAGCACTGACTGCAGTTTGCTCCAACTCCAGCCGACTAGAGAAGCTACTTTCCACCCTATCCAACACTTACAAACTTTCTGTCTAAAGCTAAAACTTCAGGAGAGGACAGGCAAGCCACAGAAACTAATGAAGAAAAATCCCACTTCCCTCCTCAGACATACCTCTTTTTCCTTTGATTTTAATGCCATGGTTAGGCCCTGAATGGCTTTATCCCTCTTTAAGCTATTTTTCTTCTCTGTAGCAATTTCTCTTTCCTTCTCTCTCAGGTCCTCCTGAAGTGCCTAAATTAGATTAGAAAAAGATTCACGAAGTTGATGTGTTCCAACCAAAATGCACTGTAAATATATCTTTAAGAGCACACTCAAACGCAGTTATTCTATCTTATTCCTGTCAACCTGTGATTAATGTTTCCTAGTGAGCCGAACGCCGTGGCATCAGCTCCCAGTTACTGTGTTACTGCTCACGGCAACAGGGCCGGGTGAAGGGAAGGGGATCTGATCGCTTGAGAAGCTGACAGCTATTCCTATGGGAAGGACTCCAGTGCCTGCTAAAATCTGAATACAGTCACATCAGAGTCTTCGAAACTGCACCAGGTTATTTGGAGGAAATAACAGATCATTAATTTCATTCCTTAATGCTACAAAAGCTAGCAGAGAGTTTGGTTTGATGGGGACTGAGCCTTACATTTATAGTCTGAGTTCACGTCTTAAGATAATCACTGCTGCCTCCCTCCTGGGCTGTTATGAGGATCAGAGGAGATAATAGATGTGAAAGTACTTTCTAAGCTGGCAGGCACTGTACAAATTCCAGCTGTTGTGACTAAGGGCCCTTGGAGCCCAGGTGTTGGAATCACACAGACAGATTCCTCCCTCCCAGCTATTTAATCATGAACAAGTGACTTCACCCTCTGAGCCTCAGCTACCACATCTACAAAATGGGATGTCCACAGCTGAGTGATGGCAAGGACCGAGGAACTTCCTCTACTGTGCTTTATGCATACCTGACACTCAGCAGCATTGGATAAATAGCAGCTACTGTCACCAACAATTATCTGTTGTGCTCAGAACAGAAGAAGCAAGAAGGGAGCAAGTCTTCATTCAATACAGTCTTAAAATGAATCAACATACCTGGATCTTCTCTTCCAAGTGATTTCTCTCCTTCTGCCATTCCCTTTGTGCAGCCTAAGGAAAGGCATTCACAAGTGAGAAAGAGGAGGACCACCCGAAGGCTTCTCCACAGCCATTCCCATGAGCACCTCATTCTCTCACTCCCCTCCACTGCGGCAGACCTCCTAACACAAGTGTGCCCTCCTGCACGGCCTGATGTGGTATGAGTGAGGAAAAGTGTGAAGACAGCTGCCCACAGTTTGATTATCAGTCCCACAGAGTAAAGAGGTGCTTCGGGAGAAAAGGTGAAGGGCCCACTAGAGAGCAGAGCCCGAGAAGTGAAGTGGCAAGCCTGTTCCAAAGGAAAACTAACTGACGAGGCTAAGGAGTCTGCTACTGTCACAGGGACAAGGAACCCTCCTCGTAAATAAATCACCAGCTTTCTTGAGCTTCCAGAACATACCCTGTGTGAACAGACCATGCAGCAGACATCCTCCACCCAAGGAGAATGAAGGTCAACATAGCTTGCCATGGTCACAGGAGTGAAGAGGAGTCCAGGAGATTTGGACCTAACTACTGCCAACCCACTTCTTAGAGTCTAGAGAAATATGACTATTCTGAGGCTAGTCCTAAACTCAGCCAGGGGATCACAATCTCTACTTGGCCAAAGGGCTGGAAGGCCAGAACAGGGTAGTAAGCTGAGCATCTTGTGTGCTGCCTGGCCCAGAACCAGTTAATCCCTTTCCCCCACAGCCTCTGATGTTTCACACCAAATATGGCCTGCAAGTCTGCCTCTAACAACAAAGGAAAAATGGACATGAACAGTGCACCACAATTTTACACTAAGAAAGCCCTAACAATGAAAAAGAAGCCCCAAGGTGACAGCAAATTAACACATGGTAAAATACAGATGCAGAAGTATGAGTGAGATACATGAACAAAGGCAGGCCCTAACAAAGGCGGTTCCTGCAGATTCCTCAGCTGACAGGGAACTCAACTCTCGGATGTGGAAGTTACTGTGCAAACCATGTAGACTGAAGAGCGCCCCACTTCCCACGGAACAGTCTGATATGCTCCCCCCTCCTGCTGTGCCCTGTCTCCTCACCTCAGCGTATCTCTCCTTTTCTTCCCTCAGAGTGGCAGAAAGTCCTCGGAGTTCTCCAGATGACACATTCTCGTCAGGAGATGCCATCTGAGATTTCTCCTCTTTAAGGCACTGAATTAAAGCTTCTTTGCTCTTCAAAGACAGCTTCAAGTCCTCAATCAGTCTAAAAGAGAACAAAATTTAAATATTAATTCTGAGCTGCTCTCTTAACTCAGTGAAGCAGGAGGAGGTAGGAAGCAGGGCCAGACATCTTCAAAGTAGATGTGCCCAATGAATACACACAAACAGAATCACATTCTGCGGGGCAGAGAGCAAAGACCAGAATTTATTGTCTCTACCTGATCCAGGAATTTAGCTCTGAGCTGCACCTGGTCTGGTCAAGCCATGTACCTGCTCAGAGACCTTCAGCTGCCCCCACCACCAACAGCACCAGATTGCTAAGTTTTGAGTAAGAAATCCCCTCTCCAAAAGAAATCTGTCCCTGAAGTCTAAGCAAACAATCCGTCAAGAGCTGTTTGGGAGAGTGAGGATTTAAAAAGCAAGGATATCTCTCCACAGCTTGCAGACGATGCTTAAAAACACACCACTATCTCAAGCTAACAGCCAAAGTTCAGGGTAGGGCATCCAGGTACACAGCTCTTAAGTCATAACAACCCAGTTTCATCTTGATCCTGATCAGTCCTCAGCAGCTCAGAGAGCTCACTCCCAAGCTATTCTATGCCTCTCTATGCCTTTGCATATGCTCTCAATACCTTCTGCCCAAGCCCCTCCTATGCCTGATAAACTTCAGAGTTCCTTAAACTGCACCTTTCATCTCCAAGTCTGAGAGAAGCTTTGCCACCTACAACCATAATGCCTTCCAGAAGATGTGAACATTTCCCTCTTTGGAACTAAATTCAATGTCCTTCATCAACTGCTCTGTGACATCTGTGCCCAAGCTAAATTTCTACTTCTCTGAGCCTGTGTCGGACAAGTTAAAGCAAAAGTGCACTTCTGACATACCGCTGAAAACAACAAATGACAGTTGGCGTGCTAATTAAATTATGCATATATGTGTGTGGCATGTTTTGTATATGGGTGCTTATCTATGAAGGTTTGTAGAGATCAGAGCTCAATTTCCAAATGTTTTCCTCAATTGTGTTTCCACCTTATTTTGGCTTTGCTGGACTGGCTGGCTAGCAAGCTCCAGGGAACCATCTGTCTCTGCCTTGCAATACTGGGATGTATATCATCACACCCAGCTTTTACATGAGTGCTGGAAATCAGAACTCAGGTCCTCATCCTCAAATGGCAAGCATTTTATCCACTAAGCCATGTCTCCAAACAAGCCCTATACATAATACTACCTTTTAAATATTCAACAATTATTTTGTCGGAGGACTCTCCAACAAGCCCTTTGGTAGCTAAGCCTAGAAAGCAACCCAATTTTGTAGAAGTAGAGGCCTGGAGGTCTGGCAGAGCTGCCCTCTTGAAGCACCTGGCTTCCCTGTCAAAGCGACAAGGGAGACACGGCAGCAGAAAACACCTAGCAGTGCACTGGCATCAGAACACCAGTGAGATCTGCTCGATGTCCCAGGAACCTAGAGGGAGGCGCAATACTGCCCTCTAGGGGTTCAGCTCTGATATAATCAATAAGCAAATGGAGAGCTAAAACGCATCAAATGTAGGTTTAAAATGAAAGGTGGGGGCTGGAACCAGGACAACCACTGAAGGCTCAGACCATCACATGGAGCAGCAGTGTTGAGCCAATAAGACACCCGCACGTATTACATCTTTGAGCTCAATAAAAGTGAGAACTCACTCTTGTGTGAAATTCAATGTTTTAAATGCCAGCAACTAACTCAAACTTTTAAAAATTACTATTTAGTTTGAAGACAACCTATCCATTGGCTATAGTCAACCTATAGGGCTCCCCAACATGACCACCTTCAGATGCAGAACAGCTCAAAGCCCAGACTGAATAAGCTAAAGTAGGGAAAATGACCCTTTGAAAAAGAGGGTAGGAGCCCAGGAAGACACTGGGAGTAACCATGCAAACAGGGACCACCCCAAGATTCAACTGCTTGCCATGCCCAACAGCAGGTTCCTCCATGTGGCTGATCCATATCCATGTCACCTGGATAGAGCTGATGATCCCTGCTGCTATGCTGGGCTAACCTTCTGACCTTGACTTAAACAATGGGCTCAGTGAGATTTAGTCCCTAGAGATTTACCAAATGGTCATATCCTGAGGGAAAAATCAAGGTGACAGCTGGTTGCTAGTCTCTGGGAGTTTAACTGGGACACCTTCATCTCTGAGGCTGACACATTTGTAGACCTGACAAACCAGGTTTCTATACCTGTCTAGCCAGCCCTGTGCAAATGCCAGAAAGATGCAGCCTTCAGCAAGACCCCAACCTGACCATCCATATCCATTGAGAAGCCACCACCTGGACCAGTGTACACACCCTCCCAAATGTCCTCTCCCCAAACAAAGAAGGAACCAAGCTTAAGCAGCACACCCTGATGGCCTACATGTGCAGTCTTTGTACACAGTGTGCAGACTGTGACTTTGCACATGCCAACACTCTTCATGGACAACTTCTAGGACTCCCCGAATAGGATTCCTATACCCAAGCACAGAGCCCTAAATTCATCTCTATGAAAATGTTTATTGGTGGTGGATTTTTTTCTCTTTTGGGGGGCCCACCATGCAACTCCCAAATAAATCACACATGGAGGCTTATTCTTACTTATAAATGCCCCGACTTAGCTTTGCTTGTTTCTGACCAGCTTTTCTTAACTTTAAATTATCCCATCTACCTTTAGCCTTCGGGCTTTTCCCATTCTCTTACTTCTATAAATTTTACTCTTACTCCATGGCTTGCTGTGTAGCTGGGTGGCTGGCCCCTGAAGTCTTCCTCCTTTCTTTCTTTTTTTTTTTTTTTAATTTATTTTTATAATGTATACAGTGTTATGCCTACATGCATGCTTGCAGGCCAGAAGAGGGCACCAGATCTCACTACAGATGGTTGTGAGCCACCATGTGGTTGCTGGGAATTGAACTCAGGACTTCTGGAAGAACAGCCAGTGCTCTTAACCGCTGAGCCATCTCCAGCCCTGAAGTCTTCCTTCTTGTCTGGCTACTGCTTCTTCTCCTCTTCCCCTGGATTTTCCCTTCCATTTATTCTCTCTGCTTGCCAGCCCCGCCTATCCTTTCCCCTGTCTTGCTAGTAGCCATTTGCCTCTTTATTAGACATCAGGTGTTTTAGACAGGCACAGTAACACAGGTTCATAGAGTTATACAAATGCAACATAAACAAAAGTAACACACCTTAAAATAATATTCTACAACACCTATCTGTCCATTATATATAAGCAGAACAACCTCTGTCTCTGTAGTTCCAAAGGCATGCTTAGCATTGATTTGGGCATGAATCATCTCCTCCAATTCCAGCCTGAATCTAGAAATCCATACTTCCCCTCATTCTCACCTCCACTCACCCACACCTCCACTCACCTACACCTCCACTCACTCATCCACACCTCCACTCATAGATGCTCACAGCTCATACAACTCTTGTCCTAACTAGAAGCATCATCCTCCCATTCCTACCTCAAAAAAACCTACTCACTGCTCATCTTCCTTCAAACTGAGTAAACTTCATCCATCAGCCACTCATTCTCAAAACTGAAGGAGGGGTATCAGTACAATGTCTTCCCTTCACTACCAAAGCCCTTCAAGCCCACTGTGTCCACTTTACCTCCTATTACCACCTGTGTACCTCCATCCCATTCCAGACTTTCAGTCTTGGTTGCCATCATCTATCTGGATGTCTGCATCAGCAAGAGGGCCCAGTGACAATCCATCCCCAAGGCAAACAAAAAATTTGCAATAAGTTTAAATCTAGTTTCTCCACACTCCTCCCCTTAACCCTTCAATGGATTCCCCCATGCCCTTCAGATGAAGTCCAGATTCTTGCACAAGACCCAGTGACCTATCCAGCATATCCACACTATATATGCTACATCCCTGTTAATCAATTAGTAGTCACAACTGTCAGAACAGTTTCATGATGCTTACAATCAAGTAACCCTTACACAGTCACCTAACAGTGAATCATGCCTGTGTCATTTATCCTATCTATTTCATGTCACCACATATCATCTTACATCATCAAAGGTGAGCCCAGTACATATTTTTATAAAAGAGACCACTTTCCCATATTTTTACTACAGACTATTGCCACAACTGTCTGCTTTTTTAATCTCTCACTCTAATTTATCAATTAAACTTTAACATAGATATATAAGTATTGGGAAGTAAAGGTGCACAGCAAGTGAAGTGCTAGATATAGTCAGGTTTCAAACATCCGTAAGAGTCTCAGTTAAGGGGACATCTACTTGACATGAGAAAGCTTCTCTTGGACCCTTTACATTGAATTTGTAAACATTAATGGTAAACCAATGTTTGTCCCATCCAGTTCTAATCCTTCTGTTCCTGCCTTTTATCCCTTCCACCTAGCCAACTTGATAAGCTTTGGTTTTGACAATGGAAGTCTCCCTGACTACTTTAATCACTGCTGCGTGGAACAGAAGACACACAAAAAATACCTGTTGAATAAAGGGCATAAGCATCCAACAGAGCCAATTAAATAAGTGCTAAATATGTCAAGACCCTCACAAGACTCTGTCCTATAATTTCTTGCAAACCCTTTCTGAGCCTTCTCCTTTCTTCCCAGTCCAAGTAGCTCTTGACTGTTCATGGATGGTACCTGGGGGAAGAAATCAGAGAAAGGAACCCTTCCTCTTCCTGGCAACATGGTCAAGAAAAACAATGAATCAAAAAGGGATAGATGGGGCTGATAACTCATTCCCTCTACCAAGATCCAGACACAACACTTCATTTCACAGATCAAAACTAGGAAAAGGGGGCCAGCTTCTGACCTCGATGCATGTACATAACAAATAGACACACACAGCCACACACCCCAAAATTTAAATTTAAAAATCCTCCTCTAACTAATGAGCCAAAAGAAAATTGAAAAGGAAAAAAGGGAACCTAAAAAAAGATTACAGTATACACAATAAATACAGTCCTCTGTATTCCTGAAGTGAAAGAGCACTGAAATATGGAGACCATGACCACAGGCTCCCTCAGCACTGATTCGGACCTCTCTCAGAGAGAATCCCAGAAGGTATGCTCAGTCTATTTCCCAACCCTAAACTGAAAACCAAGTGGCAAACCTAAATATCAAAAGGTGGCACTGAGTCAGAAGTAAGGGCAAATAACACTTGGTCACAAGAACTGAAACAGCCAGGCAGGGTAACGTGCTCCTTTAAACTCTACACTGGGAAGGGGGTGGGAGGGAACAGCAAGAGTTCAAGGCCAGCCTCTGCCACACAGTGAGTCTTTGCCAGCCTAGGCTATTAATTAACTAACTAATGTGGCAAGGTATACCATTCCACAGGGCACTGAGTGGATGAGAAAAGAAACCACAGGCAGAATCCTCTGGAGGACACCATTCATTCTGGGACCATCTCACCCAATTCCAAATAGGTGGGGCTCTTCAGCCACCTATGCTAGCAGTGTGTCTCCACTACATTAGCTCTACCTTCCACTTAGAGACCAACCAATAAGATATGAGAATCAAAATGTCAGAGAAAAATTTCAACGTTGTCTTAAGACGTTTTTGTCAAAAGCTTGGCTACAAGACACAGTGGTCATTAAAGTTGGCCTAACAGCCCTAGTGCCTGTCCATTTCTCAGAGCCAACAGCACTGTGCATTAAAGAACTCTGCATTTGATCTACAATGTTCTTCTTTGCCCTATAGTACTGCTTGATTTGGGCCTCCAGCCAGCATTAAAAAACATGAAGGAAAAGAGATAACAAAAAATTTACTAGTAGTTATTGTGGGGACATCACCACTTTTCCACCCTGTGGAAAGCACCACAAGAGAAATTTCCCTCTGATAGTGCCAAGCAAAACTGGGCTTATCCTGAATCCAAGGCCTCTTTTACCTCATGGAAAATGTGAATCTCAGAGCCACAGGATTGCTTCTTCCTTCAGCTACCAGGAAGTTGCAGCCGGAACTGAACACTAGACTTAGGATCTAAGTGTACTCATAACATGAACTGTGGAGTGGCCGTCTCTCACTCACTCCTCTCCTTCCTTTTTCCTGCCCTGCTCTGATCCCCGTTTGCTATCTTGCTCTGCTGGATCCTCCACGGTCAGTCATTCCACTCCAGTGAAGAACACTGACAGCCGGGAGGGAAGGGCAGGATGGGGAAGATCCGCTCCCCACCAGATGATGAGGGTCGTTTCCCAGGGAGCAGAGCCAGACCTGTCCTTCTCTTCCAGAGCCAGAGCCATCTCCAGGTCCCCCTCCTGCATCTTCTTCATTGCTGAGAGCTTGCTTTCCAAGCTGAGGCGAAGAGCCTTCTCTGTTTCCGTCCCTGCGAAGGCCTTCTCCAGTTCTGCTTGGGCGGCTTTCACATCCTACAGTTAAATTAAATGCATTTGATGCAATTTTTCAATACAATTGGGAACATTTTGAAAGGAAATTGGATTAAAATATAAATATTTATGACTTTTTCTCCGGCACATTTCCCCTCCCTGAATGTACTATACATGGACAGAATCAGTAATAAATACATTTGCCAGCCATTTTTTCCCTCTTGTATCGGAAGAGTAATGAGCACTTCCAATGGAAAAGAGTCAACTCTACAAGAACTATACTTTTGGTTTTGAAAAATCAGATCAATATTTACAGCTTCAATGAGAACAAGGAGAAATGCACTTTTCAATACTAAACATGTGTAAATCCCAGAGTCCCCTAATCTCCATGCAAATTCATCCCACAGCCCATCACCCCCCACTATTTCTTTTTAAGATAATGACTACACAGTTCTAAAATGCATTTCTGTATCTCCAAGGTGATTTAGGAGGTAAAAAACTATGCTTTTCCTGAGTGCTCGGAGAAGCCACCACGGAAATTATCTTCTAAATCTTTCAAGCCATGTCTGTGTTGGGGGAAAGGCTCTGGTGCTCACACAAGTGACCTGGAGTAGGCCTGACTCTCCCCCCACACAGGCCACTGCCTCAGATTGCATCGCTGACAGAAAAGTCAAACAGAACTAGGTTCAAAATGCAGCTCTCCCACTTTCTTGCTGTGTGACTTTGGATAGTCATTTAATCTCTAAGCCCCAGGTTCTTATTTTAGAAAACAGGACAGTCACCATTCCAAGGAGCTGCTGTGAGGCTGCCGATACCTGTCATCCCAGAAGCTACAAACTGGCTTCTCTTCCCCTGCCCTTTCCCTTCACTATCTCCACTAACATTGTCTGTCTTGGAAGTTTGTCTGTCACTTCATATTTCTTCAACAGCAAACAATAATGCTTGTTATTTACGAGTGCCTACTAAATGCCAGGCTCTGAGCAAGCAATTTTATATCATATTTGATCTTGACCTAACCCCAAAGTGCTCTGGACTGAGACAGTAGAATGTTGCAGCCTAAAATACAGCCAGATCTGTTAGGATTCTGCCATTCCAGCTATATGACTGCACATGTGCAGTTCAGTAGCTAAGAAAGGGGTCTTACATCTTTACATCATCAGTGTGATACATGATTGTGCAAATGCACACAGCATGGTCACGCAGTCTATGCATGCATGGTGTAACTCAGTAAGCCTTCCTGTGCATGTGCAGGTCTTAAAAGCTGGACACAGACTCCTCCCCTCTTTCTTCTGCTCTCTCCTCCTCCTCATGTGTTCCTTCCACAGGCCTGGCCACACTCTCTCCCATCCCCCTCCCCCTTCCTCTTAACAAAGCTCTGATACTGGGTTTTGTCAAGCCTCGTGAACTTTCTGCACGGTAACCAGTGCCACTTATTTAAAACCAACAAGATCACCTGACATTTACCACCTGTGTGACCTGGAGCAAATGACCTGGCCACTCTGTGCCTGCTATTTCAGTATGTTTAAAAAGGGAGAGAGAGAAAGAGAGAGACAAATGGAAGTAGTTAGCTCATGGGTTTCTTAGTACACATATGAGGCTTAGCAGAGGGCCTCTCCCTGTGGTGAGTTCTCATAGTTTCATGTATGCTCTTGTTACTGCAGTCAGTGCTACACTCCGATGCTTCTGTGCTCAATTCACACAGGCAAATGCTTCTTCATCCAATGGGATAAATGCAGCAAACAACAGAGCAGAAGCACCAGCAAGTACTCATGGGACAAACAAGGTGTTGCATCAAGGTGACAATTTTTTCAAGTGTCTTGATTAAGGGTGTGGTTGTGGTGGTTTGAATAAGAATGCCCTTCCCCAAACACCCCCAATACTCTCAACACCATAGGCTCACAGATTTGAATGCTTGGTAACCAGGGAGTGGCACTCCTAGATGTGGCTTTGTTGGATTTGGTATGGTGTCTTTGGAGGAAGTGTGTTACTGGGAGTGAGCTTTGAGGTTTCAGATGTTCAAGCCAGGAAGGCCCAGTGTGTGTCTCTCTCTTTGTGCTGCCTGCCAGTCCAGATGTAGAACTCTCAGCTACCTCTCCAGCATCATGTCTGCCTGCATTCCACCATCTTCCTGCCATGACAGTAATAGACTAAACCTCTGAACTGTAAGCCAGCCCCAATTAAATGCTTTCCTTTATAAGAAATGTTGTGGTCATGATGTCTTTTACAGCAACAGAAATGCTTAGACTGAATGGTGTATGCTTCTAATTATAGTATTTGGGAAGCTGAAACAGGAGGATTGCAAGTTTGAGGCCAGCCTCACTATCTAACAGTCTCAAAAAAAAAAAAAAAAAAAAAGCAAAAAAACAAAAAATCCCACCATAATAATAATTTATTAATATATATGGATTATTCCAATCCAAATTCTGAAAGGCTCAAAATATAAAACTTTCTGATTATCAACATGTCAAAAGTAAAAAAATTTCACACCTGACCTCATGTGATAGGTTATAGTCAAAACACAGGCACATTAAAATATTTCATAAAATTCCCTTCTAACTACATATATAATGAAGATGTGAAATGTAAGTGAGTTCCATGTCTAATCTTGGAGCCCATCCCCAAGACATTTCATTAGTTATGCACAAATGTTTAGTAATAAGCTCAAATCTAAACCACTTCTGGTCCCAGGCATTTCAGAAAAGGGTTACTCTAACTATGGTACTTAATATGAGCTTAAAATTGAGGAACACTTTGTACTGTCCTTCCAGAGGTGGTTGTTCAGCAAGGAAGCATCTGAGTTCCAACTATAGTCACGGCCTGACAGAATAAACAGCCCAAGAAGCTATGTAGGGCTCTACTAGAGAAATGTACCCACTCAGTTCAGGTAAGATACTGGACAAAGGCTAAGAACAAGAGCTGGGTGGACAGGCAATAAATAGCCAAGCATCAGGCAATCTGAGTCTGGGCTTGCTTAAAGGCTAGATGGTCATTCCATCAGTGGGCCTCGGCAACCACCTAGGCTAGTCACTACCTCTCTGTACCTCAGTGTCCTCACAAGAAGGAAGACAACAGGGTAGGGGTTATAAATTACATGTGTAAGATGCCAACAATGAGGCTGGGACCCAGAAGGCACTCAATAATGACGAGGGTGGCTGCATTTCTGCTGAAACATGACGTACAAGGAGAAAGGAACACCTCCCCAGGATTGACCGTAAGTAGAGGGCCCTTGGCATCTCCAGACTTACTTCTTCTAGAAGATGTATCCTTTTCATCAGGAGGTCTTCCATCTGCTGCACCTTCTTTCTCGCATCTTCTTTCACACGCTGGACTTCAGAACCACCCCCTTCAGTTAGGCTCTCCACTGCTTTGCTGCAGAGAGGGAAAGGGCAGCAGTCAGGTGCCTGTCTCATGGTAACTTCGTCAGCCCCAAAGACAAGGGTTATTTGCCAGTCATTTCTCCCATTCTCCTGAGTTAAGTTTCCTTTAAAAAATTAATATTTTAATTCAGAAACAGTGGAAGGGGGTTATCCCGCAGGATACTTATTAATATTTTAACACACAGCCTTTTGGGCTCTGTCTACCTAAACAGAACCATTTAGTGTATACTAATGAACTAACTTGATCACTTGATCACTTAGTATACTGAGAACACCATTTAGAAAAGTCAGTAAATATAAATCTATATCATCACCTTAAAGAGTACATCACTATATAGAATACACTTTATTAAGTCAACTCTCGACATTTTAAAGACCTAAATTGTTTCTGATGTAACATATGTGACTGATACACCAAGATCTGGGAAGAGGTGCCTAGTACAAAGCAACCACTCATTAAACGTCGGTGCCATGGTTTAATAGTTTCTGGGGACACACCCCTGGAAAGGGAATCTCTGAGCCCAAGGGTAATCATACTTTAACACTCATGATAGCAACGGCCAATTTTCCCACCAGTACTCTTACATCAGAGGTATAAGAAAGGAGACCTAGAAACCAGTGGATAAAGAAGTGTCATGCAACTAACAGATCTGTGAGGTTAAAGGCTTGCATGCTCCACCTTGCACCAGCCTGAGGACAAGCATTTTTAGTAAAGCAAGATGGATCCAACACAGGCTAGGACTTAGGGCATGATGAGTGAAGAGGGAGGGATGTGGGTGCAAGTACCTTCTACCTGGAATTGTGATGTTAAATGCTCTCAGGGCACTCGGCTATGACATTTTAGAATATTCTCTCTGGGGGACAATCAGGCAGGCATGACACTAAAGCCAGACACAGGGCTATGACCAGTGAGTGATGCAGAAAGAAAGGCAGTGGTGGCGGCTGTGAGACCTGAGTCCTCACTGCACTATAAATGACTGCACTCTCCAGAAGGACACCCGAGGAAACGGCTCCACCTAAAGCTGGCTTCTCAGAAAAACCACAGCAGAAAACCAAACGAAACTCTTTACCACTCAGTCCCTCACTTGACTTCAGGAGTACATAAAATGCCCTAACCCAAAGCGGCATAACCAGATGCTCACACACTGGGCCACATGAACTATTCATCCACAACAGTGCCACCCAGAGGGCTGTGCTGGCTCTCCAAGTTTCCCTCAAAATCACATGCTATTTAATAAAGGCCTTATTTATATCTACTTTTCCTTTCAGCAAGGCTTCAGAAAGCCATCATACTATCACCTTAATGTAATTCAGTGTGAATAACTGAAAGGAGGACCACGGCTCGGGCTGGACAGATCTGTTTCTAAATTCTCCCGCTATCCCATCCCCAGTGTGGCTCTGGGTAAATTACCTAGCCTCAGTAAATTAGTTGTTACACCTCAGCCTTCTCATGTGAAAAATGAGATGATTACCTCTTGGAACTAATGGGCTACCACACGGGGGTCCTCCACAGGCCTGCCTCAGCACTCTAAATGTTGCCCCCCCCCCCAACCCCACACATCCTGCTGTGAAGCCTCTCCTGTGAGGCCAGGGCAGCACAAGCCCTGCTGTGCTGCTGAGAGACCTCCTGCCACCCCTCTGCTGGACTCTGAGCTCAGAATAGATCATCCCCTGGCCAGAACAGAGGCAACATGTTCACTTCCCATAGCTGCCCTAAGTGCTCTCAGCCCCCATTCACTCAGCTCATTTCTGGGATCAGTGCGGCCCCCAATTCACAGTGACTCACAGTCATTTCTATCACTCCTCAAGGGGCATTACAGACAACAAAATGAATTCTAGACTGGCCTCCTCTCTTTCCCAAGCTGTAGATCAAGATTTCTCTCTCTCTCTCTCTCTCTCTCTCTCTCTCTCTCTCTCTCTCTCTCTCTCTCTCCCTCTCCCTCCCTCCCTCTCCCTCCCTCCCTCCCTCCCTCCCTCCCTCCCTCTCTGTGAATGTGCCGTATTTGCACACATATGTATGGAGGACAAAGGGGTGACAACACTGTCTTCTATTGCTCTCCACCTTAGTATTATCTCTTAAACAGGATCTATCACTGAACCTGAAGCGCCTTAAACATCAAGCCCCATCTCCCCTGCTGCCCTATCCCCAGCATTTTGGGGTACAAACACCTTACCCACACTTGATCCTGGGCGCTGGGAATCCAAACTCAGATCCCTGGGCTTGCACAATGAACACTTAACCCACTCAGCATCTTTCCAGCTCCTATCTGGATGTTTCTGGTCCTAAATTTCTTCTACCTGGATGCTCATGGATGTTTTAGCTCTGGTGCTTTCTGGAGTTCCCTGTATGGCCCCTTCCCTCTGCTGAGCTTTGGTCTCCCCAGCATCAGCCCATCTAATCTTGCCATTTCACAGCCTGAATCGCATACACTGTCAAGAGGCTGTACAATTTTTAACAACTACTAGCATTATTCAGTTTGTTTGTGTTTTAGTTATACCAATAAAATATATTCACAATAATAAATGTTCCAACTTTTCATTTATCATCTTTGTATTTTACAGTTACTGTAGCAATAAAATTTATACTCGGCAGTATGGTGCAATTTTCCTCTGCTAATGGAATTATTATTTTTTGTTTGTGTTTTAAAGCTACAGAGATAAAATTTACTCCCAACAATATGACTGCTCTTGTTTTTAATGTCCCCTTATTGTACTGATACACAGAACAATGGAAAACCAGCATACAAATCTGTTCACTTCACATCAAGGCAAGGTGGACTTGGGAGCTGCACCAGAAACAACTTGCTACAATCTCCTTGGGTCTCAGCATTCTCTCCACTCCAATGGGAACACTAGCAGCCTCATACAATTAGATTATCAAGCACTGCACATACAGGTTTGGGACAAAGGAGGATCAGGACCAGTATTTGTTCTCTCCCTCTACCATTTTTTTTTTTCTTTTGTAGAATCTGGGCTACAAGTGTAGATCAAGCAGACAGACCATCAGACCTAAGAGGTATACACCAACTTTCCACTCAATGTGAAAGAACCTTCCATAAACACTCTCATTACTTACTATTTTTAACCTTCAACATTTCCTCTAGATTATTTCCATTCAAATTAGAGTTGTTCTTTTCCTGAGGCAGAGCCCATGTCCTACCCCTTCCCCAACCAAAACTCAACTCAGAAAAAAGAGGGCTGACAGCATTACATTAACATCTCCATCAACATCTACCACAGACAAACTGCTAGGTTCTGGGTAGTTAGGAGCAAAAGGGAAAGGCCCATCAGCAGATATGAGGTAGACACTGAAAGGCTTCTTAGATATACTGTGCACACACTACATCAACACATGAAAGATTTAAAAAGAGAGAGAGAGAGAATGCACCCCTAACCCAAGTTCTGACCTTTCTGTCTAAGACCACAGCCCTTCTCTTTACTAAGCCTGATTCATTCTTCTATAAGATGGGAGTACTCCTTGAGATTTGCCTGAATAATGCTATGTGTGGGTGTGAAAGTATTGTAGACAGGGAAAAGAGCTACCCATGTGGGATAGACACCATATGATGGAGAAGTCTATGGAAGAGGCCAGTGCAGGCTAAAAGAAGCTATAAGGACCCTTGTCTGGTTCTTTTAGAACAAAGAGAGTATGGGAAGGCACTGGGCTGGGAGGCTAAGAAGAGAAGGCGTCTGTTCAGGAGAAGCTAGAGAAGCAAGAGGAAGAACAGCTATAGAACCTCTGGGATGTGCTGGGGAAGAGGTGGCAGACGGAGGTGAAATGTTAAAAGTCAATGTCAGCGTCCATCACTAGAGCTCATGACTTGAACTGCAGAGAGCCTCTCCTTGTGTGGTAGTTTGAGTACGAAGTGTCCCTCACAGTCTATTGCATTTAAACACTTGGTTCCTCACTGATGGCACTGTTACAGAACCTGGCTGGAGGAGGAATGCCACTGGGGACTGGCTTTGAGCTTCTGCAGACTGGCAATTCCCGCTTTCTCTTTCTGCTCCCTGTTTGTGGATCAATAAATGCTATCAGCCAGCTTCCTGCTCCTGCCACACCTTCTCTGTCATGGTGGATGCTCTCACTCAGGAACTGTAAGCTAAAATAGACCTTTTCACTCCCCAAATCATTTTTGCCAAGTTATTTCATCACAGCGACAGAGCTGTGACTAATACACCAACATCTCCCTTCTCACTCATCACCAAGGCCTGTGTGTGAACTGTGCTTCCCGGGGGGTCTTCTCATTAGCCTACCATTCATGTCAGCACTCAGTTCTCACCTCACCCACCCATCCTGTTTCCGAACTGGTCTCTCGGCATCCTCACAATACCTCTTCCACCCAAAATTCAGAGTGGCCTTTCCAAGAAGCAAACAACTTGTCTACCCTTAGAACAAAGACAAAAATCTCTAGTGTGCTACTCTGCTCCTCCTTTTTTAGACTTGCCACAGCCTCTTCTTTGACACACCTCCATCCACTCACCTGCCTAATTCTCCTGGCAACTCATACTTCATGTAAATGTCACCTCTACAGTCAGACCTTCCCTCTCTTTCACTGTTGCTGTATCTACTGCCACAGCTATAGACACCCACAGTTCCTTTTTTTCTCTTTACGGTTCTTCTCCCAACCTGGAGTCATACATTTGCTAATGTAAATACCTCATCATCATCATTCCCAGAAGAATGCAAGTCTCATGTAGCTGTTTGGATCACCATAGGCCTCACACAGTGCCACCCACAATTGTCATTTGGTATATATTTTCTGAGTAAGTTAACAAAACCACTCAGATCACAAAGGGCCTTGAGTACAAAGCCTGGTACCTGGCAATTAGGGAAATATATAAACATGCATGGAAGCACCCAAAACACCCCATCCAAAGTAATAATATTGAGGAACGTACATGAGCCTTTGTGAATTGGGTTTCCAATGTATATGTGCTTTGTCAAAACCAAGTACTACCCGAGATTTGCAGCACTGAGGCAATGAGTATGGAGAAGACCAAACTCACATGCTCATCTCAGGCCTGGTACAGCAGACTTGCTTCAGTACCCAAATAATGAGCCACTTCCAAAAGAAATAACTAGTAACCATGAAGATCTCTTAGTCTGGGTACATTTATTAATTTGTTCACTCATTCAGCAGCACTCAGCAGAGAAGCCTAGGCCTAGGAGTCTCTGGTCTGCCCCTAAGCCACAACAGCCAACTTGCAGCCACCAGACGCAGTTGTAGCCCAGCCCAGAGTGATGCAAGCATGTTCCTGGCCCTCCATACCCAATAGGAGTTCCACTGCCATGACAAGAGAAGCACTGCTACACAGACTTCTAAGCAGCCCTTGTGGACTACCTGGGAAGAAATCCCACTCTTCTGGAGCAAAACTGAACACACTCTGGTATCCGATGTGCTGCACATGCCATCACCACAGCTCCATAACACTCCACTTGCTCACAATGCACCTCAGAGTAGCCTATGGCTATGGGAGGTTGAGGTATAAGTCACTCACTGTCTCTGAAGGTCTTCAGTGTATGGTGCTGTTAATTGTGTGATGAATACTGATGGTAGAGGAAGAACCAACCAACAGGTCTACAAGTTGTTGATCAATAAAAATTTAAATAAATGAACCAATCAATGAATATAGTAGTTTTCTAATTTTTAAGCATTATAATCCCCTTTAAATAAAATGCTACAAGAGTCCCTAGTACACACAACAAGCTTAAAACAAGTTACTGGCTGAAACCCTCCCTCTGCCTCCCATCCTCACCCACCAGAACCCCTTCTAGTCCCAGGCATTTTCATCAGTGAGAACAAATGAACTCCCTAAACACTTACAACACAGCTAACTTGACTCTCACAAACTGCTAGGGAAAGAAGCTAGACACAAAAAGCAGACCTAATGTATAATCTCATTTTTATAAAGTTCCAAAATAGGCAGAACTAAGCAACTGTGTTGAGAATAGAGGGTATTCTGCAAAAAAAGGGGATGCTCTGAGAACATGAAGGGAAGGGGGCTTCCAGGAAGCTTGGTGATGTTTCCTTTCTGGCTCAGATGAGAATTTCACATATGTGCTTGCTTCATAAAATGCACCATGCTGTATATCTTCCTATAACCACAGTAGACTTTAAAAACAGTTGACAAACAATTAAATGAAAACTACAAGCTCCTCGGAAAACAAATGGCTTAGAAAAGCAGCTGGCTGTGCTCTGCTGCCCAGCCCATCACCCACCCACGGGACCCAATGGCCAAGCTTTTGGGGTGACAGGTACTCACGAGGCTTTGACGAGCAACCGATCTCTCTCCTGGAGCTCCTGCTTCAGACTTTCCACTTCCACCTTGAGTTCAATGTTCTTTCCAAGACGACAAGGTAAGAAAAGATACAGTGTAAGTAAGGTACAGGAGTAGCAAGCGTTGATGGTGGGCAAACTACTTCTGACTTGGACTGGCAATGCCACACTTGTAATAGCAGATGTTAGACTCAAAACCCTCATAAGCCCTGAGGCACAGAAAAAGTAAATTATTAAGTACTGGTGGTCTCAAATGAAAGCCATGGATTCCTTAAGACTTGGAACAATTATGTAAATGTTCTAACAGCCGGAGCATTCAAATATCTAGGCATAAATGTCATACAAGTGAGGCTGATTTAAAAATTGTTTGCCCTCCGCCAAGAAAATTTACAGTTTGCTCTTCTCATTCGAAGGCAATTACTTCTAGTTGTTTACAATCACGCATGTGGTTGTTGCAGTAGGAACGTGCTACAGATTTAAAAACAAAAATAAAATAAAACTTGTGAGTGGATAAATGGGAGGCCACAGCATGGCCTGTCTTGTTTTAGTGTGAAATTTCTGGAGAAGCCCAGCTTATGTGGGGAGCTGTTCACTAAGGGATATCACAAAGTCATCAACCTTCTTTCCCTTAAGGCACTGGAACAAAGGAAGTAGCACATGGCCTTGGGCTCACATTCACTCACATGAGAATACAAAGACAGAATTTTTGGCAGGTGCCAGCCTGTGGGAGGCAGCAGAGTAACGGTGGGCTTCTGACTCAGCCACAAATGCAGTCCAGAAAGAATGCACAAAGGACTCACGTCCTGGAGACTCATACACAGCATGCAGAGGTCTGATATCAAACCAAGATTTCTCTAAATTCTTGCTCTTATTTTTTTTAATAACTCATACTGATTTTACATTTTCTTCTACCCATTTGTATTTTAAAAATAATAACATTTTCATAAAATGTGTAATCAAAAGGACATGCCTCCCTCCTTCCTGCCAACTATCCCTGGGGGGAAGAGCATGCTCAGGCAAGAGTGCAGCCCACACTGAAGGACATGGGCCTCTTCAAGAAGATGTCTGCAAGTCAGTGGACATGCGTGTATTTGCTTCACAGACACCTGAGTGCTAGTGACAGTCGTAGCACTAAGGACACTGAAGCCAACATGACAGACCTAAGCTTTTCCTTCATGTGAACAAAGCAGCCTGCAGTGTGACCCTGCCCCTGTCCTAGAGACACATCCAGGGGATAAGAAAGCAGAGCTGTAGCTGTTGGATCCCACACTATTAAGAGAGGACCGAGATGCTTCCATGAGGTAAGGACTGGGAACCAAATAACATGGAGAGAAAGAAGCCTGTGCTGCCCTCTTCCCTGTCAGACAGGAACTCAAGAAGTCTTTCGACAAGGCAGAATTTTTCTCTCAAATAACAATTCCTTTGCATAACAGACAAAACCCTGAGCGGTAGTGCACAAAGTCTTCATGTATGCCCCTGTGAGAAACACGCTCCAAGCCTTGGGTTCCTCCACCGGCTCCCACAGGGCAGAATAGGAGTAGGAGCTGACAGAGTGTGTTCTGTGGGCATGGCTTGTGTGTGAACTGATGGCTAGCTAGCATGACTATGTTCCCCAAGCACAGCATCTCAAGTTCTAAATGTGTGTGTAAGATGAGAGCCATTTCCAAAACAAGAGTCGGAAAGCCTTCAAAGAACAAAATGGACTATTATAAAGCTATAAAAGAACAGCTAAAACAGCTCCTAAACTACTATCGGGAAAGACATCCAAGAAAGCATTAAATGAAAACTGCAAAATGCAGAAAAGAACTTGATGGTACTTATGCAAAAGGGGGTTACACATAGACATTTATATAAATTTCTACAAAAAACTCCTCTGCACAGGACATCAATAATACTGGTTAGATCCAGGGTCCCAAGGATCAGAGTAGAACATCTTTTTCCGACACATATTTTATGTTCTTAAAATTCTGAACCTTGGTGAGAGATAATTCAACGAGGCCATCAGTAGTGAAAAGGAGAAGTAAGCAGCAGGTCAGACTTAAAACCCATTGTGTATCATCATGACAGTAGGCAGGTTACTGACATTCCCCAAGCCTCTGTTTCCTCACTGTAAGAGCAGATAATCTGCACTGTCTGGGACTGTCTTGAGAATCACAGTAAAATGACCAACGTGTAAGAGCCCCAAAGAGCTGTGGACCCAGGGGGCAGCAGATAGTTTGACATCTGCCACCTCAAGTCCTGAGATGTTTGGCCACAGTGCACAGTGTACTCTAACTATTGCTTCCTCTTCAAATTCTGGTTGCATCACCACTGCATCCTCTTTGTCTTTCTACACTGACACTGCAGAAGACACTGTGCCTTCAGGGAAAAGGAAGCTTTTCAGAAAGGTAGCGAGATTCCTATTCAAGAAAGCCTATGTAGGCCCCCCAACTCTCATCCCACATGCCGCCGAGAGCATCTTTAGATGGACTAATTCCTAGGCCAAGGGCCAATCTACCAGCAAAAGCTAAGAAACAGGCACCTATGTACTGTTTGGACTCATGGCATCTCTAGAAAGCCAAATTCTTCTTGCAGCTTTCAGAAACAAAGTTTGTTTACAGACACAGACCTGCAGGTGAAGGCTTCAACTGCGAAGAGACTTTTCCTGACACTTCTGAGCAAGCACATAGGGATGGAGGAGTCAAACTGCAGAAAATCTGACCAGCCTAACTCTGGGTAGCCAGAATCCACAAGCCAGTGATGGTGGCTGCTCAGCACTGACTGCTGGCTGGAACCGCTCACCCATCACCCCCTTTGCACCTGTCACCCATCCAAACAGCCCCAGGGCTATCATCACTTCACTGTGGAAGCAAGCCCAAAGAGAGGGGTGGCTGGTTGCTAACACTGCCGTTCAATTACAAAACTATCCTACTGCTCCACTGCCAGTTTCAAAGGAATAAATAATTAGAAAAAGACAACTGAGACCAGGACTGTGAGTCAGAAGTCAGATGTCAAAAAGATTAAGACTTCCTTAAGATCACACACCTCACTTTACTGAGGGTTGCTCTAGCAACATGTTCTTCCCCAAAATCAATCCAAATTAAATGACAACAGCTGTTCATGCTAACTCTAAAAACAAATACCAGTCAAATGTCTTCTGGGAAAAACTAGGAGCAAAGACACAAGAGACAGCAGCCCGAGTGCCTACTCACTGTCTTGTAGATGTGCTCCATGGGGCCAGTAAACTCCTGCTGCATTCTTTCCTCAAGGAAGTAGATGCGGAGCTTTAGGTTGAAGTTCTCCTTCTTCAGCTCGGTGATGTGCTGCAAAGTAAGCACAGGACAGTCACTACAGCAGCTGGGCCAAATGCCAGAAGAGCTGACCCCGGTTACAATGATAGCAATCCGCCAGGACAGATGGTTCCCTGCACAAGTAGGACACTGTGAGCGTCAAAATGAATGCTGAGGGGACTGAACAGTGAAAAAGAACGTATGACTCCACATCAGTGGGAGGAGGGGAAAAGAGGAGACTGGGGGTGGGGATGGGATGGTGGGATAGGAAGGGGAGAGGAAGAGAGAGAAATGAAGGACAACAGGAGGCACTGCTACATAACTTTACAGTAATACCGACTTAGATAGAACCACCAACACCTGAAACGGCATCAGAGGGCAGATCACCAAAGAGCAAAATATTCAAGCTCAACAGATCCCCCTCGGATGTCTTACGAGTTACATAAGAAAGGGGGCTTTCACAATCTGGAAATCTTACAAATATCAACTCAATCAAGAGACTATAACTATTATCACCACTGATGGGTCAAAGCCATGTCATGTGCCTCCGGAAATAAATCACTGAGAGCAAACAATTCACCTAAAGCACTCCAGCCTGCAGTCATTAACCCAAATCCCATCAAGGAGTCAAATAGAATTATCTAAGTTGAAGGACTGTGCAAAACAATAGAGCTGACTTCTTCAAAAACCCTAATGACAATCTGGTAAAAATGAGAGTGGGGGTCTTCTAAACAATGTGAGCTTACAGGAAACAAGACTGGTAGGCATCATGGAAGACTCTCAAATGTTTAAATATATATTACATATGGTAATGATAACTAGGGGAAATTAGAAAACAACTTTAGGTTGTAACATTAGGATTTTCTAGGAGAGTGTCCTAACAAGATGACCCATACCTAAGTACATAGCGTGCTGTATGGTATTCCCTACAGCTAAGTAAGAGTGCTGATAAAGGAAAAGAAAAAGGAAGATTAAGGTAGAACATTAACTGGTAAATCTATAATGATCTATAATTTCACAACTTTTCTGTAAGTTTAAAATTTGTCAAAATAAGGGGGCAGGGCTATTACACAAAAATGATATTTACTGAGATACAATTGTGTAGACAAATATTGACCTAGATAAGTATGTGGAGCCTCAACTCTTTTTCTTTTCTTTTCTTTTTTTTTTGGGGGGGGGGAGGTGGAAGTGTTTATTTCTTTTTTTTTAATTTTATAATTAATTTAATTTTACATATTAGCCACGGATTCCCCTGTCCTTCCTCCTCCCACCCTGTTCTCCCTCCTCCCGCACCCTCTAGCCCTCCTCCCAATCCACCCCCCACTCCCACCTCCTCCAGGGTAAGGACTCTCCTGGGGATTCAGCTCAGCCTGGTAGATTCAATTGGTTCACTTCGAGAATCAACTCTTAAGCTACACTGTGAAAGTACCACCCCCATTATACACAACAAGATCAAGGATCACACCAATATTACATTAGCTGGGCACATATACTGCTTGGACTCTTCTGCAACCTGATCTGCCAGGTAGACTTCACTGACTATGGGAAACAGCTGACACTTTGATTAATTGATCCAGCATTCTGAGCAGGCTAACAAAATGACTAGCCTAATTCTAAGGAGACATTAACCTACACACTGAATTAACTTCCTATGACCAAAAAAACAAAACAAAACAAACAAACAAACAAACAAACAAACAAAAAAAACACTACCACCATGCTTAAGCAGCTAAATGTTTTCAAAGCCCTCCCACCATCCCCATATTGTGCTTCTTTGCTACATGCTTTAAATCTTTGCCTGGGGGTTGGGGGTGGTGTGGGGGGATTCCTCTCCTCAGAACTGACTGTATCAGGAATGACAGAAGCATGGGTAGAAAGGTACTTGAAATGAGTCTAGAATGACAATTACCTGTTGGGGAGGAAATTGGGTGGCATTTAGGAATATCAATGAAGGACTCTTCTGGGGTGCTAAAACTACTGTTTCTTGTCATTCATTGATGATGGCTGTGGCATTAACTTTTCGATAATTCACTGAACTATTCACACATATGTGTAGCATGTATCTTATGCATCTTAAAGAATTTTAAATGTTATGTATCTTAAAGAACTTTAAAGAGTTCTTAAAGTTAAATAGTACATGGTTAATTTAAATTACTAAAGCCAATAGTCTATGGTTAAGTAAATCATGGTATGCCCACTGAATGGAGTATTACAAAGACATAACAAAGAACAGTTTGTGTACGCATATGAAATTATCTCCAAGATGTACTGTTAAATAGAAACATTATGTCATACAACATTATATACGATAGACTATAGTGATATTTTATTTGTATTGAAATGTGATTTTATTTGTATGTCAATAAAGTTGCCTTGAGGTCAGCGCAAGCCAGAGCAGAAGCCGAGCAGTAGTGGGGCACGCCTTTAATCCCAGCACTTGGGAGGCAGAGCTAGGCGGATCTCTGTGTGTTCAAGGACACAGCCAGCATGGCAGACACACGCCTTTAATCTCAATACCAACCATAGACGACCTGGAGGTCTGTACAAACAGGCAGTGACAAGGAGGTCATGTGGCTGGGTTTTCAACCAATGAGAAAACAGAACAGAAAGTCTTTAAATAGACAGGATGCACAGAAGTAGGTCTCTTGCGGAGAGGAAGAACCGCAGAAGCAGTGAAGGGTAAGGTTTTCCGCTTTTGCTCTGACCTCGTGGTTTTTAACTCTGCAATTGGTTCTGTGTTTCTTATTTAACAAGCCGGATACATCTACAATTGGCGCCCAACGTGGCAAGAATTCATTAAAAAACCGCTTGCCTTGGCAGTGGGTCCGGCTTCCCGCCTGGGCGGGCCTGGCTCCCTAGCTCCGGCTTAGCCCCGGTCTAACCCAGGCCTAGCTCAGTTCAGGCCCAACCTACCTTAGCTACGGGCTGCAGTTACTTGCTTAAAAAGCCGGTGCTACAAACAACTCAGGCCTGCGGGAGCTACCGCTAATTGCAGGAGCTATACGCAACTGCAGATAGGCTGCTTTTGGCTGAAATGCCAGTGCACGTGGTCGGTCGGAGCTTAAGGAAGCTGGAGCCCAGGCTCGACTGGGCTCAGACCGGAACATTGAAGCGGTTGGATTCAAGCTTTTAGTCAGAACGTGGCTACGCTTTCTTGCTTTCTCTCTCTCTCTCACTCTCTCTCTGGATTCCCACCTCAGACGCTAGGTAGCTGTTTGGAAATTTCCTTGGACTGTTCTACGCAGAATTGGCAAGTCATTTATATTAGATATTTTAAAGGAAATTATTTAAAAGAGATTTTTTTCCACATTAAAAAAAAATGGGTTTTATGTGTACACTGGAAGAAAATTGGGCTTTGTTTGAAATTTTAGGCAGTATGGTAATAGAACAACTATATGAGAAGATGAATGTTGATTGAATTATGTACATTATTATTCTTCTTATCCTTATTTTACAATTTAAAAAGACAAGTGCCAGGATAAAAATTTTAGAAAAACTTGTTAAACCTGTCAAAATGAATTATAGAGAAATTCAGATTCAGACAGAAGAAATTAACAGTGAAGTTGTTTCAAGATTGGATTATAAGGTTACAGAAAGAAAGCCTGTTTTCACGCAATCACCCTTAATTTATCTGGTAACCATACAACAGCAACCTGGTCAAGTGACTACACAAAATATTTGGACTCTAGTTGAAATGTTAGATTTACGAAGGTTTAAGGAGGCAATAGTATCTTATGGCATGCATTCTCCATATGTAAAACAAATGTTAAACTCCTGGTCAACTTATAATAGAATTATACCACAGGACTGGCGAGAGCTGACACAGGCGGTTCTGGAACCCGGACAACAGCTCCAGTGGCAAATGTGGTTCAAACAGGAAGCTAAAAACATAGCAAAACAATGTAGTGATAGAGGTATACAAATCTTCCAGGATCAGCTTGTTGGAGAAGGCCAATATGCTGCAGTACAAACACAATGTTTATATGATATGCAAACTCTAATTCTATGTCGAATGGCAGCCTTGAATGCATGGGACAGAGTTGAGGAACCAGGGAAGAAAACTGAGTCATTTACAAAGGTTATACAGGGCCCAAAAGAATCTTTCACAGATTTCTTACAAAGACTGACTTCAGCTTAGTAAAGAGAATGGTCCCAAATTCAGAAGCTAGCCAGATAATAATTGAATGTTTGGTTTTGAGAACGCAAATGAAGCATGCAAGAGAATAATCAGGCCGTTAAAGGCGAGATCTGCACCCTTGGAAGATTGGATTAGAGACACGGTTAATGTTGAGGCTCATGATCATGATAATATGTGGGTAGGAGAAGCAATTTCAAGAGGTTTGAGGAATGTTAGATGTTTTGGATGTGGAAAGCAAGGACATTTGAAAAGGGACTGTAAACAGGGCACTTCTAGAAACAATGTTTCTTCAAGGAACAATGGCAACAGAATGCCCCTTCCTTCAGGAGTATGTAGAAGGTGTGGTAAGGGAAGACATTGGACCAATGAATGTAGATCAACAAGGGACAGACAAGGTAATACTTTGCCTCAGTCTTTGGGAAACTCCCAGAGGGGCCTCAGGCAGGCCCCTACAGTGAATCCAGTTCAGACCTTTCCTGCAATCGTAGAGGAGACCCCTACTCAGAGCAGTTAAATGACCAAATGCCTATTGGAATAAACCAGGCTACTCAGAGTAATGGAACAACTGAGACAGAGAGAACAGAAAATTCAGGAGAGACCATAAAGAAAATTTTTTGGCAAACTTCTATAAATGAACAAAGACCAAAATTAACAATAAAAATAAATGGTGTTTTGTTGTCTGGTCTGGTAGACACAGGTGCTGATGTTACCATAATTGCACCAGAATTTTGGCATCCATCTTGGCCTCTTCAGGAGGTAAATGTTCAACTGTTAGGAATTGGAACATTATCTCAAGTTAAACAGAGTGCAAGATGGCTCGAATGTATAGGCCCAGAAGGACAGAGAGGCAGATTAAAACCATATGTGGCTAACATAGCCATGAACCTGTGGGGTCGAGACCTGTTACAACAATGGAATACTCAGATTAACATCCCTCCAACCTCAGAAATAAATAATAAACTAGCACATGTTTCTGAGAGAAATATTAGAAGGTATTATTCTAATGAGTGGTCACCAGCCATCCATATTATACAAGAACAGGGCAGAAAAACTGATGATCTTCCAAAGGCACCAACAGCTCTACCTTTAAAATGGTTAACAGACAAGCCTGTATGGGTTCATCAATGGCCTTTAACATCAGAGAAACTCCAGGCTTTAGAAGAGCTGGTAGAAGAACAGTTAAATGCTCAGCATATTGAAGAATCTACTAGCCCATGGAATTCTCCTGTATTTGTTATTAAAAAGAAATCTGGTAAATGGAGAATGGTAACAGACCTTAGAGCAATTAACAAATTAATTCAGCCAATGGGCTCTCTACAATCTGGAATTCCTTTGCCTACTCTGTTACCTAAAGGATAGCCTCTCATAGTTATCAATTTAAAAGACTGTTTCTTTTCAATACCCCTACAAGAAAAAGACAGAGAAAGATTTGCTTTCACAGTGCCTACTTATAATAATTCTCAACAGGTTAGAAGATGTCAATGGAGAGTCCTCCCACAGGGAATGCTGAATAGTCCAGCCCCGTGCCAATATTTTGTTCAGCAGCCCTTGGAAGTGATACATAAAAAAATTTCCTAAATCTATAATTTATCATTATATGGATGATATTTTACTAGCTGACTCAAATGCAGATACTTTAGAAAGAATGTTTGAAGAAGTAAAGAAAATATTGCCTGGCTGGGGATTACAAATTGCTCCTGAAAAGATACAAAGAGGAGATTCTATTAATTATTTAGGATATAAAATAGAGCTACAAAAAATTAGACCTCAAAAGGTACAAATTAGGAGAGATCGCCTACAGACTCTTAATGACTTTCAAAGATTATTTGGGGACATTTCTCATCTACGAACTATTGTTGGGGTAAAAAATGATGAACTGAATAATTTGTTCAAAACCTTAGAAGGTGACAAGGACTTAAATAGTCCAAGAGAATTATCACCTGAAGCTGAGAAAGAATTGGCCTTGGTAGAAAAAAAAGTACATGAAGGACATGTAGATCGTATTGATCCAAAGCTGGATTGCATTTTGGTTATTTTACCTTCTAGGCATTCTCCTACAGGAATATTAATGCAGAGAGAAGATATTATATTGGAATGGATATTTTTACCAAATAAACCAAATAAAAAATTAAAAACTTATGTGGAAAAAATCTCTGACTTAATTTTGAAAGGAAAATTGAGACTTCGTCAATTAGCAGGAATACACCCAGCAGAAATTGTTGTACCTTTAACTAAAGAGGACATTGGAAAATTATGGACAGAAAGTGAACCTTGGCAAAGAGCTTGCGGTAATTTTTTGGGAGAAATTAACAGCAAATGTCCTAAAAGCAATAGAATTGATCTTATAAAGAGAGCTGATTGGATCTTGCCTCGAATTGTACGTGAAAAACCCATATCTGGAGTTCGGACATTTTATACAGATGCCAACAAACAAGGAAAGGCAGGTTACAAATCAGAAAATTTAAGTAAAGTGGTTCAAAGTCCTTAGAATTCAGTTCAAAAATCGGAATTGTATGCTATTCTGTTGGTATTAATGGATTTTTCAGAACCTCTCAATATAGTTACTGACTCTCAGTATGCTGAAAGAGTGGTATTACATATTGAGACTGCGGAATTTATCCCTGATGCTTCAGAATTAACTTCACTATTTATTCAATTACAAGATACAATCAGGGAAAGGAGTCATCCTTTATATATAACTCACATCCGATCCCATACTGGTCTGCCAGGCCCTCTAGCACAAGGTAATGATGAGATTGATAAATTATTGATAGGAAATGTGCTGGAGGCCTCAGAATTTCATAAGAAACATCATGTCAATAGTAAAGGTTTAAAAAAGGATTTTTCCATAACCTGGCAACAAGCCAAGGAAATTGTAAAGAAATGTCCTACTTGTTCCTTCTACAATCAGACACCATTCCCAGCAGGATGTAACCCAAAGGGTACTCAGAGGAATGAAATCTGGCAGATGGATGTGTTTCACTTTGCAGAATTTGGAAAACTGAAATATGTACACCATACTATCGATACTTATTCAGGATTTCAATGGGCAACTACTTTGAGTTCTGAGAAAGCTGATTCTGTAATCACTCATTTGCTAGAAGTTATGGCCATCATGGGTATACCTGCGTAAATTAAAACTGACAATGCTCCAGCATATGTCTCTATTAAAATGAAACAGTTTTTTGCTTATTATAATATAAAGCATATTACAGGTATACCACATAATCCTACAGGCCAAGCAGTTATAGAAAGATCCAACAGAACTCTAAAGGACATGATAAATAAACAAAAAGGGGTAACAAAAACCCCCAGAAATAGACTGCACAATGCTCTATTAACTTTGAATTTTCTCAATGCTAATGAGAAAGGAACAACAGCTGCAGAGAGACATTGGTTAATAGAAAAAACAACAGAATTAAATCAGCCTATATACTTCAAGGATGTGCTGACCTCAGAATGGAAACCAGGGTTTGTGTTACGTTGGGGACGAGGTTTTGCTTTTGTTTCTGCAGGAGAAGATAAGCTGTGGATACCATCAAAATTGATAAAGGTTCGATTTAAACAAGAGAGACCTCTTAATTAGAGGAGGTGATAGTTCATCAACCAACATGACCATCCAGTTTAAACTCACTTATAACATTAATACATGCCTTTTCATTTAATCAGATGTAACTTGCCAAAAGGGAACCTCCCCAAAATTAGTCTTGGGGAAGGGTTTTTGTTTTTGTCTTTTAGGAGAATGAAGGCTAAGGAATCTGAAGAACACTGGACAAATGAGACAACTGAAGAAAAAGGACAAATCATCTGTCCCAGGAAAAAAGAGTAAAATGGCCTATTGGTATATCATCTACAAAATTTCATAAATCTTTCTAAATGTTTGTTTCTGCTCTTTCTCTAAAAAATTAATACTCTTAGTCTTCTTGTAGTCCCAGTTCAATTAAAGCTTCAAGCTGATTTTGGAGTTGGAGAATGGCTCTCTCCTCCTTTAAACTCAAGCATGTTGTTAAAAGGAAAATGAAAACTCCCTGTATCATACCAGAAGAAAGAGCCATCTTCTGACATGGGACAGAAGAAAAACCAAATTAATTAAGGGACTATTCTATTACTAATCTCAATTCTTTGACTCTATTCTGATTCTTTAAACTTTTCTTAAAGTATGAATTTTATATCAAAATTTATGATATATATATATATATATGTATATATATATATATATATTTTAAACTTTGTTAAGATAATAATGGTCATATAGAGTACTAATTAATTCTAGAGAAAGGGCTTCGATTAGCTGCCTATACATGTCTTTGTGTTCGAGTCTCTTTTCAGTTTTCTGCAGGAAATCACGGCCAGGCCTAACCTCAACTGAAATCTCCAGGAAGAAGATGGGGCCCCACAATGACAATTCCACGTGGAATATAATAGCACTAAGCTGACAAACATCATCTACAGATCAGCTTTGGACTACAAAGTGCTTAGAGCAATTCTGAGATGGCTAGCTGAGATGATCCAGTTTCAAAGACTACTTGAATAAGGACTTGAGATAAACCCTGAACTTTGACATTATGGATAACAAAGAATATAGTTATCTTTCCTAGAATTTGTCAATTAACCCAAAATTTTTCTTTTCAGAATAAAGATAACTTCGCCCATACCCAGCAGGAAGCAATTTTAAGAATTCGACGCCCACATTCCCAAAGGGGTGGTGTGGGGTGGGTGGTTTTTTGGTCTTTTTATGGGTATTGGGTCTGGGATAGTTTTCATTGTTTAGGAGGGTTGGTTACAAGTTGTTGTTAAGGGTTAGGAAAAGGGCTAGGCAAAAGGTGCTTGTTAAAAAAAAAAAAAGAAAAGAAAAAGACAATTACTAGTTTTAAATACTTTACATTCAATTGGATTGTTTTATATTGTATACAAATTATTATTATTGAGATTGAGATTGTTAGAATATACCATATACGTATTTCTAATCTTGTTCGAGATATTGTATTTATACCATTCATTTAACAATGTAATGCAATTTGCTAATCCTTGAATGTTAGTATTACCAACTATTAGGATATATAGAAATGAAAATTTGTGATTAGACATTACAATTGAACTTGTAGTCATATTAGGTGTGTTTTCAAGATCAAACAGATATATTTTAGATAGACAGGTCATCTTCAAACCCTTCAGAGATCTACAGAATATGGCATTTAAAATGTTTTAATAACTTAAGAATTTTTCTTTTTTGCTATGACTATGAGACATGACGGCTCCTGGCAGTACCAATCTACTTCAGAGAAAATATGGGCATTGAAGAAACTGCATATGGAACTAACTTTCATTGTTGCAAAAGTCAGCCACTGGACAACAAAGTATCCTTGAATCAACTGCTGACAAACAGGACAGACAGGACATGAAACCAAGGACTACCAATTCTTGCCAAAACAAGTGTGGTTGTGGCTTTAACAAAAGGCATCTTCTGAAGCCAGGACAATATGGCACCATCCCTGAAGTGAGTGACCTTTGCAATCTGTAAAAGGTACCATGCCCTTTTCTTCGAAGGCAGCTGAACAGGGAGTGGGCCAATGGCTTCTGATATGCAATGGAACAGCAGATGAAACAGTTATTCTTGAAGAATAACTAAGCTCACCTCTCTCAATAGTAGACTGGCGTTTAATAGAGAGATGTGGAGAAGAACAGGATGCCAAGATGAAGCCACATATACACAGCCAAGAAAAATGGACAGCTGAATTGAAAAGACATCAATAATTTCCAGAATTTAAAATCCTGAATCATGACATGACACTAATGGAATTCAGGTGTTTCTGGTACATGGACTGCTCTCACCAAATGTGAGGTCAAACTGTTGACCTTGTATACATCTTAGTTCACAAAAGAGTCTGTCAGATACGCTAAGCCTGTAGGCTGAAGATGATGCCCCAACACTGTGGAGAAACCTCAGGTGACTGTCCAGGCAGCTGGCTGTTTCTGTCAACTCACATTTTTTTTTGAAGCTGCTTGCATGCACTTCTTGTTTTTATTTTTTATTAGGTAGTATTATTTCCTTCTTGGGTCTCTGAGGGAGTTGAAGATCAGTTAGTTATAGTTATAATTATCTTTGTTAAGGATTTCAGAAAAACTCACTAAGAGCTGTAAGTGTATAAATTTGAAAGACGTTATAAGACAGTTCCGTTAGCTATATAAGTTAGGATAAAAAGTGAATCAGGTACATTCTGGACTTACCAAAATAGGATAGATAATGGAATTATTTTCTCTGAATTTGTCAAATACAAATGGACTAGACATTGTTTAGGTATTTATTGTTTGTATATATGGTATATATAGTTATTGTACTTTTGTATATAGTTTTTCTTATATTAGTTATAACTTTTTCCTTTTTTTCTTTTTATTAAAATAGAAAAGGGGAAATATAGTGATATTTTATTTGTATTGAAATGTGATTTTATTTGTATGTCAATAAAGTTGCCTTGAGGTCAGAGCAAGCCAGAGCAGAAGCCGAGCAGTAGTGGGGCACACCTTTAATCCCAGCACTTGGGAGGCAGAGCTAGGCAGATCTCTGTGTGTTCAAGGACACAGCCAGCATGGCAGACACACGCCTTTAATCTCAATACCAACCATAGACGACCTGGAGGTCTGTACAAACAGGCAGTGACAAGGAGGTCATGTGGCTGGGTTTACAACCAATGAGAAAACAGAACAGAAAGTCTTTAAATAGACAGGATGCACAGAAGTAGGTCTCTTGCGGAGAGGAAGAACCGCAGAAGCAGTGAAGGGTAAGGTTTTCTGCTTTTGCTCTGACCTCGTGGTTTTTAACTCTGCAATCGGTTCTGTGTTTCTTATTTAACAAGCTGGTTACATCTACAATAGACTAGGTAGACTATTACTTACATAAGAGGAGAGATAGTAAAATGGGAAAAGGAGAGATGAAGAAAGGGTACAACATTTCATTTCGACTCTGAGCCTCCATTTCTTTCTTCCTTTTTTTTTTTTTTCTTTTTTCCGAGACAGGGTTTCTCTGTGTAGCTTTGCATCTTTCCTGTATCTTGCTCTGTAGACCAGGCTGGCCTCGAACTCACAGAGATCCTCCTGGCTCTGCCTCCCAAGTGCTGGAATTAAAGCCATGCACCACCACCGCCCAGCTCGGCACCTGTTTCTTTATCTCTAACGTACAAATGATAAAATCAATCTCATGGGTTTCTGTGAGAAGAAAATAAACACATTCAACTTCTATAAATATGTAAAAGCTGGGCCAGACATGGTGGTATATCCAGAAGGCGAATGAAGGAGGGTGGTAAGGCTGAACAACCTGGGCAACATAGTGACACTGTCTCAAACCACTTTCACAAAAACATGTAGAGCTTGTGCCTTGAAATGAATAAATCAGAAAAAGTACCAGTATAGAAACCGATGTTATAAAAAAGAATCAAGCAGAAATTTTAAAACTGGAAACTAGAATAGCCAAAAATACAACTAAATAGACTTAAAACAGAGGCAACCCCAAATTCAAATTAATAAAAATCCAACAGGAAAGAAGAATCAAAAGAAAACTTGAAAAACATTAATATAGCCTCTGAGACAAAATCCAAAATTCTAATGTTCATCAAAGTCTCTGAAATATTAAAGGATAAATTTTTAAAAAAGGAGTATGTTTCAGGAAAAAGAAATACACAAAGAAATAATTTAAGACATTCTATTTGGAAAAATGGTTTAAGGCCTCACACCTAGACCATGGTGTACACTAGAGACAAAAGCAACGCTTGAAAGCCTGAGAAATTTGACATATTACATGGGGAGGTTGGGGGGGAGTCAAAAGGCAGCAGATTTCTCCATCACAGCTAGAGGCCAGAGGTGTGGGCAACATTACAGGCTGAAGGAAACTGCCATGCAAGATGCTATATCAGGAACAATACTGATGAATGAAAGAAAACAAGGCACTCTCAAATACAGGAAAATACAGAGATTCATCAGCAACAGACCTGCTCTAAAGGAAATGACAGAGGAAGTTCTTCAGATTGAAAGAAAATGAAGTGTGGAACCCTGGAAGTAGAAGGAAAAGAAATGTCAATTGTTAATACCTGTATATTCAGTTATAGAAACTATTCAAATGAAAAGCCCATAAACTCTTTGAAATGGATGTGACAGTTGAAGTAAAATCATAACATAGACTGGAGAGAGGTGTCAAGCATGTTACTATAATACATTTGGGATAAAGACAACAGAAACCTTGTCACATCTTACTATGGTGAAATGGAAAGAGGAGGGAAGAGACACGAAGGGCAACGGAGGGAGAGAGGGAGAGAAGAAGGAAGAATGGAAGAAGGGAGGGAGGAGGGGGTGGGATGGAGGGAGAAGTCATCTCAAAATCAGCTATAAAATGTCTTAAAGATTTGAAGATAAACTATACAAAGATCTATTTAAGATCAAGTATATTCACATGAAGTATGAAAAATATTCAAATACTGTAAAAAAGATTTGAAAAGAAAAATAAGAAATTAGAAAATGTTTAAAAATTTTATGTCAAAAAATTAAGTCAAAACACATTGATGTACATTAAATACAAATGTAATAAATATTCCAGTTAAAATACAGAGACTGTTAGAAAAGATTTTAAAGCCAATTATGGGGCTGATGAGATAGCTAAGAAGCCAGACAACCTGAGTTCGAACCCTAGGACTCCCACGGCAAAAGAAGAGAAACAACTCCTGCAAGTTGTCCTCAGAACTCCACACTCATGCCTGTAGCACACACATGTACACACATACATAAAATATAGTAATAATAAGTAAATGTGATATTTAAAAAGAAAATTAGGTGCTATATACAAGAAATTTATATGCCAGGTGGTGGTGGCACATGCCTTTAATTGAGGCAGAGCCAGGTGGATCTCTGTGAGTTTGAGTCTAGCCTGGTCTACAGAGTGAGATCTGGGACAGGCACCAAAATTACACAGAGAAACCCTGTCTCAAAAAACCAAAAGAAATTTATACTATATACCTAAGGATAGAAGTAAGTTAGTTAAAAGTAAACAAGGAAGGCTTAAGAGACAATTCAGAGATTAAGAGCACTGGTTGCTTGTCTAGGGAACCCAGGTTTGATACTCAGGGAATCCAATGCCCTCTTCTGGTCTACACACACACACTGAATGCAAGCAGGCAGAACACTCACACACATAAAACAAAAATAAAGGTTAAAAATATTTTAAATGAATACAAAAAAATACAGTGTGTGAACCCTAAATACAAGAAAGCTATGATAACATCAAAGCAAAGACTCAGTCAAGAACAAGAGGGATGCTGCATGATGATAAAAAGCAAGGACCCCAATGTGCACAAGCCCGGCACTGCAGTATCAGATTCATGAATGGAACAGGAAGGAGAATTGCACCAATTAGTTACTGTTTGAGTTATCAATACTCCTTTCTCATTAATCAAGAAGGGAAAAACAAAGCAAAAGTCAGAAAGAATGCATAGCAACTTTAAACAATACTATCAACCAGCAAGGTCTACCTTACATTCAAGAGATGCTAACTAGACACTCAAGTGAGCAGGGACTTTGCCAAGATATTCTAGGTTACAAAACAAACCTTAACACACTTAGGAACACAAAGCCAAACTATACTCTCTGATCATAATGCAATTATCCTAAAAGTCAGGAACTAAAAAGAATAGTGAAAAATCCCCATATGCTTAGACATAAGGCAACATGCTTCTAACCAGTCTACACATGTATCAAGATGCATCTGTGGAAAAAAAAACTAAAAGACGCTGTGAATTAAACAAAAACAAAAATACCATATATTAAAAATGGCTGGACACAGTGACATCAATGCTGAGGAGGAAATCTCTACTGTCAAATACTTTAGCCAAGAAAGGTCTCAAGTCAACAATTGAGGCCTGTAGCTCAGAAGCAGGAAAATGAGCAAAATAAACCTAAAGAAAGCAAAATTAAGGGTAAAATAAATACAAGACTAGAAATTGGTGAAATAGAAAGGGGAAAAAAACCCTACTGCAGCCTGGGTCTGTTTGATGTGGGTGGCATCTGTTACCATGAGGGACATTTGGATTTCCAGGGTCTGGGCTGCCACCTAAGGCCAAGTTGGTGTCTGATGGCCTCTATACTGCTGGGGCTATGCCCATCAGGATGGTCTGCACCGCCACCTGGGGCCATGGTGACATCCAAACCCAGGCTGGTACAGAGGACCATGTCCGTGGTTCTACCACAGCCAGTATCTGTGTTCAAGTCTATGGCCCATGTGGCCACCAGGGGCCACGCAAAGGCCTGAAATCTGGGATACAGCCTGTAGCCTGTTGGACTCTGGGGGCCATGCTGCAACCGGCCATAATGATTTAAGTGGCCTGTGCTACCATCCAGAATGGTGTCATTCTGGGCCTAGGCTGCTGCCAATGGCCATGTCTGGGCCTGTGGCCCTATAGCAGCTAGGGTTTATGTTAATGTCCATAGCTCCTATTGCTAAAAAGCCATGTGGACTCCCAGGGTAGAGGCTGCCACCTGGGGCCATGTTGACGTCTGAGGGCCACACCACCACCAGGGCCATGCCGGTCTGGGTAGCCTGCACTGCCACCTAGAGCCTTGGTGACATTCAGACCTGGGATGCTACCAAGGACCACATCTGAGTCTGTGGTCCTGCTGCAGCTGGAGTCTGTGCTGAAGTCCATGGTCTATGTTGCCACTGAGATCAGGTCAGCCACCTGAGTACATATTGGTGACTGAGGGGCATACTGCAGCTGGGGCCATGCAGATCTGAGTGGCCTGAGCTGCTACCCAATGCCATGTGTGGGTCCATGGCCCTACTGCAGCCAGGGTCTGTGTTGTTGTCCAAGTTTCCTGTTCTAATCAAAGGCTATGTGGCTGCCTGAGATCTGGAGCCCTGTTAGTGTCTGAGGGTCATGCTATCACTGGGACTGTGCTGATCTGAGTGGCCTGAACTGCCACCTGAGGCAATGGTGACATCCAGACCCAGCTGCTGCCAAGGATCATGTCTAGGCCCATCGTCCCTCCAAAGCTAGGGTCTGTGCTGCCACCAAAGGTTAGACAAAAGCCCCAGGGCTGGGGCCCCAACCTGTAGCCTTGTTAGTGTCTGGGTGTCATGCCCACACTAGAGATATCCTGATCTGAGTAGGCTGTGCTTCCACCTGGAGCCAGGACGCTGTCCAGGCCCAAGCTGCTGCCAAGGGACATGTTTGGGGCCATGGTCCTGCTGCAGCTGGGGTCTGTGTTTATGTCAGTGGCCCATGCCACTTCAGGGGCCATAGGAACCATTAATGGAATCACAGGGCCATGCTGAGCCAGTCCTGTCCTTCGCTGGCCCTGTATTAACTGACCCTGCCACTCACTGGACACTGCATCAAGAGAGCTGCACCATACTTCCCAACCCTCACCACTAGTAATAGAGAGATGACCCTGATGGCATGGGCATAGAGGAGCTGGTTCCACCCCTCGCCTGAGGAGGGTGGCCCCAATGGCTTGAACTTACCAGCTCAAGCACAGTTGGGCCTGGAGTTGCCCGACCTAACATCTACCTCATCTAGGACCTGCTGGAGTTCAGGAAGAGACTGGTCCTGTGTAACAGATCACTGCAGGATCTCCGTGACTGAGGAAACAGCAGGATATTTGAGAGGAGTTTTGGTGAGGATCCAGTGATGATGGTGTACCAGAAACCAGAGGCCTTGAACAAAACCAATGACTCATTACAATGAACATTGCAAGGAAAGCTGATTGGACAAAAGGGTGTACTGTATTACACATCGCAGTTCCCAATACCTCCAAGACGAATGAGGAGGTGTTGGAGAGGTGGGAAAGATGGAGAAACAAAGAGGGTTTGGTTTTGTTGTTTTGTTTTTCTTTCTGTTTTTGTTTGTTTGCTTGTTTTAGTTTGATTTTTCTTTTAATTTTCATTTTGGGGGGCTGTTGCAGGGGAGAGGGGATGATATGGAGGGACTGAGAAATGAGCAGAATTGGGGTACATGATGTGAAATTCCCAAAAATTCAATAAAGAAATTATGTTAAAAAATTTTTAAAGGGTGGAGGGAATCAACAGAGAAAACTTGAGTTTAAAATTTACTTTTTTCAAATTACAAATGAAACTAACAAATCTCTAATAATAGCATCAGAGAAGAAATAAAACAGAAGCCTGTTTGAGCCCCCAGGTTTAATTCCCAGTGTTCAAAGAAAATAAAAAACAAGAAAAAACGGTGAACTAGGGCAAATCAACACAGAATCCACAATGATTAAAAGGATAACATGCACGATTATCTGTCCAGACATCAGAGAGTAAATACAACCAACTCACCAAAGGAAAACAAAATCTAAACAGTGATGTACCTATCTTCAAAACTAAATTTGTAATTAAAGTCTTACAGGGGCTGAGGATGTAACCTAGGTGGTAGAATGCTTGCCTAGCATGTTTGAAGCCCTGGGTCCCATCCCCAACACCACATAAACCACTCATGATGGTATAAGATGTAATGCCAGCCCTCGGGAGGCAGAGGCAGGAAGACCAGGAGTTTAGGATCAGTCTTGAGTACACAGTGAGTTCCAGGACAGCCTTAGGCTATATGATATCTTGCCTCAAAGAAAAAAAGGAAAGAAGGGAGGGAAGGAGAGAGGGAGGGAAGGAGAGAGAGAGAGAGAAGAGGAAAGAAAGAAAATACAGATGCTGATGATTTCAGTAACAATTTCTATCAAATACTTAAATGAAAAGCAATGTCAGCACTGCCCGTTCTTTTCAACTTCTTCCAGAAATGGCAGGTTGTGGGTCTTTTCTACCTGGCTTTATGAGAACAACCTACTCTACCAACGCAAGGGTAATTGACTGCTCCTCACTCTAGCCACATATGCGGTCACACTAACAAACCAAAGAGTCAAAAGAGTATCATCCTATCAGCACATGCAGAAGAAACATTTTACCAAACTCAACTTGCATTTGGGACATGGAGAGGGACTCGCCCAATTAGGAATTAGAAACTTCATTAATTTGCTAAAAGTAACTACTGTGTGTGTGTGTGTGTGTGTGTGTGTGTGTGTGTGTGTAGCACACATAATATATACGTATATGTTATATGTGTGTATATATGTGTGTGTGTGTGTGTGTATATATATACATACATATATATATATGTATGTGTATATGTATATATATATATATATATATATTGTTTGTTTATTTCCCAAAGGAAAAAAAAACTGAATGCTATTACTCTAACTTCAGGAATAAAGAAAGAATATCTACTCTCAGAATTGCTATTCAACACTGTATTTAAAGTCCTGGGCAGTATAATAAAACATGCATGCATGAGCGCGCGCGCGCACACACACACACACACACACACACACACACACACACTCAGGCAAAATTTAAGGCACTCACATTAGAAAGAAAGAAACAGAGCTGAAAGAATCTACAATAAGTTTCTAGTACCTAAAAGTCATTCTGGCAAGGTCATGCAAGCATCCATTCTACTTCAATAGAGTAGCAACAAATGACCATAAACTGAGCTTTTTAAGCAACAGCTGCAATAGCTCCAAAAATGAAACCCTTCAGAATAAGCCCAATAAGACACACAACTGTGTATTTAAAAATACAAAACATAGATGACACCCGTATAACCAATGTAAGTAAAGATTCTTAACAAATGCCTGGATTAGAAGACTCTGCTTACCAAAGTATCAATTCTCTGGAAATTTACTTAAAGATTTAACACAAATCCAATTAAAACACTAGCAGGGTTTTTTTGTAAACACAGGCAAGCTGATTATAAAGTTTACTTGAAACAGATAAATTGAAACCATCTACAAAGAGGAGAATGCAATGTAGAGGCAGGAAATAATGAAAAACACCCTTCCACACATGGCCAAGAGAGTTCTGTCATCTGAGTGAAAGCAAGCAAAGGAAAAGGCAAGCAGAGAGCTGGTTCAGGAGTTCAAGGGTCTGCACCAAGGCAGAGAACCCCACAGTAGAAGAAAAAGCTGTCAAGTTGTGCTCTGACCTCCACACATGCAGTGTGGTGCACACTGCCCATGCACACACAATAAATAAATGAATGAATGAATGAATAAAAAGGAGAAAGGATAGTCTTCCTTTCAACAAATGGCATTAGAACTGGATATCCTTTTATGGAAAAACTCACCTTGACCTAAATTACATCTTAAACAGAAGCTGATTTAAATTAGCTCACAAATCTAAATGTGACACATAAAACAATATGATTGTTTTAAATATATATAAAAGAAAACTGTTGTGCTCTAGAACAAGGCAAACAGTTCTTTGGACATAACACTGAAGGCATGATCCATACAGAAAAAATCAGTAAATTGGGCTTCATGAAAATTTCATGCTTGCTCTGAAACCAGCGTTGAGAGAATGAGAAGACAAGCTGCACTCCGGAAGACAATATTGGCATATCACATATGTACACAGGAATTACATCCAGAATACATAATACCTCTCCAAACATAACCCAAATATAGAAACCAAAAACCCAATTTTTTCTTAGAGAAAAAAAAGGCAGAAGACTTGAGCAGAAAGTTCACAGCAGAAGATATGCAGACGGTAAACAGGCACCAAAAACAAAACAAAAAACAAAAACCAAAAAACATTTCAACATCCTTAGCTTTTAGGGAACTATAAAATAAAACTATAATGAGAAATACATCTATTATAAGAGCTAAAACTACTTTTTAACTGACAACAGCAAATGCAGAAGGAAATGAGAAGCAAGCAAAATTCTCGCTCTGTGGGATGTAAAGTGGAACAGCGACACCAATTAGCAGTTTGGCAGTTTCTGACCAAAACCTACACTTACCAATGATGCTACAATTTTACTCCTACTGATGCTAAAGAAATCAAAACCTATGCTCACACAGAAACTTGGACACAAAGGGCTGCTGTGGCTTTATTTTGAAGCATCAAAAGCTGGGAAGAAGTCAAAAGCTCTTCAAAACTCTAATGGACAAACAGTTACACCAATACTTTGAAAGAGCATCAGCAGCTATGGTATGCAGCCCATGAATGAATTTCAAGGACATGCCACCAGAAGGAAGCTTGTCCCAAACATTACATTAATACATGCTTCCAGGTATGTGATATTCCAGGAAAAGGAAAATTATAGGGACAGAGAAAATAGACCACTGTTTGTCAGAAGTTTGTGGCAGAGAGAGAGAGAGGGTTTGACCACAAAGAGACAACACAGGAGAATTTTTGTTACTATGGAATTGTTATATATGCTAATTGTGGTAATGGTTGCAAAAGCCTAGAACTGTACATACACACACACACACAAAAACAAAAAACAAAAACAAAAACAAAACAAACCTATAATCATATATATTTTAGTTACTATTAGTTACAGGAACACACAAGTCAAAATTCATCCAATACTTAAAACTGGTAAAATTTATTTTATATAAATTATACTTCAATGAAGTTAAATAAGATAGCCCTAGTGTACACAGTGAGTTCCAGGCCTGAGAGAGAGAGAGAGAGAGAGAGAGAGAGAGAGAGAGAGAGAGAGAGAAAGAAAGAAAGAAAAGAAAAAGAAAAAAGACAATTGACATAGGCAGATGAATATGGTAAAATTAGGAATAGCCACACTTGGACTCTAGCACATCATCACATGTACATAGTCATTAGGCTTCTTTTTTTGGCAATTTTAAAATAATTAAGGTCATATACTATTCTGTTTTTAAAGATTAATTTATGTGTGTAGTGTCTGTGTATGTACATGTGTATGCATGTACATGGAGACCAGAAGAGGGCATCAGATATCCATTTCTACCACTCCCTGTCTATTCCTTTGAGACTGGGTCTTTCCCTGAACCTGAACTCATAGAATAGAAGCCAGAAAGCCCCAATAATGCTCCTGTCTCTGCTGACCTTGAAGCCTGAGTCAGAGGCATGTGCAAGACTCCTAGTTCCATAGGTGCTAGGACCCAGACTCTGGTCCTCATGACTGCCCACAAATGTTCTTAATCAGTGAACAATCTCCATATCCCGCATACACAATTCTTTTTAACAAATACAGTTTTAGAACTAGATAAATGAAAAGCATATTCTGTGTTCAATATACTTTTTAAGCTTTCTACCGTGGCCCTCTTGTTAATAATACTTAAGGCTTCAATTTTGTGGCTAACAAGAATAGCACAAGAAACAACTGGAAGGTTCATTAAAGCTCCTTTTAAATGTTTAAGAAAACAGCACATAAAACATTCATTCAAACAAAACTCTACAGTGCCAGATGCTTCCTATAAAGAGAAAGCTTATTCTACTACTCAGCTACCAATAAAATATTTATGACAGTTGCTTATAATGTTCACATTGTACATAAAACTAAAATTCTTAACAACACTTGAAAGAATATTTGTCCTATTTATAAAGAATTGTTTTAAGCATAAGGAAAAAGCAAATGTGCCTTCATAAGGTCAAGCAAATGTCAAAAAGACCCAAATGAAAAGAATCTGACATAAACACTGTCTTTCCAGCCGTCTGGCCAGATGGCCAGTCAGTTCTCTGTCTAGCATCACTTGCCTCAAGTTTTCTCTGGCTGGACTGGTAACTCTCCTGGTGCTTCCTCTGTCCTCCCCATCTTAGCAACACTGACTGTCCCACTGGTCACTCACCTTTCAACCCACCTTACCTCTGAGAGAAAACATCTCCATCTCGTGTGCACTTGTCTGAAACACAAGAGAGAACTAGAACACTGGTCAGATACTTGGGTCAAGGAAAGAGAGCCTTGCTGTCTTCAGACAGATCTGCTCATGCCACTCTCCTGCATAAACCCTTCAATGCTTTTTTTTTTCATTTGTCTGTTTGTTTCTCCCATCACTCTTACATTCAAATATGTCGCAAAGTGCAATATGATCTGGCTCCTGCCCACCATGCCAGACCCATCGGCGATCAAAATATCCCCTGCTCACAATGGTCCAGCCTCACTAACTTCCTTTCTGATCCTTAAGCCTCAGCACTCTTTCTGCTGTATTTTCTGGTACCTCTGTCTTATCCTTTCCATTGGAGCTTCAGCATCATCAACAAACTGCAAGACCAAGTGGTACCCATCTCCACCAGCCATCAAGCCACCCTCTGCAACAGCTATGCCTTTTCATAATCTATGTTCGTCTTACCTATTTACATGTTTCTTCTTTGTTATCATATTCATTACATGAATTTAATGCATTTTTGTGGACTAGGTAAGACCTAACCCCTCATCAGTTTCTCAAATTTAAGCACTGTATTGAGAACATTTAAGTGAATAAATAAATAAATGAACAAAAACACAGTCTAACTACTTTACTAGCTGCATAACCACAGTCAGGTTTTTTCTGTCTGTCTGCTTCAGTTCTTCCACCTGCAGAAATGGGCCAGAATTAAATAAGTATTAAAAGAATGAGTCACAGTATTTAGTATAGTGCCTACCACAGGCATAAGAATTTAAACGACGTGAGGACTTTGGAGATGGCTCAGTGAGTAAAATGCTTGCAGCATAAGCTCAAAGACCTAACTTCAGGACCCCAGAATTCATGTAAACTCAGATGCAGTAGCACCCATCTGCATTGCTAGCAACCCTCTCATGAGAAGGGGAATGGTGAATCCCAGGAAGCTCTCAGGTCAGCTAGTCTGACATAAACAGGGTGAAGAGGCAAGAATCAACACTTAGGTTGCCTCTGACTTTCACACGCGCGCACGCGCGCGCACACACACACACACACACACACACACACACACACACACAAGCATACACTTGAACAAGCACACTTGCACATACATATTCACACACTCACTATCACACACACACACACACACACACACACACACACACACACACACACACACACACACACACACACACTCACTCACTTTGCAGAAAAGAATTCAAACTACAATAATGCTTTCCTTGTGCATATGTTCCCCTCTATGAGAAACAAATTCAAGGGGGAAAAAAAAAAACATAATGTGGAAGAACTGAGAACTGCTTACTATGCAAGAGGAATAAACACTCCCAAATATAAAACCCACCAAATATGACTTAGAAACATAGTGCTCAAAAGTAATCTAACACTAGTGCTGCATCTGCCACGCTCCAGCCCTCAAAAGCCTTCAGCTCACTCTGCTGGGAACTGCAGTCATCTGAAATGAGAGGGTCCTATTTGCAAGATGTGACTCTGGTTCCCTCCTGCTCTCACTCTCCACCAAAAGCCTTGGCTGGCTGCAAGCTCCACCCAAAGGAGAAGAAAACCAAGTCAACTGCACAAAAAAGAACTAGGCCCACCTCAACAGAAGCAAAGTACCTCCCTCTGTTTCCTGGCTTGCCAGAGCTCCAATGCCAAAGGCCTAGCATGTCATTCTTTTGCAAGGGCAGAAACCAACTCCGCTGCTGCTTCTGAGTCATGTGACCTTGGGAAGATTATTTAACATCTTTGAGTCACTGTTGGCTCATCTATAAAATGAGAATAAAATCAATTACCTTGAAGGCATGTTGTGACAACTAAATGAGCTAAGCACCTGGCAGAGCCTCGTACTTAGTAATCGGTAAAGAGGGCAGAGCTTTTAAAAGGAGCCGTTTCTCACTGTAACCTTCCACAAGCACAGCTTTGGGTTAACATTTTTTTTACCCTCTTTGCATGTACAAAAATTCTTATCTCACCCAGACATAATGAAGCCCATGCACTCTTGTCTCCCAAACTTCATCTCTAGTGAGCAATACCATGTATAAGAATACTCTGCCAACAGCAGCCAAATGAGTTAGTGAAGTGAGGAGGATGCTTTGGAATTTGTTTCTGATGCCAATCCACTCCCCAGAGTCGTCAAACCATCAAGAACACTTTCCTAGGCAAATATCTATTGATTCACAAACAAAACTGCAGCAGTAATATCATGGATCCCAGCCAAGCATGGCAGCTCATGTCAACAATCCTAGTACATCTGAAACTAGAGAATCATAGTGAGTTAAAGTCTAGCCTGGGCAACATAGTGAGTGCAATAGCTATGTGACTAGAGAAAAAAACTGTCTCAAAACAAACAAAAAACTAAGGGCTGGAGAGATGGCTCAGTGGTTAAGAGCATGTACTGCTCTTTCAGAAGACCTGTGTTGGAGTCCCAGCACCCATATTAGACAGCATACAACTGCCAGTAACTCCAACTCCAGAGGAATCCCATACCTCTGGCCTCTTTGGGCACCTGTACACATGTGCACATCTCACATATACACACACACACACACACACACACACACACACACACAAACTTAAATAAAATTAAATCTAAAAAAGCTGGTTTAAAAACAACTGGATTACATATGGTACATAACCACCTCATCAGTCAGTTCTCTGCATATGCTTTTCAGTCTCTGCTCATAAACAAACATTTACAGCATCACAACATAGCTGAGTTTGTATATTCCATTGCTTTCATGTAATATTACACCTTATGTATGGTTTATGCTGTTACAGAGGTAAACATAATTATCACTTTATTTAAGATTATATATAGGTATTTTGCCTCCATGTGTGTCTATGCACTATGTGTGTGCTAATTATCACTTTAAAAGACTGCACTAGGACTGAGGAAATAACTTAGTCAGTAAAATGCTTGCTTGTTATGCAAACATAAAGATCCAAGCCTGACCCCCAGAACTCATTTAAAGGAGTCAGGGGTGGGAATGTAAGCCTGTAATCCTATACTACCAAAATAAAGACAGGAAAATCCCCAGCATTTGCTGGCTAAATCAGTAATTTCCAAGTTCAGTGAGAAACTTCTGTCTCAAATTACAAGTTGGAAAGAGATTGCAAAAGGCATTCAATGATGACCTCTGACCTTTACATACACATATATACATGAACACACACGCATACACATAAATGTGTGTGTGCACACACACACAAAGATAGTATAAAATTTCGCTGCCTTGAGTGATAGTCAATTACTCAGCATTATTCTAATGAGCATTCATGGGTTCAGTGTGCTGTGGTAAAAAGTGCACAGGCTTCACAACATCAAAGATAAGGTCTAAACTCAAACCAGGCTCACAGGCAGGTCATTTCATCCTTGCAACTGCTGCTTCCTCATTTGTGAAATAGCCTCAAAACAAGCTTGCTCCAAAGAGTCAAAGAGATGACAAATGTAAAATATAATTTCCCTTGTTCCCAATTTTTCACAATTATACACAATGTGGCAAGAAATACCTTCATGAACAGAAATTTTTTTTCTTTCCCTTCCAGTGGGTTGGTTGTTTAGGATAAATTTCCCCAAAATGGATCATTGGGCTCAAGAGTAATTTTATTTTTATGACTATCAAAATCTCTTTCCAAATGGCCATCAAAAAGATTGTAAAAATTTAGACTGCCCAGCCAACCATCTGGCCAGGTTTTCTGGAGGGCATGGCCAGGACACACAGAAGTATGGAAACTCAGAAGGCTCAATCTATGCCATGCCACTCCACAAATTCCTGTGCCCAACAATTAGCAGTCAAAAGCCAAATGACTCCTGGATACTGCAAAGAGCTCATGTCACACAGATAAGTCCACAAAGAGTGGCTGTGACCTCCTTCTGTGCACCACAGGCTTGGCTGCTTCCACTTGTCTGTATCCCACCAGGTTCTTGTTCCTTTGCCCTGCTTCTCACTCTCCCTACCCTTAGCCTCACCTCCTTTTCATTTCTGCTTTTTCTCCTGTCACTCTGGTTCCACATGCCCCATCCTCATTATAATCTGCCTCTGTCTAGCTGTGCTATCTCCATTCATTTTATTAACAACTACCATAGAATAACCTATTTGTTGAAGGCCTAATATGCCAGGCACTGTGTTCACCACAAGCTTATGAGATGTATATTATGTTTCCCATTTCACAGAGGAAGCAATCAAAACCTAGTGGTTCAGTATGTCATGCAGTTCCTCATTCAATCAGCATATGCTTGTTAAAAGTCTACTATTTTATTAGGCTCAGTGTTGAGTACAAGACAGAAAAGTGATACATGTTAGCATGTATACAAATACATACATAATGACAAACAGCTGTAAGAGCCTGAATGAAAAAGACAGGGTGCTGACTGATTGCTAGAAGACAAAATAATGAACTGGGACACAGCACTAGGAATAGCCTTTCTAAGAAGGTCACATTAAAATTAAGACATGAAGGTCCAGACAACCAAGGAAAGGGAGACACAGTGTCCCAGGACAGGGTGGAACATCTGTGAAGACCCTGACACAGGAAGAAGCTGGGTATGGTGGAGAAGAGCAGTTTGTGTGATGAAGCGCTTTGTGCCACAGAGACAGGAACATGTTAAGCACCAAGCAACAAGGAACTGCCAATCACATTGGGCAGGACCCTGGGGGCCATGGCAAGAACTTAGGGATTTTATTTCCAGGACAAGGAAACACAAAAGGACCAGCAGAAAACAGAAACTGATATGCAGAATTTGGGGCAGTGGCTAGAAACCATCAGCTTAGGGCAGACTTCAGCAGGCTGGACATGATGCTAGGTTCTTCCTATAAAGGCTCAAAAAAAAATTGCTATGTAGCTCTGAAATAACTCATGAGCTTCACTTTCACAGGAAGTTCCGGAAGCCACCTATACAGGACCACCAGTCAGTAAGTTATCAAATGAGACCTAAAACCCAATTTTCACCACCTTAAAATCCATGCTGGTCACAGATCACAGTGATTCTGAATGCCAACAGACTGTAGACAGACATGGAGTAGGGGACAAGGGGGCTGCTCTCCAGTGATAAACGACCTGCAGCACAGGTATTACAGAGCAAATTTCAAGATACGAACCTTGCCAATCAGATTAGACACTCAAATCTGAGCAACTGCCTCAGCTGAGGCCAAGCTTTTCAACAAGTAGGAATAAGGGCTTTGACCTAAGAACTCCAGAATCTCTAGTAGATCAGGTTGGGACATGATGCAGACCAGCTTTTCAGCCTCACCTACCCAGGTTTCTCCCAGTTCCTTGGAGAAGATACCAGTGGGAAGTCAATCCTACTCTAGGGTCTACTGTTGGGCTACAGGTGATTTTGATTTAAAGCTTGGGGCATCCCGAACTCCCATTTCCAGTCATTTATCCCCCCAAAAAAGAATTATGCAAATATAAAGACAATATGCACAAGGATAGTTACCATAGTCTCATATGTAAATTTGAGAAATGAGAAACCTGAAGGTCTAATAGGAGGCAATTAAGGTCCAACACACCCTTTGAACACTGGTCCCTCACTGATGCTTCCATGAGCACAAGTGAAAGGGAAAGTATTCATGCCACTCTCTGTCAAAAGCCAGAGTTGAACTCTTCTATTCACACCAGATATGAAGTCTTCCTCACTCATCCACAATCATTTTTTAAGGCCCAATGTGCCTAGTCCAGGTCCCAGCAGATAAACACAGGCCTTCACAAAATGCCGACTTCACCAGGTCCCAAAGACCCTACTACACAACATCTAGAAAGCTCAAAGTCAGTCTTTCAGTGAACTAAATAAGGCCTTCCATATGTCCAGCTGACTTTAACATCAGTCAATACAGACAGTCGATGACCAGGTACCAATTTCAATACACAAAGGAAGGAGCCTAGGGTTCACATTAGTGTTTGTACAACACTGTAAAACCCCAAGGAAGATCTTGTGCCATAAGGCTTGGGTTCAAAGGTTGAGTGAGTCCCTAGTCCTTTGGGCTTCCAGGCCCTGGCTTGTCAAATGACCAGAGCTCCTCTAGCTCTGCAGCTATGATCACACTCTCTACATATTTCTCTTATGCTCTGACTCAGGTCTCTGCATCTCTGGCCTCTATGATAAGACCTCACTCTCCATTGCTTCCCTCCTCACCCCATGTTTTGATTCCACTCTCCACATCTCTAAGCTCATGATCTAACCTACTCTCTACATCTCTTGCCTCCATGCTTGGACTCCACTCTGCATTCATCTCTTTCATGCCCTAGGGTCTGCCTCTGCTCTTTCTATACTAGACCTCTCAGGTCTCCTCTAACCTTATCACCTTGCCACCAGCCTTGTCCCCCTCAAAACTCTACTCCTTACATTCACAGAGTTGGGTAATCTTTTGAAAGCACAATTTCCGGTCATTTACTTCCCTTATCTATCACTGGTCCCCTTTCTCCTTCAAGACAAAAATCAGCAGTACAAGAGTCCAGAACTGGACCTAAGTCTAGGCTATATTTCCTTGAGATAGCGTCATTCTGAGCAAAACATTCTCACAGTTTCCTGGCTTTATTAACATGTTCTCTCAACACTACATATGAATCCTTGTCTACATAGTATCTCCAAGCCCTCTTCCCTTGCCCAACCCTACCTGTGCATGACATCCACAGGCGACCACACAGTTCCCTCTGCTTGTGCACTCACTGCATCACCAAACTGTCTTCCTTCCCATCTTTCCAATCAGATCATAACAGGGAAACTTACCTGGGCAGAACCCACTGCAGATTCCCTAACCCCTGACAGACAACTTGGCTTGTCCTTGTGAAACTGTTTATTGGACAGATAAACTCTGAGCAAAACCACAAGCACATCAATGTCTTCCTAAACTCTAGTTAAACACAACTGCTGCTGATCACACAGTAGTCACCTGAGACTAGAAGGAGAAAAGCAGGAGTTTCCCTTTTAACTCAACATTATTCTGTCTCCCTCTAATATGCATGCTGCTTTAAATCCCGATTTAGATGCCAAGTTCTTTTCCTGTAAGCATCTCCCAGAAAGCTCAGAGTACCTCCACAGAGATTGAAGCTACAAAATGTAGCTCAGGCCAAATGAAAAATGTCAGTGACTTATAAAGACCTGAAAGGGAGACAGTGAGAACAGTGTGGTCATTTCAATTTCAGCTGCAGAATTTGCTCTCGAAAATGCTACAATAAAAAATATTAATGCCATAAAAACCTAACAGCAGCCAAAGGACCACAGTCATAAAGAAAAAACATAAATTCTAAAACATATTGGCATAGAGAGCTCTCCCTCACCTTCAAGAAAAATGAGATTTTGGCCATCAAGAACAGTCGGAGCAAGAGAAACTTCAATCACAAGGCCTAGTGAGAAAAACGACAGTAATAAGACAGTAAGGAGGAGGGGGGCCACCAGACACATGGGTGTACCAATGATAGGACAGAGGCTTCATCCTCTTAACAGCCCACTGAAAGGAGAGGAAATACAGGGAGGTCAAGCGGCTGGCCGAAAGCCACCAGCAAAAGGGGATCAACAGACAGTCTATGTGAAGAAGTTTTGGTCCTTAGTAAGGTCCTCTGAGAACACCGTTGCTACATTACATCCCCAAGCCTCAGTATCTCTTATGTATCTTAACTAGGGCAGGATTCAGGATTCAGTATTCCTTTGGGTTCAAAAGGCCAAACTTATACAATGCTGCTAAATTTCTTCATCTGATAATGAAATTTAAAACTGTGTTCTTCAACAATAAATAACTCTTGATCTTGCAAAGATGCTTTAATACTAAAAGGATGTCCATGAAGAGATTCATACTGAAAGTGCCCAGCTCGGAGCCAGGGCCTAAACACCAACTATTATTACTCTTATGATCAAATAAGAACAAGCATTTAACAGGAGAACATATTTTAATTATACATGATGTGGAATAATCAAATCTCATTCAGTTCAGGCCCCAGACCCCACAGCGTAACAGCGCATGTACAGCTGAAATTATAACAACTCAGAGCTCAAAAATTACTTGTTTCCATTAGAGATCTGACAAGTCATTTCTTCAATTGGTCACTGGTGGTTTGCAGATAACTATTAGCAGTAATGAGTATTCTAAATTAAATCCAGAGACAGCACTGCTCTGTTCTGCAAAGACAACTGGGGAGAGAGAGGCATAATTGTAGGCGTCCTTCTCTCTGTGTCCTCCATCTTCTCTCTGATAAATATCTCCTGTGTCTTGCATAGTATGGATTTCATTTGGTTACAAATGAAGAAGAGTTTAATTCTTCCCATGATAAATGAGAGTGTTGAGCAGGTAACTTGTTAAAGAGAATTGGAATTGGGAAAATAACCTTATTTTCCTGTTACTTGACAACAAGCCCCCTCTGCTAACAAATGAAAGGCACAATGTTGGAAATCACTGTGCATCAAAGCCAAATCTGTCACCAGTAATCCATTCTCTGACAATTACAGCGCAGCATTGGGTACAGGCTATCGACACTCCATTCACCAGCCACGAAGTCTACAAAATGACAGGGAGGGACAATGCAGCAGAACAGTAATGCTTAAGTGAGCTCAGCGGGTGGACGTCTTGTTATACAGGTGTCAGGACCTGAATCCAAATCCCCAGCATCCACTTAAACAAACAAACCTGGGCAGCTCAGAGGGTGGAGTTCTTGTTATACAGGTATCAGGACCTCAATCCAAATCCCCAGCACCCACTTAAAAAATACAAACAAACCTGGGCAGCTCAGGAGTTCTTGTTATACAGGCATCAGGACCCGAATCCAAATCCCCAGCACCCACTTAAAAAATAATAATAATAAAAATAAAAACAAATAAATTTTAAAAAAACCTGGGCTGGGCAGTAGTGGTGCACACCTTTAATCCCAGCTCTTGGGAGGCAGAGCCAGGTGGATCTCTGTGAGTTCGAGGCCAGCCTGGTCTACAAGAGCTAGTCCAGGACAGGCTCCAAAGCTACACAGAGAAACCCTGTCTCGAAAAAAAACAAACCTGGGCAGCTCAGGGGGAGGAATTCTTGTTATACAGGCATCAGGACCTGAATTCAAATCTCCAGCACCCACTTAAAAAATACAAACCTGGAAACCTGGGCAGGGCCATGCATGCCTGCAAACCCAGTACTGGAAGGGGCAGAGATGCTCTAGATTACTGCATTACCAATACTGACAAATCCTGGGATTTTGCTGTCAGCCTGCCAGCCTAGCTGCAAAAGCTTCCGGTTCAGTGAGAGATCCTGTCTCAAGGAAATAAGGCAGACAGTGACAGGAAAATAACTGCCATCTTCCTCTGGCCTTTACACACACCCACACAGACAAACACACATTAGCATAGTCACATGTATGCACTACATACACACACAACATACACATACCACACACTCAAAAATAGATTAAAGTAAATCTTAAAAGAATCTACATTTTCTAAAATGTGAATTTAAATCTCAGTTCTGCCTCTTATGAATTTATTATATGACCATAAATCAGTCTCTCCTACTCTGAGAACTCCTTTGTAAAATGGGGCAAAAATACGTCAAGAGCTGTAGCAAGGACCAATGAGGGTTTATAAATCAGGTACCTATGATATTGTCAGCTCCACTTCGCTGAACTGTACGGTAACTCTCATCTTCAAGACACCAGAAACAAACCAATTACCTGTGAGAACCTACCAGAACCTTTATGACAGACTGGCTGTGTGTACATGTTAACACCTCACAGGTAAGGCCCCAAGCAATGAGAGATCCACCACAAGGCATATATCACCCTCACACCCCACGTCTGGCACTACTCAAACAGTTCTTGAGCAACAGTTCTCTCCTGCTCTGACTACATGGTGGCAGCGGATATGAATTCTTAGAGCAGGAGGAGGATTTGGTATCTTCACTTACATTTTCAAAGTCCTTCATGTTCCGGGCTCTGGTGGGAGAGACCTTTTCTTCTGACACATTTGGGAGCACTATAGGAAGACAAAACAGACAAAGAAAATCATTAGGGTATTCAGGCTGCCCAACATTCCTATTGGGGCTGAGAGCCCAGAAGAGAAAAACAGAGTAGCACTCAGTGTACCTGCAGGCACTTCTTACTTGTTAGCATTTACTGATTTGAGTCCAGAGAACGCTCTAATTGCTACATTCTCAATACTGGCAAATTACCTACATTAATCCCAATGTAGCCACATATGTCAAGGGATGAACCCAAAAATACAAGGGGCATGTGATGAAGTAGACAGTCCTGGACATGTACGTCCTCCTCCTCACATGTCAGTAATAGAGACAGAACCAGACTGACTTGACAGCAGAGTTGGCAAACTTTCTTAAAACACCAATGACGATTTGGGGCTTTGTAGGCCATACACAAAGCCTAAAATCTTTCATGGCTACTCAACCTCTACCGCCACACAAGAACAGCCTCCTAAAGCAACTCATAAACATAGAACCTATGTTCCAAGAAGTTTCCTTCCCAAAGCAGGCAACGGCAGGAAACTCTAACTCTGCTGAGGAGTGAGTACAGGTCTGGCTGGGAGCCAGTTTCTCCAGAGCTTCCTTAATTGATTAAAATATTTACCATTCACCTGCCCTGCACTGAGCACAAGCCTGAGCTCTGGAGAACAATAGTAAAGGAGACAGTGATTCTGCCCCCAAGAGATTCCCAGGCAAGTGGGCAAAACCAAGGGAAAAAAAAAAAAAAAACTATCATGACACTCGTTAGTTAGTGTGTCAGAAAGACTGAACAATCAATCCACTCTCTGACAAAGCTGTACTGAAAGGTTGCTTCCTGCCAGGGCTTCCTGGGTCTGCCTACAAGAGAAAACAAATAGAGCCACCCTGGAGGGAGGAAAGAGACAAAACTGGGTGACCACATACTATGCTAAAGGGTGATTTGGGACAGAACAATGTAAAGTGAGAAGGCTGGCCTTGCAGGTTCAGCTAACCACTGCACTGCTGTTTGGAGGACTGAGTGAGAGCAACATGAGAGATCCAGGCTCCCTCTGGCTGCCTCTCTGAGAACAGACTGTAAAGGGGTCCAGGAGAGAAACAATAGCAACAGCTAGGGGACAACTGGGATAACCCAGGCCAGAGTCCAGGGACTAGGATGGGATGAGTGCAAACGGGTGAGGATGTGTTTGATTCTGAATACTTGGAAAGAGGCCAACAGGAATAAGGAAAACAAATATAAATAATGCTCAATAGGAGAGAGGATACTAAATAACTGGGGAGAGCCTAAGAAGGTAGAGAGCTTTGAACTGAGCTCTCAACACAGCAGGCAGAGAGAACAGAAGACCCCAGGCCAGGCAAGTGTGGACAGAGATAATGTGCAGAGTCCTGTGTCCCTAACTAAGGGCACAAGGGTTTGTCTACTGTCCTCAGTCGGTGCTCAGCCATATGTGTTGGAGAAGCTGATCTCATCCTTCCCTTACCTCAGTCCCATGCCAAGTCTCAGCTCCAGTGTCTTGGGCAACGCTCACCTGACTGCCTTCCTCACCCATCCTTATCACAGCACCTAACACATCTCTGTTCCTAACCTCAATCAAATGATTTATCAGAGTAACTTCTTGTCCATCTGTTCTCAGTCTGAAGGCAATGATATTCCAAGCTGAATCCCAATGCTTGGCCAGAGTCTGCCAAGAAGGCAAGTACATCCTGGGTTGATTTGAGGGCAGGCCCCACAACTTTCTGCTCATCAAATTTTTGTTCCAAGTAAAAGTTAACAGATCCCAAAGAAAAACCTAGGGATGACCTATTATGTTATATCATTTCCTAGAAATAAACCTTCTCATTCACATTCTGTCTGCTCCAAAAGCTTATTTTTGCACATATCTTCTGACTTTAGAGAAGAGAAAACAAGCACAAGTCAAAATATCTCTAAGATAGTTCAGCAAGGCAAATTATTAGCACTACCCACACAGACACTTGGGATGGCATACACTTCTTCTAGAATGAAAATGATGAAGAATGCAAGACCCAGACTGAAGTCTCCCATAATCTAGCTTAAACATAACATGTTACCAATGTATCGAGCAACACCTCCTACATTCTGAGCAGCTACTTCCTGAGACTAGACCCCAGCCCACACACAGCCTGCTAGAAAGTCCTGGTACAATGAAATCCAGACAGCAACTCTCTTGGGCCTTAAGCATTCAGCAGTAGAAACCAACAGAACCGAGTGTCAGAGCTGGTACCAATTCAATGTCCAGCCTCCACATAGCTGTTTATTAACAGGAAGTAAACTCAAGTCTAAGGACATGGACTCTTCTAGTCCATGTTTATGAAGGTTAAAAGCAAATCAGCACATGTGTACAAGATGCTGAGTGCTACTGTGGACCAGGCCAAGTGGGCTCTGGGCCCCAGAGCAATAGATACTAAGTCCAGGTCTCAGATGCTCATGGTCTTAGCCTACTCCTGATTTTTTCTTGGTTTGCACACTTACCTCCATTTCCCAAGCCAGCAGTGTCACTGATGCCATCCAGATCACTTGGCAGAATAGGGTGAAGGCCACTAGGAGAGAGCACAGTGGGATGAGAGATGATCTAGCACTTGATCAAAAGAGACCTGTAAGACAGCATGGACCTCATGTAACGGTCTTTGGGCCACAGCCAAGAAGGACACAGTGCTGAACTGCCCAGGAGGTAGTAAGCAATGAACTTGAAGAATTCAGGCTCTAGAGCTGAAAGTCCTGCTCTGAGTTCCAGTTCTCAGAGCTGAGTGACATTCATGGTGGACAGTAATTTAGCTATTTAACCTACAAGTATGCACTAAGTGGAGGCACTATGCCAGTTAAAAGCCACTTGGGTTGTTTATTTTATCTGTTAGACATCATCAACTGGTCATCACAATCGAAAGTTAAACTTCTAAAAATTAGGCACTGTGGTGGTTGGAATGAGAATGACCCCAGGAGGCTCATATATCTGAGTGCTTGGTCCCCAGTCAATGGAACTGCTTGGGAAGGATTAGGAGGTGTGGCCTTGTTGGAGGTATGCCACTTGGGGAAGGCTATGGGGCTTCAAAAGCCCACTCCACTCCTAGTTTCCCTCTCTCAGCCCAATGATTGCTGTCTCATGACATATGCCCTCGGATACTGCTCCAGTGCCATGCCTGCCTGCTGCCATGCTTCTCACTATGACAGTCACAGATCTAACCTTCTAAAACTTAAGTCCCAAATAAATTTCTTTTTTCTGTAAGTTGCCTTGGTCATGGTATCTTATCTCAGAAAGCAGAAAAGTTTATTAATACAAACACAAATTCAGACTTTGAGGAACATCAAACAAAAATGCAGAAGTCGTTGATCTAAGACACTGTCATTGTCATATTGTCTAATGAAGTTCAGTGAGGATTTGGGGACAGTGACAGAAATCTAAACTACAACAGACATGACACTGCAGTCTGTTCTAAGTCCTGTTTGCACCTCTCCCAGTCTCACAGTTTTTCCACTCCAATAGGAGAACACCAACTATTTCACAGAGCAACAGGCTTGGTAAAAAGTAAACAAGACATGTGGTACCCAACAAGATGCCTGGCAGATTATTCTGCTTCACAAACAAGAGCAGAGTATCACTGTCACCCTCACACATTCAGTGCTTTGCAATTTATGAAATATTTACACTTGTTCCAACTGCCAATTCCCTGAAGGTGCATGCCTTTTCTAAAAGAAGGTCCTAAAGCAAAGTGAAGAACCAAGTCTAGAATCCAGGTCTTTTATGTCTGTGCTGTCAACTTGACACAGGCTAGAGTTACCTGAAGCAAAGGAACCTCAATTGAGAAGATCTAACTGTAAGACCCTTTCTTAATTAGTAATTAATGGGTGAGGGCCCAGTCCAATGTGGGTGGTGCCATCCCTAGGCTGGTGGTCCCAGGTACTATAAGAAAGCAGGCTGAGGAAGCCATGAGAAACAAGCCAATAAGCAGCACTCCTCCAAGGCTTCTACCCCCGCCCCCAGTTTCCTGTCCTATGCAAGTTCCTGCACTGACTTCCCTCAGTGATGGACTGTTAGTTGAAAGTATAAGTGAAATAAGCCCTCCCCCAGCCCCAAGTTGCTTTGGTCATGGTGTTTCATCACAGCAAAGGTTACTCTGACTAAGACAATGTCTAACACCTCCCTGATATAACATAAAAAGAAGATTTAAAGGAAGCACTACTCCAGGGCAAACCTGTTTTCCTGCCTCTAACTCCATGAACATGTCCCATCTCAGACAATTCCTGATCAAAACAAACTTTGACCTGAAACAAGAGCTTTAAGATCAGACCAAGAAAAAACCTGGAAAAACAAAAACCCAACACCAAGAAAATGAGCACTTAAAGAAGGCCAGCTATAAAAATAACTGGGGAAAACAAAATAAACATGTCTTCAGTCATGACAAATCATATGTAAAGTCATTCTACATCTTTTTTAGAAAGGTGGTGAGCTACAAACACCTAACGCCAAGAAAATATTCCAAAGAACCAAAAGTATCACTCACAGGGAAATAAGATGTTTCCTTTCATCTTAATTTTCTATTTCTTCCAATAAGCATCACTAAAAGGACAAAGTCCATTTTCTAAACTGAATTTTAAAAACTAAATTTGAGTTTGGCCACCCATTGAATGGGTGCGACTTTTTAAATTTGCTTTTCCTTCCTTCCTTCCTTCCTTCCTTCCTTCCTTCCTTCTTTTCTTCCTCACTTTCCTTCCTTCGTTCCTTTCTTTCTAAATGAAAACACAGGTCTCCAAAAGTAAAGGTAGAAAACCTACACTAATGCCATGATTTCACTTCCCACACTTTGCACATCCTCACTACTCTGGCCTCCTAATGCCAGAGGTAGGGATGATGCAGAATGAATGAGAAGAGGAAGGGTCTTCTGGTCCTCAGTACAGGCCATGGCCACCATTCTTTACTGAATGAATGGGCAAACATTTATAAAATGCTGAGCACCTACCATGTGCCAAGAGAGGTGTGCCTTGGGCACCAGGGGGCAGGGCACTTCTCTACCTCATCCTCCTGTCTTATTTTACTGCCTCTCCAGAGAAGCCATCTCTTTCTGTGCCTCTATTTGCCAGAAATAATTATCCTTTTGCACTGGAAGATCCAAAGGAGACTAAGCTTTTCACTGGCAGTGCCATCAGAGCTAGGGCAGAACAGGACATCACCCTGAAAAAACAACTGCATGAACAAATTCACTATTGTTTGTCTCTGAACTTTATTTTTCACTGTATGACATGAATTTTAATTAGAGAAGAAATGCATAAAAATAAAAATCAGATATACCTAAAGCTCTTTCTCACTAAAGAGTGCCAACCTACTTATTTAAGAGGAAACCACTGACTTCAGAAACAAGGTACCTGCTGGCCTTCTCCTTGGCATTTATATGCAGAGAATCATAGTTTTACTTTCTGGTTTAAAAGAAGACAAATGCAGGCTGGGGAGATGGCTCAGTGGGCAAAGTGTTCACTGTACAAGCATAAACAGCTCAGTTTGGATACCAAGAACCCATATAAAAGCCGGGTGTAATGGCACATACCTGTAACCCCATCACTGGTAGGGGTAATGCTAAAATGTGCAAGTGGGGGCTTGCTGGTCAGCCAGTCTAGCCAAAATATGCAAGCTCAATGAGTAACTGTCTTAAAAATGGAGGTGGGGAGCAATAGGTAGAGGAAGATGCATGATGGTACACAAAAGGATACACACACACACACACACACACACACACACACACACACAATGCAATCATAGTGTGTGTGATACTCTTTACCACCCTTCCCCTAGCTACAGATTCATCCTAAAGTTTTGGTGACTATACACATGGGTCTGTGTCGATATTTGTAACCCTACCAAGCATTCTGCAGCAGTAATTTTCAAACTTTACTGGCAATGATCCATAAAAGAATTCCTTAATGCCTGAAACTGTCTCCGTTCTGTCCTACTTTTAAAAGGTCTGGCTGTAACCTAGGAAGCTGACTTTTAAGAGGCAGCAGTGGGTTGCAAACAGTCTGAAAGACGCTTTTGAAAGGATGTGCATTTACCCAATCTCCTGCTAACAAGAATTCAACTTGTGCCAGGCCTTGGTGGTGCACGCCTTTAATCCCAGCACTCAGGAGGCAGAGGCAGGAGGATCTCTGTGAGTTTGAGGACAGCCTGAGCTACCAAGTGAGTTCCAGGAAAGGCACAAAGCTACACAGAAAAACCCTGTCTCAAAAAAAAAAAAAAAAAAAAAAAAATTGTTTCCAAGCAGTTCTTTTAAAAACCATCTGTACACTGGTCCCATTGTGTACATGTATGAGGATGCCTCTAGAGCAGATATGAGGAAGTGAAATTGCCAGGCTGAAATAATTCACATTTTTTAAACTGGGCAAAAAAGACATGTCAACAAAGAAAATATACAAATGGTTAAGAAGCACATGAAAAGATATATATCCTACAGTGACATATCATATCACACCTGCAATGATTGCTCAAGTCAAAAAGCCAATGAAAAGTGCTGGTGAAGTACAAAAACCCAGAACCTGCAAGACACTACTGGTGAGAGAGACAAATGGTGCCCCATCTTTACAACTGTGTTCCATAGTCCCTCAAATAACAAGCACATATAGCCTGACAGTTCTACTTCTGGGTGGAACCCAATATCAGTGAAAACACACACCCACACAAAACTCATATCCAAATAAAGGTCCATAATGGTATTCATAATGAACAACAAAAAAAGAAGCAACATCCATTGACATGAAAAAAACACGGTACATAAGTACAACAGACTATTATTTCACAAAAGGGAAAAAGGTAGTGATACATGCTGCAATATGGATCTCACAAAAGAATGTGTACTGTAAGGTACCTTATATGTAAACAGAGAATACTGTGAGTAAAAATATTGATTGTGGGCAAGGTGACAACAGAAAAATGAGGAAGGATTGCTAAGGGACACGGGTTTCTTTTCAAATAATGAAAATGTGCTATACTTGGATTATGGTGATGTTGGCACATCATTTACATTCTGTAGTTTACTTTAAATGGGTAAGCTTTACTTCTTCATGTACATGCACCTGTTCATGTTTGGGGCACATGGCAGTGTGGGTGGTGCATGCACAACAGTGTGCAGACATATCTGGAGGTGAGAGGCTAACCTGGAGCCCATTCCTCAGGAGCCATTTGCCTTGGCTGTTTTGTTTTGTGTTGTGTTTGAAACAGGGTCTTTTTTCTTGGGCCTGGGGTTTGTAGATTAGGCTAACCTGGCTAATTTACCAGCCCAAAGGATCCTCTAATCTCAGCCTCTCTAGTACACATCACTATGCCCAGCATTTTATATATGGGTCCTGAGGATCAAACTCAGATCCTTTACTGAGGAACCACCGTTCTCCTTAAGCCTCACGGCCCAAGAATACCCTGGATCCAAGCTAGCCCTCCCACTACCATCAAGCCTTCATCTGATTTCACCCCCACATCCTCTTTTCAGAGCCTTTCTCCTGGCACCCATGACCATGGTACAAATCAAATTGTGCATATGGCTAAACATTTCCTTCCAGTCTGCTCCTAACACAGCGGCAAGCACTTAATGGCCATGTGCTAGAGCAACCTGAGATTCAATAAGCTTGCGCTCAGGCCCCAGGACACTCGCAGCTGAGTGCAGACAGACTCTTGGCATGTAAACGAAGAGATGAACTGAGGGCTGCAGTGTTGAGGATCCTGTAGAGCCAACGGTGTGTGCATGGTGGTTTGAGTTAAGAACACAAGCTGAGTTCACATCTTCTCTGGCATGTGCCAGGTGCTTCATATGTGCACTCTTTCTTACTTCATTTGCACAGCCATCAATAAGTTTATCAACAAAGGGAAACTGAGGCTTGGAAGGGAAGTGACTTATTCAAAGCAGCATAACTAGTAAGTGGCTGAATGAGGGTTTATACTGTCATCTGTACTGTCATACTGACTGCCAAGCACAGGGTTTTTCTACATTAAAAACAAAAAAAGTAGAAGTCTTAACTGGACCAGAGTCCCTGGGTCCAAATTACCCAGGGATAATAAAGCTGTTTGAAACATGAACAAGGATTAGGTTTGTAGCAAATAGTGTACCCTGATCTAATGAAACAAAAGTTCACAAACAAACTGGACTCAGTTTAGGCTGGGAATGTGGGGTTAGCAAATTACAAAGAGAAGGATGCTCAGAAAGCAACATATTAAAATGAAAAGGTATAATGTTATCACAGGAACTCTTTTCTCCCATTGTAGTCACCTAATGGAGACCTATCCCTCCCAGTGTATTTCTGATACTCTTGAAGGGCCAGTGAGTGCAGTGCCAGAAGATCTGCAAGGGCCCCTGAATACTCAGTTTGGTTAATTCAGACTAGCCACAAGGCAGGCAGGCTTTGGAGTCAGGAGGCTTGGATTTAAGTCCTGATTCATCATGGAGTTTTCATGTGACCCCAGACCATTCATTTCAACTCCCTGAGCTTCAGAGGTCCCACAGGTAACAGGAAGACAAAAGCAGCCCCTCAGAGAATCATTTTTCACTCAGTGATTTAATAAGCGCCACACTGCTCCTATTGTGTACCAGATACTAGGCCAGGAAGTGGGATTACAAAGATGAACAAAACTAGTTCCTGTTCTAAAATAGGTCTCCATCTCATCTGGTGACCATATGTTAACAGTCAGCACTCATACTGTCCCCTACACAAGCCATTAACTATAACTTGAAATGCACTTTGTCCAAGCTGAGAAGGAATTTAAGTGTAAAAATCCATACCATATGTCAAAGATTAAGACTGAAAAGTGTAAAATACCTCATTAACAAGTTTTCCTATAGATTTTGCTAGAATTACATACAGAAATATTAAGCTAAATAAAGTGTGTTATTAATTCACCTGCTTCCAATGGTGCTGCTGCTCTGTGATTGAACACTTGCTAAGCACATGTGAGGCCCTGAGTTCAACATCCAACACCATAAAGAAAGAAATTTCACTTCTTTTTTTTTTTTCTTTTTTTTAATTGTGACTACCTGAAAGTTTTTGTTATTGTTGCTGTTATTTTGGCTTTTGGGAACAGGGTTTCTCTGTGTAGCCTTCACTGTCCTAGAACTTTATAAACCAGGCTGGCCTTGAACTCAGATCCACCTGCCTTTGCCTCCTGAGTGCTGGAATTAAAGGTGAACACCATCACACCTGGCTTATAAGGCAGTTTTTTAATTAAATACACACCACAGGTCATATTTCTATTAAACAGTGCTAGTGACTGTTGACAAGGTTCTGACAGTGACAGGCAAGGGTACCTAGAACAGTACAGATAGCCCAGCAAAGGTGGGAATATCAATGAGTGTTTCCTAGTAGTGGTACAGGGATGTTAACAAGGCAAAACGTGAAGGAAGGGCAAATGAGGCAGCAAGAAATAACAAAGCAAGATTATTCCTGACACAGAGTTTGTCAGTCAGGCATAGGGCAAAGAGCTTGGGGAAGAGACAGGGTTGGGAACCAGACAGAGAGAGAGGAGGCTAGAAAGGTAGATGGAGCAGGCTATGAAGAAAGTTGGAAGCCACATTACAAAGCTTCATCCTGAAGCTGGCGATCGCCTAGAGGGCCTAGAGCCCATTAAGAGGTGAATTACCAGAAAAGAATGTAGCATCTGTCCTGTCAGGGCTGGGAGAGGAAGGAAAGGAGTGTATTAGCAGATCCCTTGAGTTAGACCCTGGGCTAGTTTAGTTCTCATGCCAACAAACCATTCCAAACGTCCAAAGTAATCTAATTTCTGGTCCCAAAGGCTTTGGAAAGAAGACACAACTTGTAGCAGTGGTAGTGATGGTAACACAGATCATCCTTTTCAACACTGTGTGTGTCAGCTCTACACTTGCCAAGAGAACTGCTGGCCAGCCATTGTTTCTTTTCATTCTTATCCAATAATGTGAGTGCATAAGTGCAGATTACCATTAGCCCATTTTACAGAGCAGAAGTCACTTTATAGGCTGGACTTGAATCCAATTCTGTCCATCTCCAGCCAAGGCTCTTAATTCCTGCACTGATGCTTCTGTCCTGGGTGGCTCCTGTGTGACCCCAGAAACAAAGTCTAGAATAACAGCTACACTCCGCATAATGAATGCAAACCCCCCAAACAATAATGAATCACCAAGTGCCCTCGGGTCTGGTCCCAACCAGCCCCTACTAACAGAAATCCCAATTAGTCCTACCTCCTCCCACTCTCAAAAAGTCCCTTACCTATCCTACACATTCTCCCAAAGTATGTTCCAGAACACCATAGACGAAAGGGAAGCGGGCTGGACACCCCCCACTGGACACCCCCAGGTCCCAACACACACGGGTAGCACCCGGGACCATTCTCAATTAAACCGAAGGCCTCAGGAGAGAGAACCACCATCCATAGAAACCCCAGCCCTGTTACCACGAACCCCAAGGCCAGGGGCACACCTGCAGCTGCTGAGGCTCCCAGGCAGGGTGACGTCCAGTTCCATCCCCGAGTCCATCATGAACACAGAGATGGTGGCACCGGTGTCTGCGGCGGCGCCACTGGTTCCCCAAGCGGTCGCGGCGCGCTGGGTTCCCCAGGTCCCGCCCCTTCCAACCCAGCTCTTGTTCTCAGTCTGGCGGCGCCGCTGGAATTCAAACCGCAGCCGCCGCCATCTTTCCCTCGCCTCTTCCTACGGAAACAAGGCGGGGTCAGCAGGCACCCGCCCTGAAGCCGCCCTGCACAGGCTTGGAACCGGGCAGGGAAAACCGGGCAGGGAAAGCGTGTGTGAGCGCCATCTTAACTCAGGGCAGAAACTCCGCTTTTGAGCCCGTTATACTAAGAGAGAGGCTAGCCGCCATTTTTTGTGTGTGAGGGCACTCGAGCCGAAGCCAAGACGGGGGCCATATTTGTTGAGGGTGAAAGTCCGCCCTAGTCAGTTAATTTAAGCGGGAGGTGGGACAGCTCATAGTATCTAATTCTGATTGCTGTTTTATAATCATGACTCCACACTCGCGCCTTGGTTCTTTTACCCTAAAGGCTTCTGCCTTATGTTGAAACTCAGATAACTGAGTTCTGCCTCGATTTAGAAAAATGCCACCTGTGGAGCGCTGGTATAAACAATAATTTACAGTTTGAGTTTGAAGCCTCATACCTATAAAGGGGTCAGTCATACTAAAGTGAATTTTGTAACCATTAGGACTTATGCACCAACAATCAGTAAACTGAGACTCAGAGAGAAGAAATGACTTGTCCAAAGTAATATACAAGTTTACTATCCACTAAAACAAGATCCTTAGCTCCTGGCATCAAGATCTGGGTTCTCTGGAACCATGTTTTAACCTTCTTGTACAGAATGAAGATATTCTGAGAAGAGCCACTCTGTGCTGTCCCAGATAATGGTCCTGACAGAACTGGAATTTCAGCTATTCCTCCCTTGGAGCCCCTCCCACTCTTAGGAGTTTTTCCTCACTCTTCCTAAATGAATCTGCAGCAGTGAGAAGAATGGGAAGGGGAGGGGAGGGAAGGGAGGGAGGGAGGAGAGAAAGAGAGGGATGGGGAGAAAGAGGGAGGGAAGGGGAGGATGCATCGGTGTGGAACAGTAGTGGTGGCTAGTAGCAATGCAGATTGTCCTGCCGTTTTTGACAGGGCACTATGCAGTTACAAGGCTGTTTGTGCTGGGCGCCACAAGCTCCAGACTTGTAGGATTAGACCTTTACCTGCCATATTCTGTGGTCCTGGGGGAACCAGTGGGTGCCTTCGACTGACAAGCTCAAGTGCTCAATCTGGGAGAATGGGGCTAGTACCTATCCTATAAGGTTTTTGTGAGGATGACCTGAGATAACTTTAGGAATTCTGTCAATAGTAATTCTGTATGTGCACATGTTCATACTCATGCTCATTCCCCAGTAACCCCAAACATTCTTTCTTTACAAACTGGCAAGAGTCAGAGCTGTGATTTGAGCCCATATGCCTCTGAACTCCAATGTCCTAAAAGATTCAGAAGGGCCATATTCCCCAAGTGTTCAGTTCTTTTGCCATCTTAGAACTTACAATTCAGACATGAGATCTGTGATTGCTTGAGGAGGTGTCATTATCTTCCATGGTAAGTTGCACATACTCCAGTGAATAATCCCCCACCCATGCTCATACAGGCAACCCTAATTAAACTCAGGAGGGAGAAAAAGGACCTGAAAGAAGAAAAGAGACTAGTTGGAAAGAACAGAGTCATCAGGGGTGCATAGGGACAACAGAATGTAATGGAAGGTGATGAATATGATCATTACAAACTGTATATATGTATGAAATGTAAAAACAAAAACAGAAATCAAAGAAAGGCATGAAGTCTAGTATAGCTAGCACTGTACTTAGATGCTATAATCACCAGACTCTATTCTTTAAGCAATTGTCTCCACGTAGCTGTGATAGGATTGCAGGACAGGAATTGTAGATGCCTAGATTCTAACTACTACTTATTCTGTGACCTCTCCCCCTTTCAGTGCTTTGGCTTCCCCACACACAAAATGGAGTAGAGAACTATAAAGAACCTATAGGAAGTTCCCATTAGGATTAATCCCTTGTCCTATTTAGTAAAACCATGTTTGTGGATAATGAGCTTAACCTTTGGTGAAACTGAAAATAGAATCAGTTATACAAAGGAAAACTATATCGGAAGTTGTTTTTCCTGCTACTGTAGCATATTCATGCTTAGAGACAGAGAGGCCATTGCCCTGTTTTTCTCATTGTGGTTTTTCTTTCTGCCAAGCCCAGAAGTGACATCACTCCCATCAGCTGTTTGGGCTATCTGAAGCCATCTCCTTGACAACAGCCATCCAACCACAAAGACGGCATTATTACTTCTTTGGACGAAGGCATTCTGTGTGGCTGGAAGTGGTTTGTGTCCAGATGCTTTTGATTTGGCAGGAACCCTCTGAAGTTGTAGCAGCTCAAGATAGTGCAGTTGCTATTACTAACAACAAGAATAACTTTTTACAGACTACAACATTGACATTGCTCTTTGTACTAGTCTATTTTTCCTTCCTGACACTAATAAGTAGACTAGGATGATTGCCCCCACCACCCATACAGATGAGCAACACTACAGTTTGGATCCAAAGTTCCACATGTCAAAATTTGGTCACAAGCTATGATGCTATTAGGAGATGGTGGACCATGAGAACTTGTTTGTAAGTTCTACCAGGGGAGCCCAACTTCTCATATGCCCTTGTTGGAAGAATAGTTCTCCATCAGGGAAGAGTGTCATCTTCAGTAGAGCCTGCAGCTTCTGGAAGGACACACATAAAGCAGTGAGAGAGGAAGGGGGCACTAGCCTAGCCAGCCAAATCAACTCTGGTGATTGAGCTGAGTGACAGAAACCACACATAAACATCCCTTTATGAAGGTATCACTCTTTCCAGTTTCAGCCATCTATTGCCTAATCAGTTCCCAATGACTTACTATCCCCTGAATGACAACTCTCCTTTCTTTCTTTCTTTCTTTCTTTCTTTCTTTCTTTCTTTCTTTCTTTCTTTCTTTTTTCTTTCTTTCTTTCTTTCTTTCTTTTTTCTTTCTTTCTTTCTTTCTTTCTTTCTTTCTTTCTTTCTTTCTTTCTTTCTTTTATTTCTAAACATCACACTGGCCCACACTTCCTTGAGGTTTACTTCTTTTTGTATAATCTCTTGTGCATGTGACTGTTGATAAAACATGGCATTCCTTTGTTCCTGGTAATGTGTCTTCTGCTAGTTCAAGTCATTGATCTCTTAGCTACTGACCCTTAGAAGATAGAGAAAAACATTTCCTTCTCAGACCCCTTGAGAGGAGCTAAACAGCAAAGCTGAAATTTGAGCCCAGATTTCACTCTGAAATGCCTTTCCTTTCAGTGGACTACTCAAATCTTTGTCCTCAAGCAGCTCCTTTAAATATACACAATTGCACACAAAAGGAAAAAATTATTTTATGGATATAAGCTAAAACATGTAATAATAAAATTGAGGGTAGGGATTGAATCCTTCTGATCCAGTGTTGGGAAAAGTTTTACAGATTAAGTTCTATGCCCTACAAAGAGAAACCTGAATATACGGAAACCATACTATTATTACTTTTTGAGGCTCATAGAAAGAAAAATAAAACTCCCCTTGGATGCACAACTACTTAATATGACTTATAAAGCCTGTGTCTCATTCTTCAATGTGTGTGTTTTGGACAACAGGAGATATATACTACAGTATTGAACCTTGAGCAGAGGCAGGAAGGCAATTTTTGGTTTTGTATGAGAGAGAGAATTTACCCAGGCTGTCTTTGAACTCATTGAGTAGCTTTGACAGGCCTTGTACTTATAGTCCTCCAGTCTCAACCTCCCCAATATAGTACCACATCACCAGGCCCAGCTTTGTTCTGCATCTCTTAGTGCTTCCTCCAAACAGCCACAAGACAAGTTTTTTACCATTCTTTTTGGAACAACAACAAAAACAAACAAACAAAACTGTGGCTCAGACCTGTGAACCAATTTTGTCAAAATCATGGGGTGAGTTCAATAATTTGAGTCTCAATCCCTGTTCTTTAAAAGCTGACCCTTGTAACCTTCTTAAAACTTAGAGAGACACAGATATATGGCGAGCCTCAATGGATGGGCTTCAGTGTCAAGGGCAGATCTTAGGGTGTCTAAAACCAGAAGATGATGGTAAGAAAGCCAAAGGCTACTGGGGAAACTATCCCCAAATTCCAGAGAGTACTTACAATCATCATCCCCAGCCCTTTATTTAAATAGGTAAAATAACAATGGCTCTAGGCAAAGAAGAATAATCAAGTCAATAAATTGCCTGGACATTTTGCAGATTAATGGAGTCTTATGAGTTGCAGAAGTGGGTGGTAAATGTTGCCTGCCCCTTACATAGTGAGTCACAGTAGAGAATAGTACTGGCCTGGGAAGGTTACAGTACTTCCTGCCACAGAAGGATGAACATCAGGCTTCTCTGCTTCTCTCAGACACTGGCCTCTCTGTCTGGCAGAGTACCAGGCACCCTGCACAGGCTTCATCCTGAACAGATCCTTCAAGCTCACAAACAAAAGGAGACTGAAAATTAGTGAAAGCTCCATTCAACAAGCCAAGGTTCTATGCTTGGGAAGCATGCCTTTAATGAGTCAATGGAAGAAACAGTTTCTATTGCTTATACTGTGAATTTCCTAACATCCTCTCAATCAGATTTGAAATGTGTTTGGTACTAACAATTGTACCTAGGACCTCACGCATCCTCAGAATATCTTCACTCTCAACTAAACCCCAGCCCTGGGGCTACAGTTGAAGAGAATGTTTTTGGGCCCCATCTGGGCCCCAACTTCCACAATGCTCTGAGCTTGTATGTGAATGTATGTGATATGCACATAAGTGCACCTGTGTCTAATATGTGTATTGTGAACAAGTATATATATGATATGTATGTGTTTGCTTAAGTGTATATGTATGTATGCCCACCTGCACATGTGTAGAAGTTATGGGTCAACGTCAGATATCCTTTATTGTTCTCCCCATTATTTTTTTGAGACACTCTCTTACTGAACCTGGAACTCATGGTTTAGCTAAACTGCTTAGTTAGTAAGACCCAGATCTGCCTATCCCCATCCACTCTCCCGTGAATACCATGGCTGTAAATTCATGTCCATGCCTGAATTACACATCGGTGCTATGGATCTGAACTCAAGTCCAATTGTTTTTGCTATGAGCACTTTACCTGCTGAGCCATCTCACCAGACAGTTCTCTTTTGGGGGAGTCTCACTTTCTGTGTAACCAGACTGGTCTTGAACCCATGATCCTCCTGCCTCAGCTTCCCCATGTTGTAATCCTAGGCATGCAATATCACATCTGTCTTAAGCTTACTTTCATGATGGACCTTAGCCTTCTGTTATATTGTGAGCTCCTGGAGACTGACTTTATTTTGAATCAATTTTATGTCCAGAAAGCTTACATCTATGTAGCCATTGCCAAAATAGGATATCTCATGGTATTCCCTGATCAAACTCTGAGGGAACAGAATCTAAGTTTCTAGTGTCCAATAAAGTAACCACCAGCTACACATGTCAAGTGAAATAGGCAAGTGTCACTTTGTGAATGAGGGACTAATTTCCTTTTCAGACAGGGAAGGTCTCACATTGCAGCCCAGACTGTCCTGGAACTCGCTATATAAAGCACTCATGGAAATCCGCCTGTCTCCACCACTGTATTGCTAAGATTTCTTGATGTGAGACATCACACCATTATCAACTTTTTTTTTTTTTTTTTGAGACAAGGTCTTAATGTATCCTAGGCTAGCCTCAAATGCATAAGGCCAAAGATAACCTTAATCTTCTGATCATCCTTCGTCTACCTCCTGTGTGCTAGGATTACAGGTTTATGACATCAGTCCAATTTATGTGAGGCTGGGGTTTCCAAGCCAATGCTTCATGCCTGTTAGGAAAGCACTTTACCAACTGAACCACACCCCCAGCCCTGAAGTTTTATATTCTTCTTAACTTCTAAAAGTTCCCCAGTGACCTAGTAGTTTCTTTCTCCATGTTTAGGATTTGAGTGTCCATGTAACTATAAAGGCACCATGTGTTCTTGTAGGCAGAGTTTTTCTGTGTCATGGCAGCTGCTCCCAAATAACCACAAAGAGGCTTAATATTATTTATAAATGCTCAGCTGATAGCTCAGGCTTATTAATAGCTGTCTCTCACAGCTTAAATTAACTCATTTATATTAATCTACATTCTGCTATGTGGTGTTACCTCTATTTCCTCTTGCACCTCCTATTTCCTCTCCGTGTTTCATTGGTGACTAACTCCACCCTTCTTCTTCCCAGTGTCCTTAGTCTGGTTTTCCCGCCTAACCTTATCCTGTCCAGCTATTGGCCAGTCAGCTTCTTTATTAAACCAATCATAGTGTAATTTATACAGTGAACAGAAGGATTATTCCACAGCATGTTCCCTTTTAGTTAGTCTCCTGTGAAGAGGATCATCTATTTCTGCATTCTGGGGTCTACTGTAGTGTCTGGTAGATGGTGAGTGTTCAGTGAATGTTGCTTAAAGAATGAATTACTCAATCTTAACCAGAAACAATGACCTTACCCCACAAACAGTCTTTTACTCTCACATAACAGAAGCCAGGAATATGAAGACCCCCATGAAGAACACCAACTAAGTCTCCTGATATACCCATGGAAAGCTGAATTATTTCAGATGGGGGTTAATGGTTTGCCCATGCTCAGTGCAAACTTAGGGCATAGATCAGACTCAAAGTATGCAGGCTCTTAAGCATGCATATTTCTCACTTCACAAAACACAGGTGTGTACATACACCCATTTCCAACAGGTGAGCACGGTGATTCCCATTATGCCATAGGATGCCCCCAAGATATCACATTGCCTTTGTCAGCCCTTTGGCTCACCTATGGAAAACACGGAAACAGCAGCAACTCATCCTGGGAAAATATCTCATGCTATTCCAAATGTTGCCCAAACCTAGCAATGGGGCTGACTGCAACCTCAGGCTATGTGTTGGCTTTCTCATCAGAAGCCAAACTTCACTGTACATGATCCAGCTCTTCACTCACTAGATAAAAAATAACACTCTCCTGTTCTGTAATGTTCTCCTTGAAAACTTCTAAAGTCGAAGGGAGAGAGGAAGGGAACTACCATGCATGATGAGCCTTGAGTGTTCCCAGGTGCTTCACCAAGCCTCACTATAATGCTAGGATACAAGACTGTTCCTCTTGAGTGACTAGAATGACAGACATTCATGGATCTCCCTTTTCATTTTAATGCCAGAAAACTCAAAAAAGTAACTGCTGCCTAACTCTGATCTGTTCTTTCAGCACCTAAAGTCCTCTGCATCTCAGGCAGTTCCTCTGGGGATTTGTGTCTATACAATTTAGTTAATTATCCCCAAATTATTATCTCAACTAAAGCAGAATCTTCTTGGAAAATCCTTGATGTTTTTATCCTTATCTGGAAGAACTTCATCTCTTGGCAAGAAAAGAAAAAACAAAACAAAACAAAACCCTTTAAGCAAGACTGTATAATACATTTTCCATGGTGATTAAAGACAATGGCTCATTTAGAAATTGGTGTGTGTGTGTGTGTGTGTGTGTGTGTGTGTGTGTGTGTATGTGTGTGTGTAAAGGTGGAATGTAGCCTATCTGTTCTGCAAGTTTCTGAAAATGAAGGCAGTCAGGGGAGGGCACCCAAAGCATCCACACTTCAGAGGAGGTTTGCTTCCTACCCACTCAGCATGAGGAGTGGTGTGTGGAAGTGTGAGGATCCTTAGCTCAGGCCACAGAGGAGGCCTCGTTAAGAATGCACTGCATCAGCATCATTACACTACTAAATGGAAGGCTGTACTATTCCCAGGGTCCCTTACAAGCATCTCTCTTTACAGGGGAGTTGCTGCTTACCCAAACACCAGCCTGTTTGGTTTTTTAATCAGGCACTAATTCAAAGTCCTGGGCTGCAGTGCATAGGCAGTGTCCACTACATTTGCCCAGGATTCTGTTTCTCATTTATTAGTATTTTCTGAGCTTCTTGAGGATGAAGGACACTAGCCTGTATTTTAGTGGGAATGCAAAACTAAGGACAGCCCTTGCCATCAACTTGCACACATCATCTCACAGCAGGAAAAGAAAAAGGGAGAAAAGCCAATTATGATGCTCTCACATATTCCACTTTTGACACTGTGGTGGTTGGAATAGGAATGGCCCCCATAGGCTCATAGGTTTGAATGCTTGATCACCAGGGAGTAGTAATATTAAGAGTGTGGCCTTGCTGGAGTAGGTGTGGCCTTGTTGGAAGTGTATCACTAGGGGTGTTCTTTGAGGTTTCAAACACTCAAGCAATATCCAGTGTCTCTTTTTCTTCTTGCTGCCTGCCGTGATGTAGAACTCTCAGCTATATCTCCAGCACCATGTCTGCCTGCATGCTGCCAAGCTTCCTGCCATGACAGTAATGGACTAAATCTCTGAACCTGTGGGCCAGCCCCAGTCAAATGTTTTCCTTTGTAAGAGTTGCCATGATCATTGTGTCTCTTCATAGCAATAGAAACCCCAACAAAGACAGACACTAAATGTCTATGCAGGCTATTCCCCAGTTCTATGTGGACACCAACAGGCTTTCTCACACTTTATTGCTGTTCTGACACTGTTTACCTGGACAAGGTATAAGGTCCTATAGCCTCAGGATACAGTCCCACTAAGATGTGCCCCAGGTCAGATGTCTGTCAAAGTCCTGGCCTCCTGTGCTGACTCTGACTGAATGCTTCTATGACTTCTTACTCTAGTTTGCTACTGTGATAGAATGGACTGCAGAATTCAGGAGGACCCTTTGCTTGTGTTTACCTATTTATTACAGAGGCTAAACCTTAGAAATACCAAGTAGATGAGATGTTAAAGCCCTGGCAACAGAAATTCCAGGAGCTATCTTGGTACATTCCATCCTAGCATCCCCAAACTCAAGTTAGAGGTTTAAGGAGGTGTCATTTCCTGGGCCTAATTGATGAAGTTACTGGCCACAGCTAATTAAAATCACTCTTAGGCTTTTTCTCTTCCCCAGACCTTAGGAGGTAGATTAAAAGTCTAGACCTTCTGAAATAGTGTGTTTGATTCACTTGGCAACCTATGCCATCTTTAAGTATTTTCCAACAATTATTAACTCAGGTATGGTAGACAAGGGCTTCTTAGGATTCAAAAAAAAAATCCCCTTTACCTTTACTACTCTGGAACAATTTCAAGAGCCAGAGACAAAACCCAGATTTTCAAATAAGTGAGGATATTTCTATGGCTCTTTAAAACTTAGTGTGATGGTTAATTTGGTTTCCTTCCTTCCTTCCTTCCTTCCTTCCTTCCTTCCTTCCTTCCTTCCTTCCTTCTTTTCTTTCTTTCTTTCTTGTTCATTTTGAGACAGGATCTCACCATGTAACCCTGGCTGGCCTAGAACTCCCTATGTAGATCAGGCTGTCCTTGGATGCACAGAGATCCACTTGCCTCTGTCTTCCTAGTGCTGGGATTAAAGGCATGCCCTACCATGCAAGGCAATGGTGGTTAATTTTGAGTGATAACTTTATTGTATTAAAAAACATCTTGGAGCTGTGAGATGGCTCAGTGGTAAAGGTTTTTCATTTGTGCCTGGTGACCTGAGAACACTTGGGTGGTGCCACATGCCTTTAATCTTAGCACTCAAGAGATAGAAGCAGGCATATCTCTGAGTTTGAGGCCAGTCTGGTCTATAGAGCAAGTTCTATGTCAGCCAGAACTACACAGAGAGGAAAACAAACAATAGTCTGGAGAGCTCAGTGGTTTAAGTGCACTCACTGCTCTTCCAGAAGACCAGGGTTCAATTCTTAGCACTGACATGGCCACTTATAACAACCTGTAATGCCAGTTTCAGAGGATCTGATGTAGTCTTCTAGCCTTCTTAGGCACCAAGTACACATGATATAGCCATATCTATCTATCTATATAGATACAACATCCATCTGTCTACTTGTTATTTGCATTGAGAGAGGTATCATAACCTCCAATCATAATTGTGAGTTTGTCCATTTTTTAAAAGAATTATTAGTTTTTCCTTCATCTGTTTTGAGCCCATATTATTAGGTACATACACACAGGAATTTTGTAGTCTCTTGATGTATTTATTCTTTTACCATTATGAAATAAAAACATTGTATTCATTTTGTTTGTTCTTTAGCACAAATAATCAAGTTATGGTATTTTCCCCAAATATCTCCTTTATAGATATATATTTTGACACAGATGATGTCTCAGCTACTGTTCTATTGCTGTGAGGAGACACCATGACCAAGGCAACTTTTGAAAGATAGTATTAATGTGGGGCTTGCTTACAGTTTCAGAGGGTTAGTCCATTAACATCATGGCAGGGAGCATGGTGGCAGGCAAGCAGGCATGCTGCTGGAGAAGTAGTTAAGAGGTCACGTCTGATCTGCTATGTGGTGGCAGTGGTTGAAGGGAGAAAACAAGACTGGGACTGGTGTGGGATTTTGAAGCCTCCACTGACAAACCTCCTCCAACAAGGCCTCCTAATCCTTCTCAAACAGTTTCACTAACTGGGAACCAAACATTTAAACATATGAGTCTATGGGGGGCGGTGTTATTCTTATCCAAACCTCCACAGATGAAATCATGCTTATCTACTAACTCTCTTCTATTGTTTTCACTGTACATGGCCCACCAGTGAGATTGGCTCAATTGTTAAAGGCACTTGTCACCAAGCCTAATGACCTGAGATTAACCCCTGAAACTCACAGCTGGAAGGAGAGAACTGACTTCCAAACATTGTCCTCTGACCTAAACACAAATACACACACACACACACACACACACACACACACACACACACACACACCACAGCAGGGCATTTTTCCTCCAACCCAAACAAATAAGTGTAATTTTAAAAGTTTTCATTATGCAATATTACATATGTAACAATGTCTGTTATACAATGATGTATAAAGAATAGTCAGCCCTCTATATCCTTATCTTCTACATCCATTGATTCAAGCAACCATGGATCAGAATGCTTTAAAAAATGTGATGTAAAAAACATGTAGAATGTCCTTGTTGCTACCTCCAAACAACTATTAACAACTATTTACCTGTACATTACAGTAGCTATTAGAAGTCAGAAATGGCTTGAAGTCTATACAACATGTGTAGACTATTTGCAAATAATACACCAGTTTATGTTTGGGGCATGGGCATCTGCAGCTTTTGACATGTTTGGAGTCCTGAAACCAATTTTCTGTGGGGGTCAGGAGCAGCAGGAGAACCTATGTCTTCATATGTGGCTTCAGAAATAAGCACTTCCAATTTATTCACAGCCATCTGCGCAGTTCCTGCTTCCCTCTAAACTTACATTTTGTACTAATCATTCCATTGTTGCAAAATACATATATTTCCAAACAACATATCTTATTTCCCAATTCTTGGCTCTTTTATAAGATAAATTATACTATAAATACACTCCCTGCAACATGCTTGCTTTCCCTTCTCAATGTTGTTTTTAGGGGACTCCATACTAATCAAGCTGATGAATAGCTACATTTCATGCATCTTCCACTACTGCAAAGAATTCTATAAGAATATAAATAGACTGTAATCTAGCCATTCTTATACTGACAGACATATGGCCATTTCTAATTATTTTTCTTTAATAATGTTACAATGAGGAATCTGATGTATGGCTTCAGGTGAATGCACATAAGCAGTTCTTTAATCTAGTCCCAGGAGTGGAATTTCATGCTTGTCTTTAAATACCCCATTTTTCTTAAGCTTCATTCCATTTTAAATAATTCTTATTAATTTTTCTGGATATATATTATCTCAACAAGTGTATGCATTAAGCTATCTCCCTATTGTTGAACAACTAGAATTTTCTTCCATTTCAGTGAACTTTGCACACAAGTCTGGAAAGTAAAGAAATACTTGTGTAGAAGTCTCTACTTTTTTAGGTCCTAGATATATATATTTTAATGTCAAGACCAATTTACCAATTGAACCAATTTAAATTCCTTGGGAGGATTTCTATTGTTAAAAAAATATTGAATCTGCTGTTAATCCTTTTAAGAGTACAATTAAACATATCTTGCACTAGGAAAAAAACCCAAAAAGCAGAAATCAAACAAACAAAAGACTAGATCTATAACAATTTAAAGGGTTTTTCAAACTCTCTGAAGCTTGTATGTTGATAACTCTATTGCATAAAAAATATTGCCCTTCTCCAGACAAATATGGTATGTACTCACTCATGAGTAGATATTAGATATAAAGCAAAGGATAATTAGACTACAGTCCACAGCCCCAGAGAAGCTAGCTAACAAGGATGACCCTAAGAGGGATTCATGGATTTCGCTGGGAAGGGGAAATAGATGAGACCTCCCAGATAAATTAGGGTCTGGGGTGGGAGAGAAGGTAAGGGGATAGGGAATGGAAACATGAGGGATCAGGTTGGTTGTGTTGGGGGCGGTGTGGAGGGGGAGGGTAATGAAAGAGATATCTTGATAGAGGGGGCCATTTTGGGGTTAGGGAGAAACCTGGTACCAGGGAAACTCCCAGGAACTCATAAGGATGATCCCAGCTAGGACTTCTAGCAACAGTGGAGAGTATTGGTGAAATTATTAAGGCCACTCCACATAGTTAAAAGGGAGGTTTATTTTGTGGGGTAACTTACAAATGAAGGGATAGGTTGCAGGATCTGGGAAAGGTATGGTGCAGTCCGGCGGTGTTCTCTGGAGAACTCTGCTCTGTCTACCTCCAGCGTCCAGGGTCCCAGAACCAAGAGAAGCCTCTCCTCTCCATCCTAGGTCTTCAGCTTCCTCCCTCAGCCCCGCCTTGTGGGCATGACCATTAACTAAGCCTCAGTGGGGGTTGGAACTTCCAGTCCAAGGCTAGGATGGCTACCCACTACAGGAGAGGGTGCCTGAACTGGCCTTCTCCTATAATCAGATTGGTGACTACCTTAATTGTCATCAGAGAGCCTTTATCCAGTAACTGATGGATGCAGATGCAGAGATCCACAGCCAAGCACTGGGCCGAGCTCTGGGAGTCCATTTGAAGAGAGGGAGGAGGGATTGTACAAGCAAGGTGAGTCACGATCATGATGACCTGAGCTTGTTCAAGCTCATTGACTCTGGATCAACAGCTAGGGAGCTGGCATGGGACTGACCTAGGCCCTCTGCAAGTGGGTGACAGTTGTGTAGCATGGTCTGTTTGTGAAGCCCCTAATAGTGGGATCAGGACCTGTCCTTGGCACATGAACTGGCTTTTTGGAACCTATTCCCCATGCTAGGATGCCTCACTCAGTCTTGATGCCGAGGGAGGAGCTTGGTCCTGCCTCAACTTGATATACCATGCTTTGTTGACTCCCATTGGAGGCCCACCCCTATCTGAACTGAGGTGGAGTAGTTGGGTGGGTGGGGTAGACAGGAGGTGAGGGGAAGAAACAGGAAGGGATGAGGGAGGGGAAACTGTGATTGGTGTGTAAAATAAATGAAAATTTTTAATTACAAAAAATCTTAAAAAAAAAAAAAAAAAAAGAAATATCACCCTTCTCTTGGTCCATCTGTGTTGCTGTAATAAAATACCAAAGGTAGAGTCCTTTTTAAAGAAAAGTTTTATTTAGGTTATATTTCAGGAAACTCAAGAGCATGGTTGGCATTTGCTTGCTTTTAGGGAGAGTCTCACAGTAGATGGCATTAAAACGGATGGGAGAATATTCAAGAGTAGCCAGCAGCACACACAAAGGATAGGGCTCATCTAGCAAGGTGCTCTCTTGGAGCCTCCCTGTGAGATGAAGCACACATTTCCATGACAAAAGCATCAGTACCTCTTAAAACCTGGTCACCTCCCACTGAGCACCATCTCTTAAAAGATGGTACCACTTCCATACTGCTATTCTGGGGGTCAAGACAGAGCAGGAATTCCTAGGTAGACAAACCCTTATCTGAACTCTAGTATCCTACCCACCGCATGTAGCATTACCATACTTTGCCTGGTAAATTCATAAACCAATTCTGCCTGGCCTCATCAAGTGCCGTTTGTTTTAAGCCACCACATAGTAAGAGTTCATGAAGTATCAACAATATGCCAGACAGCAGAGATAGAAGAAAAGCTCCTGGTTGTTAGAAAAACAAATCTACAGAGGAAGGCAGGAACAGAAAGGCCTTTTCAGTAACATGTGTAGCAAGATGTGTTCATATCATTTCAAATATTAAGTAATGATAAAGCCAGGTGGTGGTGGTGCCGGCCTTTAATCCCACCACTCAGGGAGACAGAGCCAGGCAGATTTCTGTGAGTTTGAGGCCAGTCTAGTATACAGAGTGACTTCCAGGGCTACACAGAGAAACCCTGTCACAACAACAGAAAGAAAGAAAGAAAGAAAGAAAGAAAGAAAGAAAGAAAGAAAGAAGGAAGGAAGGAAGGAAGGAAGGAAGGAAGGAAAAAAGAAAGAAAGAAAGGAAGGAAGAAAGAAAGAAAAAGAAAAAGAAACGATAAGCTTTCTTTACCAAAGGGCTTCGAAGAATGAACATTCTCAGGATGTTATAGGTGGGAGGAACAGTACTGGTGAAGGAAAAAGTCTATAAGCTGAATATTTATAGGAAATTATACATGTGTGAAAAGTAGTACAATCTGAATGGTAATGATCATGGGAAAGAGCTGAGAGTACTTCATATTTGGGAAAGAAATTAAAATACCAGGACACATGACTTTAGCAGTTGACCTGACAAGCACAAAGAAAATTACAAAAATTCTCCTCCCAAACATTTTATTATAAAAACTTGATATTGCATACACAGCAAACATTCTGCCTTTTTTTCCTGTAACTGTGTGAACTGCAGTGCTCAATTTAGCAGCACACAGGTGTTTGTGTGTGTGTGTGTGTGTGTGTGTGTGTGTGTGTGTGTGTGCGCGCGCGCGCGCGTACGTACATGTGTGTGCATTTGAGGATGCATGCAGACACATGTGCATATATGTATTTGGGAGTGTGTGCAGAGGCCCAGAGGTTACGATCAGATGTCCCCTGGCAGTTTTCTTATCCTTTGAGATAGGGTCTCCCACTGATCCTCTAGCTCACTGATTTGGCTGTATCTGCCTGTCCCTGATTCCACAACACTGGTATCACAGACATACACTGCCCTTTATGTGAATTCTGGGATCTGAACGCAAGTCCTCATGCATGTACAGCAAACACTGATGGAATCATCTCCCCAGACCTAGCTTAGGCACATGAGCTTGAAAATTAATTATTAACACAATAAAGTGCATTCTCAAATGACAAACTTTAACATTGTCCAATGGCTTTCATTTTATAAATAGAAATTTTAGAAAATCTGAAAAATATTTAATTATTTTCATAAAATGGCTTTTAAAACTAAAAAATTGACTTACAGGTAAAACTGATTGTAACATTGACATAGGCTTGCTTTCCAGCCTGTTGTTCACGTTTCTAACACTATCAACTTGTGTAGCACAATACTTAAAAGTTCTTATTAATAAAAACAAACCCAGGACTGGTATTGGGGTGAATGCTGGAAGATCAAAGAAGCAGAACAAGCTGCAGCTACCTCACCTTGCCAATTCCTCAGCTGGTCCTATTTCCTCATACTGGATGCCTCTCAACTGAACTGTGCTGCTCAAAAGCCTAAATGCTTAACCATTTCTAGTTCCTCGTCCTCATGCCTTAAATACCTTTTTGCTTTCTGCTATCACTTCCTGAGATTAAAGGTGTGTATCACTATGCCTGGCTGTTTCCAAAGTGGCCTTGAACTCACAGAGATCCAGGCAGATCTCTGCCTCTGGAATGCTAGGATTAAAGGCGTGTGTGCCACTATTTTCTGGCCTCTATATCTAGTGGTTGTTTGTTCTCTGACCCCAGATAAGTTTATTAGGGTGCACAATATTTTGGGGAACACAATACCACCACAAACTTGTGTAAAAAATCTTGGTTTTAATTAAACTTTTTTTTTTAATTATTAGTGAGTGCTTATATATGCTACAACATGCAGTTGGAGTCAGAAGACAACTCTGTAGAATCAGTTCTCTCTTCCACCTTTACTGGGGTCCTGTGACTGAACTCACATCTCCAGGCTTGTACAATAAGCACCTCTACCAGCTGAACCATCTAACCAGTCCTAGCTTAATTTTGAAGATCGATCTAAGCAAGGCCTAGAGTCTAGCATGTATGAGGCCCAGGGCCTGATGTCCAGCACCATAAGAAAAATCAGTAAGACAAAACTAACTGCAATTGTTTTATTTACAATTGCCTTCAAAGTTTAGTTACAATAGAGCATTTGATTTTTTGGAACATGTCTTACATTCCTGCAGAAAATTAACATAATCAGTTGTGATAATACAGTGAAGATGAGATGTCTTTATAGACTTTCACCAGAAGCATACAAATACTTTATGGTTTTAGTGATATTATTCTTAGCGTGCTGAGTTTGTATATATTTTTTTCTCTTGAAGCTTAATTTGTTTAGTTTCCTGGCATAAATATCCTATTATCTTAAAATATTCAATTTATACACATCACACAGACATATGCTGTTAACTATTTAAGGTTTGATTGTAAAGTTAAAGACAGAAAACTATATTTTCATATTCCAGCTTAATCAACTGAAATATAATTTCTCTTTAAGGTGGTCTCGTGTAGCCTAAGCTGGACTAGAAATCACTATAGAGGCAGGATGACCCTGAACTCCTGATCCTCCTGCCTTCACCTCCCAAATGCTGGGATCACAGATGTGAGCTATCATGAGCAGCTGAGGTTGAATAAATTGATTCAAGGTTATAAAGTTCTCAGTACAAAGAAATGACAGACTTCTTGTAGCCTCTTTTTCAAAACACCCCTTGGATGTTTAATGGGATAAGCAGACAGTATTTCATTAAACATAGTTTAACTGTCAAAACAGAGCCTCTTCAAGGGAACCTTGAAATAATAGAAAGATACACTCTTGTTAGGGGTTACCTAATAAACATAGAATGTGTTCACTTCCAGAGTTCAGAAAGTCTTCATATGTGTAAGTCATAAATTCAAAAGGCATCAGTCTCAACACAATTTTGATAGAAATCCCAGTGAAAGGCATAGAGGACAGAAACATTATGAACAAAAATACATGCTATTCTTTGTTTATTTGAAGTGCTGAGGATGGAACCTGGAGCCTTGTGCATGATATGCAAGAGCCCTAAAACTAAGCCATATCCCTACTCTAATTTTATATATATATATGATTTATTTATTCATTTTGTATACAGTGCTGTGCCTACATATATACCTATATACCTGCAGGCCAGAGCAGGGCACCAGATCTTATTTACAGATGGTTGTGAGCCACCATGTGGTTGCTGGGAATTGAACATAGAACCTCTGAAAGAGCAGCCATTGCTTTTAACCTCTGAGCCAACTCTCCAACCTCCAATAATATATTATAATACATATTTTCACTTCCCGGATGAATTTGTTTTATGAGAAGGAATTGTCCTATGTGGTATCTTCTCCCCAAGGGGCAGTAGACACTCCTTTAATGAACCTAAACAAGATGTTGGTCAGTACATGAAGGATTCAAAGTACATGAAGAAGCTGACAAGTGATCTTCGGAACTTACCTGAAGACTTCTAAAATCTCTCACTACATAAAAAAATGAAACAAATCTACAATAGGTACAAATTATATACATTTATTAATAATTTTAAATAACACTCTTGTATAAATTCTTTCATATATTCAAATCATACACAAATTTAGAAATGTGTCATGAAACCTAGTACAGTACACATATGAGACATGTTTTTAAATTTTGCGTTAGGATTTTAGTGACATAAATACAAATTTAATGTTTTAGAAACATTCCCTAATTGATTGGGCTGAAATTTAAGAGTACAGAGTGCTTATGCCTAGCATTAAAAGTTGACTAGAAGTCACTTAGCTTTGGGCTGGCTTGAATCTGAAGCTCTGGGCTCACTCCAGAGCTGCTGCAGTTTCTACAGGTGCATAAGTAACAAATAAGATCCCCAATGCCTTTCAAAAATTATCATTCAAACCACTGACATTTTAATGACCCATAACCTTTAGCCATTTGATAGTATTTGACTTCTACAGATTGATAACCATTTTTCTTGCTTCTCCCCATGGCTCAGCCAATGGCTCAAAGTGAAAGGGAATGATGGATTAACCTTCCATCACCTCCTCCAGCCCTGAACATAGACATCAAACCCATTTCAATTCCAAAACCACTTGCTGTCAAAAAAGCAACAGACTAAAGGGTTTTTTCTGTGTGTGTGTGTGTGTGTGTGTGTGTGTGTGTGTGTGTGTGTGTGTGTGTGGTGTGTATGTATGGATGAGGTCACAAAGACTTCGGTTGCCCTAATGATTGCACAGGTTCTTTGAACTTGTTCTGAATGTTTTGACAGATAGTTTTCCTTGAGAAATACAGAAATTCAACTCCTGCCCACATACTACTTCAAAATATAAGAAGCCAGGGACAGTCATTAGAACCAACCTTATGTTTACAAGCATAAAAAAAAATTAAAAAGTACAGTACCAGGGTGAATGATAAATAATAAAGCTCCAATTGTCTCTCATCTTCCAAAACACATCTTGATGATCAGATAACCCAGATTAATAGGAGGTCAGTGAGTATTGCTTTGATGATTAATAGATCTGGGAATATTGGAATTAGAGAATAGCGATAGCATTTGAGACTTAGATAATCTTGTTAAGAAAAACAAAACAAAACAAAAAACAAGACCTATAAAACCCTTATCCTCCCAGCCCATGTCTGCCCTGTTGCTCTCTCTTAAAATCCAAGTATTCCTGGGAAAAAAATGCACTCAGGATGTTGAAATAAATAAGAGATTATACTATCCTTTTGCCTTTTCTATAATGGGAAAGACTGTAGATAAGAGAGCCCGGGGAAGCAGTATGGAGGGTGGTAGTGATCAAAGACCTGCTGGACACTGACTATAACATCCACCATCAGAAATGCATAGGGCTTACTAAGGTGAGCTAATGAAGATGCGAGCAAGCATCAGTTTATTCATAGCAAGTGATGACTACTTCTCAGTAAGGTTCACATAGGTATTGAATTTTAAAAAGAACAAGCTATCAATAATTAGACAAAAATTGTTCAAACATTAGACTTTTCAGAGGATGCCTGGTGCTGGATGGTGATGCCTCTAGAGACTGAAAACCCTGCATTATGTTTTACAATGGTTTTCTACTCTATTTCAAGAGGAGAGTGCCTCATGGTTGATATTTAGAGCAAAATTATTTCTACAAGCAGAGTTTTGGGGTCACTAAATAATATTATTTAAAACACATTTTAAGGCTATACTTTTTTATCATTGTGAAAAATTAGTATGACCTAGGAGCCATACTTGATAAACATATTTTGTCGTTTAATTTCTGTGTTATCTTTGAAGAACTGTTTTAAGGGATCTCTATTCAGCTAGAATCTTGACTGAGACTCCTACAAACATGCTTCATTTATTTATTGGGTGAACATTTGTTTAACAAATGTTTGCTTTTTATCTCCTTACCTTTTATTTTTGGCAGGAAATGGGGCAATCACTGTGCACAATGCTTGGAATTGTGTGGTGCACAGTCACTACATACCTGTGCTGCAACTGCTAGGGAAAGCACCCCCACTACAGGAATTCGTTCATTTTAATGAACTCTAATTAGCAGTTTTGCCTTCTCATCATTAATTCTGACTTTACATAGAAATCCTCATGTGTTCTTTCCACAAAGTCATTTGCAGCTATGTGGCCCTGAATTGTGCCTGCAAGTCACATACATATCACACACGACCACACGCACATGCACACGGGATTGGGAAGCACACTTGGGAGCACACAAGGGCTCTATTAGAAGCATCCACAAATGTGAATCTTCATTCCAGCCTTCTAGGGCCCATGGCTAGTAGTTTTATATGTTATCATATAGCCAAATGACTGTGCTGTAGAGGTGAGAATTGATTCTAAGCATAAAAATGATGTGCATTATATAGCCCTGAACGATTTAGCTTCTCTATGCCTCAGTTTCTTCCTGTATAAAATGGGTACAAGACTGCTTCCTTAGGAGGCTATGGTGAGAATCAAAGAACACATACAGAAAGTGTTTTGTAAATGACAAAGGACAATAAAAATACTAGTATATTCTGTAATTCTGAGGATTAAACCCACAGAATCCTATGCGAGGCAAGCAATCAGCCACTTGTAAATTGTTTCAGTACAATGAGGTGCAATGTTTACTTTAATAAAGACAGCCACATATGCAGAGCACCCTCAGGTTACCTAAGGACCCTCTAGTCTACAGTCATTTCCAAACCCTGAGAAAAAGGTGGGGATCTGCAGAGGATGAACAAACCATATGTTTTCCTCTCTGAGGAAGTTAAGTCTAAGTTTCCTAGGTCTAGTCTTTGCTTTGTTTTTCCCTAACCACTTCATAGTCTGGGCCACCTTTCTTGGCTTGTTTCATCCACAAACTGTGGATGCATAACAGATGAAAGAAGCAGTACTTGGCCTCAGGGGAAAATGGCATCAGAAAGCAAGGACTACATGCACATTCAATCAGAGTAATCCTCTGCCCAGACAAGAAGATGGATGAATTCTAGCACTGAAGAAGCCAAACATACCTCATGATTCGTGGGTGACAGGTTATGTTCAAATGTCTGAGGCCTTTATTTTGGAGGTTATGGGAAGTACATAAATATTTCATGGGCATAAAAATGAAGGGCCCCAAGCAATGTGATGGCTTTTCTTTTTAATTTAAAATTTCTATCCTTTGGAAGACTGTCTTTTACATTCAGGAAAGAAGTCTTTTTCTGAGGATGTTTACGCCGAGCAATGTAAAACACACGGAGTGGCTAATTAGGTGAGTGTCTAGAGAATGCCGCCTGTGTCCCAGCTTAATAATTACAGACTTCACACCTATTGCTTGAATCTATGGTAGGTCAAAAAGCATATGACTCATAGGTTGAGGGAGGAAAGATTAGAAACATTTGACCTCCTATAAATTCCAAGTGTCCAAATAGGGACTAAAAATGAATGATGCTCACCAGAGTCCCAGCTCTAGCAATATTGCCACCTAATTTACAATATTGTAACCAATTTCCATATCTTCTTTTTACAACACCATTAACTGCTATACAAATAAAGTCTAAATGATAAAATAGGACATGATTTTTTTTTTTTACAAATAGATACAAGTACAATGTTGAGCATGTATGCTACATTAACTATGTACACCTTGTTTCTTTAGAGGCAGGAACCTCCCCTGAGGAGGACCATCAACTTTCTGCTCTCTGGGTGCTATGCCTGCCCTCACCACAGAGGCTTATCCTGTGCTTCAATCCCATCCTTGAAGGAGACTCAAGGGAGGAAAGCCAAGCCCTTCTACAGATCCTCTTGGGACTTTCTGCCCATAGTTTATAGAGAGCCAAGACTGTTTAGTGTGGTACAGCCTAGACACCAGCTCTTCCTCAGTCATATCTTTTAGTACAGTAAAATGAACATAATCCCTGCCTCTCCTTTAAAAAATGTGTTCCCAAAATGGAGATGAAGTCTTCTATCAGTCTTCCCCCTCCACATCAACATTCTGTCATGGCTGGTGAGATGAACACTTTCCCAGCAGTCCTTTGAGAGGCTGGGTAGAGTTGGACTACTGTGTGGGATTAAGCTTTTCCATACACACATGTGGTTTGCTACAAAAATATACTTTACTTCATGTCCTCAATGATGATGAGTACTTCAGATCTTCATGGGGAATTAAGAGCAACAGATAGGCTAAGCACATTGCAGTTTATACCTGAACAGTTCATTTGCATGATGCCTTTCTCAGCAAACTCTACCCAGGCTATGTGTGGCTGGAGGGCAGATGCATTTTAGTGAGCACTGTGTTCTGACAATCCAGGAGGACAGCTCAGCTCCTCAAGCTTTGTAGTTATGAATGGGTGTTGTCAGGGTCAGCTGCCCATTGGGAGCCACTTCATTGCCATCGTCCTCCAACAATCCTGACACATCTGCATTGGGGATGCTGTCATGGTAGCTGCTGAAACTGATATTGTCTTCTTTCAGCTCGATGGTCCAAAAGGGAGCATTGAGTTTCCGGTTTTGGTACTCTCGGTACATGTACACAGCTCCTACGAATCCCATTAGCAGCACTACCACAATGATGATAACTGTCAAAATGATGATATTAAACTGGGTCCATGATACATCAGCGAGAGCTGAGGTGCTGTTTTCAGAAGAGCTTACTGAAAAGATAGTCTGCAGGGTTGTGGGGGCAAATGTACTATTTATAACAAGGGTGGGCACTGATGTGGTCAAAGAGGCATTGGAAACCAAAATGGTAGAACCTTCAGGAGTTGGAACAATAACTTCTGAAAATAAAAACAGAGAATGAAATGTAAAAGACAAAATTATCTAGTTTTGAGAAACAATAAAAGAAATACACATGATAGTGGAAGTTGATGTGGGATGTTGACATGGGATTCTGCTTAGGGTAATGTAAGTTAAAAATAATTTTTAAGCAAATATAATGATAAGATATGGGGTCTGGAAAGATCACTTATTACAGCTAGGTTTGTTCTCCAATGTGTATAACACCCATACTGAAACTTTAGGAAATTCTAACTTAAGAATTTTCATTCCCTCCTTATTCACTGATAATCACAGACATTTCTACAAAGGCAGTGCATGTGTCACCACCAAGTTCTAAATTGCATGGTTAAAAATGACAATTATTTGACCTAAAATATATCCAATATATCTGATGGCATTTCATGAAGGTAAAATTCTCCTCAAAGGAAGTATAAAAATCTATTCCCCCTGCTAAAAAAAATGTGGACTTATTTTTTACATCAGAGTTGATGTCAGCCAAAAGAGAAAAGAGTTTTCCTTGAATTCCACATGTTCTCACTTTGTGTGTATTTGGACTGCTTTATAATCAAGGAACTACATTTTAGACTTCTACTCAACAGCTTAGCTCAATGGAAGAATGGCAGCTTTGGACCAGGTCAGGAATGTATTGCATCCCAGGTAAATCAACCTCTTAGAATTGTACATTTTTCATCTGTTAAACATGGGTAAAAACATCTGCTTCACAGAGTTCTTGGGAAGACTTTAGTGAACATTATAGGTGCTCAATAAAATTATTATAAAAAATAGCTATTATTACTTATCACCACAGTCCACTACATCAATTAACCTAAAAACAGGCGAAGTTTGAATTCCTTTATGGCTAAGAAAAACCATCAGTCTTCTTGGTACTCATTGGTCTGGACAAGTTATGCCTCCCACATGGTGGAATACAGAGTTATAGCATTTCTAGTTAGTGATGTGGCTCAATCTGACCACTATAGTACGAATATCAAGAACATGGCAGAAAAATGTCACAGGCCACAGACCAACTCTACCTCAGCTCAGTAATTAGTGTGCATTAGAATACCACAAGGAGTAGTTTATACAAGAACAAGGTCTAATAATCCCTAAATATCCTTAGCGCCTCCTGAATTTATAACTTAACCCCTCTAAATCCTCACTGAATTCCTTTACAAAAAAGCATTCTATTGTATGAATGGCTTTTTCTTGTAAAAATCAAAGGGAATATTAATAAGATTCCATCTACCTCAATGTCAGCTCAAAGTGTGAAGAAGTTTGAACTCCAGTTTCCCAGATGCAACTTCTTAAGCACACTGTAGGTCCCTCCCTGGAAAGGCCTTTGATGATCATGGAAATGATACATCAAAAAGCAAAGGAAAAGAACTGACAGGACCTTTCATGTATAACAGACAGACAGAAGAAGGGAAACATGAGCACACTCTGTCTCACTGTCGCACCAATCTTGTCTTAGTCTTCATATTTCTAGAGTTGATGCTATTGTATCAGGAAACAACCAGAAAGGGAAAGAAATCTTTTTAGCCAAATACCTATCAAAATTTAATTCTAGAAACTCCTTTGGTGGGACTGGAAGGTTTACAAAGCTAATGGCAGCTGTCTATAAACAATCAATGCTGGCATAAGACACTAAATGTGTAATCTTAGGAAGAGTTTTACCTTGCTTGATGCAGTTTTTCTGGAGGTCTCGAACATAACCTTCTAGGCAGTTCTCACACCGGAACCCAGTGGTGTTATGGGCACAGTTGATGCACTCACCACTATCTGGCTTGCAAATCTTTGGAGTTTTAGTTGCGTCCACATGGCCATGACATTCGCACCGAGTGCAGATGCTGTCAGAATTGTAATAGCCATTTTCACATTTATTGCAGTTCTGTCCTGTGTAACCATCTTTACACTGGACACATGTAGGCTCCAATTCACCAGATCCTAAAATAGAAAGAACATCAAAAAATTTAGTGAAGTTGGCTAGGCAGTGGTGGCGCACGCCTTTAATCCCAGCACTCGGGAGGCAGAGCCAGGCAGATCTCTGTGAGTTCAAGGCCAGCCTGGGCTACCAAGTGAGTTCCAGGAAAGGCACAAAGCTACACAGGGAAACAAAAAAAAAATTTAGTAAAGTCTCAAGCTACATTAAAAAACAGTAAATTATTCGCCCTCCAAAAATTTTTACAAATCTCCCAGGTATCTTCTCTCACTCAACATTAAAAGATATATAGAAGCAATATTCTATATAGTTTATTACCTTTTCAGCATATTGAAAGAATGGTGGGCCTGTTCAAGGCCTATTGACGTAAAGGGTAAAAGAAATATGCTTTCACCAGATGTCTCAATAAGTGTAATACATTGTCAATGAAGTAGTGTGTGTGTGTGTGTGTGTGTGTGTGTGTGTGTGTGTGTGTGTGTATTAATGCACATGGACAACAATAAGCATATATGTCAGAAGACAACTTGCTGGAGTCCTTTCCATTCACTGTGTAGGTCTGGGGATCAATGTCAGGTTGTCAGTTTTGCTGGTCTGTATCTTTACCTACTGAACCATCTCATAGATACTTACATAGTTGGTTTTTATTTTATTTTATTTTTCTTTCTTCTTTGGCATGAAGGACTATATAAAATATGGTTTAAGCAAAAACTTTCTCTATCTCTTTCCTTCATAAATGTTGATACTCCTGGGCCTTTTGTTTTGTGTAGTACTGGGTATTAACACAGGGCATCTTCCACAATGTGAGCTACACCCAGGACCATTGCTCATAAATTTCTATGCTTGGTTTCTTTTACCTTTCACTCTATCCATTTTTCCATAGGTGAGTTCATTCACTTGTACAGTCAACAATGGAAAATGTGTATCTCCACTCCATTTTTCTGTCTTAAATTACAAACTGTATATGATATACAAACTGCCTGTATACCTGGGTCTACAAACATTTCAAATTTAACCTAGATGACTGTCCTCAACATCTTAGTGAATGGTCCCAACATCCATCCACCTGCCTAGGTCCCAAACTTGAGAACCAACTCTCAGTACTCCATCTCATTCCCACTTTTGAGCAGTTAGCAGTTCCTTTCAGTGACACGTTAGCAGATTCTATACTGTGACTCTACTCCAGTGCCACACTCCTGGTTAAGCTGTCATCATTTCTTACTTGCAGCACTCTCAATACTTCCTAAGGCTCTTTACTGAAGTACAATCCTACAGTCTCTATAATTTTCACAGTGAATCTGAGTACATATATTAATACCCTAGAGAAGTTGCTTCAATTCTAATGGGCTGCCAGACTAAGTGAAAACTTAATAGAATTTTCTGCTGAAAATCATCTAAGCCTTGCCTACTTTTCCTAGCTCTTATCATTTCTCTTCCCACTTCATCATCTACTTTGTTTCAAGCTTAACAGATGGCTTAGGAATACTCCCAAAGATTGCCTGTTTTCTTCTCTCTAAAATATTATATATACTGTTTCATCAATGCACAACATACTCTGTAGCCAGAGGTTTTTCTGCGCCCCACTCGGTCCCACTGTCACTTATAAATAATCACTCAGAGGCCTAATATTAACTACAAAACATTTGGCCTATTGCTCAGGATTATTACTAACTAGCTATTACATCTTAAATGAACCCATTTCTATTAATCTACATATTGCCATATGTCTCTTGGCTTTATCTGTGTTCTATTATATCTTGCTCTCCTGGCTTGCAGTGTCTCTCCCAACTCCACCTTTCTTCTCCCTGTATCTTTGCTTGGATTTCCCACCTGGCTATTAACTGTCTTTCCATAGGCCAAGGCATCTTCTTTATTAACCAATGACAGCAACACATATTCACAGCACAGAGAAAGACCATCCTACAGCAATACTCTTGTCTCCTTACCCCTAATCACTTTGCAAATTTAAACTGCAGAAATTAACTCATATATCACTTCTCAGAAGCACAAAAGGTTATACCTGATTCTCTGGATTAGAGATACTCTATGTTCAGTTGAGGGGCTGGCCTGAAAATAAGAAGGGGCTGAAGCATGCCTAAAACCCCAGATTTTTCTCATCCTGAGAGCGGCAGGAGTATTGAGTATCCCCCAACTTTGCTAAGAGATGGACTGTTACCTGGAATTTTAAGATGAAATAAACCCTTCCTCTCCAATTTGCTTTTGGCAGTGGTGTTTTATCATAGTAATAGAAACTCTAAGACACCCTATTAGTGCAGCCACTATATATAGACTGAATCACCATACTGAACTTATTTGAATGTTGTTTGTAGATTAGACACAGCAATTTCTTGTGGAATACTAGTTGAAGTTGTGTTACATTTATTTATGCTGTGGAATGCAAAGATGAGTTGCAGTCTTTTATGTTGCATTTGTTTAACTCTGTGAAGCTGTGTTACTTTGCCTGCCTGAAACACCTGATTGGTCTAATAAAGAGCTGAATGGCCAATAGCTAGGCAGGAGCAAGAAATAGGTGGGGCTGGCAATCAGGGAGAATAAATAGAAGAAGAGAAAGAGAAGATTGACGTGCAAGGAGAAAGGCGAAGAGGAGAACTCCAGGGACCAGCCACCCAGGTACACAGCTATAAAGGAAGCCACAGAATAAGAAGTAAGGAAATGTATATAGAATAGAAAAAGATAAAAGCCCAGAGGTAAAAGGTAGATGGATAATCTAAGTTAAGAAAAATTGGCTAGAAACAAGCCAAGCTAAGGCTTGGCATTCATAAGAGAAAATAAGCTTCTGTGTGATGATTTGGGAGCTGGTTAGTGGGCCCCTGAAAGACTAAAGAGTAAGAAAAACTAACTACAATCTCTGAAAGTATCAAACTTAATTGACTTAGCGCTTGCTACCCTATAGGCACATGCATGCTTAGTTGGATTGCTCCCATCCCAATTTAGTCTCTGGCTGTGATCTACCACCTTTATGTGGATAAATTTCTAAGTGTCCCACTCCTTACTTTTCAAGGCCCTGTTCAAATATAACTTGTTCCATAAAGACTTTTCAGTACTTCCCAGTAGGAAATATAAGTCTCTCCAAAGCTCTGCTAACTCCAGTTTTACATACCTAACCATTCTCTACCAAGTTATGGCTATATCCCTTTATACTTATTCAACATGCATTATTGGCATTAACAACACACTGGGTATTAAATGATTTAAAATATAGACATCATCTCTATCCTTGCAGAGTATAGTGTTTAGAAAAGACATATAAGAACAAAGGATTTCAAGAACATTACTTTTCATAGGGATTTTCTTTTCATAGAGAAATTCTGCATTATAAATTCATCATATGAAAGTGAATTTGGTCACTCAAACAATTAAAAAGCAATACCTAAGTAAAGCCCTATGTTAAAAAAAAGTTACTCAAGATGAGCCAATAACTTATACAGCCAAAGTTCTTATTTATAAATCCTATAAAATCTTAGATCTTAAATTGTCACTAACAGCATGACAATATCTATGATCTGGAATTCTGATATTGCTGATGCAAATTTCAATATTAATACACAATTTTCATATTCTTGACTCAATGATAGTCCTAACATACCAAATGTTTAATATACAAATACGTACAGTGATAAACAACAAAGGATGCTATGTAAAAGTATTATCTCTTTTAGGAAAAATTAGAAGAAAATAAATCCAGCCCCAGGGACAATGGACAATGGCACCTTCTTCATGTCCTGCAAGTTCATACCCATAAATTTATTTGCTTTGTGTATTTTCCTCTCTATGACACTGAATACTCCTTTAGAACAAAGACCATATTTAGTTTTTAAACTTTTGTATTCCTTATCAATCACAATGACAAGCATGTACTAGGTGCTTAATTACTATTTGTGAAATACATGAAAGAATTTTTCAGACCTTTCTATGAAAAGAGGAAAGTACCTGTTCCTATTACTAGGTATAGCAACTGACTTTCCAGATTTGGTCAAATGCTCTCTACTCCTGGAAATCACATGTTCATATGTGACAGAATAGGTGTGAGTAAGTAATGGGGCCTTGGAAACATCTCTGTGGCTTTAGAAACTAAATGATAGAATACACTGCAGCTTCCATTTTGCCCTCTTTTGGATCACTTGCTTCAAAGGGAACCAGCTGCCATGTGTCAGGGATATTAAGAAGCTTAATGAAGAAGTTTGCATGGTGACAAACAAAATCTTTTTGCCCCTTGCAAGACACATGAGTAAGCCATATTGAAAGCAGATTCTACAATCCCAATTAAGCCTTCAGACTACTGACTACAGTCCTGACTAACATCTTGACTGCAATCTCATGAGAAATTCCAAGCCAACATAAATAACAAAAGAAAATTAAACTGAATGTCTCGGAAATCAATCAATCAAACAACCCTTTGTGCTAAAACAGACATCAAGAAAATGAAAAATTGATCCATGGGATAAGTGAAAATATTTACAAATTATTTTTAAAGCCTTTTTTTTAATTCAAATATTTTATGATGCTAGAGAGCAAACCTAGGACTTACTACTTGCTGGGCAAGAGCTCTCCCATGGAGCTACATCCTCATTTCTTACAAATCATGCATCCAATAAGTGACTTGTATCTATAATTCTATCAACACAAGATAAAAAAAAAAACCCTACAATTTTAAGATGAACAAAAAACCCAAATAGGTATTTGCTCAAAAGAAATACAAAAGTAGTCAATAAACATATAATTAGCCATCAGAGACAGGCAAATTAAAACCACAACGCAATGCCATTTAAAATTTATTAGGATAGCCATAGGAATATAAAAATATAGTGCTGGTGAAGCTGTGGACAACTTAGAATGCTCATATACTCTTGTTAAAATTGTAAGTAGGGCTAGAGAGACAGTGTAGTCAGTAAAGTGCTTGCTGTACAAGCCTGAGGCTCTCAGAGCCCCAGAACCATGTGGAAAACACTGGCATGGTGATACATACCTCTCTGTTGGGAAGGTAAAGACAGGTGGATCCCTGGATCACCTTTAGTCAACCCAAATCATTGAGTTTCAGGCTGAGAAATCTTGCCTCCCCCCAAAAGGGGAGGAGGTTAGAGAAAAGGCTCAGTGGTTAAGAGCAAGCATTGATCTTACAGAGTTCAGTTCTTAGCACCCACATATGGCAGCTCACAAAGGCCTGTAACTCCACCTCTGGGGACCCAGGAAATTGGATGCCCTCTTTGGGCCTCTACAAGCAATGCACTCACATGCACATAATAACACACACACACACACACACACACACACACACACACACACAAAATTAAAAATAAAAAATCTTAAAAAAAAATAGGGTGGAGTGAGACGGGAGACATGTGATGTACACTGCACCTGTACCACCCCCCACAAAATGATAACATAAAATGTTACCTGATACTTCCTCACAGAGTTAAGCAGAGCTGACTTATGACATAGCAATTTCATTCCTAGTTATATACCCCCAGAGAAATTAAAACACTTGCACACACAACCACTGAGGGAAGCAGCTCAGAGGCAGAATACTTAGCCAGCAAACATGAATGAATTCCTGGGCTTAATCTCCAGTAATGAGGAAAACATCCTACAACCACTGACTTGAGGGTGTACTGGCAACATTTATATGCACTATACACAAAAACATGAACATAAATGTTCATAGCAGCATTACTTGTACTAGATAACTGCTAAATGTCCACCAATTCAGGGAAGAATAAATAAAGTGTGGCATCTATACAATTCAACAACAAACAGTATGCATTATTGATTATATATTACAATATAGGTGAACTCTGAATATGTTACATGAAAGAAGCTAGACACATACACAGGGTTGGCTATTAGGACATATGAGGTATCATTTCATATATGTATTAGGATTTGATTGTAAATTTGTAGAAAGGAAGACTTCTGTGATTTTTATACCTCACTTTCACTTACATCCTCCAGAAACTAATTCATAAATGTAGTGTACTTCACTGAAGAAAGTGAAGACCTAGAAAAAAAGCCCTTACCTATGGTGCAATTGCCTGTAGAGGTCACTGCTGAACAAGGGCAGCGGCGGCATTCTTTAGTAGCATCAGGACTCTGATAAAATCCTTCTTTGCATTCTTCACAGTGATCCCCTTTGCTATTTTCCTGGCAATTTAAACAAGCACCTAAAAGAATCAAATTATTGTTTCAGAGTTAAGGAACTTTTCAGAAATCCTACCCACAACAGGAAGACCATAAAATTATACAGAAAAAAAAAAATAACAGGTGTAGTGTTTGGTTTCTATTTCATTATTTCAAAAAAGAAAGAAAGAAGGAGAAAGAGAGAGAGAGGGAGGGAGGGAGGGAGGGTGGGAGGGAGGGAGAAAGGAAGGAAGGAAGGAAGGAAGGAAGGAAGGAAGGAAATACAAACAGAAAGAAAGAAAGAAAGAAAGAAAAGAAAGAAAGGAAGAAAGAAAGAAAAAGAAAGAAAGAAAGAAAGAAAGAAAGAAAGAAAGAAAGAAAGAAAGAAAGAAAGAAAGAATGAATGTGGTGGGTATTGTGTTCCCTGAAATATTGTGTGTTCCCTGAAATAAACATATCTGGGGTCAGAGAACAGACAGCCACTAGAACAAAGCCAGAAATGGTGGCTAGAAAATGGGAAGAGTAAACCATAACAGAAGTTGGGCGGTGGTGGTACACACCTTTTATCCCAGCACTTGGGAGGCAGAGCTAGCTGGATCTCTGAGTTCAAGGCCACTTTAGAAACAGCTAAGCATGGTGACCCAAGCCTTTAATCCCAGAAACATAACCTTTAACCCCAGGGAGTGGGGGCAGAAAGAGAAAGGTATATAAGGCGTGAGGGCCAGGAACTAAAGAGAAAAAAGCATGTAGTTAGTTAAGCATTTGGTTGGTTAAGTGTTCAGGCTTTGGAGCAACACAGTTCAGCTGAGAGTCATTGGGATGAGGACTCAGAAGCTTCCAGCCAGAGGAAAAGGGATCACCTGAGGAACTAGCAAGGTAAGATAGCTGTGGCTTGTTCTGTGTCTCTGATCTTCCAGCAATCACCCCAATAACTGGCCTCGGGTTTGATTTCATTAATAAGAACTTTTAAGATTCCTACTACAAAAGAAAGGAAGGAAGGAAGGAAGGAAGGAAGGAAGGAAGAACGAAAGAAAGAAGGAAAAAGATTTAAGGATGGAGACCACCCTCTTCTGACTTCCATGGGTACATGTATACATGCAGGCAAAACACTCATACACATAAAACAATAAAATACATACATCTAACGTAAAAAATAGATGTTTATGTGCATGTGTGTGTGTGCCTACCCATGTTTCTGTGCACATGAATGTGTAAGCACCCTCAGAGTACAGAGGAGGGAACTGGAGCTCTTTGAACTGGAGTTACAGGTGGTTGTGAGCGGCCCAGAGAAGGTGCTGGGAGCTCAACCTGGGGCTTGTGCAAGAAACAAGTGCTTTTAACTGTTGAGCCATCTTTCCAACCACTCCTGATTCATTTTTTTAACTAGCCTTGTCTTTGAATTCAATGTCTCCTATGAGAAAAAAGCTGGGAATGTGATTATAGTCACAACATGCCATTATTAGTTAATTGGCTACACACTAAAACAGACTAACTTTGTACAAAGAAAAAAATAAGATAATATATATTAACAGAGAGCAAACAATTTGTGGCACTTTCATAGTTTGGATTTTGTAGTCAAATGATGAACTATCTATGTACACAAGAAGCATCCTAAAGACAGCACTATTGAAATGCAAACTGAAGGATGGCACCTAGATGTTTGAGCATGGAGATCAAGGGAGATACAAATCTGACAACAGCACACAAACTGAGGGCATTCAAGCTAAGTCTGGCCTCAGTGAGATCACTCAGAGGGAAAGCACAAATGGAGGGGACAAATGTGCTAAACTCCCAGCTCTAAGACACTATTGTAGGGCTGACTAAGGGAGATGGGGCACAGCTGACAGAGAAGGAAAAGCATCCACAGGAAGAAAGCTAGGAGACTGGCATCCTGGACCAAAGTGGCTCCTGAGCAGTCAAGGCAGTCAGAGTCAAGCTGCTGGAGTCTCTCTGGCATGGGACCCCACAAGGACACACAAAAACCTTGCGTTCTTCAAAGCAAGTCTACTATCTGAAGGAAAAGTTGGTAGTTAAAAAATAATTAACCCTCTTACATTTTCTTAAAAGAAAATGTGATAAGCCCATCCTGAGTGAGGTAACCCAGACTCAGGACAAACATGGTCTGTACTCACTCATAGGAGGATACTAGATGTAAAACAAAGATGACTAGACTGCTACACAACTCCAGGGAGGCCACCTAGAAAACGGGACCCTAGGAAAGACACAAGGATCACCCAATGACAAAGAAATGGATGAGATCTACATGAACAACCTGGACAGCAGTGGGAGTAATGAAGGGCAAGGTTTGAGGGAAAGAAAGCTTAGGGGAGCAGGGGATCACAGCTGGATCAAGAACAGAAAGGGAGAATGAGGAATAACAGACCATGATAAATGAAGACCACATGAGAACAGGAAGAGGCAGAGTGCTGGAGAGGTCCCCAGAAATCCACAGTGATACATCCTCTGTAGACTGCTGGCAATGGTCAAGAGAAAGCCTGATCTGACCTAGTCTGGTGATCAGATGGCTAAACACCCTAACTGTCATGCTGGAACTCTTGTCCAATAACTGATGGAGCTCCAGGTGTTCAACTGTCGAGAAAGAGGAAGGTCTGCAAGAGCGTGAATTGTTGAATCCAAGATTGCAAAAAGCACAGGGACAAATAGCCAAACGAATGGAAGCACATGAATTATGAACCAAAGGCTGTGGAGCCCCCAGCTGGATCAGGCCCTCTGGATAAGTGAGACAATTGAATAGCTTGATTTGCTTGGGAGGCACCCAGTCTGTGGGACCAGGATCTGTCCTTAGTGCATGAGCTGGCTGTTTGAAACCTTGGGCTTACACAGGGACACTTTGCTCAGTCTGGAAGGAGGGGACAGGACCTGCCTGTATTGAATCCACCAGGTTTAAATGAATCCCCAGGGGTGTCTTGATCCTGGAGGACATGGGAATGGAGGGGAGGGGCTGGTGGGTAGGGTGGGGGTGGGGGTGGGAGGGGGGAAGACAGGGGAACCCACGGCTGATGTATACAATTTAAAACACATAATAATAAAGAAAAAATAGAATAAAAGAACAAAAAAATGTGATAAGGAAAGAAAATATGGAAAACAAGTAAAAGAACAAGGAAAGTGTCCTGAACAGTTTTATTAACATTTGAGACACATTCCTTGAAATCTTTCCTTATTTATAGAGATCTGGGTTTTGTCACTGAAACAGTCTTATATGGTACTTGTCACTTTATAGCCAGACTATTTACATTGTTGTGTAGCTACATGTCATTCATGAAAGAACTGTAATGAAAACAGTCTAACAGGTACCATGTCTGGGCTGATTATGATGATCAAGGCACTGTAGATGTATAAATATATTTAATTTTATAACGACCTATTAGGGGGTTTTGATTTTCTGGATTCCTAACCATATATTCTCTAGGTAACAGTATTAATTACCTATTGTTATAAATTTAGGAATCTATGGGTTTTTTTTAAGATCATAACTATCATCTGATGAGCATTTTGTTTTTCTTTTCCTTTCTTTCTTTCTTTCATTCTTTTTTTTTTCTGAGATAGGGTTTCTTTGTGTAGTTTTTGGTCCCTGTCCTGGATTTCACTCTGTAGCCCAGGCTGGTCTAGAACTCACAGATAGCTGCCTGGCTCTGCCTCCCAACTGCTGGGATTAAAGTTGTGTGCCATCACCACCTAGCTTCATTTTCTTTCCATCTTTCTTTCTCTCTCTCTCTCTCTCTCTCTCTCTCTCTCTCTCTGTCTGTCTTTCTGTCCCTCCCTCCCTCCCTCCTTTCTTTCTTTCTTTCTTTCTTTCTTTCTTTCTTTCTTTCTTTCTTTCTTTCTTTCTTTCTTTAACATAAACCTTTTTATGAATTTAAAATTATTTTCTCAGAAGGTAGGTATAGGATTTCTGGGTCAAATATTTTAAAGATCATTTTTAGACCTATTCTCAATTTTTTTCCCTATGATATTTTCACTAATATGTTCTTACTACAAAAACGGAACTTTGGACAATCTAAATCAATCTAAAACAGAAATTCCAGAAATAGTGGGAAGAACTGTGCAAACATACAAAGTGGCCACCAGAGGGCAACCATATCACATCACTGAAAACTCATTTGTGACAAAAGTTGTACAGAAACTAACTGGCTGCTGTAAGTCAGGTTCACTCCTTTATATTGGATTCTACTTTATTTTTCATATGGTAAATCATTTGTTTCTTTCAGAAACCAGAATTATTCAAAGGATTTATTTTACTCTATCTCTACAGCATGTGCAGTTCAATGTGAGAGCTGCCTCACTGTTAGAAAGAAAAAGAATCATGTGCATGGCTTTCTGGTAAAAGACCCAAAGAACAACTAATGATTCTGCACTATGAAGCATTCTTTTTGTTATCTAATGTTGAACCTCGCTGGTCTTTTTCATGTTTTTCCATTAGTTTGTGTATTTATCCAATAAAGATTAAATGAGTGGCCAGTATGTGCCAATATCTGTGCTAGAGATTGTATAAACAATGGAGGTGAAGCTGATGCTGTTCGTTCCTGCCTTGATAGAACTTATTATGTGGTGAGTAAGGCCATGTGAGTGATAGTCACAAGTAAACATGTAAACATCAATTGTGACAAGTATTCTGAAAAATTGCAAGTGCACATGCTAGTGTATAGCAGAGGACTTTGCATTTAGTGAGGAACATCAGAAAATGCTAATGAAGTCAGGGCCTAAAGAAGAATATGATTTAATAAGACAAAGGGGTCTGCAATGTGGATGGAGATGGGTTAGAAAGGCCATTCTTGGCAGAAGAAAGATCACGAATGGGACAGGGAAGAAAGGCTGGCATCACACATATAACAATGGGACAGGGAAGAAAGGCTGGCATCACACATATAACAATAAAGAAAAAGAACAGTAGGCAATATAGCACACAGTAGGTACAGCCAGATAATATAGAAAAATATAACACAATGTCTTCTAAACAGATTTCTCTGCAAATACTTCACTGGAGAGCAGAGCATAAAGCATAAGTTTCTAGCACAGGTTCTTCTGGGAATTCATTCAGTTTCTAATATTCTGATACTCTGTTCTCATTAAAAACTCTTGACCTATCAACCTCATATATCCTGATTTTTTTTTTTTTTCTGTTGGTGTTAAAATTTTTTTCCAAGAAGTTCCTCTAATCTTACATTTAGGGAATTTGTGACAATTTGACTGAGTTTGCTTGGGTGTGGTTTTCTCTGTTGGGGGGGCGGCATTTGCTGAGCTTTCTGATCTGTCAGTTGACTATATTTTTTTATTAATCATTTAGAAAATTCCTGGCCATAACTCCCTGAGCCACCCTTACATTTACATTAAACTCTGGCTGTGACCTACTTGTCTCTGCTGTGACCTACTTGTCTCTCCTGCCTTTTCTTGTACTACATTTTATCAAAATGTTTATGTTTAGATAGTTTTTATTAGATTCTATTTAGTTCTAACTTTGTCTTCACTGGGTCAAGCCTGCTCTTAAGCTTATGCCATAAGTTATTAATTTAAAATATCATTAATTTTCAGTTCTAGATTGCTTCTTTTTAATGAATATGTATGTGTGAGCAGGCTCAATATGCATGAAAGTACACATATTTGTGTGCACAAGTGTAAGCCAGAGGACAATATCAAGTGTCATCCTTAGAAATGCTGTCCACTTTCTTTGACACAAGAGTCTCTCAGTGACCTGAAGTTCTCTAATTAGGGTAGACAGGATGACCAGCAACTCCCAGGAATTCTCCTGTCTCTGTTTCCCCAGCATTAGTATTACAACTGCCTGCCACTGGACTGGAGACATGGATGGCTCAGTGTTTAAGAGAACTGGCTGCTCTTCCAGAGGACCCACATTTAAGTCTGAGTACCCACATGGCAATAGCTCACAACTGTTTGTAACTCCAGTTATAGGGGATCAGATGCCCTCTTCTGACCTCCACAGACACTGCACACATGTGGTACACAGACATACATGCAGACAAAGCACCCATACCTATAAAACCATTCACAGCACTTTTACATGGGTTCTGGGGTTAGAACTCAGGTCCTCATGCTTGCACAGCAGGCACTTTATTAACTGAGCTGTCTCCCTAGTCCTCATGATCTCCACCCCACTCATGTGTGTGCATGTCTGTAGCACAGTACAGTGCTATGCTCTAGTAAAATTTTATCTCTTTTTATCAATTTTGTCTGATTTTTCCTCTAATTCCATAATACATTAATTTTAGTTATTTTAAAGTTTCAATGTTAACTCTAATAGCAGTATTATTTGCAATGCTGACTCTATTGCTTATAGTTTTATTACTGGTCACATTTCTCCATTTTTGTAATCTCTATTATTTAGTGTATGTTACACCTGATATATAAAAGAATCAGAGTATCCTCTTTTCCTATATTGGGCAATATGAGAAAATGATGATCTCAATTCAATCAGGCACTGAAGTGGGTTGCACATGGATTGCAATTTTCATATCTACTCTAGTTCTTCACTATTTCTTGGCATGACCTTTTGGATTAAGAATCTGGGAGACCTTTGTATCCTCAGCTCTGAAAGCCTTTGAGATAGTCAGCACTGGCCATTGGGGGTTCAAATATTCAGACCCATTCCATGCATCTTTAGAATTTGGCAACAGGTTTAGAAAGAGCTGGCTGTATGTTTTAACAAGCCCTCTTCTCTCTAAAAGGACTTTGTCTCCTCAACATAAAAAATTTTCTGGCCTGGCCATCTATTTCCTTCATAGTTAGCTTTGAGAAAACTGGTCTTCTATTTAGGGCTCTTCTAGTTTCCAACTGCTACAGGCTCCAAATGGCTGTAAAAAGCTCTTTCTCAAGTACAAATCCTTTCCTTGGGCCAACCCTTACTCTTAGCCTGTGCTCAGAATAGGCAAATCTTCCCTGGAAAGATAGCATGTGGCTACAGTTGCAGCTTGACTTAACTGTAGACATCATGAGCCATAACTTTCATGACTATGCCTAAGTAACCGTACGCCCTTTCCTTATATAATTTCCCTGCACACTACAGATTTAAAAAAAAAAAAAAAGAGTGGTATGGTAAATAAACTTTACTACTAGAACCTGTTCAATATCACCAGGCTGAGATAAACTAACTATATTCTAGGTTTAATGAAAGTCACCTTTGTCCTTAACACCACATAATTCTCTACTTGCTGATCCAAGTTGTGAGGACTGGGCAATCTTGCTACCACCCTTGACCATGCTTGTGAAAGTATGCCCCCAGTCAATTGCACTCTGAAGTTCTGGATCTACTTGACACTTCCTCAAGTCTCATGGCGCATTAGTTCTTTCACACAGGATTTCCCAAGAGATCATGGCTTGCCTGGAAGAATTTTAACAAATTTTCCTAGTCTTCACTTTGTGTTGTTCTCCATACTTCTACAGCTCTTCAATCAATATGATTTTTCAAAGTCATGAAATATTTTTAAATTGCTATAAAAGTTTGGTTTGCCATATGCCTTATTATATCTATCTAAAAGAAGAGGGACCTATAAAACATTCGAAAAGAATCAATATATAAAGACTTCAAGATCCAACAAATAAAGAATAATTTCATATTCAGCTAAGGTTAACTACATACCTGTGATAACATCACAACTATCAGATCGGTTGTTGCACTGGCAGGGCAAACAGCCTGTCTTATTAAATCCATAATGTCCATCTTGGCATCGGTCACACATGGAGCCAGTGACACCTGCTCTGCACTGGCAATTCCCAGAACTGCAAATGAAAGACAATGAACAAAAGTTCAGTGATTTTGAAAACTCTATTGTCTAATGCTCCATAGATTATCTGGACATAGCCAAGAGTTTCTACTAGATTCTACTTCCCAGAGGTACAAAAGGGATTTTTTTTTTTCAGGGTTTTTGTTTGTTGTTTTCTGGAACCTGGTCTCACTTTGTAGCTCAGTCTGGCCTGTACCTCACTATGTAGCTCAGGCTTGCCTCAAGTTATAATCCTTTTACCCCAGCTTCCAAAATTAGTAACTTAATGGATATAATCCAGCTAATAGTATTAATAACAATACTTTATGACAATTCCATTCTCTATGCTTTAAAGTACATGACAAAAAAAAAAAAAAAAGAATGGAGAATAGAAGTTCCCAGTGTAAAACCTTTCTCTAGTGAACATTGGGGCTAAGAATTTATACCACTGCTGTACCTCATTTTAAGATTATCTCAAAGCTCTACAGGCATCTGTTCCAACTGGAGAAAATAAGCCAGCCTTTCCTATCTTCTGGGCCACAAATGTGAAGATTAAGATCTTGATAAATGAGACAGGCTAGTGGCATATGTCTTTATTCCCAGCACTTGTGAGGCAAAAGCAGGTGGATCTCTGTGACCAGCCTGGTCTATAAAGCTAGTTCCAGGACAGCCAGGGCTGTTACACAGGGAAATCCTGTCTCAAAAACCAATATAACCCCCCCCCCAAACAAACAAGCAAACAAACAAACATTTTAATAAATGAATCAGTTCACACTTATTTCTAGATTAGAAATGATATAACTCTCTATTTTGAGCCTACAATGTATTTAAATCATAGTTCTGATAAGTAAGATAGAATTCACAATTAAGTAATTATGACTAGAATGGGGATGTCTGATGCATTTCACACTAAATTGCTAAGATTTTATTTTTATTTATGTTTGTGTGTCTGGGTATATGTATGTTTGTGGGTACCCACAGAAGCTAGAAGAAGGTACTGGATGCTCTGGAGCTAAAGTTACAGACAATTTTGAGTTGCCAGACATAGGTACTAGCAACTTTAGTCCTCTGTAAGAGCAGCAAGTACTCGTAAGCACAGAGCCATCTCTCCAGCTCCCGCAATTAAATACTATAAAAATCCTAGATTGCTATCCAACTGTGGTGGGTATTGTGTTCCCTGAAATATTGTGTGTTCCCCGAAATAAACATATCTGGGGTCAGAGAACAGACAGCCACTAGAACAAAGCCAAAAATGGTGGCTAGAAAATGGGGAGAGTAAGCCATAGCAGAAGTTGGGCGGTGGTGGTACAGGCCTTTAATCCCAGCACTTGGGAGGCAGAGCCAGGTGGATCTCTGTGTGTTCAAGGCCACTTTAGAAAAAGCTAAGCCTGGTGACCCACGCCTTTAATCCCAGAAACCCAGCCTTTAATCTCAGGGAGTGACAGGCAGAAAGGGAAAGATATATAAAGCATGAAAACCAGGCACTAGGGTGAGTTAAGCATGTAGTTAGTTAAGCTTTTGGTTGGTTAAGCATTCAGGCTTTGGAGGAACACAGTTCAGCTGAGATTCATGTGGAGGAAGACTCAGAAGCTTCCAGCCTGAGGAAAAAGGATCACCTGAGGAACTAGCAAGGTGAGGTAGCTGTGGCTTGTTCTGCTTCTCTGATCTTCCAGCGTTCACCCCAATAACTGGTCTCAGGTTTGTTTTTATTAACAAGTACCTTTAAGATTCATGCTACATCAGATTCATACTACATCCAACCACTCCCACAAAGTAAAAATAAAAGACTTAAATTTTACTTAGTATCCCATCAATTTTTATTTATTTTCTTTTTTTAGATTATAACAATATTAACAATTCTCCCCAATCATTAAAACATAAAACTTTTGGCTATTTTTTTTAAAAAGTTTTTAATTTTTGTTTTTGTTTTGAGACAGTGTCTCTCTGTGTAGTCCTGGCTGTCCTGGAATTCACTATGTAGACCAGGTAGGCTTCAAACATACAGAGATCCTCCTACCTCTACCTCCTCTAAGTGCTGGGATTAAAGGCATGTGCTACCACGCCCAGCTTAATTTTTGTTTTAATTAGGGAAACCTGTTGAATGAATCAAAACAGAAACCAAAGGGCAAGAACATTCATTGCTGTGTCTCATGCAAACAGCCTTTCAACATACACAGGAGGACAGTCATTGCTGTGATCCATATAAGACAGCCTCCCACCACACACAGGAGGACAGTCACTGCTGTGATCCATATAAGACAGCCTCCCACCACACACAGGAGGACAGTCACTGCTGTGGTCCATATAAGACAGCCTCCTACCACACAGGAGGAGCAGGGCTAACAGTGAACTGAAGGGACAAAAGGAAGATAGATGTACTTGTGGTTGTCATCTACATAAATATCTCCTAGAGAAGGTCCATATCAGTATACAAGTTTGTTTTTCAGTTCTGAGGATTTAAACCCAAGGCATGATATATGCCAGGCAAAACACTTGACCACTGAACTACATCTCCATCCCTCAAATAATTGTTTCACAGCAACATACTGTGGCATTATTCAAATGTACCACCTCTTATTTAATTCCCTTGATGGAATTTAGGTTGCTTCTAATATCTAACTATTACAAGCATTGGGAAACCAAGTTGGGCCTGGGGGTATGCCCGTGGCAAGAAGCAGGAAGGGGGGTTGAACAAAGGCTTCCATGGCTCCTGGAGAAATCATGACATGTTATTTAGGAAAATTGCAGCTAGTTGGGACAGAAATACACAAAGTAATGTGCTGGAGAGTTGGCTCAGTGGTCTCTTATTGCTCTTGCAGAGGACCTAAGTTCAATTCCCAACACCCATGCTGTGGCTCACAACCATCCATAATTCTAGCCCCAGGGGATCTGAAGCCCTATTCCAGGAATGCTTGGGGAAATCACTGTCTGGTATATCCACTGTCACAGAAGTAATCAAAGTGACTGCAACACATGGCACAGAGAACAGCATTTCAGAATAGCTGAATCAAGTATAACTTTGACAGCATTTAATTTTTCTGTTCCATGTTCTTACAATCATTAATTTATGTCTGACTTGTCACTAATTTCTGTAAAATTTTCCTCAAGTAACTTTTGACACAGTATTTCTTCTGTAAACTTTCCTTTGTTCATTTTTACCTCTAAAATTTCTCCTGCTTTCAAGGCTCTTTTTCCAATGAAACTTTTCCTAGCTGGTCCATAGACATCTTGTTGTTCCCCATATTTACATTTTAATCCCAAGTGTAATTTGTTCTATATTATTTCAATGTGTTAAGCTTTTTTTCTCATTAGATTATAAAATTCCTGAAATAAAAGCTTATCATGTAATTTCCTATTTTCAAGACCTACCACAAGTACAGGGACCATGCTCTTTAACAGGCTGTTTTAATGCTGGACATCTTGTTAAATGGGAATTTCAGTTCAAGGATTGTATGTAACCAACTTGGTAACCTCAGAAATGTAAAACAAGTAAATACTTGGTTTGTTGTACATATTTAATAAATACCTGATGAATGCTCAATAAATATACAGACTAAAATTTGGAATTAGGCATTGGGAGGAGGAAAGATTAAAAACACTAATTACCAGGGTTCATTGGAAAAAAAAAAAAACAACTAAAGTATTTTCTCTTTGCCCCCTATTTTCTTCAATAGGGATACTGTTTTGTTTGATTTTTAAATTTTTTTTTTTTTTTTTTGAAGACAGGCATTCAGTAGGTCATCCAGTCCAGGCTGGCCTCTAACTCTCTTTCAGCCTTCTGAATGCTGTGACTATAGGTGTACACCACTACACTTGGGGGGAAATGCCTTCCTTTACATGTTCATTCTAGACCTCAAAAGTTAGACTCTGTATGAGCAGATCTTGGCAGCAGTCACATTTGATAGGAGACAATTTAACGGAAAGCTACATTTTAAAATAGTTTTCTTAGAGATTTAGCTGCTAATAGTGATTCCCTAAGGAGTTGTTGATTCGGTTCAGCAGGCCAAGCTAAAACTATTAATACTTACCCAGCTCTTATGCATGTCAGTTAATGCACTTCCCTACCAGCTCTCTACTTCTATTACTGTAATAAAAATAGAAGTTCTAAATTTGAAGATTATTGGGACTCTGGACTAAATTTTGCAGAATAGAAGCAATGTAATTTTCAACCATGGATACTCTACTGTAGTTTACAAATCTAAGGGTTTTATTTAATTAAGATTTTCTCATTTTACTATGCTCCTAGTCCAACCAGTAAGTTTTACCTTTTACCCCTAAGAAAATATTTTAAACAGAGTTGAACTTTGCTTCTGTGATGGCTAGTGTTGACTGCCAGCTTCACAGGATCTGGAATCATCTAAGAGGCAAGATTTGAAGCACGTCTATGAGGGATTATCTTGACTAGGTTTTTTAAGGTAGGAAGATTCATTCTAAAAGTGGATTGGGTCCCAGAATGCAGAAAAAGGAGAAAGGCTCCTAAGGATGAGCATTCATTAGCCTCTGTTTCCTTACTAGGGATGTAATGACCAGTGGCCATAAATTCTGTTATCAGAACTTTTCCACCATTATGACTGTAGCCTGGAGCTGAGGGCTAAAATAAGTCCTTTCTGCCAGATGTTGCTTTTGCCTCAGTATTTTAACACAACAACAGGAAGAGCAACTAAGACAGCTTTCCTCTTCTGCTTGTCATGGTTATCTAAAGAACTGTCAAAAAGGAATAGAAAAGTAGAAAAAAAACCCCTCATTTTTACATGGAAAGTTAGTATGCTTTTAGTCAAATAAATCTAATCTAGAAAAGAAAGAAGACCAGTCTTGTGATAATATTATATACTTACCACCTCTCAAATATTGTATCTTAAAAAAATCATGTATTGAACTATATTTCTACTCAAAGTTACCTAGTCTATTCAGCCATCCAATTTTCTGGCAAATAAGTGAATTTGCATAAAAAAATTACAGAAAAAAAACTTAAAATAGAGGCGTTCTAAAAGCAGGAACAACTGGGTGGTGGTGGTGCATGCCTTTAATCCCAGCCCTCGGGAGATCTTTGGGAGTTCGAGGTCAGCCTGGTCTCCAAAGTGAGTTCCAGGAAAGGAGTGAGTTCCAGGAAAGGCGCAAAGCTACACAGAGAAACCCTGTCTCAGAAAAAAAAAAAAAAAAAGCAGGACCAATATAACACCAACAACAATATAAAAACAATGAGCCTCTGTGTTGAAGACCTATGTTAATATTCTCCTCGTTCTCCAGGTAACTCTTCTAGGTGGAAGTCATAATCTTTAGTTTGCTATTGAGAAGTCAGTTATTGTTTATAGTCAGTGAGTTGGGGTTTATTCATCATTATCATTCTGTGTACCCCACACATCATATCTCACTGCCCCTAAAGTTCTGACCTTCCTCTCTACCTGGTCTAGAATAAACATTGTCTCTCAGTTCCAGTAAAAGTCAAATGTTCCCCAAAAGAACATGAACATCCTGACATTTGAAAAGCTGTGGAAGGGTAACAAAGCCCAAGGTTCTCAGAAGTTACAATAGCAAGTATTTAGATACTCAAGTTAGATGACAGTTTTAAACTTTGTACTGTTGATACAGATGGTAAGCACTGCTCTTTTAAAAGATCCAATAGGCATTTACTAAACATGCCTCTTAAATAACTTTGGAATGCCTATTTTTCTAAGGCAGAACAAAGTGGGTCAGGAGACCAGCAGCCAGTGACCCAGCTCATTCAATAACATATGTAACACAGTACATTTTAGGATAAACAATAATTGAAGCATTATTTGTTTTGCAAGGATTAATTAGTACATTTTCATTTGTCTGAATTGATTATCAAATCATATTACCTATAATAACTTCCTGTATAGAGAAAACATGCATTGATGCTATTTAAGGTCCCATGAACTCTTGTTTTCTTGTTCCAGAACATTAAATGCTGTCCTAGAAATATGGATATGGACAGTCTGGGGTGTCAGTTAAAAAAATAAAGAAACGAGAAAAATAAATATATAATAAGGAGGAGCTGGGAAAGCAAAGATCATGAAACAGCAAAGCAGATTTCTTATTCACCTCTCTCTTTCTTTCCCTCCTCCACCCCTCTCTCTTCCCATGCCTTCCTTTCTCTCTCCATTAAACAGAAAACATTTAAAATATGAAAGTTCATCATATGGATATATCATTTCAATCATGCAGACCATAAAAAGCCCTATTCATTTCTGAATTCATTTTACTCATTTTCACATGCAGAGGAAAAAAAAAAACCAAAACAGAGAAGATGCCCCTAATACATATCTAGTCTTACCCAAATATACCCCAAAGCTACTAAATGATTTTGCAAAGAGAATGTGCATTCATCATGTCTGAAACACAGGAAGATCTTATGATTCAGTAAGAAGGGAATCACTCAAGTCCTTCTACATGTGAGAAAACTACAAAGAACTATTACTCCTACCGAAGATGGCATTCTGAAGATGCCATTCAAGCATTCTGAAGCATCTATGAAAACAAGCTTGTTCTTCATTTGTCTAAGACATCACTTAGTATACAAATGGATGAGTTATTTCTGAGGATCTACCATGAGACAATGAACTACAAACATCCCATAGCTATGATACAGCCATGTTTCTTGAGTTGTTATTGCCTCTATAGCAGCAGTTCTCAACCTGTTGGTCATGACCCCCTTGGAGGTCGCATATCACATATCCTGTATATCAGACATTTACATTATGATTCATAAGAGTAGTAAAATTACAGTTACAAAATAGCAATGAGCCTAGCGGTGGTGGCTCACGGCTTTAATCCCAACACTTGGGAGGCAGAGGCAGGTGGATTTCTGTGAGTTCAAGGCCAGCCTGGTCTCTGTAGAGCAAGATCCAAGACAGGCACTAAAGCTATACAGAGAAACCCTGTCTCGAAAATTTAAAAAAAAAAAAAAAAGAATGAAAGAAAGAAAGAAAAAGAAAAAGAAAAAGGAAAAGGAAAAGAAAAAGAAAGGAAGAAAGAAAGAAAAAAGAAATAGCAATGAAATAATTTTATATTTAGGGATCACCACAACATGAGAAATTGTATTAAAAAGTTGCAGCATTAGAAAGGTTGAGAACCAATGGTCTCTAAGGTGTTTTCTCTTTAGAATTCTGTTCTGGGCACTCAAAACACTGATGTCAGCTGGAATCTTTCTCCCTGGAGAATCTATCCCTTAGTTACTTATTTTAAAACCAACCGGAGTTAACTTCAGGAATCTTGATGAAGCAAATGATTGAATCTAGGTATCATGCCTCACTTTTCCTGGGTAGATTTTTTTTTTTAAATAACAGGAAAAGAGGTGCTTTCTTTTCACTTAAGAAAATTGAGGGAGTAGAGTGGGAAGTTTGCTTGTGAGAGCTGTACGCAAAGTGCCTTTCCATCATGTTACTCATGGCCCACAGCCAATTTTGGCATGTATAAGAATTCAATCACTCAGCAAACATAAAGCTTTGCCTGTGTGACTTCTTTTACAGAGTAAAGCCATACAACACTCCCTTTCATCGGCTCCCTGTTACAGACTGCTGAATGCTTTCGGAAGCAAAGGTCAATGATATAATCACGAGGAAGGGGATGTAAAAACATGGTTTGTGCTTATCCATAGATCAGAAATGAAAGAATTGAAGATTTACAGCTTCATCACTCTAGAGGAAGGGCATAGCACTCCATTTTGAATAGAAATCAGAAATCTGTAAGATACGCTAGCAAGACATTTAAGTTAGAATTTGTTTCTCTGGTGTCATTTCCTATGGACTTTAATATCTAGCAAATTGTGAACACTGTACAGAGAATAAGCTTATTCTAGTTAGGAAAACTATGCTTATACCCCACATATCTTAAACTATCCAAATAGGGTTTTAAATTCTTCTTGTGTTGCCAAGGCTTAGTTACAGAATTTGCACAATCATTGATATCAATAAATATTGTAAAGCTTTAATTCTTAAAAAGTCATTTGTTCAAGGAGGCCTAATAATAATAAAGAACATTATACATGAAGAAAATTGTCAAAAAGTTCATTAAAATTTTTAAATGTTGTTTCTTAGGGTTAGTGGCATAGCTCAATTTGCAGAGCACAAAAACATGTATAAGGTCCTGGGTTTAATCTTTACCCCCTAAATGTGGTGTGTGTGTGTGTGTGTGTGTGTGTGTGTGTGTGTGTGTGTTTAGATTTTTAAAGATTCTGTTTTGCTTAAGATGTATGGATAGAGAATATTCAGAATTTCCATTATTTTATAATTATAGTGATTAAGTGGGAGGGGTAGAAGACAGGAAAGAAGGTATCAGAGTTTATGGAAAAACAGTTTGAGGAGATAGAGCTTGGTTCTCATCCATCTTTCCTGGTGAGTAGCTGGCACAAAGCACATACTCTCCCTTAGCCTAGATATTTTCCTTTGCGAAGTGAAGATGACCACAACAACCTTTATGAAGCAGACTACTGTGAGAACTGAAAACCATATACACAGTGTCCATACAAACTTCAACTCAAACATGAAAGCAACCATGAAGATGGTGACAATATTCTTAGATTATGTTTCCCCCACCAACACATATTAGAATAGGTTGGAATTCATAGTATCTAAATACAGGAAAGACTTCAAGTTATTTGCTTTTTAGATTCTATTTTTAAAATCCCTTTTTAGAAAGTGGCAAGAAATTAAAGGTAAGTACTTACAATTTTTAATGAAGAAAAATTTTAAATGTATTTTACATTCCAAAGATCCCCTTCTTCCCTCCTCTTGCTCCTCCAGCCTCCCCCTCCCAATACAACCCCCATTCCCTTCTACAAGGTAAAGCCTCCCATGGGGAGTCAGCAGAGCTTGGTACATTCAGTACAGGCAAGTCCAAGACTCTCCCCCTGCCTCAAGGCTATGCAAGGTGTCCCATCACAGAAGTGGGCTCCAAAAGGCCCGCTCATGGCACCAGGGATGGATTCTGACCCTAATGCCAGGAGGGCCCTTAAGCAGATCATGCTACACAATTGTCTCACTATATGCAGAGGGCCTAGTCCAGTCCCATGCAGGCTTCACAGCTGTTTATCTAAATTTCATGAGTTCCCACTAGTTTGGCTTGGTTTGGTTGTCTCTGTAGGTTTCCCCATCATGATCTTGATGCCCCTGCTCATAGAATCCCTCTTCTGGAGTTCAGCATAGTGTTTGGCTGTGGATCTCTGCATCTGCTTCCATCAGTTACTGGATGAAGGCTCTGTGATGACAGTTAGGATATTCACTGATCTGATTACTGGGGTAAGCCAGTTCAGGCAACCTCTCCACTATTCCTAGTAGTCTAAGCTGGGGTCATCCTTGTGGATTCCTGGGAACTTCTAGCACCAGGTTTCTCCCTATCTCCATGATGTCTCCCTCTATCATGGTATCTCTTCATGTAAGCACTTAATTTCTTCACTAGTTTGGAGCAACAGGTAGCTAGGGAAAGGATATATTATGATACATGTTACAGTTTCCAGAGAGAAAATCTTACAATTCTGAAGGGAAAACTCTGGAAAGTCCTACATCATGTAGAATCAAAGCCAGTTGTATCAATGAACTAATGATTTCATTTATTTGTTTTTAAATATCAAATATCATGGCACATTTTTGTCATTAAAACATCTAGTGATTCTTAAGATTTTCAGGATATAAACTACATGTTTATGTATATATTTAGATGCAATATCATTAACTTTAACTAAAATATATTAATTGATGTATTTATGGTCACTAGGATCTGGAGGGATGGTTCAGTGATGCTCTTGGTTCCCAGTACCTATATCATGAAGATTACAACTGCCTATAACTCCAGTTTGAAGGGGATTCAATGCACTCTTCTGGACTTCATGGGCACCCTTATGCACACATCTGTCCTCAAACACACATACACATACTTTTGGTCACTAAAGAGCCTTACTCTTTTCTCTTCCTCAGATAGTTTACATGTTACTCTGACAGGGAGAAAAAGAAACAGAAAAATTATATTAACTAAGTCTATCGATTTTCGTTTTGTTTTAAGAAGGAAGAACAATTTAGTTTGGCAAGAGACTGAGACCAGTAATTAAAATAGAGTTTGAAAAAAAAAATCTGTTGATTATAACTTCTTTCAAACTGTTAAAATAAGGTTTAAGAGGTAGTAAGAAAATTTAGCCACTAGAAAAGTTTTTATATAGGAAAATAAAATGAAAAGTTACTGACAATACTTCATTTCATTTTGAGCTAGAGTTTTGTAAGGGAAATGAAAAAATAGTTTCCTGTCTTATTAGCAAAAATACTCAACAGTTGGACATTTGGCTGGAGACTGTCTGTCCCTATCTTTCTGGTCATGGAAAAAATCATTATACAATGAGCAAAGCTCCTTTTCTTGAGGAAAAAAAAGATAGCTTTATTGTTGAAAACACTGGGCTATTATGCCAAACATTCCTTGTATTTTTTGAGGACAAATAGTACACAATTTTAGAGCAAAGTCAAATTTCAGACAGAAATTCCCAATAATTAAAGTGTATTACCTAAGTACAAAAATATTTTCTGAAAATTTACCATCACAAAATTTAAAAGCTTCTTTGAAAAATCAGTAGCAAAAGAGAGGCAAAAACATCAAAAATAATCATATTCCCAGAGCTATAACTCAGAAACTTGGCTTAATTAGATAGGAAGGTTATTTCTCATTCCCTTCACTTTTTTTTTTTTTTAAACAGAAGAAACAGAGCTCTAGAATTCTTGGCCCACTCAATTATTCCATTACTTGGACAGTGATTCATTCTCATTCTTATTCATATTCTCTCTCTCTCTCTCTCTCTCTCTCTCTCTCTCTCTCTCTCTCTCTCTCTCTCTCTCTCTCTCTCCTCTCTCCAGGGTCTATTTTGTAGCCCTGGATGACCTTGAACTTGCTATGCAAACCAGGCTGGCCCTGAATTCACAGAGATTCCCCTGCCTCTGCCTGCCAAGTGACAGAATCAAAGGTGTGTGCCACCATGCCTGGTTTGTTTTCAATTTTTAACTGTTGTGAACCACACTCTGTGAACCTCATCTATATTCCTTATGCTCCTGAGTACAATTTTCCCTAAGGAATGTACCAAGGAGTGAATTACTAGGCAACTGATTTCACTAGGCAGTGCATGTTTTGCAATGAAGGAAAAGTGCTCTGTGCTTCAGCAACACTTGGCATTCTTGTGATTACTAAAGCAATGAGGTATCTTCATAATTGCAGGTCATGTGAGTTTGCTCTTCAGTAAAGGCTCTCTCAAGTACCTTCCACATTTATTTCTAGAAATTCTAGAAATGTTTCTGGGAAAGCAGTCCTGCCACTTTCAAATGTTGTAATTGTCCTTTCTCAATACATGGTTTGTCTTTTTACCTTCTTTATAAGATCTTTTCATAAACAGAAGTCTCCACTTTTAATATAGTTAAATTGATCAGGATTTTCCTTTTTATATTTTGAAGGTTAGTTTAGTAAAATTAAGAGCATACATACTAAGATAATTATGTTTCATGCATTTTAAAAATAACTAAAGGGGCTGGTGAGAGGATCAGCAGTTACAAGTACTGGCTGATCTTCTAGGGGACCCAAATTCTATTCCCAGCTCCCACATGGTGGCTCACAATTGTAATTCTACTCCCAGCAATAGAACAATGACTAAGACAAACACCAAGTTCTCTTAACTGCTGACCCATCTCTCTAGCCCTGTGTAAATAATTTAATCCCTTTTCTTATCTCTGTGTAAATTACTTAACCCCTTTTCCTACCTGTAAGATGGAGAAAGTGTCTCAGACAATTATCATAAAGCTTAATTTAGTAAACATGTTAGGCATGTATGTAGAACATGCCTGACACATTAAAAACTGTATGTGCAGTCACTAGTTTTATACTACTGTTGAAGCATCTCACTATACCTAAAGGTCATTCATTACAATGCTCCCCTAGAGCTTTATGTTTGCTTTCACATTTAAGTCTTTAGTCCACCTGAAACTTTCCTTTGTGTATGTTATAAATTAGGGGTCCAACCACACTCTCTTTATCATAGTATCAGTTAACCTCTACTCCTGAGTACTTCTGCCACATGCTCATGTCTTTGTGCATATAAGCAGTCTTAGGGTTCACATTGTTTAATCTGTGTGCCTGTCCCTGAGCTCAATACCTAAGCACACTCCTTTATCAGAGACACAGGCAATACTCTTCCACCAGGGGTCTCTATGACATGCCCCTAATTTATTGTGTCCCTTATTCAAATGCTATATTTTTCATAAGGACTTACCTAACCACACTAAAAATTCTAAGTTTTCTTACTATTTAATACAAGCACGTATTTTATTTTCTTCCTTGTTACCTTGTTCATTCTCTTCCTCTAGGAAGACAGTTCTATGAGGTCAAGGAATGCTATGTGCCTTGTCCATTGTTGTATTTCCAGTGCATAGCTTGTTATGTAGCAGCAGACTGCTACATTTGGCTCCAAAATTCATGCAATTTCTTCATTAAGTCATGACAATCTCTAAATGTATTACATCTGTTTGCACCTTAGTCCATTTAGTATCTCCCACACACTTAGTCCTGGTACTTTACGTCACATTTTCCACATCCCTTCAAATGCTGGGAAAATCGTCATTCTAGGTGATTAAAACAAAACCCTTTTTTTTAAACATTTATTTATTTATTTGTTTTGTTTGTTTATTTTTTACTTTAAAAATTTTTTATAAATAATTTGATTTAATTTTACATATCAACCACTGATTCCCCTGTCCTCCCTCCTCCTGCCCTCCCCCAATTCACCCTCCACTCTCATCTCCTCTAGGGCAAGAACTCCCCTGGGGATTCAGCTCAGCCTGGTAGATTCAGTCAAGGCAGGTACCTCTCCTCCCTTCACCCAGGCAGAGCAAAGTGTCCCAGCATAGGCCCCAGGCTCCAAAAAGCCAGCTCATACACTAAGTACAGGTCCCAGTCCCACTGCCTGGAGGCCTCCCAAACAGTTCAAGCTAATCAATTGTCTCACTGATCCAGTTGGGGGCTCCTCAGCTATTGGTCATAGTTCATGTGTTTCCACTAGTTTGGCTATTTGTCCTGGTGCTTTTTCCAATTATGATCTCAACATCTCTCGCTCACACAATCCCTCCTCTTTCTCGCCTTTTGGACTCCCGGAGCTCCACCTGGGGCCTGGCCATGGATCTCTGCATCCGCTTCCATCAGTCATTGGATGAGAGTTCTACCACGACAGTTAGGGTGTTTGGCTGTCTGGTCACCAGAGTAGGTCAGTTCGGGCTTTTGCTCAACCACTGCCAATAGTCTATTGTGGAGGTATCTTTGTGGATTTCTGGGGACCTCTCTAGTACTTTGCTTCTTCCTATTCCCATGGGGTCTTCATTTATCATGGTCTCTCTTTCCTTGTTCTCCCTCTCTGTAGAACAAAACTTTTAATGACATGAGCTTAGATTTGTTCTTTAAAATAAGACTAAGAAAAGCTTACAGGAAAAAAAAAGTACATCAAAGAAAAATCTATTTTGCTCAAATTTCCCCATATGTGTTATATATACACATACATATTTGTGTGTATGTGTGTGTCTGTACAGGTGCAGGCCAAAAGAAATGATTGGTGTCTTCCTCTATTCTTTCCATTGTGTCTTTTTAAGAAAGGGTTTCTTACTGAATCTGAAGCTCACTTATTCAACAAAACTAGCTCGTCAGGAAGCTCCAGTGATCCTCCTGTATCTGCCCTCCCAGCCCTTGAATTACAAGTGTGTGCCACCATGCCCAGCATTTTAAATGGATACTGCAAATCTAAAGTCAGGTCCTCATGTGGCAAGCACTTTACCAAATAACAGCTCCCCACACTTCCACTTAACCTTTCCTAATAAATTTGCTTAATCAATTAAGACTCTGCCAGTTTTCATTAGCTTATATAAGCAAAGACTAGAGGATTCCTATCAAGCATCTTCTATCACTTGTACTTCGTGCCCATGCATATATATTGAGTGGATTTGGGGCAACAATTTTTTTGCTTACTGTCCATTATTATCAATGGCTCTGAAATTGTAATATGCATCAAAATCATCAGAGGGTTTACTGTAACCTTCATTGTTGAGCCCTATCTCAGAAATTTTGGTTCAATATGTCTGGCTTGAGCCTGGGATTTATATTTTTAACTAATACCCAGATTATGCTCATACTGTTGATCAGGGACCATAACTAGAAAACCATTGTATGGAATTAACTTGAAAAACATCACTAGATATTTTACAAGGTTTATAGTCCTAGCCCTTCCTGGTAAATTTTTCATCTCTAGCCTTAGCATTATACTATTAACTTGATAGGAATCCCAACCTAAGAGGAAGATACTTCAGGCAAATGACTCCAGGGGTATGTCATTAAGCCCTGGTCCCTTTTACCTTACTCTCTGGCCTTCTCATTAAATGAATTACAATTACTGTCCCTAGCGGCTCAGTGTTTGGTTATTAGACCTAGTTGCTCTGCCTGCCTTCTTCCCACTTCAATGAATAAATAAATGACACTTGTGTTCAGATATCCAAAAGTAAAATACCTATCATTAAAACCCCAAGACATGTTCTGACTCTTCAAATCAGTTTGATATGTCCTACTTCTTGTCTTTTTCTTTCAAATGATTCTCAATATACACTCTTACTACTTCATGTATCCTTCTATAAAATACTTATTGTTACTGTGGTCCAAAGTGATTTCTAAATTTATCTCTTCAATGACCAACCCCTACACCAATGAATCATACAGACACCCAACCTAGCACTTACATGAGATACCCACACTGCCACATATAATCTTGCCATGTTCTATTTCAATGCACAATGGAAAGAGCCTTTGAGCCAAACAGGTCTGAATTCACTATTTTTTTTTAACTCTCAGATTCCATTTACAAAGTTCAAAAGCAGTTGTTTAACATGTATAAGTCCTTGGGTTTATTTTTCCCTCATCTCAAATAGAAATATGCTAATTATTAGTTATTACATGTTGCTAAGTAATTTAGTTTCTGAGAGAATGATGATTGAGTTGTTAAAAGTTGGAGAGTATGTACATATAAAGCATCAAACACAAAGGTTTAACCACATTCATTAACATTAATCTCCTTATTCCTCCTGATACCTTTTCTGGATTATGCTGCTTCTTTGAACAAATAGGTCAGTCAAGAAAAGTGATATATTTCTCTGTAATTTTTCCCTCAAATAGCTATTGCATCTGTTGTGTTGTACATCCTATTCATTTTCTGAACTCTTTAAAAGATTATTTCAAGATTAAAAAGTAAAACTTAAAAATGGTCATGGTACGTGTTGAAAATTAGACACAGACGAGAAAGAAGTTTGTCATTGACACCAGAAACTGTCTTTTCATTATAATCTTTTAACAACATGGAAACTATGTTTCTTCCCCTTCAGCATAGTAATTATAATAAAATTAACCCTTGGCATATCTTTGAAAACCTATCCAGTATTAAGGAACTTATCTACTGAAAAATGTATTTATTCGTTAATATATTTTTGTGTGTCTCTCTCTTAGTCAAGAACTCTTGATCTAGAGCACAGAGACACATGTGACTCCAGAACTGAATGCCATGGAAGTCTTTAGGGTTTTGTTCTCATCATTTGTTTGTTGTTGTTCTTCGAGACTAGGGCTTGCTATTTAGTCCAGGCTACCCTAGAACTTATGATCTCTTTCTGCATCACCTCCTGTGTGCTACCACAGCTAGCTGTTCATGGGAATTTAAAGTAGTGAAAGAACATGCAATGTTAGAAGCCATCAAATTGACTCTTCTCATACTGGTAGTTAATAGACACTCAAACTTGGGCTTATATAACCTTTTGATTATTTCTTATCTATAATTTGCTGGATAATCACACTTATCTATTTCTTAGAGTTGCTACTGAATCAAATTATAAGATTACTATGAACTGTAAATTGCTTTACAGATATTATAAAATAAACATTCTCATAAAACATAATGAATTTACTAATACATTTAGAAGCTTGAAAAACTCAGAAAGAAGGGAAACATCACATCATTGGTGGCACTGTATTCTAGTACAGCTGTTATGGAAAAAGAGTACAGAAGTTCCTTAAAACAATATAAAAAGGGCAACTATATGATTCAGCAATCCCACTGCTGGGTATATAACCAAAGGAAATTTAATCAATATGTTGAAGAGGAATCTCATTTTTACTGGAACACTGTTCACAAGAATCTAGAAATGCAAACAACTCTACTGTCCAGCAGCTAAACAATGTATAAAGAAGTATGCACAACAGAACCCTATTCAGATATAGAAAATAATGAAACTCTGTCATTTGTGGCAATATAGGAGATCATTATGTTAAATGAAATAAGCCAAACACAGAAAGATAATACTACATGACCTCATTCATATGTAGACTAGAAAGCTGATCTCACTGAAGTTGAGGATAGAGTGGTAGTTAACAGAGTCCTGGAAGAGTTAGAAGGACTAGGAGATGAGAAAAAAACATGTATAGGTGGGTGAGGGGAGACTAAGAGTAAGGAGTTCTGGTGTGTCACTGCACTCTAAGGTGACTACAAATGTCAAGTATGCGCTGTGCATTTCAAAAGGACATAAGAAAGATTGTTTTTTTCACTGTCACAAATGGATGGAATGATTTGAGCAAATAATTTTTTTGGCATAAAGAGATGATAAATGTTTGAAGAAATACATGTATGTCAAATATAAATAGTAAAATATATATGTACTTTATAACTTTTGGGTTATATATGAGTAAAAATGTAATTAAGTAAATAATTGTCAAAGTGCATTGTATCATGTTAGAGGACTAATGAGTAACATAATTTTTGAACCGACTCTACATGTTGATTTAAGACACAGGGGAAGACAAAGCTTTCTCTGTAGGAACAAAAGTCCTTTTATTTCAAACTAAAATTCTAGTTCTAGAAAGTCTTCTTTTAAAATCTTAAGAAAGGACATTAAATTGGGCTGTGAGTTTAATTGTATATTCTTACCATAACATCATATATCTAAATGTGCACATGCTCATGTAACAAAATGAATTCTTTAAGCCCATGAAAAAGTATCACTTGGACCAACTTTGCTCTCATGGCAAGACAACAATGCTATCAATGTTACCTTTCTTGACCAACCCCAATAATGATTCCACTGACTTTTATTCATAAAATATGAGGTTTAATAAGGAGTCTTTAAAGTATAGAGTTCTCACATGGCTTTTCCCCAATGTGGTAGTGTGAAAGTAATTGGTTCCCATAAACTCATAGGAGTAGCACTATTAGAAAGTGTAGCTTTGTTGGAGTGGGTATGGCCTTTTTGAGAATCGTATCACTGTGGAGGGGGGCTTTGAGGTCTCCTATAGTCAGGCTATGCCCAGTGTCTCAGGTCAATTCCTGTTACCTACAGATCATGTAGAATTCTCAGTTCCTTCTCTAGTACCATATTTGCTTGCACACTGTCATGTCTCACCATGATGATAATAGACTAAACCTCTGAAACTGTAAGTCATCCCATTAAATGTTTTCCTTAATAAGAGTTGCTGTGGTCATGTTATCTCTTCATAGCAATAGAAACCCTAAGGTACCCAACTTCCCCTGATGTTTAGTTAAATATTACATATAACCACAGAACATTGATAGAGACTGAGAAGTTAACACATACTGCTGTGATGGTTATCAACTTGAGTACATCTGGAATGAACTAAAACCCAAGCAGCTGGGTATACCTATGAGGTGGTTTTTTGTTTTTGTTTTTGTTTTTTTGTTTTTTTCTTATTTGCATCATTTGAAGTAGGAAGAACCATTTTTAATCTAGATCTTTTGAGGTGGGACCTTTAATCCAGGCCACACCTTCTGTTGGCAGCCTATATAAAGGACATAAAAGAAGGAAATACTCTCTTTGCCTTCTCCCCCTCACTCTCATTAGCAAGTCTATTCCTTCACAGACATTGGAGACTATTTTTCTCTTAGTAAAGGTTATTATTGCTTTGATAAAACACCATGACCTAAACAACTTGGGGAGAAAAGAGCTTATTTGGTTTATACTTCCATATCACTATTCATCATTGAAAAAAGTCAGGACAAGGACCTAAATAGGGCAGAAGCCTGGAGGCAGGAGCTGATGCAGAGACCATGGAGGGTACTGCTTATTGGCTTGCTCCACCTGGTGGGCTCAGGTATGGTGATATTTTATTTGTGCTGAAATGTGATTTTTGCATGTTAATAAATAAAGTTACCTGGGGGACAGAGCTAATAGCAAGCCATAGCAGAAGTCTGGCAGTGGTAGCACATGCCCTTAATCCCGATCACATGTCAGGCAGATCTCTGTGTGTTCAAGGATACCACCAGCATGGGGACACATGCCTTTAATCTCAATAACAACCATAGAGACCTAGAGATCTGTATGACAGGCAGTGACAAGGAGGTCATGTGGTTCATTTACAACCAATGAGAAGACAAAACAGAAAGTCAAGAAAAAGACATATATACAGGGAGTAGGTCTCTTTTGGAGGGGAAAGACGGCAGTGACAATGAGGGATAAGAAAGGGTTTTAGTCTCAGCTCTTAGCTACTGCTCTGACCTCTTGGGCTTTTAACTCTGCATCCGGCTCTGTGTTTCTTATTTAATAAGACTGTTAAATCTACATTCAGGCTGTTTTCTTATAGAACCCAGGACTACCTGCCCAGGGGTGGCCCCAACTCACAAGGGTCCTCCTACATCAATCACTAGTTAAGAAAATGTCCTACAGGTTTACCTACAGCCTGAGATTTTGGAGGTATTTTCTCAGTTGAAGTTCTCTCTTCTCCAGTAACTCTGGCTTGTGTCAAATTGGCATAAAACTAGCCAGCAAATTACTTCTCCGGGATTCTGGTGTATAATGAAGATCAGGTAAGACATTTAGCCTCATGGACTGAAAAAATACTGGATTCTTGCACCTTCCATTAGTAGACAGCCATTGTTGGACTGTCTAGACCACAGAATATAAGCCATCTAATAAATCCCCTTTAAATAAATATATATAGAGATATAGATATAGTATATCCATATTATATCAATACTTTCTTATAGATTATATTCACATTATATCTCTCTATAAATATCTAATAGTATAATATGTATTTTATGAGTTCTATTCCTCTAGAGAATCTTAATATAACTGCTGATAACTATAGACTTTACTTGGATTTTCCTAAACTTTCCAATCATGTCTTTTCTGCTGCAGGTTCTCAGCCTATCATCTAGAATTTACTAGTCACATCTCAAAGGAGTCTCTCCAAATCTGTAACTTCAATGTCCTTTCTTGTCAGTTATGACCCTGAAGCTTTTGAATAATTTTGGTTAGAAATTCTGCACCAGATTTTTGATTTTTGGAATATGGTTGCTCAAATGGTAAATTTAATACAAATGTCTAAAATGTAAGACACTTCTGGTTTTAAGCATTTTAGAGAAGGGTTATATAGCATGTAGTAACATGTCAGCAGCACTTTCCAAGTCAGGTGGTATTTTCATCTCGGAAGGAAGTCAGGCTATAGAAAAACTCACTATATGTTTATAAAGCTTTAAAATTTCTCTTTTTTACTCTCTTTTTTATTAGCTAAAATTTTCATTTATTTTACATCCTAACCACAGTTTCCCCTCCCTCCTTTCTTCCTGTTCCCTCTCTCCCACTGCCTTCTCTGTGTCCTCCCTATCCACTCCTCCACTGTTTCTATTCAGAAAGAGGCAGGCCTCCCATGGGTGTCAACAAAGCATGGTATATCAAGTTGAAGTAGGACTAAGCTCCTTCCTTTGTATTAAGTCTGAGTGAGGCAACCCAATATGGGGAGTAGGTTCGCAAAAGCCAGTTCAAGCATTAGGGACAGGTACTGATCCAACTGCTGGGAGCCCCACAAATAGATCCACTTTATACAACTGTCACACATATGTAGAAGGCCTAGGTTGTTCCCATGCAGGCCCCCTAGCTGTTGGTCCAGAGTCTGTGAGCTCTTATGAGCCCAGGTTTAGTTGTTTCTGTATGTTCCCTTGAGATGATCTTGACCCCCCTGGCTCATACAATCCCTCCTCCTCCTCAACAGGATTCCAAGAGCTTGGCCCATTGCTTGGCTGTGGATCTCTGCATCTGCTTCCATCTGTTACTGGATGAAGGTTCTATAATGATAATTAGGGTAGTTACCAATCTGATTACAGGAGAAGGCCAGTTCAGGCACCCTCTCCTCTATTGCTAGGAGTCCTAGCTGGGGTCATCCTTGTAGATTCCTGGGAGTTCCCCTGGCACTAGGTTTCTCTCTAACTTTGAAATGCCCCCCCCCATTATTCACAATAGCCAGAACTTGGAAACAACCTAGAAGCCCCTCAACCAAAAAAACAGACAGAGAAAATGTAGTAAATGTACATAATGGAGAATTACACAGCTATAAAAAACAATAACATCATCAAATTTATGTGCAACTAGATGGAACTAGAAAAAAAAATCATTCTGAGTGAGGTAACCCAGACCCAGAAAGACAAACATGATATGTACTCACTCATAAGTGGGTATTAGCTGTAAAGTAAAGGATAACCAGGCTATAATCCATATCTCCAGTGAGGCTAGGTAACAAGGAGGGCCCAAAGAGGGATACATAGATTTCCCTGGGAAAGGGAAATAGAAGAGATCTCCTAGGTAAACTGAGGTGGGGGGGGGTGAGTACAGTGGATGGGACCATGAGGGATTGGGTTGGGCAGGTTGGATGGGGGGAGGGGAAGTGTACACTTTTATGAGGAAGATATTTACCTAGAGATTATTTTTGTGGTTTCTTTCTTTGTAAGCAAGAGAAATTCATGGTTTGTCATTTGGACAGAGGTAGAAAATAACACTGAGGCTGGTCCTCCTAAACTGAATCATTTAACTTAAGTTTCCCTCATTTATGTGAAGTCCCATTATCTGGAGAGAAGGATTTAACAAAACCCTTTGCATTTCAAATGTCTATGAAATGTTCCTCACCCTTAGGGAAGGAGGAGGATTTAAGTTTGTTAGCAAAGATTCTAAAAAATGTTTTTGACCCTGGCAAGAACACAGAGGATATGGCAGTACTGCTGTGTTAACTGAGAAGCTAATTGTTAAGATCTGTAACTTAGAAAGCCCGGTTTAGAGCATCCTTGCAAGAACTTGGCATTAAGGGTTTAAATTCATCCTCCATCAAAATAAAAAGATCACTGCTACCTGTAGGGATCCAGACTAGTAAAATACCATAAAAGAGTGAGCATGCACTAGGTGTCCAGTTGTTAAGGGACCAAGCTGCAATCAGTAATTCCACATATTAGCAAAAAAAAAATCAATGAACTGATAAGAGTCATTCCCTTTACACTTAATGTCATAGGAGGACTGACCCCAGAATTGTTGAACTGTTGGAGAATGGGTGACCTTAAAAGGAAGGGACTGCACTTTCTGCTACTGCATATGAGGGTCAGAGTAATCAAGTAGAAAAATTAATTACAAGTATGATTTTATTCAAACTTTGTGAAACACTGTCAACCATATAAGTTTTTGACTTTCCCACATCTATTGTGTTTGTAAACCAAAGGCCTCCCTCCCTACAAAGAATAACAGCTCTTAAAATTCTTTAATGGTAAAGGGCCCTTGGATTTATATTAAGCAGCACATAAAGAACATGAGTATAGAGGAGCTGTTTGATATTCAACAGCAAGGTCGGGGGAGATTAAAATACCATGGGGTGTAGTGGGTGTAGCAATTCAGGCCCTGCAGCCTGCAACAAAAGAACAGAAAGCACACAGAGAGGGTATAGAACTGAGGAGGAGGCTGGGACTGCAGCACACTTCTATAAATTCAGTTTATGAACACAAACTACACTTACATTTGTTTGCATTAATCCAAAGCATTAATTCCTAGAGATTATGCATAGAAATGTGGCTATTACAACACTTCATCCTTCAAAGTACTCTTCATTTTCTTACTATTCTCTTATTCTTGTTGTGTTACACTTATTTCGACCCTTGTTAATTTTCACTCTGCATTTAACCACTCACTGTTACACATACCCACATTGGATATTGCTACAATACAGTGTTGATCTTACTCCTGCTGTTGAGGATACCTTGCTAAGGAGTTGGTGAGAAGGCTCAGCAGTTAAGAGTGTGTACTATTCTTTCAAAACACTCATGTTCAGTTCTCAGCATCCATGTGAGCCAGCTCATAACCACCTCTAATTTCAACTCCAAGGAATCCAATTTGCACTTCTGGCTTCTATGGAACTGCACTCATGTGCCCAAAACCCATGCAGATACATACATATAATTAAAAAATATAGCTTTAAAAATTATTTGATGCATAAATTTCAATTTATATGGCCTTCTGTGACCCGACCCCAGAAGGACATATCAGATTCATCTCTTATCCCTGCTCCTTTTTCACTTGACATCTATATTGAGTGCATTTCTGTGTCATTAATTATCTTGTTTCCTATTCTAAAAAGGCCTTTTCCACCTTTTTTACTCTGTATGTCTAAATCATTTCCTTTTCTCAAAAACAGGTTAAATGCTACTAACTCAATCAATTGAGCTCTAGTTTTCACAGCTATAACTGATGTTTCCCAGCTTCTTGGTCATTTTAAATAGTTTATCTTCATATTTTGTGGTATGAATCAGTTTTTACTTGAAGCAAATGGTACCTAGGTACTAACTACAACATTTATATGAGCTTGATTTTACCATTAGCATACAGATGAAGCAGACTATTAGAAGCAAAATAAATGATTGTTTAATATTACAATAACAACATTAAAATACTACCGTATTTTATTACATAAAATAAACTGTCTTAAAACTACTGACTTAAACAAGAGGAGTCTGTGATAAGATTTAGAAACAGTAACATGTTTGTTCAACAACAGTGTCAACTCACTGTGACACATTTGTCACAAAGGTCACTAGTGGCTGGGAAGATTTTTTTTTTCTTCCATCCATTTGCTTACAGCTGCTATCTAGTTAATAATTAGATGACTAAGAGGGCAAATTGTGCCTGCCATGAAATGGAGTCTTTAGATACAAAACAGATAACACTTTCCAGACTATATTAGATATGCATTGTCTCCATAACAACATCAGTGTGCTCAGTGCCCATTTCTGAACAAGACCCTCTCTGACCACTTTAGAGTTATAGGTTAGTCTAACCTGTTTTTCTACAAACCTAATGTGTCATTTAGTATAACAAACTTAATATATCTCTTAAAACATAAACTATCTCACAATGTATAAATGCTTATTGAGACAAATAATCAAAGAAACAGTACGAGTTTACATACCTTCTTTTTACCACTATGATTATTTTTTAAAATTCTACTTACAAGAAAAAGTATATTGAAGGATAAAAAAATACTTTAAACTTGAGATTGGTGACTTATAGGAATAATAATTGGCATACTGAATTATGTTATAAAGTGCTGTTTTATTTTTTCCACAAACAGCATAAAATATAGTATCTTTATGCATACTGCATTTGCAAACCTGAATTCAGTTCTCAGAACCCACATTACATGGTTGACAGCCACTTGTTAGTTCAACGCTATAGGTACCAATACTGTTTTCTGAATTCCACAGGAACCTGTACTCACATGAACACATGCATGCATACACATATACTTTAAAATAAACCTTCTCTAAAAATAATAACAGAATATTTCTTGAATCTGTCAGAGAACATATAGGAAAGTGTTAACCAGACATCTCTACCTGAATTTCCAGTCATTTTAATATCTACATGATTAAAACAAAACAGCATCACTACCTTCTTTCAATTACCTTAAGTCTATTTTTTCATCTAGCAATTGAGTATTATTCTACTTCTATGCCCAAGCCAGAAAGACACATGGTAGTCATTTCCCATTCACTTCACACATTCAAAGCAACCATTTAACCCTTAAATTAGTTCCTTCTCTGTGCTTTAGATATGGCCTTATCTTCTCTTGCTTAAATTGTTAAATAGCTTTCTGTTTAACAGAAAGAGCATGTACTGTTCTTCCAGAGAAGACTTTCCTAATGGTCTTTTTGCTTGTACTGCATACTCTTTCTGTTCATCAGACGGCTGGCAGAAGATTTTTCTAAAAAGCAAATCTCATATTACCTCCCATTCAACCATATTTAGTGAATGTGATGGCACACTAGCTCCTTCATAGTCTGGCTCTGTTTATTCTTCATTCATCTATTCAGTTTATTCACCAAATGCTTATTGTGTGTTCATTATAGCCACGCTTTAGAGATACAACAGAAAATAAACAGACAAGAGTTCTATTTTCTATTCAACCCTTCCTTATTACCATTACCAATCTTTGTCCTCAAGAAATAGTGAAGCTTTCTTTTCATACAAATTTCTATTTATCAAATTTCAATTCAAATGTGACTTCCTCTCCTAAGACCTTCCTGAATTAACTTGCACACTCTGCAAGCTCTAACATTTGGTTTTCATAGCTACCCTTCTACTTATTTGTGAGTTTCTTGAGAACAGGGATAATACCTTTTGACATGGCCAGCAAATGTAATGTCTGTATTACAAGAAACAATGGGTGGATGAAATGACAAAGCTTTCCACATTGCTGTTTTTAGTGATCAAATAGCTTTCTTTTTAAATGTTTTAGAACTACATAATAAAGTGGTAATTTTGTACCAGCTGTGACTTCCAAATATTACACACAAAAATGATTTTCTGTGCCCTATATGGACATAAGCCTTGGAGGGGTTCTGGCATCTTTCTATTTGAAATTAATTTTGACCTTTGTTTATGACATATTTAACATTTTCTTTCTGACCTGGAGCATCTTCCTATAATTGAAAAAGCAAAGTAGTAAGTATTTCAAGATATACTATATAGCAGCAAACATAGTTTTAAGGAGAGGAATATATTATATCATCATAGAACTTACTTTATTACAGTCACTTAAAATAACAAACCATGTAGCATAATCTATTATGGATATTTATAAATGGTGGATATATTTAATTATTTGCATATAAAGTCAGAGATTCAGGGTATTACTAGCAGAGTGCTTTTTTTTTTTTTTGTATAAAACAGTGTCTCTTATTTATCAAAGACCAAAATGTGAATTAGAGAAACACTAGAAATGGGATCCAAAATATAAAAAATAAAAAAGTTCAGATGTTGCATACCAACTTTTTCCAATTAAATAGACTGGAACACCAATGCTGACCTGAGGGGGTGACCTTCTGTCAGTACATAGAGGACTTTGTGTTTGCATACAAAGACATTGCTCAACCCACATCTGGCTCCTAGAGCCAAAATCTACCCTCACTGGAGCAACTCCCACTGAAACATATGGACAGAAAGAATGGGAAAATTAATTTTTAAAAAGTCAGTTGTTTGTTCCATAGGCCTTCAATGTGTGAGAGAGTCAGGTCAGAACTCTTTTTCTATTCATTGTTAATGAGAACAGAGAGGTCAAGACAAAAGAAGATTTTAGCAGGCATTAAGGAGATGAGATTTCTCATCTTGTATTATTTTGGGAAATATCTCTAGAATTCTGGGTCATCTCCCCACAATAAGGTCTTATCTCTCTACTTCCCTAAATCAGAATCCAAAACGGCACATCTCAGCTCCTCTGGTAGCTAAAATGCTCTGCTTATAAATCAGGCTTACAATTAGAGACATTCTTTTGTGTTACTTTCTATTTAGCAGTCTATGTCCTTAGTCTTATGAAGATTATATGTTTCCTGATAAGAACAAAAGTATATTTTTACTCTAAAGTGATAATGCAATTAGAAAGCAACATAAGCATCATAGAAGACTAATTCACAGGGCTGATCCTTACTTCCTAAATTTACTAAACCTACACTGGAATTAGCTATGATTTAGCATAAGTTACTTCACCAGGATCAGGATCTGATTACCAGAAGACAACTGGAAGGAATTCCTTCACAATTCAAGTACTCTATCTAGCATTAGTAGTCAAGCATTAGAGCTCAAAAAGACAATGCTCACTCTCCTGGTTCTGAGAAAGCATGTATCATCACAGTAGACAGGAGGATGTACTCTAGCTCTAGAAAGTAGGTATTCTAGCAACAACTCTATTTTACTAGCTACTACCCAGGCAAATGTTCAAAGCTGCAATTTAACAAGAATGGCAATGCTAGTGTCTACTTCATATATTTGAAATGTGGATTAAATGAATTAACTGTGAAGGTCACAGATAATTGTTTAGCATGTATTCAATTAATTTTGATAGTTTTTTCTATAATATAGGATGTCAGTTTTCAATGCTATAATTGGGTTTATGACAAAAGGAAAAAACAGTTTTGTTTTTCTTTACAATGAATAAGTTCTCTTGTAACTTGCTAACAAGACCCCCCCCCCCACACACACACACACTTTTGTTTTTGAGACAGGGTTTCTCTGTAGTTTTGGTGCCTGTCCTGGATCTCTCTCTGTAGACCAGGCTGGCCTTGAACTCACAGAGATCTGCCTGGCTTTGCCTCCCAAGTGCTGGGAGTGTACTACTACCATCAGGCTAGGACTTTATCTTCTACTCATATCCATGCATGGCTGACTTAATCCTTCTCCTTTGTGAGACACTAATTCTATTTCTCATTTTTAAAACAAAACCAAAACAAACAAATCAGATTTAATTCCTAGAGTTATTGAATTATTGAGCTAAACCCATATACGTCTCACAATGTAAATATATGCATACCACACAAAAATTTAATTCTCATGGATATCCTTCATCTTAAATATATTGATCATATTTTATAAATTAAAACACTGAGGTTCAGAAATTACATATATCTTAATCAAGTTATTAAGCTAGTCATCAAATTATCAGCTTGTTAGCATTCTGTTTTTTAGAATGGTAGGTGTGTTGGCCTGAGGATATAATTTTGTGGTAAAGTGCCTGTCTAAAATGGACAAGATCCTAGGTTCAGTCACAAGTACCACAATAAAAGTGAGGAGTTTCTAAATATGACTTGTTTGGGAATATGGTAAGAAAGTTATATATGAGGCCAGTCATAGTGGTGCATATTTTTAATTCCAACACTTGAGAGGCAGAGGCAGAAGTGACAGACACAGATGCAGCAGAGACAGATATATCTCCATGAGTTTGAGGAGAGCCTGGTTTAAGAGTTCCAAGCCAGCCAGGGCTACATAGTGAAACCTTGTTTAAAAAATAAAAGAATATAGTCTCAATCTCAAAAACAGAGTATCAGTCTTCTCATTATAAGTAGCATGTGGGCATGATGCTAAAGCCAGGACTTGCACTTGGAAGGCCTAATGTGGAATTTCTTTTCTGCCATTTAATAATTTAATATCTTTGTGACATACTAACCTACATATGAAGAGTTGTTAAGAGGATTAAGACAATATAAACTTTGAAGATACTAAACATCATAAACATTCATTTGCTGGGGAGGCTGTGAATGTGTTGCTCTGATTGACTGATAAATAAAATGCTGATTGGCCAGTAGCCAGGCAGGAAGTATAGTATAGGCAGGATAAGCAGAGAAGATAATTCTTGGAAGAGGAAGACTGAGTTGGGAGTTGCTAGCCAGAGACAGAGGAAATATGATGTGAAAGTACTGGTAAGCCACAAGCCACGTGGCAACTTACAGATTGATAGAAATGGGTTAATATAAGATATAAGAACTGGATAGCAAGAAAACCTGAGCCATTAAACCAAACAGTTTAAATAATGTAAGTGTCTGTGTGTTTATTTGGGTCGACTGGCTGCGGCCCCAGGTGGGACTGGAGATAACTCCAGCAACATTCATTATTGTTGCATTTCAATTATAAACTTCTCGGTCAAATTCATTTCAATATTAATACAAGCACATTATATAATATTGTATAATAACACAATGGTTTATAAAGCATTTAAAATATGTATTGGTAAACTGTAAGGCATATTTTAAACCAAGGAGCTATAAAAGTTCCTTTAAAATAATCCAAAATAAGGAGCATGGTATAAATATAATAAAAATACATTTATGCATGTATGAAATTCTCAGAGAATTAAAGTATTATTTCAAAAAATTCCCTCAATTAATTTAATAATGTTCCTATGAAACAAATATGAATTTCTTGATTTGTGTGTGCTAAACAATTTATATATACCAACTCATTTAGCTTTTATAGCAGCCTTGAGAAGAAACTGAGTCACTGAAATGAGAGGAATTGCTTGCTCACAGCACAGTGCAGCTCAGAAATGGCTCCAGACTCTGGGCCCATACCCAGGTTACATTAACTCTAAAGTTTATGCTCTTGTCACTGTGTAAGGCTGGTTCATCAGCTTTTTGGCTTGAGGTTCACAAAAAGCTAGGTATTCACTCATACAAGGTAAAAAAATAACTACTTTCATGTAGTACAAAGCAAATGTCAGATAACATGGTATGGTACCAAAAGATTAAATCACCTCCAAATAGAAGATAGTTTAATTTGGTATCTTTCCCCCTTCCTCCCCATCCAAGAATAAAGTCTATTATCCACTCATTTAAAAAGTTGGACTGATTTGGTGACTCAATGGGTAGGGGTGCTTTCCACTAAGCATAATGACTTAATATCATTTTCCAGGACCCATACAAATAGAGATCCAACTTCTATAAGTTGTTCTCTGAACTCTACATGAATGCAATGGCACCTCACACACACACAATAAGAAAGCAAAACAAAAACAAACAACAACAATAAAAAGTATTTGCAAATTTGAGACTTTTGGTAATAGAAAAAAGTAAATCAAGAATATGTTTCCTTAATCTCCCAGCCACATATTAATAAATACAATAAAGATGTTCCACTAGAAATGTCTGAAAGGGAACCCCTTCCAGTAAACAGACTCCTTCATCAATAGTTTTTTTCAGGAAACTTAGAGAGAAACTATTACAAAGCCCAGGTTCACTTAAAGAACTCAAGCAGAAAATGAAAGCTTTATAATTCTGGCACTAAATATAATATACAAAGTGACAGAATTAAAGTATATAAAACATTTTATAAATCTATGACACAGTGGCTTTCCTCTTTAAATGACTGAGTCTCTACAGCAGAAACCTTTGTTTTTTATTCTTTATATATATACATATATATATATATATACACAAGCATACACATACACACACCTACACACACACACCCATAATCTTAGCCATCTTCATTCCCTACTCTCTTTCTCCTACATTTTTCCTTACTAAAATACAAAGGACTTCACCTCCACCCTCTGCTGCTTACCTGTTGCAGAGGATGCTAAGAGAGCCATGTGGACTGCAGAGACATGGCAGGCAGAGACCAACAGTGTGATTCAGGTAAAAGCCCTCTTTGCAGGTTTCACAGTGAAGACCCTGATAACCTGGATGACACTCACACTGCCCTGATGTCTGGTTGCAGCGCTTCACATCCAAGCTTCCAACCTCAGAACAGTTACATATATACTCTGAAAAGAGAAGGAAGGAGCCATTATCAAACCCTCATTTTTGTTAATAAACGTTTGTGACAAATTTGTAAGGCCAGATAAAATTAACTCTAGTTTTGACTTCCTATATTGTTCAGATTATTTAAATCTTCATTCCCAAATAGGGATAAACTGGGTTAAAAAAAAAAAAAAGGATATTTGTGAATAGTTAAGGTACTATATATAAAATGGCATTGTAATAATAAAAATTTAACTTAGCATTAGTTAACTAATCTTAACACTATTCTTTATTATTTAAAAAATTATCAGATAGCAGCAAATCCGGAGTCTTAGATAGAAAGTTATAAAGGTGTCTAGTTCTGTATTTTCTAGAAAGAAAAATAAGATTTAAAAATAGCATATCCACATAAGTAAACACAAAGGAGTCCACACAGAATCTCGATTTGGCCACCCCCCCCCCCCCAATGCTTTCTCAGTTCCCAAGCCTAGATACCAGTTCATTTCTTCCCATTTCCTTTGAATCTGAGGAAGTAATGAATATACTAGTGGATAACTTGTTTTCTTTTGTATATTTCAAGCATGGATGGTGAACTATAAACCCTAACATCTTTAGTCCCAAGATTAGGGAAAGGAATCAGCTTTACCTCAAAATCAGGACTCTTTATTTTTGGCCTGGGGGATTGTAAACTAGTGGTACATTTTCCTAGCATGTGTGAGGCCCTGAATGCAAGCCATAGTAAACACACACACATACTTTGGGTATGTGGGTAGTCTTTTTGAATATAATGAAGCCACATTCAGTAGTCTGCAAAGCTGTCATGGAAAGACCTCTCTGCTGGACCAAAATTGACCAAAACAAAAACATCTTTCTTCTGGAATTTGGAAAAATTCAACATACATCCAACACTTCTTGCTGGACCAAGTTTCATTACACGCTTATCTAGACAGAAATGTCTAAAGAAAAATAAAGGCAAAGAAACTCTACAATAAATAAATACTGCAAGTTTTATTATTTTTTTACTAATAAAGTATTTCTATTAAAAATGAATCTGTGTTCTCAACAAATTACATATAATTAGCAGTATTTTATTTATTTTTTAAGACATGTCTTTTTGTTAAATTATATTATTATTTTATGTATATGTGTATTTTGTTTGCATGTATGTATGTTCACCACAAGTATGCCTGGTGCCTGCTGAGGCTAAAAGAGGCTCAACCCCCTGAGACTGGAATTACAGACAGGTGTGAGCCTCCATATAAGTGCTAGGAATCAAACCTAGTCTTCTGGAAAAGGAGCCAGTGCTCTTAACTATTGAGTTATATCTCAGCCCCTGCCCCCATTAGCAGTATTTTTTAAAAAAAACTAATCTAAAAACCTATATATTTTTAAAATTCAGTATCTTTTTAGTAGAGTTCTAATGGGTAAACCTTCAACGTCATGATAACTGGTTATTTATTATTTCTATGGAGTAAATCCAATGTTTTCATTATTCCCTAAAAATACTCATTAAGCCTATCTCTGAATATTTGTTCATTTTGTGTTACATTCTGGAAGGTTCTCTCACATAATCAAATTCTATCTCCTATTTCAAGAAAAAGCTGAAATTTACTTTAATACTGTGAAACAAAAATACTACATATTTCCTTTAACTCTCATGTGAGAGAAATTTAAAGAGACAGTGAGGCAAAAAGACTATAGAGACAGTGAACTAAGGTTTAAATTCCTGCCTTCTTAGTTACTAACTGTATAGTTTTAGGCAAGTTACTCTACTTTGCTTTCCTTTTTGCATCTGTAAATAGTGCAGAATAATAGCTTTTGTATTACAGCTCCAAAATGGGGCCAGAAATACTGTTATAACTAATGTAAGAGTAAGAAAACAGTGGAAAGTGATACCACATAAAATAGTTCCAATGTAACTCAGATGTTAGATTCATAGGCCACAGATTTGTTATGCGCCATGGGTAGGACTATTTTTGGACAATGTATGGAAAACAGAATTAGTACTACTACAATTGCCTATATGTAATGGGTTATATATATATATATATATATATATATATATATATATATATATATATATATATGCCTATGATATAGTGATGAGAATAGAAGAATTTAAGACAAGAGTTTTTAAGGAGAAGGAAAAATGAATATATATTGATTAGAGACCTTTGGTATTATGGTGTTAGGTCATGCTAACAGTAACAGAGTGAGTGGCAAATATTTAAGCCAAAACGACCAATCCAATGGTAGAAAAGACAATGATGTTATATCATGATAATCTCCCCAAAACAGCCAAGGAACAGAAGCTAGAGCAAATATGACAGAGTATATGCATCTTTTAAATTATAGCTCAGAATTTTGGGCTTTATCTCAGAGATGATCCTCAAATAAAAATGGCAGATGCCAAACAAAAGACGAGCAATTGCAATAAATATGAAACACTGTGAGCATCCATTACATTATGGGAAGTTAATTTGTTAGCTAGTAAGAAAAATTTCAGACCTTTTACAATTCTAGACATTCATGTGGAACCATAGGAGTTAATGCAGAAATAGTGTAATCCCCTTAATGGAAAACTCTATGAAAATGAAAAAAGGAAATTTCAGTTGATAAAATAATAGGAAGGCCCTGTTGTAGCCCAAGGCAACAGAGGAAGTACTGACTTTCAATGAGGTGGAATCATAGACATCACAGTAACACAAAGGGGCTATGGCATGATTAATGGCTAGTTACCCAAGTTACCAGTGCAGACACTAACGGAAATGAAATAACAGAGGCTAATCACAGACAGTATGAAAAGTTCATTCAGTTTCCTAGGAGTGAATATGGAATACTGTTTGTCAAGTGAGTAGCAGATTATATTCCAAAACCTTGAAATTCTAGTGAAAAATCCTACAGAGACATAATTAGAAGGAGTGATGCAAATACTCACAGACAAACTACAATATTAGGGAACCTTCTGTTGTCTGGTTTCTGAAGAATAACATAATATAGTGATTTGAACCCTGAAAAAACAAAACCTAAAATCTGGTACCAAACTGCTTTAAGCATTTGAGAACAGAAACATAAAGGCCCAGAGAAAGACAAATTCCCCACAGACCTTGAATTTATGGGATGATTTTGATGCAAAAGTATTATGGAGTCATTGAATCTACACCCAATAGCACATTTCTTCAAGTTTTAAAAGTCCCTCTACCCAAAGATCTGGAGATGAAACCTCCCTGACTTTCAAGGGAGATTTTTTTCCTTCTCTTAAGTCTCTTCTTCATATGCAAACACCTATTCCAGAAGGACATTTTATTTATATATATATATATATATATATATATATATATATATATATATATATAAAATTAATATAAACCTGACTTCTTGGGGGCCTTCTATATACTGGACATACTTTTCTCTCTATCTAACTTTAATAACTTATGTCTTTGTTTGGCTGGGAATACCTACAGCCCAAGCTGCTCTACAGGCTATGGCAGGAGGATTATGAGTCTGAGGCCAACCTGGACAAATTAGTGGGACCTTATCTCAAAATAGCGAAAAGGCTAGGGATGATATAGTTCATAAAGGGGATTTTGCCTAGAGTACATGAGGTCCTGGATTCAGTTCCCAGTACCACACATACAGAGGTAAATTATACCCTTTAGAGTACTTTCAGTGTTTTTTGATATCTGCAGCTGGGAAGTACAAGCATGAGTATCAGGAGTTCAAGGCCAGCCTTGGCTGCATAGCAAGTTTAGTGCTAGCCTGAACTACCTGAGTCTTTATCTCAAAAATTAAATAAACAAGCAAACAAAAAACAAAAAACAAAACCAAAAAAGATAGGTGTGTGTGTGTGTGTGTGTGTGTGTGTGTGTGTGTGTGTGTTCTAATACTGCTAGTATATCCTAGCCAATGAATGCCCGTTTCCTATGCTTCCTTTTAAAGTTCTTTCTGAATGTTATAAATCTTATAATTAATGGTGATGTCCAAAGGCTCAAGCAACTTTATACAACCATGTGTTAGCCCTTCCTTACAGAGGAAAAAGAACGATAAAAGCAGTAAACCAAAGATCTGAATAAGAAAATGAAAAACTGCCTTTGGTCTATTTACTATGCAAATTTCTGAGTAAAGAAAATTTTAAATTTATAATCATAAAATAAGCATTGCATTCAAACATAGGTACCAAGAAATATACTTGTAATTAAGAAAAACTTAAGTTTTGGATCATAATGGCTACTGTGTAGAGAGAGGACAGGGTGAAAGATGAAGATCCCCAGGAGTCTGGTCCCCCTTTCATATATTTATTTACTTCTGAGAATTTTTTAAAAGTCCAACTTGATTCATACAAAGACCAAGAAGATGTATTTAAATATAGTAACTTTAGGTGCAGTCAGTCCACCTACCATACAATGTTACCACTGTTTTCAAGAAGCCTGCAAAAACCATCTCTCGTTTCTCAAACTAAAGAAGGAAGGGGAGAGGACTGTCAAAATCCAGGACTATTCCATTGAATAACACCTATACATCAAGTGAAACTTTTTTTTTCTAACTTAATAGTTCTTTTATTTTTATACTTTAAAAGTGTTGTCGCCATCTCCTGGCCTCCCTGCTTTTGAGAAGTATATAGCTTGTTTTTCTTTGTTATGTTTTGTTTTTTTGTTTTGTTTTGTTTTGTTTAGCTCTTATTGATTTTTTGTGGATTTCACATCATGCATTCCAATCATACTTATTCCGCTGGCCCCTCGAATCCACCCTCTGCCATTGCAAACACCCCCCCCCACACACACACACACTAAACAAAACAAAGTTTAAAAGAAAAACCCCAAACCAAACAAAACAAATAAACAAATAAACAACAACACAAAGAAGAATCTTTATGTGGAAGCTGTGGTATAGCCCATTGAAACACACAGTTTACCCTTTAGTCTCTTCATCTCTACTTGCCAAGTGTTCATTACATGAGTCACTGGTCTGGCTTGAGGCCTCTGGTTTCTGCTACACCACCAATAATGGGCTCTCACTGGGGCTTCTCTTGGAAATCCTGGTGTCCTGTGACATGGAGATCCTGCTGTTTTAGATCTGTAGGTTCATCCCCTTCACATGTTCCAACAGTTCACAGATTGGGTGGATGTGAGGGTGGGCCAACTCATAGTCCTGGTTCTGGGCTGGGGTGGTAGCTGGGTTGGTCAGCTTGCTAGCTTTCTCTCATGGTCACTACCTAGACGAGCTCTCCAGCTAACTAGTAGCCTCAGCTAGCTCACTCAATGCATCCTACAGCAAGGAGCTGGGCTACTTCTCCTGCTCTCTGGTCCTCAGATCCGAATTCCCCTTATTTACATTGCCGGGGGCCAGCTCTACTGTTTTGTCCAAGCAAGGTACAGTACTCTCTCTCCCACTTGCTGTAGGGGGCATAAGGGGGCATGGAGGAGTTGGAAGGGTCAGCTCTCCTGCTCTCATGTCCTTAGGACTGGCTCACCTGAGACTGAAAATAGGGTCAGCTCTAGCATGCTGCCCAGGTAGGGTCCAGGGACCGCTCTCCTGTGTGCTGTATCTGGTGTCGGGCAGGGCTAGTTCTTTCACTCTTGTGACTCTGGGGCCAGCTCTTTCCCTTCCTACAGGTAGTAAGGTGCAGAGGGGGAAGGCACCTTTCTCTCACCCATGCTACCACATAGCAGACAAAGGGTGGGGTGAGGGTGGGAGTGGGGTCAGCTCGGTTGTTCTCATGTCCTCTGGGCTGGCTCACCTGCATTCCTGACAAGTGTCAGCTCTAGTGTAGTGCCCAGGTGGGAAGCAGAGGCTGCTTTCTCATATGCTGCAGCAGGTGAGGGTCATGGCTAGCTCTCCCTCTCTTACAACCCTAGGGTCAGCTCTTTCACCTGCCACAGGTGGTAATGGGTGATAGGGGGGCATCTTTCCCTCATCTATGTTAACACATGGCAGACAGCAGGGGTGAGGTCACCTCTCCTGCTCTCAATCCCTGTGTCACCCATCACAGGGTAGGCTCTAGTGTGCTTCCCTATGATGAGGGGTGGGACCATCTTTCCCAAGTGTGTGTGTGTGTGTGTGTGTGTGTGTGTGTGTGTGTGTGTGAGAGAGAGAGAGAGAGAGAGAGAGAGAGAGAGAGAGAGAGAGAGAGAGAGATTGAGAGAGAGAGAGATCTCCCCTGAAGGCTTGGGCCAGCTCACCTACTGCAATATCCAGCTAGGGGCAGGAACAGCCATCTAAGATCAGAGAAGAGCAGGGATGGTTCAGCACAGCATGGTTCCAAAGTCCCCCATGCTAACACTGGCCATGGACATCACCACAGACTCCAGCTGTAGCAGGACAATGGGACCAGACATGGCCCTTAGCAACAGCTCAAGTCCAGATGCCAAGATGGCCCCAGTGGCAGGCCTCTTAGATCAGCACAGTCCTGGCAGTAGCATAGTCCCTGGGCATCAACCTGGTCTCCGGTGGCTGGCCAGACCCTGGGCATCTAGAGTCCTTGGTGGATACCACCCTAGACTCTAGCCTTTGCAGGGCCACAGAACCAGACATGGCCCTAGGTAGCAGCCCATGCCTCGATGTCTCCATGGCTCCAGGTGGCAAGATTAGCCACCCAGTTCAGCATGGCCCTGGGCACAGCACAGTTCTCAGACACTGACATGGTCCAAGGTGGCTGACCAGATCTTAGTCCTCCACATGGCCTTCGGTGACAACAGGATCCTGGGACATCAACTAAGACCCTGGCTACTGCAGGGCCACAGACCCAGATATGCAGCAACCCAGACCTGGATAAAACCATGGCTCCAGGTGACAGTGTAGGCCATTCTGATCAGGATGTCCCTAGTGGCAGCATGGCTCTTAGACACCCTCATGGCCATAGGTTATGATACAGACCCTGGGCATCTATGTGGCCTTTGGTGGCAATAAGGGCCATAGACATCAATACAAATCCTGGCTGTGGTAGGATCATGGACCCTGTCATGGTGCTAGGTATCAGTCTTGCCCAGATGTCACCATGGTCCCATGGCAGCACAGACCATCTGGACTGGCATAGCCCCTGCAGCAACATGGCCTCAGATACCAACATGGCTCCAGATGGTAGCCTAAACCTCCAGCATTGGCACAGTCTTCATGGTCTCAGGAGCCACAGACATCAATATAGACCCTCAATGTGGCTAGGCCATGGACCCAGACATAGCTGTTGGCTACAGCCCTGGTGTGAACAATATCATGACCCTAGTTGTCATCCCTGGCCATCCAAATTGGCCTAGCACTGGCAGCAACACAGCCCTTGGGCACCAACATAGTCACAGGTTGCACCCAGACCCAGGGCACCCAGATTGGCATGGTACCCAGGGACGACAGGAGCCACAGACATTAACTCAGGCCCCCTCAGCTGCTCCAGGGCCTAGAATCAATACCTGTCCCAGATATCTCCCTAGACTCTAGTGGCCAGCTGGCCACTCATGTCTGCCCATTCTTCGCCACGCTCACCTCTCCAGATCCACCTCTCCCCATCCCACAAACCATTCTGCCTTTCCCTCTCTTCTATTTCCACAGCCTGTACTCTGTCACCACAATGGTGCCCAACCACCCAGTGCCAGGGCTTTTGGTTGGGTCACAGGTGGTGCTTGGTTGAATACTGCCTGCCCCAGCCATAAGGGATGGCATGGAGCTGTTGCCATTCCTCTCTCCTCTGCCCTGGGAAAGAGACTTCTGGGAGTACTTGGTATGATGGTACCTGATTGCCTAGCACCTCTCCTGGTTGCTTGTGGCCCCTACAGACACAAAAGTGTGGGGCAGGGGGTGCCATCTGTGTCAATTTCTGGTTTAGGGCACAACAAGTGATTCTTAAAAACTACAAAACACCTGGGGCCCAGCTGAGAATCTCTGCATCCACTTCTATCAGTTATTGGATGAGAGTTCCAGCATGACCATTAGGGAGTTTGGCCAACTGATCACCAGACTAGGTCAGATCAGGCTTTCTCTTGACCATTGCCAGCAGTCTACAGAGGATGTATCACTGTGGATTTCTGGGGACCTCTCCAGCACTCTGCCTCTTCCTGTTCTCATGTGGTCTTCATTTATCATGGTCTGTTATTCCTTGTTCTCCCTTTCTGTTCTTGATCCAGCTGAGATCTCCTGCTCCCCTAAGCTTTCTTTCCCTCAAACCTTGCCCTTCATTACTCCCACTGCTGTCCAGGTTGTTCATGTAGATCTCATCCATTTCTTTGTCATTGGGTGATCCTTGTGTCTTTCCTAGGGTCCTGTTTTCTAGGTAACCTCCCTGGAGTTGTGTAGCAGTCTAGTCATCTTTGTTTTACATCTAGTATCCTACTATGAGTGAGTACATGCCATGTTTGTCCTTCTGAGTCTGGGTTACCTCACTCAGGATGATTTTTTTCTAGATCTATTTGCCTGCAAACCCCATGATGTCATGGTTTTTCTCTGCTGAGTAGTACTCCATTGTGTATATGTACCATATTTTCTTTATCCATTCTTCAGTTGAAGGGCATCTAGGTTGTTTCCAGGTTCTGGGTATTACAAACAATGCTGATATGAACATAGCTGAGCAAATGCCCTTGTGGTATGATTGAGCATTCCAGGTGGAGCCTCAGGAGTCCAATTGTTGAGAGAGAGGAGGAACTGTAGGAGTGTGAAGTGTTGAGACCGGGATTGGAAAAGCACAGGGACAAATAGCCAAACAAATGGAAGCACATGAATTATGAACCAAGGGCTGTGGAGCCCTCGGCTGGATCAGGCCCTCCAAATAAGTGAGACATGAGTAGCTTGAACTGTTTGGGAAGCGCCCAGGCAGTGGGACCCCGACCTGTCCTTAGTGCATGAGCTGGCTGTTTGGAACATTGGGCTTACACAGGGACACTTTGCTCAGCCTGGAGGGAGGGGACTGGACCTTCCTGTGCTGAATCCACAGGGTTGAGTTGAATCCCCAGGGGAGTCTTGGCCCTGGAGGAGGTGGGGGTGGAGGGGAGGGGCTGGGGTGAGGATGGGGGTGGGGGCGAGGGCAGGAGGGGGGAGGACGGGGGAACCCATGGCTGATGTGTGGAATTAAAACACAAATATAATAAATAGAAAAATAAAAGGGTTAGAAACAACTGCTTAAAAAACAAACAAACAAACAAACTACAAAACATACTTTGACCATAGGCCTGACTTCCTAAAGGTATGGTGTTTTCAAAATGTACTTTTTTTTTTTTTAATTATGACTATGTTTCATTTTTGTATATTTGGAGAAAAGGAATCTTGGGAAGGCTTCATTGTAATGAAAAGGAACAATCAACTGTTTTTTACTTGTATAAGGGGTTACTAGCATAGCATTGATATTCAAATTACATTTCATGCTTATGTTATACTAGGTTAGGTTATAAATATTTTAAAATCTTGGAAACAATGTTAAAACTGATGAGTTTCTTGAGATAAAGCAGGCTTCACAGAAATGTGGAAAGTTTAAAAGCCATTGCTTGTAAAGAAAAGCTCTAAGATTAACTTTTTATAATAAAGATGTATCCACAAAACTTCCCAGCCACAATTTTCTACAGTAAAACATTTAATTTATTTTATGGTAGACATTTGAGAATAAAGGAACAAACTTTTTGTAGAAAATTTTCTGTCTCACAGTGAAAACTATGTTGTTAGTGTGGCTTACCCCTGTCTCACTGCCAGATTCCACAGTTCAAGGACAATTCATCTAATTAATGGGACAAGATGACAAAGTCTAAGAAGGTAACAGCTAGCTTTACTACTAATAATGAAATGCTATCACCAGTCATTGAGCATGTGCTACATATATCAGACATAACATTAGAAACACCACGAATGGGCTCCTTTGTTATCCACTACCATCTTGAGACATAGGTGTAGATGAACAGTCTTATTAAATAAGAAACACAGAGCCAATTGCAGAGTTAAAAGCCCAAGAGATCAGAGCAGTAGCTGAGAGCTGAGACTTAAAACCTCCTTTCTTATCTTTAGCTGCCACTGTCGTCCTTCCCCTCAGAAAGAGGCCTACTTCCTGTGTGTCTGTCCTTTATTGACTTTCTGTTCTGCCTTCTCATTGGTTGTAAACCCAACCACATGACCTCCTCATCACTGCCTGTCTATACAGACCTCCAGGTCTTCTAAGGTTGGTATTGAGATTAAAGGCGTGTGCTACCACTACCTAACCTTTATGTTTAATATTATGGCTGTTCTGTCTCTGACCCCAGATAAGTTTATTAGTGTGCACAATATTTTAGGGAACACAATACCAACCACCACCACACATAGGGATCTTGACTGAGAAATCTGATATTCAGAAAAAAATAAATCATATAACTAACCAGGACCAGAGAAATTAAGAAATACCATCAGACAAAGCCATAACCACCTAAAGTAATACTTTAGGGCTAGCTCTGTGCCGTTTGATGAGTCTTAAGTGCTCTGATTCTCATCTTCCACCACAAAAAAATTAAGTAAATAAAAGGTCAAATTATCTATGGTTACATGTATTGCCTCTGGCTTATAAAAACTTGCTTTATAATCTAGAAATTGGCTTAAATAGTAATCCCAGTAAGTCTGAAAATACTTTTCTTTATGAAATGCTAATGATTTTATTTCCAGTTTCATGAACACAGACTATTTCTCTTCCTCCATTTTATAACCACTTAACTTGCTCTCCAGTTTCAGACTGTCTAGCTCCTTCAAGATGAACTGTCTTCTCCAACTCTGCTGTTTACCATATCCTCTCTCAGCTCTTTCCATGATTCTTCCCTCTCTTCACTTGCCTCCATTTACACCTTTTCAATCTTTCACTTTTTATAGATTCTGCCTTCAGATATGGACTCTAAGCCTAAAATATATTATTTTTAATAACCTGTCCCATTTAACAATAATTCACCTTCCAAATAAAATTTCTCAAGACAAAATAGATTGTTTCCTTTTTTTAAATACCATGTGTTCTTTCTTTAATGCTCTGTAATCTTTTCTGAACTACTGAAAATGCTCTCTCAAAAAATTAATGATGCAAAACATCAGGCTTCCTAAGGCATATACCACTTTAACCTTTGATTATTTTTTTCTTTTTTGTGGGTAGAGATATTGAACCCAGAGCCTCACACATGCTAAGGATGTGCTCTCCATTACTAAGCTATACTCACACCCGCTCTTTCCTTTCTGGGTCCTTTCTTCACTTAAGTCTCTAACAATTCTTTGAGTATTCACTGAGAACTTACCATGTTAATTCCTTTCTTTTTGCTTGTCACTTACAATAATGATTCCCAATGAATTTTGCCGGTGTCTATACCTGTTTTGCACTGTGATGCTAGTTTAATTTCTCATCAAAAGATCGTGTCTATTGGAAACTCCTGATCTGGCCTTATGAATATGTCACAAGTGAGGTAACAGTTCCAAACTGGTCTCAGAGCACCTCACATGTTCTGCCTTCATTAGTTTTAGACCCAGTTGCCACTGAGAAACCTGAGCTAAACAACTATACAATAAGAAATTCTGCTGGGCTGTGGTGGTGCACACCTTTAATGTTAGCACTTGGGAGGCAGCACTTTGGAGATCTCTGTGAGTTGAGGCAAGCTTGGTCTTCAGAGCAACTTCCGGGACAACCAAGGGTACACAGAGAAATTCTGTTTTGAAAAACAAGAAGGAGGAGCAGGAGGAGGAGAGGAGAAAGAGGAAGAGGAAGAAGAAGAAGAAGAAGAAGAAGAAGAGGAGGAGGAGGAGGAGGAGGACGAGGAGGACGAGGAGGACGAGGAGGACGAGGAGGACGAGGAGGACGAGGAGGACGAGGAGGAGGAGGACGAGGAGGAAATCCTACAGACAGGGGCTGGATAGATGGATCAACAGTTAAAAGTGCCTGTTGCTCTGGCAGAGGAGCTAGGTTCAAGTCACTGCACCCACAGGGTAGTTCACAACCATTTCTAATTCCAGTCTCTGGGGATATGATGTCTTTTTCTGACCTCTGTAACTAATCACACACATTGTGAATACACATAAATGCAGAAAAACACTCACACATAAAGAAAAATAAATAAATCTAATTTAAAAGACTTTTTAAAGAAATTCTATGGACAGAGAAGACCCATCCCACTGGGACACCAAACATTAATGAGGCCGGCCATCTTAGATCCTCTAGCTCTAGTTAGTGCACCAATGCAACAATATGAGTATGCTGGTTTGTACCTAGACATAAATTAGTCATTTGGGAAAAGAGACCCTCAATTGAGAAAATGTCTCCATCAGACTGCCCTGTGGGCCATTTCTAAATTCCTAATTGATCTAGTAGGGCCTAGACCATTATGAGCAACATCATCCCTAGGTAGGAGGGCCTGGGCTATATAAAAAAAGCAGTTGATCAAGTCACTGAAGCAAACATAAGCAAACCAGTAATTTATACTCCTTCATGGACCCTGATTCAGTTCCTGCCTCTAGGTTCCTGCTGGAACTCCTGTCCTGACTTCCCTCAGTGACCTGGGAGTCATTGTGACTGGGTAGGTGTAAAATCAAATAAACTACTTCCTCCCTCAAGTTCCTTTTGGACAGTGTTTTATCACAACAACAGAAAAGCAAACTAAAATAATGAGTTAGCGCAGAAAAAAACAAGAAAATCATCCAGATACAGAACTAAATCATTAATATTGGTTTCCAACTCTGAAGTTTGTGATTTGTTGTCACACAGCAATAGACACCTGACACCCAGTGGCCTAAATAAGATGCTTTCATCACAGCTAGTCACATAAAATGGCTTCAGGACTGAGAATGTAATTCAGCAGTAGAGCACTTGTCTACCACACATAGGTTCCATTCCCAGCATCACAAATAACAACAATTATATTTTTAAAACTCCATTGCTTTTTCTGGTTACAGATACCCAACCAGATTCCATCTATTCATTAAGTCACTGCTGTTTTAGCAAGGCCAGTATTCCTGAATTATCAGCATTAAGGAGATTAAGGCAGAAACATCACAAGTTTCAGTTCATTCTGGGCTACATGGCAACATTCTGTACCTGTCCCCCCAAAAAAAAGAAAGAAAAAAGAGAGGGGGAGAATGGGAAGGAGGGACGGAGAGAAAGAAGAGAAGGGAGAGAGAGAGAGAGAGAGAGAGAGAGAGAGAAGAAGGAGGAGGAGGAGGAGGAGGAGGAGGAGGAGGAGGAGGAGGAGAAAAGAAAAGAAGGAAGGAAGGAAGGAAGGAAGGAAGGAAGGAAGGAAGGAAGGAAGGAAGGAAGGAAAGGCTGGTTGAGGTGGCATACACCTTCAATCCCAGTACTACTCAAGAGGCAGAGGCAGGAGAATCTATGTGAGTCTGAGGCCAGACTGGTCTATACAGTGAGTTTCAGGACAGCTATATTGTGGGCTCCTGTCTCAAAAACAAAGGGTGTGTGTGTGTGTGTGTGTGTGTGTGGTGTGGCGGATAACAGAAAACAGGAAGTGTTGTAATTACACTTTCTTGGTTTGTTTTTATATCTGTTTTCTCAAATGGCATCTTATACCCTGACTGGCTAGCAAGATCGAGACCCAGGTTCAATACCAAGAACCCATATGAAGTTAGAACGAGAGAACTGACACCACAACATTGTCCTCTGTCCTATACACATACACCATGACACATGTGCCCACACATATAAACACACATACACAAATACACACACACATATACACACACAAGATACCTTATATGACTTTGTAAAATAAACTTTTTAGTACAGTACACTGTAGAAAATGAGCCACCATGGTATTTAATATTTATAATAACAAATATATTATACAATTAAAGTTCAATTAAAATATATTTGAATAATCTTTAGAAATACCCAAGGCTAATTATCTATACAAAGCTGGTTTATGTGTAAAGAGGTATATGTCACTAGATAGATACTAGGAGCTTTTTTCTTACTTATTGGTTTCTTAGTTCCTTGATATTTTTATTTTTTTAAAGAGTTTTTTCTTCAATTGTGGCAAAATAGATAAAACAAAATTTACTACTTTAACAATTTTAAGTCTAGAAATAGGTATCATTAAGTACAGTTACACTATTTGCATCATCTCTATCTTTATTATATTTTATTTAATTATTGGTTTGTGTCTTTACTCCAAAATCTAAACAAATAAAAAGAGATTTAAAAGAGCAAACAGCTTAAAAACTACTAAATGTCATGAGTCCACAATGACCTAAATAAATAACTGAATAACTTGATAGCTAGGCTGAAGGGAAATCTCTTCCTTACAGTAAAATTCTAAATTAATAAGTATAGGAGGATAGAAAATAGCAAGGTGTGGATCTTGGTATCTGAAGGGGCTCAGCAAGTGGGGCGGGGCACATGGCAGCTGAGTTAGTGGCACTAAATCTGGGGAGTCTTTCCCTGTTTACCAGAAGCTCTTCCGGCAGAAGCAGAAGCAAAGCTAGTACAATTTGTTCTTACAATGCTAGAAAATGTAGAAGAGGAACCCAGGTTGGGGGCTTCATGTGTAATCTCAATAGCCACAGTGAGTGCCTCTCAAGGAATCAAAGAAGGGCCAAGGACCTGGGGGAAATATATGTAGATTTCTGCCTCAATTCAGGAAAACAGATACGAAATCTGCACATGCTCAGCAGGCTAGCCACAACACAGAGGATATCCATGCTTAAAGCATAATACTAATAGCCTTTTGTCCATGACTTTAGATTCTCTATAAAGCCAACTTAGAAATAAACTTTTCCAACTTGAAAAAAAAAAAAATCAGAGAGACTGGGGATGTAGCTCAAGGACACAGCAGTTATCTAGCTAGCACGATAGACTCTAGGTTCAATCTCCAGTACAAAAATAAAGGGGAAAAAGTAGAAAATTTCCATTAAGCATACACTTTTGGGGTAATGAGTGGTTGGAAACAAGACTATAAATAAAATTAGTGAGTGACAATTACTTTTGGCAAGCAGGCATAGGCTCAAAATCTCTCTTAATCAGATACTTAGAAGTCACTAATGGGGGGGGGTTGGGGATTTAGCTCAGTGGTAGAGCGCTCACCTAGCAAGGACAATGCCCTGGGTTCGATCCTCAGCTAAAAAAAAAAAAAAGAAGTCACTAATGGAAACAGTCATGATTCTAATATAGCAAAGAAACCTGACAGACAATACATTAGTCTAATGATCAAAATTAAGTCACAAGAAATGAGCCTTCTTCAACATGTGTCCAGGCTACAGTATCACTTCTATCGTATTCTTATCCAAACCAAATAACCTTATTCATCATGAAATAAGAACAGACTGGGCTGGGGAGACAGCTCAGTCATTAAAGTGCTTATACATTGATGAAGAAGAAAAGCCAAGTTAATTTAAAAAGGATATTAGTTTTCCATCAAAATAAATTATTTTAAATAGTTGGGGTTTATCTTAGTTTCCTTTCTAGTTACTATGATAAAATAATCTGATAACTCCTATATCTAAGTTACATATTATAAGGTCACCCATTGAAGGCTATACTTATCTGAGTTAACAACATATTTTAGCTTTTCATGACAATAATGCCTTGTCAATAAGCTACTTCATACAACTAAGTCAGTGTTATGGTTTGGATATGGACATAAAATGGCCCTCAGAAAGCTCAAGTGTTGAAGATTTGATCCTCAGTTGATAGATCCACACACGGCAATTAGGCCATTAGGGTTCTGACCTTATCAATGGATTTCCCATTGATGGATGAATCATCTTATGGTATTATTGAGAATTGTGGTGGTTTGAAAGAAAATGGCTCCCAAAGGGAGTGGAACTATTAGGAGGTGCAGCCTTATTGGAGGAAGTGCGTTACTGTGGGAGTGGGCTTTGAGGTCTCTTTTGCTCAAGCTTTTCTCAGTATGACTGTCAGTCAACTTTCTGTTTCCTGCAGGATGTAGGACTCTCAGCTATTCCTCCAGCACCACATCTGCCTGCATGTCATCATGCTCCCCATCATGATGATAATGGACTGAACCTCTGAATGTGTAAGTGAGCCACTCCAACTGAAGATTTTCTTCATAAGAGTTGCCATGGTCATGGTGTGTCTTCAAAGCAATAAAAACTCAAACTAAGACAGGGGTCATAGACTATTTCAGAGGTGGGGCCTAGTTGGAGGAAGTAGATCACTGGGGGTGTGATCTTGGGGACTGTGTCTTGTTCCAGGCCTGTCTGCCTCCTCTGCCACATACTTCCAATATCATATTCTATCTTACCACAGGCCCAAAAACCAGTAGCCAATTGACCATGGACTGAAATCTCTGAAACTGGGGTTCAAAGTAAATCCTTCTTCCTTTTAAGTCACTTCTCCCCGGATTTTTCATAGCAATAAAGACCTTACTAGCATAGTCAGTTTTATTATTAATTATAGTAAGAAAAATTACCATTCACTATTATGAGTAATGCTCCAATCTTTGTTGAACATTTTACTTCAATTAACATTTAGCTCTCATAAGCTTTTAAACCGAAGTCTATTAATAGGAAAATGGAAACTTAGAGAAGCATAGTAATTGCCTGAGTCCACAGTTGTACTAAGTGGCTGAGGCAACAGGTACACTTATGCTTGTTTTACTCTGATGCTGTTGTTCATTTCACTTCATCACACAACCTTCTTCCTTCAAATACGAGATGGGCCATTGCCGATTACTGTTCAATATATCTCTTTCATTTGCTTTCCCTATAAGCATGTAACATAAAGTCAAATGATTACCAAATGGTAGGTAGGGGGAAACAGTTGCTCAAGAAACAAAATTAATTCTCAACGGGTGACACAGAGCATCTTGAATTTGCATTTGTCTTGCGAATCTTAAATAATATATTGTAAAGAGCCAAGGACATATGTTTATGGTTTAATATTTGTCATCAGTTTAATTTATTTAAGTGCACCCTTATTACTAAAGTAATACCACAAATTGGTTTTCAAATATCTCTATAAAAAATGTGCTAAATTAAAACCAAGATTTCCAGAGCTGGACTATGCTAAACTAACAACGTGCTACCTGGACCTAGACAAACACTCAACTTTGTGCTGTTAGTTCTCCATGTGTACACATTTAAAAAGGCTACATGAAAATTTTCTCATTTAATAAAAACTGATTTTATTCTCCCAGGTCACTGTCAAGTTTAAATTAAAATGCACTAAAGAATTTTACTTACTACCTCAGGCCTGAAAGATAATTCTATCTTTCTATCTACAGATTACTATCCTTAGTCACCATTTTTGAATATATATGGGCCTTTTCTCTGACACAATGGGCTAGGCCATCCTCCATCAATCACTAATTAAGAAAATGTTCAACAGGCTTGCCTACAGCCACATGTATGGAGACATTTTCTCAGTTGAAGCTCCCTTCTCTCAGAAGACTTTAACTTGCCTCAAGTTGACGTAAAACTAACTGAAACAGGTAGCCAGAATTCTACTTCAGAAGCAAAAATGAGTAATAATAATAACAATAAAAATAACAGTAACTACCTCTACTACTATTTACTGTTTTGTTAATTTGTTTCCCTTTTACATATCAGACATTGTCTTATGTATTCTACAAGCCCTAAGTTATTGTAAATTTACTAGGAAATTAAAAGATAAGTACAATATTTATCTTAGGATAAAACAATAAAATAGAAGCACAGAGAAATTAAGTTATTTTCCCAAGGTCAGATGGCCATGAAGTCCAGTTGGGATTAGAATATCTACAAGAGTAGGGAAAAGGAAAGACTGAAGAAATGAGACTAGTGGCAACATATTTATTAGTAAATTATTGTAGTTGTCTAAAGGACAATCCAAGTTTTGGCAGAGCCCTTAGTAAAAGCCATTTCTTAAAATATAGAGGTTTGGCACAGTTGAGTTTTTCTTTGTGTTATACAATAAAATTAAGTCTATTTGCTTGCTTTCTGAATGAATAAATACTGCAAAGAGGAAAACACACCTCTATAGTTGATGAGAAGGTTACAAGTTTAATCTATTTGGAGTTAAATGTTCAAAGAACATTTAAATGGACCTACTTTTTCCCTTTGGAACTGGAAGAGGGATATCTTTACTTTGTGTTCTCTATCTTATCCTCTTAATCCTCAGACTGGTTGACAAATGCTTCCCACTCTCCTGCCACCCTTCAGTATTATCAAACACTTAGTACAATCATTGTAACACAGTTCTCCTCTGCAAACTACAAAGCTCATTGCTTTATAGTCATGACTAAGCACCTGGGTTGCACTTCATATTTAAAAAAGAATCCCTCTTCTTACTACATTGCTTGCTCCTCGTCTTGCATGCATTGATGTAACTCAACCACTTTCTCAGCACCACTTACACACTTACAGAATCCTCAAGAGGAAGCTAAGACATCAGAAGTCATAATGCTAAATTTCAGCAGCTAAATCATAGATTAAGATACTTCACTTCAAAAATAAATGAGAATTTTGAAGCACGAAGACATCAAAACTCTTAACAATGTTTCATGTCATCATCATTCCAAAATGAACTCCTTCAGAGAAAAATGAAAAACACAATCCTCAACCTCCCCCTAATAATTGCTAAGGTACTATCAAAGTTAGTAATCTCAGAAATTCTCAGTGATCAATGATGATTAACTACAACTTAAAATAATTTGTTTTTCTTCCTGAAGTAATTGCCCTGGGGGGGGGGGAGCAACGTTAGCTGAAAAATCTAAAGGAAGTAAATTGACTAAGTGATGTTTTCTTTCATATTAACAAAACTGCTGCCTATTCTTGTTACTTCATTTCTGCTTTCATTCCTCCCATTTGCATTTGTATACAAACAAGACTGTATCAACGTCTCTGCAGGAACATAAAACAGTGCAAAACTATAGGAAATAGTATAGTCGGCTGGGTGTGGTGGCACTGTCCTATAATTCTAGAACTTAGGAGCCAGAAGCATAAAGTATGAAGGCACATAGAAGGGGTGGGGGAAGATGAAGCTCATTAATAAAAGGCTTGACCAACATGTTCAAGATCCTGCATTTGGTTCCCAGCACCACGGAAAGGAAGGGGGAGGAAGAAGAAAATGGTATGTGTATTAGTTATGATTCTCATTTCTATGGTCAAATACCTGACACTAGCAAAAGAGGAAGTATTTATTTCAGTGTATAGTTTGAGAGGATGCAATACATTATGGAAAGGAAGGTGAAGCAATTGGCCAACACTGCACTTGCAACAGGAAGCAATGACTTGTGAATGATTTCTGCTTAACATGCCTTCAGTCTGGCACCCCAGCCACCAACATTTAGGATGGGTCTTTTCGGCTCAGTTAAACCTTTATAGAAGCATCCTTATTGACACACTCAGATGTATGTTCCCATGGTGATTCTAAATCCCAACAAATTGACAATCAAAATTAGCCATCACAATATGGCAGTTCCTCAAGAAATTAAAAATAGATCTTCCATATGACCCAACATTTCTGAGTATATATATCTGAAGCATTAAACAGGGCTCAAGAGAGAACTTTAAACAGCTGTGTTACTAACAGCCACAAGGAAGAGGCAATTTATATTATTTCCCTTGTCACTAGCAGAATGTTTGACAGAAGGAACCTGAGGAAGGGAGGATTTATTTTGGATCATGGCTCAGTAAATACAGTCTATCCTGACAGGGAAGGCATGGCAGTAGGAATTGATGGGCACATGGGGCCAGGCTTACTCCCAATATCTTGGTAGATCAGGAAGCAAAGTACTTGGGTCAGAAATGGCATTAGATATATTCCTCAAGGTCACACTCCAGTGACCCACAAGGTTCCATCTCCTAAAGGTTCCACAACTTCCCCAAATAGCACCACCAGCTGGGGAGCAAGTGCTCAGACACATGCAACTGTGGGGGATGTTTCATTTCCAAAGCATGACCGAACTTAAATGTTCACTGATAAGTAAATGGAGTTTTCAAATGTGGCGCGCGTGCGCGCGCGCGCACACACACACACCCACCCACCATAGAATACTTTAAAAATGAAAGGTTGTGACATGCTATAACATAACTGAAACTTTCAGTCACCAACTGAAATAAGCTAACCACAAAACACAAAAACACAACAATTGTATAACTGCCCATAGGGAGATCATCTGCAGCAACTAATTACATAAAACAAACCATGGAATTGGGGATACCAGGGATTAGGGAAGGAGGAATAGGGAGCTACTGAATGGGCACAGAGTTTGCAAGATGAAAAAGTTCTGGAGATAACATAATACTACTGAATTGTACTATAAAGTGCCAAATTCTATGGGTCTTAGCCTAGTTTTAGGTGGGGAAACTTACATTATATAGTATGCTTGCATGTATTTCTTTCCCAACCAAAGATCTGAGGGAGTCTTAAATGCTGCCACTTAAACATCTGCTTACCTACTCTACCACTCCCTTCTTTTTCTACTCTTGATTGAAGCTTTACTGAAGCCAAAAGAAGTGTATGTGATTTCCAAACCAATTCTGAGGCGAGGTAGTCTAGAATCCCAACAATGGTTCTAATATTTAACCCTGAGCCTGAGTTTTCTCATCTGTACAAAATGTAGGAATTAAATGAAACAATGCAATAAAGTGCAGTGCTCCAGGAAGGATCACTCATCTAGTAGTTAGAAAATGTTGCATGCTCAGGTAGAAAAGCAGTGCAGGAAAACTCCTGTTGTAATAGTGTCATTTTATATAACCAAAGTTTTCCTTTTAGAAGATCTCTGCATGTGCTTCTGGGAAGGGCATGGAGGTTCAAAAAGTTCAAAGCAACATTTTGTTGAATATCTGGGTGTCTCATTTTTCTTTTCCTGTTGCTATGATAAAATACCCTGACAAAAGCAACTTAGGTAAGGAAGGATTTATTTTGGCTCACAGTTCAAGTGTACAGTTCACTGTGGTGGGAAAGAACTAGCAACAGGAGCTTGAGATAGCTGGTCATGCTGTGTCTGTAGTCAGGAAGTAGAGATGCTCAGCTCACTTTGTCCTTTTTCTTTTGTACAGTATCCCAACCTATGGAATGGTGGCACCTAAAGTGGGTGAGTTTTTCCATCAAGACAATCCCTCACACGGTTCTTGTTTCCTAGGTGATTGCAGATCCTTCCAAACTGACAATCAATGAGTGAACAAATGAAAATTAACACAACATAAGGAGGAAAAGTTCAAGAACACAACAGCAGAGAGCTAAAACCTCTGTATTCACTAAAAGATTCTCAGCAAAATACATGCTTATTAATTCAATCACTCAGTACACTGTGCCAGACAGAGATACAAGAAGGCAGACATGGTCCCTGATCTCCAACAACTTGCTGTCTTATGGAAGAAAGAAAAACAAAGAAGCAGTATATTCTGTTAGGCTCTAAATGGACAATATGTACATGGTGTTAAAGGAAAGAATAGTTCAAGTGTTTGCACATGCAAACACCCAGTCCAGGCTGTCTGAAGGACAAACATCTAATCTAGGAACAAAGAATGAGGAGGTATGACTAGGCAAGGAGACAGTATGTAGGTGATGTGGGAAAGAAAAAGTATCCTAGAGTTTGGAAAACAATTCACTCTAACTAGGGCAAGAAGATAAGTCAGAAGTAGTGACCTGAGAGGTTTAGCAGCCATGGGAGAATTTGATGTAAGAATCATAGGTCTGCTCTGTAGAACTATAACTGGGAGGCAATGTGGAAAAAGTTTGGCAAAGAATGAGGGTAAAGAAATTTTGAGAAGCTGAATAAAATAATTCACTTGAGAGACAAAGACAGCATAGAAAACCACCAAGAATATGTGCCTGCTAATCTGGACACAGGAATTTCATTATCACCTGTACCTGATGGCAGTTTGTGTCTTAAAAACCCAGTGTGCTTTTCACTGTAGTACAAACAAATAAAATGTATCAGTAAGTTAGCAGAGCCTCTTATCCAGAAGGTAAGGAGATAAATGAAAGCAAAGACCCTAATAAAACAGCCCACAAAAATGTTTCCAGAGTTAGGTTGCATAATCACCAAAAATCATTACCCTCTTCACATAAGAAAGCACCTTTCCCTGACAGTGTGTCAGTTTCTGATAACAATTTTCATCCTTTCTCTTCCCCAAACAATTTTCCTACCCACTTGAATAGCTCCTGAAACCTGGAGGTTCGTGCCTGGCTGTGTAAGAGGCGAGTACTGCTTTTCAGCTGAATAAACAAAGACAGACAATGAGGGTAATGTGGCAAACAGGCCTGCCCACTCAGATATTTTCCAAAGTAGGAGTTCATGCTGGGCTCCCTCAGTTGGAAAGCTCGGGGGAATAAACATTCCAGATATATAACTGAGCTAATATCAAAGTCATACTCCATCAGCACTATATTCCAATTGTTAAGTGGACAGTATGCAAATGTTAGGGGTAATTATGAGGCCCCAGGGCTTGAAAATTCAACAGAAATAAAGGTGGGCAAAGTGCATATTTTCTGACAACACCAAACACACATTAAACAATTTTACTTACCCACAGAGACCAGGAAAAATAAGTCCACTGACAATGAAACCTATTTGTATCTGAAAATATATACTCTAAGATCAATAGCTTGTATCAAACAAATAGAATGTTTGGCTTGGATGATGCAATGTTTGAGGCAGCTTCCCTATCCTTTTCTCTCAGTCAAAATGAACAGTGCATTCCTATCCAGGTCTGCTCAGACACCCAGGGTGCTAGTGAATGGCAGTAGAGACTCCGCAGTGACTGAGCAACCAATATCCTGGAGTTTAAAAAGAACGTTTTGTAATGAAAAGTTCCTCTATCAATAGACTATTTGCTTGAGTTGTTTTCATAGTTGCAACTGACACTCTGTTGGAGACCAAAATTTCTTCCGTTATTAGCTCTAAAGTCAGTCAAGTTAGGGTAAGACAGAGAAAGAAGAATATAACAAAGGACAGAAGAAATTGGATATTCAAAGACAAAATTAGCATAATTGTAAAAATTATGTAGGTAATAGGCATTTAAAAAGAAATGTAAGGGGTTGGAGAGATGACCCAGTAGTTAAGAGCACCCTGTGCTCTTGTAGAGGACCACCTGGGTTTGATTCTCAGTATCTATATGGCAACTCACAACCTTCTGTAACTCCAGTTTGTGGGGATACAATACTGTCTTTTGACCTCCACAGGAACAAGGCACATATGTGGTGTGTTTAAATACATGCAGGCAAAAACATTATGCACATAAAATTATATCTCAACAAGAAGTATAAATAGTTTCTTGCATTTAATATGTATTTATGAATGAGCATGGTTCAAATAACAAATTTCAACAAGTACTTAACGCCTTAATGTTGGTAAACCATCTATTTGAATCAGTTTCCTTATATTCAAAAAGTGGATAATAATCTGTATTGTACACTACCCCAGGGTTCCTTGCTATCTCTATCCTCAATTAGACTATACCAGATATTTAGCAGGTAAGAGACAATGACAGATTGCCACCAATTTTCAATAACAACAACAACAACAAAGGACAAGTTCAGCCTTTAGATTTAGCTTTAGCAAAGTAAATGGGTGGGAATATTGATAAGTAGTGCACATATGGGATGATGGCAGTCCAAATGGGTAGCAGGTACAAGAAGGGTCACTAGATTGAACATTTTTTATGTATTCAAAATCAAGACTCTAAATGTACCTAAAAGCAAGAAAACAAAAAGATTCCTTTAGTCAAAAACAAACAAACAAACCCAACCAAAAACAGTTTTCTGAATCTCCATTTTAATTATATTAAGAAAAATTTCAATTTTTGTTTAAATATGATTTAGAATGGAGAACCCATTTCTTTCAAAATTATATTGTGAAATATGCATAGATGATATAATGATTGGCATTTATTTCAAAGTAATTTCAGAATAAGGTAAACAGATGAAGGTATTCATGGACAATATTTTCTTCAGGTAGTTCAGAAAATGATTGCCCAGGTGGACAATATGTGCAAAAGAAGTAATGATCCTATTATGTTAATTCTGGCAAATGGCCCAATTTTTCCACAATAAAGTTGTGTTTAAACTACTCTTGTGACATACTTCCTTGTGTCTGTGTTTGTGATGACAACGTTTCTGAACTCCTAAGCAAGAAACCAGAGTTCAAATACGTGCCAGACAATGGCTCTTTACCAAGATTAATTTGAATATGGTAAAACAGATTAAATGCACTTTATCAAGTTTCCTGAGTATCTGAAATGTAGGTAAGTTGCTATTCCAACATTGATTCTAACAACTAAGTTCTGTTAGGGTCTCTGAGTCCTTACTGTTTGAGTGATTTGCCAACATTTTCTCATAATATTAGTTTTGGTTTGGTTGGCACTGGCAATAATTAAAGGAGGAACACTTCAGGCTGAAAGTGCATAAATATTGCCTTGTCAGAGAAAGTAATGAAATATGGTAGGGGTAAATGAAAAAAAAATCAAATGTTGAATTGTGCTTGTTAACTGTGTATTACTAAATATCATATGATTCTGAGAAACTTCATTATTTCTCCTCAGTTCCCTTACCAGATCCTATAGGTTTATAGTAAGGTTAGAAAGTGAAATGTATATAAAAGAATTTAAGTTAAGTACCTAGATCATTCAAATTAGTGCTCAAGCCTATTCTTCTGTCAAGCTGCAAATGCTCAAGTCATCTACCATCTCTGCTCAGCCCCTAACACAAAGCCTGGCACACAGGAGATACTTGTATTTGACCAGTTCAACACCAGGTCTATTGCAAGGTCCAACATCAATTGCTAATTTTATTGGTTTTATTTGATTTAGTTTAATCATCTAAGGCTAAACATTATATCATCAAGCCAAATAGGTTTCAAATGTTTTCTTAACAAGAGAGGATAGAGAACTAATTCACGCCCCCTCTATTATTATGTTAGCATATAAGCCCTTTAATCCAAAATTGGTGACAGAAAAGAAGAAAAGAAATAGCCAGTGGCCTCTAAACTTCATTTTCTAGAAGTGAGCACATTTTTGGAAGAACAATGCAGTTTCTGCAATAATCTTTTCAAAGCAAAAACCTTAGCATGCCATTTCCTGGCTTACACTGCAACTCATCATGGCCTTCAGAATAAGTTTCTGAAAATGACATGGGAAGCAGTTCATGATTTGACACTGCTAACTCATTCCAATTTCAGACTTCACCATTCCCTATACCACCCAGACAATATTTTAGCCACTCAAGGCTTTCCAAATTCCCCATCCATGTACCCCCTTACTTCTGTACTTTTTCCCAAGTAATTTCCCTAGATTCACCTTCTCTACCAACTGGACATTTCCTATTTATTTTTAAGACTCAGTTAATAAAAACCTTCCTCCAGAAAGCTTTTCTCATCCTCCTCCTACACCATCTAAAACTCTGAGTGGGGAGGTCCTTCTTTGTTGCCCTAATTCTCTCCCAATACCATTCTAAAATCTAATTTTTGTTACCCTCCAACCGTGTTCTAAAGGACATAAATCCATCTAACACCCCACCCCCACCCCAGCAGAGATGTTAACGGGCACTCAGTGCCCAGTGGAAAACTAACAAAGACCTGATGAACGAATAAAAGAACTGCAAATAATAACCATGAGTAAGGCAAATATAATTTATTAACAAAAGTACACCTTTTCACCTATGACATAAATACAAAAAAACATAGGGCTGGATGATTAACTGAGTGGGAGCACCCTCACTGAGCATGCTGAAGATCTTGGCTTCAATCCTCAGAATGACAATAAATAAGAAGGTAATGTGGAGTTTAATCATGTTAATGAAGTATAGTTGAAAAAAATTGAGTGTGGATATAGATACAAAGAGAGAAAAGAAGATCTGAAAATTTATATGATTAACTTAAAAGAAGGAAAATAGCATCGAAATTGGTTAAATAATAAGAAAACAAATTAATTACATCCTGACAATTGTGATTTTCGTCCCTGAAAACTAGAGATCACTGACTTTAATTGTATATATTTGTAAATCTATATTGTTACACAGATTATCAATTAAAAGAAGTACAGCAAATAGGAATGCTGACTTTCTGATAATCTATTAAAAGATTTGCTGTTAAAAATGCTATCAAAAATAAGTCTCCAGAACAGGAATAACAACTTCAACAAGCCCTTTTCTTTTCTACAAATGTCTAGAGTCTACTTGAAAATTTTCAAGTGTCTTGTGCACAAGTTTTACAAAAGATTAATGCATACAAAAGTCCATGCCCAGGTTGTAAAACTTCTGTAGTAAATCTGCATCATCATTGCTACTGTGTCCAGCTCTGAGCAACTTATTTCTCATCTTTTATACCCACTAAAATGGCTCTCAGTGTTTGAATGTATGATAGTTTCCCTTAATTGCCAACCTGGATAATGTATGTTTACTCATCTGACTAATAACAGATCTTCTGGAAACCAACCCACTATATAGACCAGTCAGGCTAACAACAACAAAAGAAAACAGAATAAAAACAGACAGAGTACCATGGGACAGTATGCTTTGTTCCCTTTGATCATGTGCAAATTTTCTACTATAAAATACACAAGATCATGAATAAAGCTAAAGAGAGTAGTAAGCAGATTTATGGTACAGACAAGAAAAACAACTATGACTACAAAAATGAGAAAAGAGAAGCAAAGGTGTTGAAGGGGTGAGTGATGCATTTAAAACTAACAGGAGTGGAAGGAAGGAATAATAGACAGCATGAAGTTAAATATTTTTCTGCATGTAATCTTGCTATGATAGAAATACTTCAGAAATATCTGGGTTTGAATCCCATAAATAGCACTTCTCAGCCATATGATTATTGGGCATGCAACCCAACTTCATTTTAGATCCTGGTTCTCCATTGTAAAAGATCGTACATTACTAATCACCAGAATTGGAAGGATTAGATGAACAAAAGAATTAAGAATTGGATGTAGTAAAGGGAAGCAGGTATTCAAAATATAGCAGTAAAAAGAACAGCTAACATTGACAAGGCCAATTTATGTCAGAAATTTCAAGTGCTGTATATGCTACTGTTTAATCCATATAATAACTCCCATTATGCCAATTTTATAGATGAGGACATTTTGTAGAAAGCACAACCCAAAGTCCTAACTGGACAGCCTTGCTTCAGAGATACTAGCTGTCATTGACAATGATTCTCAAGTTAACTTGAAAGCTTTCTTCTAACTAACTCATATTCTTGTTCATGTCAAAATATGAACATCAAAAAGGCACAAAATTCCAGCCTGCACTTTCACTGCTCTTACACAATTAATTTAAGAATTATTAAACTCCATTTCTTCAAATAGAGTTTTTAATTTATTTTTGTGTGTCTGTGTGTGCACATGTTCTTATAGGGTGGTGTGTGTGTGTGTGTGTGTGTGTGTGTGTATACATGCATGTATCTGTGTGTTGAGGCCAGATGTTGATGTCAAGTGTCTTCCTTGATCACCCTCAAACTTATATTTTAAGATAGAGAGTTCTTCTCTGAACATGGGACTGGATGATTCAGCTGGAGTGGCTTCAGTGAACCCCAAGAATTTCCCTGTATTGGCCTCCCATGACACCACTCCTGACTGTTTACATTGGTACTGGATATCAAACTCAGGTCTGCATGTTTGTACAGCAATCGCTTTATTGAGACATCTCTCAGGTTCTATTTTTAAATTTTAATGTTTTTTTTTGTTTTTCTTTATTAAAAAATTTTCTACTCACTCCACATACTATCCACAGACCCCCCCTCCTCCCTTCTCCCACCCCCCAGTCCTCTCTCCCAAGCCACCATGCATCCCCACATCCCCCAAATCGAGGTCTCCCATGGGGAGTCAGCAGAGCCCAGCACACTGAGCCTAGGCAGGTCCAAGCCCCTTCCCACTACACCAAGGCTCTACAAGGTATATCACACCACAGGCACCGGATTCCAGAAGCCTGCCCATAGACCAGGGACAGATCCCGATCCCCCTGCCTGAGTGCCCCCCAAACAGTTTGAGCCAAACAACCATCTTCCATATCCAGAGGGCCTACTACAGTTAATGGGTTATTTTTTCAAAGCATAAATTCAAGACAGTTTGCATAACAGCTTTTCTTCCCAGAATAAACAATAATCATGTTGGTGGATTTTTCCTTAAGACTTGGCTATAACCACTCTTGGGCATGTACCCAAGGAATGCTCAATCATACCACAAGGACACATGCTCAACTATGTTCATAGCAGCATTATTCATAATAGCTAGAACCTACAAAAAAACCTAGATGCCCCTCAACTGAAGAATAGGTAAAGAAAATGTGGCACATATATACAATGGAGTACTATTCAGAAGTAAAAAAACAATGATATGAAATTTGCAGGCAAATTGATGGAACTAGAAAATATCCTGAGTGAGATAACCCAGACTCAGAAGGACAAACACAATATGTACTCACTCATAAGTGGATACTAGATGTAAAGCAAAGAATAATCAGACTATTACCCACAGCTCCAAAGAAGCTAGCTAGCAAAGAGAACTCTAAGAGGGATTCATAGATCGCCTTGGAAATGGGAAATAGATGAGATCTCCATGAGCAAACTAGAGGTGAGGGGTGGTAATGGAGGGTAGAGGATGGGTGTCCTGCCAGGCAGGACCAGGAAAACTACAGATGGGGATGAGAACCTAAGCAAAGGATGGTCGAGCTGGAACAGGGACAGAGTAGGAGAGCAAGGAAAGAGATACCATGATAGAGGTAGACATCAAGGGAACAGGGAGAAATGGTGCTAGGGAAGTTCCCAGGAATCCCCAAGGATGACCCCACCTTAGACTACTAGCAGTAGTGGAGAGGGTGCCTGAACTGGCCTACTCTAGTAATCAGATTGGTAAATACCCGGTCATCATAGAACCTTCATCCAGTAACTGATGGAAGCAGATGCAGAGATCCACAGCCAAGAACCAGGCTGAGGTCCAGGAGTCCAGCTGAAGAGAGGGAAGAGAAATTCTATGAGCAAGGGGCATAAATACCATGATGGGGAAATCTACAGAGACAACTGAACCATGCTAGTAAGAACTCATGCACTTTAGGCCAACAGCCATGGAGCCTGCATGGGACTGGACTAGGCCCTCTACATAAGTGAAACAGTTATATAACTTGATGTGTTTAAGGGGCCCCTGGAAGTGGAATTAGGATCTATCCCTGGTGCATGAGCTGGCTTTTGGGAGCCCAATGCCTATTGTGGGACACCTTACACAGCCTTGGTTCACGGGGAGGGGCTTGGACCTGCCTCAACTGAATATACTATTCTCTGCTGACTCCCTATGAGAGGCCTCATCTTGGAGGAGGTAGGAATGGGGTTGGGTTGAGGGGAAAGGCTAGGGGAGGAAGAGGAGTGATAAGAGGGGAATCTGTGTTTGGTATGTAAAATGAACAGAAAATTTCTTAATAGTAAAAAAAAAAAACTTGAATAAGCCTGGTTATAATAGAGAAGGGACAAAGGGGTTGGTACAGAGAAAGTATAGTACCCTCAGGCCATTTTGCTACTGACCATAGTAGCAGATGTGGGGGAAAATTCCCAATTACTCTTTTCTGGTTATGCTTCTGGATAGGAGGAAGAGGTAACCAAAGATAAATAGGCTGTTTCTACCCACTACTGTTTGTAGTCTAATTGGAAACTATGACACAATGCTCTGAACTGGCTATACTCATTCAAAGGTCTCTCTGACTATGGCTTCATCCTCAAAGGTAAATAATGTATTACAGGAGTTTTCTCCTATCCAATACTTACTGAGGAACTACCACACACTAGGAATTAACCCAGGAGCCTGTGTTTGGGTGGTGGTGGGGTGTCTTTACAGAAATTACACTCTAGAGGTGGTAGGTGGGAAGGAAATACACTTCAGTGCAATGTAACCCTCCATGCTAAAAGTGAGATGATGTCAAAGTGCAAACATCAACAAGGCACAGACTTTTAGGTCAGAGGACAGAGAGTCAGTACACAGACTACTGATATTTAAAACCAGAGTCCTTTAAAAGCAAGTAATCATAACATACATTCAGTAATGCTAGAACATATAAGACATAATAGCAGTAAAGGCAGGATGAATGGTGTTTTCAAGGACAATTAAGTTTGTCAGGTGGCCGAAAGAGGTATTTGACATCTGACATTATTTTCAGCAGACTGCTATTATAGTTTCCCACCACTTCAGAATCCCTTTCTCCATAAAGGAATTACACACATTTTCAGCCCTGATTCCTCACCAGGTAATTCAAGTCAGAGTCTTGTTTTCCTGGCCTTCCCTGTAGGCAGGAAATACACAGTGACAGAAGATAAAACAATCAAATGTACCTCCCTAGTCTTGAAATCAGGAACTAATGGTTCAAGGAATGATCATGAGGCCCTTTCTAGTGACTGAGGAGGGGATGGTGCAGTAAGACAATGGGCAGTTGTGCCTACTATCATGTTCAGTACCTAGGCAGCAGTGTTCTCACCAAGCTATAGCTAACACTCAGTAGCCCATTTGGTGGTGTGATCAGGCATCACTGCCAGCTTCATGGCCTTCATTTGGTTCCCCTGGTGATTTTGTGAATTCCTCAAAATCCTTGTAATAAACTCCATTTCTGATTAAATTAAAATGTAATTTCTGATACTTACAATTAAGACTCCTATTTAAACTGAAGAGAAATATATTCCAGGCAGAAGAATGGCATAAAGAAAGCAAAAGAGTCTAGTTAGCTTAATAATTAAGAAAGCAGGCTTTGAGGCTAGAACGATCTGAATGGAAATCAAGGTTCAACTTTCTACTACCCATGAAAATCTGTTCATTCTATTTAAAGTCTCAAAACTTCAACTACACCTTAACAGGATGGGGGTGATAGTGCGTGCATATTTCTTATTACACTTTCTGGGAATTAACTGAGGCCATGCAACTTCATTTAAAGCTAGTGTCTGACATTGAGAAAGACCTTCACAGATAACAGCTTCCATACTACTAATGATGACAGTGAGTGTGTATATGGTGAGAAATATGGCAGTTGGATTCTACTAGTCTAAAGGGCAAGGAGAACGTGAGGATAAAGACAGATATGAAGAACTTTAAAGTCATATTAAACAACTTGAGCTTTATAGGCTGGAGTTACTGCTTAACAGGATTATTATATTACAATATAAATATTAAATTATATTTAATTGGACCTGACCACTGCTCTTATCCACTTGAAGGTGTGATAGTATTATTGATGAATATCAATTCTCTAAACACTGAAGCTATTGAATTCTTAACTAACAAACCTTCCAAAAATTTACACATTATGTGTCAATATGTTTTGTGAGTGGATCAGATGGAGCTGGGTCTATAGCTGAAATAATAACTATTCCTTTGCCTAAGAGAAACTAACTTTCACTGAGAAGTTCATTAATTAGGGAGAGGATTGTAACCTGAAGTGACTGGCAGAAGTCTGACTCACATTTACAAATGAATCTTCTATGACTTTTGTATAGTGTTATTATACATCAGTATCTTGATCTGGAGTCCATTTTGCATTAATTATGGAAGGTATTATTGTCAGTCAAGAACAATCAATACTTTCATTTCACAGTGTATGGTATCACTTGCCAAACTCTAATAAGCACGACATGGTCAGCCTCAAGTGTCTGGTGCTGAAGGAAAATCTCACAGTCACTTCTATTTTACATTTTCCATGCTCATCCACCTGTTTGTCCTCATCTTATTCTCACCACCAACTCCTCTCTTTACTCCCACTTTGCACCCATATCTGCCTTTGAGAAAGACTCTTTGATCTAATTTTGATTTTGTAGGAGCTACCGAATGTAAACATGGATTGGATCACTGTGTACAACTGGAACCAAGTGTTGAGAAAGAAAAAAAATGAGCTTGCTGGAGGAGGCTAGAAAAGGTGAGAAAATCAGAATCCAAAATGTGTTTTGTACCCACTTGGTGCTTTATTCCATTTTCTGCTACTCCCATCTGCTTTGGCAATGTAACACAATTCAGTCATAGGAAAAAGTGCATAGACTTTGGAGTCAGGCAGAGCTGGGTTTAAATGATAGTGCTAACACTCAAGAACTTTATTAAGTAAGCATTATTATACTCATGTTACAGGGGTAGTATTGAAGCCCAGGGAGCTTGAATAACTTGCATTTGTTACATGCAGAGTGTATTTCATATCCTTTAAGAATAACAACATGCTCTGAGCGGTGGTGGCACACGCCTGTAATCCCAGCACTCAGGAGGCAGAGGCAGGTGGATCTCTGTGAGTTCCAGGCCAGTCTGGTCTACAGAGCTAGTCCAGGATAGGCTCCAAAGCTACAGAGAAACCCTGTCTCGAAAAACAAACAAACAAACAAAAATAATAACAACATGCTACCAGTACAGAATTGAACACACAGACTCTTACATTCACTTTGTTAGGTCATTTGTGACTGTGGCCTTATATTAACAGAAGACCCCAGAGGCATGTACATCTACCAGACTGGAAAATGGCTATTCCAGAGATTCTTTAGAGTCCTATGTTTGCATTTGTTGCTGTTGGCTTTTCTTCTCTGTTTTTTGTTTGTTTGTTTGTTTTGTCCCCCCCCCCCCCAGGTAGGGTCTTATATAGCTCAGGCTGGTAGTGACATCCTGATCCTCCTGCCTCTTCTCCTGAGTGCTTACACTTATCTTTTGAAAATGGTTTCTAGGTAGCCCAGTGCTGAGCAGTACCAGTACTATCATGTCTGACAGCATGGCATGGGATGATTTTCACTTGAACTGGGCCCCTCTAATGGACAGGGCACAACATTTGCAAGAACACTGGTCCTACCCTACATAGTAGAAACACTTAATAGAGAAGTTTGGTCTGTGACAATGTGTATGTCTTCCTGATTCTAACAGTCTTATCAGACTGTCAAGGAAGAAGATAAGTTTATTAATGTAGAATTAAAAGACAATGTTCTTGATGATGTTACCCAAATATTATTGATAGGTAATAAAGCAATATTAATAGTAATGATAGCTGACTTTGAGTACTATGTATATTAATCTAAGTGCTGATTATTTAACACTGTCAAATTGATTTACATTCATTAAGCTAATCCTTTCTCAATAGCATTACAATTTACTATTGATTTCAAAGTTCAAAATTGAGAAAGTACAGTTCATTGTCTAGGACAGATACCAGTTTCTGGAAGGACAGAGCTACATTTAAGCCATGTCCTCGGCATAGCACCTAAGTGTTTTGGCAATATATGAGCTGGGCAGATGGGCACCTTGGCATCTAGGCATCTAACCACAGGACTGAAAATACCACATGCCAGGCTTGGTTCCAGACTGCTTTAGGCTTCATGGGCCCCCTTGCTCCCAAGAAAAAGCATGTTTGTACTGGAGAAACACAGAAAAGCATGTCACCAATCTGGCTCTGCCAGAGAACGCCAAGCAAAGTATCATAGGGAGTCTTTCTTGGTCACTATCTAAAATAGATTTGTACTCTTTATGGAAAGCAGATAAATTGTTTAAATATGGTGAATTTTTCCATGTAGATCTGTCATATATTTGACTTCAGAGTGCTAAATCCAACTTGCATTTTTGTTTTCTTAACAAATAAGTGATCTCATTTATTGCTGTGAGAAATGGAGCAGTAAAATACTAAACTCAGTGATAAAAAGATTTACAGGATAGATAAATATTCCCTATAAATATTAGGAGGCACTTAATATGTTAATTTGAACATACCAAGCTCTCAAAGATTTTAAAAATAAATTAGCACAATAACAACAAGGGTTCTACTTTCAACTTCAATAGGAAGCCATCTCATTTTAAAACACTGAAATGTGTAAAGTTAAATGAAAGAATGGTATCTATGCATTATATCCATACAGAATTATCTCAGTGGCAGGGAAGGGGAGAAAAAACAATGTTAATAGAAAAATATCTGTGGTTACCATGAAAATGTCACTTTCATTATCTGTGGGTTCACTTTTAAACTTTATAATTGCTTACATTTTCGAAAATGAACATATGTTTATGTATTTAAGCATAAAAATGGTTAACTAGAATCCATTTTAAAAAGCACAACCATGAGACAGGCCTAGTGGCAGCTGCCTATGATCCCAGAATTTAAGAGGCTGGTGTAGGAGGATCCCAAGCTCAGTGCCATTCTATTTTCACTCAGTGAAATTTCAGGCTAAACAGTGAGACCCTGTCCCAAAATTTAAAACAAGCAGAAAAAAAAAAAAACACAAAAATCAATTGAAATAATACTAAACATTTATAAAGCTTAATTTATTATTTTTATATTGTCAAGGTGATCAACAAAGAATAACACTAAAGTATCCCAAACTTTTAAAAAATGCAGCACGATTTATTATACAAAAGGCTAATCCAAAAATACTATAAAACGTAACATATATAAAATTATATATAAATTTGCATGTGTGTATTTTTTTATAAAGCTAGTTTATTTACATTATATCATAAACAAATATAAACCATATAATTTAGGGGGGGAAAGCATTTTTGTTTGAGAAAAACCCAAATTGACTGATATGTTACTTCTCAAAAATCTTGGGAGACTGAAATACTATATTTCATTCTATAGTTAGAAAAACTAAGACACAAGACCATCAGAAAGTGTGTTCTACAGCATACAAAAATCAATGAAAGAAAGACTAATTTAGTTCTGACTGCCATTCCACTGATTAGCTGGACTCTTCAGTCCTGCATTTGTGGACAAGTTGAAACAACAAACTAACATAAAAATTAAAACCAGTTAAACGGGACAGGTTTGCAGGCAATACACCAACAATTCAGTATAATAATACCCAACAGCCAAATTGCTCTGTGTGTTTGGTGTACTGTCTAGCTATTCATTATCCCACACATTGTTAGTGGGTGGGGGTTTGTACTATTAATGCTGTATACACAGAACTAGGGCTGTAAGGAAAATAAAGCCAGCTGAGAAATGTGTAGCAGCAAAGTCCTGATATCCTCTTTTGACCAAGCCTCAACAGGAAAATAAGACAGAAGCAGCACATTGGAATGCAGAGCACCCCTACTTCTCTCCATTATTCCCAATAACCCTTCTACACCTGGATTATAGTTCTATAAATGACTCACAAGACTGAAGAAAACCTAAAAAGCTATTTAGTTCACCCAATTTTTTCCAGAAAACATTTCCTAGAATATACTAAAACAAAAAAATCATATCTAATGAACATAAAAATTAAAAGGAACTTGGAACTATCATATCCTGCTCACTGCTCTCTTCTCTACCTACATACATGAAATAAAGGAATCAAGTTTAAAATAAATTATGAAAATATAAGAAAATCCCTGGAAATATGATAGCTGCTAAGAACCATGCAAGACTGAGACATGCTTTCAAAATCAGTTATCTCAAGAGCCTAATGTTGACTAACTAAATTTTATTTAACATTCCTCTTGCAAGTTGAAAACATTCCTGCTCCTTATCACTTTCTCTTTGACTAGGCAGAATACATTCCTTCTTCCAAATGAATAAATTTCTTCCTTCCTTGGAGTTTAGCTGTCTCCTTGGCAAGGCATCATATAGAACAGCTGTCCTATTACCAGTAACCCCATCTGATCTAATTGCAAAACATATGGGCAGACTGAAACCAAACTTCTAGGGGGTCTCTGTGTCTTTAAAGGGAAAAAAATCATAGACTTCTATTGTTAAAGACAATGAACAATGGCACAAATGAAAATATTTTTCACTTTAAAGAGTGTCAATTTTAAAAAAAATCAATTTTTAATTTTTTATTTTAAATTTTATTGTATAATTTGAAAATCACAAATTAAAAAAAAAATCACACACCCAAATTAACCAGACCCCAAAACTGTACAACTCAATGAACTTCTCTACAGCTAGAATAGCACTGGGAACAGAAGGTATGGAGCTTCAGACTGAATTTTACACTGTCACTACCAAATATATTTTTTATGCATTTATCTGCCTTCAAAACTGAAAAATGCATGACAGAATTAGAACTAGAAAAATAACTAGCTTAATATTGTCTTTCATAACTTGTGTCTATTACCTTGCACACTCCTTCCTCATCCTCAATATTTAGCCTTTTTTGTCTTCTTTTCTATATGCTACATTGTACCCACATGCATATCTACATATATTATTGGCTAGATTCTATATATGAGGGAGAACATATTTTTTTCTTTCTGAGATTGTTTAAACACAGTTAATAATATTATACATTCTAATAGTATTCCATTTATATGTATGTCAAATTTCATTATCCATTCATCTTTTGATTGACAACTAGGTTAATTTCAGTTCTTTATTATAGTGAATAAAGTATCAATAAACATGGGGTTGCAATCTCTGTGGTAGGATGTGGAATTCTCTGGGTATATGCACAGGAATGAAATAGCTGGGTCATATGCTAGTTCTATTTTTAAGTTTTTGAGAAATCTCCAAACCAATTTTCACAATGGTTGTATTAATTTTCACCCCTGCCAACAGTGAATAGGGCTTCTTTCTCTCCATAATCTGTCTAATATATGTTGTCATATTTATTTATGATAGCCATTCTGACTAGGATGAGGTGGTATCTCAAAATAGTTTAATTTACATTCTCCCAATGCCTGGGGATACCGAACTTTTAAAAAAAGTCATTGGCCATTTATGTTTCTTTTTTTGAAAAGTATATGTATTCATTTGTCCATTTGCTAATTGGCTGTTCTAGTTCCTTGTTATTTAATTTTGGCAATTCTTTGTAAATTCTGAATTTAAGTCCCTTGTGTGATGTGCAGCTGGTAAAGATTTTCTCCCATTATGTTGGCTATTTGCTCTGCTCATTATTTCCTTCACTGTATAGAAACTTAATTTTCATGAAGTCCTATCTTTTGATACTTGAGGTTAGTTCCTGTGATATTAGTGTTCTACTAAAAATGTTCTTGCTTACCCTAATGTCTCGAAGCGTATCACCTATGTTTTCTTTTAAAAGCTGCGGTGTTTCTGGTTTTAAATTAAGGTCTTTCAACCATTTTTGAATTGATTTTTATACAAGGTGAAAGAAAAATTGATGTTAAAGTGCATGTTTAAAATCCTTTAGATTAAATTAAATGGAGAAAAAGACCCAGTTAATCTTTCCTAAAGAACACATACATACATACATACGTGTGTGTATAATATATACATGGATGGATGGATATATGATCCATCATCTCTACCTGCCTAAGGTTTGTCAGGCCTCAGAAGGTTTCCTATCTCAAGACAGCTTCTTCTTCTGCTGATTCTCTCTTCAAAATTATCTCTCACTGATACTAAGCAAATATGTAGATTAAACTTGTTAAGCCAATTACAGAATTGTAGGTAAATGACTCTGTCATATTACCTAACTTAATCTCATGTACATAGAGATTTACCATGCTTATCACAATTATTGTCCATTGTTCTCATTTTATATTTATCTTATGACTTAGAATTAAAATTGGATACAGTAAACAAAAAACAACTTGGAAATTTCATCAAAACACAAAGAAGAGACTTAAAATTTACTCATAATCCCATTACTTAGCTTTCATCAATAACTATTTTGGTAGGTCTCTTTCCTATGTATTTTGCTACCCATTGAAAGGCTTTTGACAATAATTCAGAAACTAGTATAATGTGTTTAGCATAAACTTTATAGAGTAGGGGAATTATTATTTAAACCTCTACTGAACGAATATACCCTTTATGCAAACCAGATGAGAACATAGCTAACTGGAGGGTAGGTAGTATATGGGAGTTAAAAGTGAGAACTGGAGGTTGATGATTGCATGAGTAGACCCACCTGACCACTCTCATCCCAATACTGGCCCCCAAATACATCTGAGGAAGCACAAGTACCCAATATAGCCCAATTTATAAGCCTAAAGTCTCATTTCATTTTATAAATGAAATTACTTGCCCAAATTATGAGTTTAGTAAAAGGACCCCAAGCTCCATATCTTATAGACAAAAACTCAGCTTTCTAACTTAGATATTCTTTCCACCAAAGTCATCAGATTCTCGTATGTCTATTTTAGTTTTTCTTTTAACTAAGAAAAATAGAATGGGAAAATCATGTAATAAAATGAATAATTAATTTAATATAAGAGTTCTCAGAGTTCCACATGCCCTATTATTACTAACAAAAGGGAAAAGCTAGAGGGAAGTTTATTTTAAAAGAGAAAATCAGGATTACATTATTTTCCTCAAGAACATACTGCATGCCTACTCTTAACTACCAATCACTCCTCCTTTATTCATTTCATCACTAAATATTGAAAATCTAGTTGGGGCTGATCAGTGGCAAAATAAATGTACATAACCTCTTTTAAAATTACATCTATTTATTTTGTGTGTATGTACCATGCTGAGTGTGTGGGAGATCACTTGTGAGACAACTGTGGGAGTCAATTCTCTCCTTCCCTCTTATTATATTTATTTATTTAGTGTAGAGGTGGAAGGGGTGTGTACATGTGCTTACACATCAGAGTGTGCTTGCATATACATGTGGAAATCAGAGGGCAACTTGAAAGAGTCAGTTCTCTCTTTCTACTACATGGGTCCAGGGAAATGAACCCAGGTTATCAACTGGTGACAATCACCTTTATCAGCTGAATGATCTCACTGGTCTCCTTTCCGTTTAAGTTTCCTGAGTCCCAGTATTTGCCTTCTATAAGATGAAGATCATGACATTAACTCTTTATTGCTTAAGAAGTGATATATATTTTAAATCCTGATAAGCAATTGGCCATAAAAATACTCTATATTCCTTGCCACAGCGTTAAATATCAGACAAGAAAGAACAGGTAAAATGAAAGTATCTTTTACACTATCAATTTCATTTGAGACAACAAAACTGAAGAGGTAGATTAAGATATTCACAAATAATTCCTATTATTCCTGTCCCAAAACAATAATTTAAGATGAAAAAGAGAAATTTACTTGAGTTTCCCAATCAAGTTCCATAGCGTAACTTGTTATCTCCAGACCATTTATTTTCAATTATAACTGTGTTCTTTTTATTACATTAAACCCATTTACTTCTAGGAAAGAAATGTAACAATCCTAGTCTCTAACCATTTCCTTGCTATTTAAATATGAGTAGCTAAATCAGCCAAAGAATTAAGCTCAACAAATAACTTCCAAGGACAACAGCTAGAAATAAAAAAGGTCAAATGTAAACCTTATCAAGTTACCTATAAAAGAATCAATAGAGAGCAGAAACTAAGCCTTTTTACATGCATATAATACACAGAAATTAACCCATGGTTGATGGAAAACTCTAGAGGATTTTAAGAGTAGTTTGAGAACCATACTTGTTAATTATTAGACACATTCTGTTCACTATTAACTTTAACTGTATTTATACAGGAAAAATTCTGTCATTTGAAATATCAAAATACTTGTTTCTCAACCAAATTAGGCCTCATATACCAAATCAATGTATCAAGAAGTAGATCATATTATTCATAAACAGAAAAAGGAAATTGCTCCTTAAAATAACTTTATATTTTGTTGTTAGGAAAGTTTCTTTTTTCTTTGTTGCTAGGACTGGAAAAGTGAACGATGATGAAGAACCCAGGATTGGGCATATGGCTCAGTGGTAAAGTGTTTTCCCAGGATTCAAACTGATGGTCTTGAATTTGATTCCCAGCACTAAAAAGCAAAACACAACAACAAAAACTAGGGAGAAATATTTTCTCCATTTTTCCAGTACCACGTACTGAAAAAAAGTACATATGTTTATTATATAAATGGTATTTTCTTATCATGTAGACTTAATAATCTAAATTAAGTAGACTAAAACCAAGTCATCAGAAAAAAAGTCAAAGTCACAGAAAAAAACAAAAACAAAAAACAAAAAACAGGTTTTGTTTTGAATGAAAAGGGTTCAATCCCTGGATCCTGATACCAAGACATCTTCAAGGACTTTTTGTTCATCTAGAAAGATCTCTTAGAAGAATTGGGCTTTCAGGAGGCACCGAAGGAGGACAAAGTGGTAAATTGTTCACTGGAGTGGGTAATTTGTCTCCTTATATAACACGGAAAGAGGGGTAGGGCCCAAGAATGAGACAGAGTAAAAGGAACACATGGAGGAGTTTGCACTGAAAACATCAGCAAGTAGAGATGGAAAGTTGGGGAAGAGTTCTCTGACAGTAACTCATGGAAGAGTTACTAAAGAGATTATTTTGACATAATTTATTGGACATACTTAGGCAGAAAGACTGAAAAGATTACTACTTTTGAGCAAATATTTACTGTGATTCAAACACATATGGAACCTTTATCTACTTTATCACAATTTTAAAAAATCTCCTTTTAAAGTTAGAAGTGCAGATTGTGTAGCTGTTTCTACTAAAAAAAAGAAGTAAACCAAAATCTATATTTTAAAAAGACCAAAAAGTAGCCACAGATGTACCTGTAATAAAATACCAAAATTAACAATAAAGATTTTTTTAAATCTAAAGAAAACAAACAGCAAATTAAGACCAAGGCAAAAAGCATAAATTAAAACTATTTGTAACTAAAAACTTCATCTAACTTTCTTTCAGCTAAGCAAGATCATGTATATTTACTCTGCTCTATGAAGTACCCCAGAGCAGTAATCTCTCTACCCACAATTTACCCATCAATTAAAAACAGCACTGTAATACTTCAGTCCATTCTTTTTATAGGAGTGCCAGGATGTCTGGAAGGTAATGTACACATGTTTAGAATGCTGAGATGAAAAGTAATGCACTTTAATTTTATGAGTCTTTAGTTAAATCAAGATAAAAAGACCTAGTCAGATTATTTCAATATGTAAAGTTTCGACTAGCCAGAAGGCTTCCTGGAGACATTATTCAAAAGATTCTAAACTAATGTTATGGAGTTTATGCTATTCCACAAACTAATCAGACTAAGGAATTTCTACACAAAACTAAGCACTAAGGCCAGGAATAAGATATAGTAAATATAAGAAGTTCTATGTTTGGACCTAAAGATAACTCAAACAAACACATCCATCAAAGCAAGATAAACTCCAATCAAAATGATGATCTACAGATTAATATCACAGCCACAAATCATTATAAAACAAAAAGTTAAAGATGGATGAACAGCAGACAAGAAAGCAAATACCAAAGAGCATTGCTTTAGGGCCTCGGTTTCCTTATTTATAAAACAGAGGTTGAGGTTACAGCTCAACGGCAGATTATGTGCTTCTCATGTTCAAGGGCCTAGACTGAATCCCTAGCATCAGAAAAAAATGAGGATCATACTATATAACTCAGTACCTCACTGTTCTAAGGATTAAATACTTAACACATGCAAAACATTCTGTGCCAGGAGCACAGCATGCTTGCAACTACAATTGTAGTGATTCAGAAGCCCCAAACCAAATGCTAAATAGTAAAGATCCAAAATCAAGTATTTTTTTCTATAACTCTTAGTAGCAAAAGATACCAAGATTAAGAACAGATACTAGAAGGGGCTTAAGCTTCGTTAGCCTCAAGTGGACCCCCTTCTAACAAAACCATGGTGAGGTCCCAGCCACCAGTAATCTCTTCACGGTGCTAAGGTTTATACACACTTCCACTTCAGTCTGGCCCTAAAGCAGGAGAGACACAGAACACACTAGACTCCCATCTTGTCTTCAAATGAAAAGGCTGTGCAGGGCATTCTCAATCTCCAGGGCCCACCTGTCTTTAAACAACTGCCTGTGTTTTTCCTCTATTCTACTCTGGTTCTTGGGGTGTAGAGGATAGGGCAGGCAGCCTAATTCTAGGACCAAGCCACAATTAGCCCAGGGAAGGGACAAGGTTTAAGATGGGCACCCAAACTACAGCTCTGATGAGGGGTGACCCATAAAGCTTTAAGCAGTGCTGACAGAGAAGCCCCCAGCTCTGAACTACTCTTAAAAATCAGTGTCCTGGAGCCCCTCTCCCAAGACAGAAGAGTCTGCCTCAGGTCACCCTAGTCCCCTTCCCAGGCAGGCACAGAAAAATATTGACCACAGGATTCTTCTGTCCTCATTTGGCAGGGTTGAGCCAAGACTTTGCCTTACCCCTCTTTTGCCAAATGGCCAAAAGCAGAGATAGGGCTCAAGAGTGGTTTTTAAGTATTGGTCAGCTGCTACAAGTTCTGCCCAGCAAATGTTAAAGAAAACTATCATGAATTCAGGCATAATGGTGAGCTCCTGTTATTCCAGTTACTTAGGCTGAGGCAGAAGGATGGATTGAGTCTATGAATACAAGGCCAACCTAGGCAATATAGTGAGACCTTATCTAACTGTGGAGGGAAGTGTTTGTATTCCAAGACAGGTAAGGCTGTCTGTCCTGCAAGCCCTTTCCTGAATGGGCATGCCAACAAAGCCTGATCTGATCCAATGCAAGGCTGCTTAAGGTCCTTAACCCACTGAATGTACATGTTGATATGGATGTCTTCATTAATCTGGTTACTAGATATTCTTCTAGCTTCACCATGATGGATTTGTCCACTTTCTAAAATCTTAAATATTCTCCAATATATGAAAACACACAGGTTTTAGATAAAAGACTCTGAAATCTTTATTATCTTTGGAGCCTATACAGTTTGCATTTCCACAAAAGAAATGTTACAGTCACAAATAACCACACACAATAAGACTCTGAGCTTTAGTAGTAGAGACTATTAGGATAGAGAAAGTATTTTCTGGTTCAGCTGGGAGATCCTGGGTTTCTAGAATGTTCCTTTCAAATCAACTGTGAAGAGCCAGGCATGGTGGCACATCTAACCACCCAGGGGATAGCAGCAAGAGAATGACAAGTTAGAGGTCAGCCTGAGCTATACAGCTAGACCCTATCTTAAACAAAACTAAGCAAATAAAACAAATCAAATAGACTCCATTTGTAATATTGCATTCATACCTCATAGTAGTTAGAGATTTCAACTGGATTCTTGGGCTTGCTTAAACAAAGTCTATTCTTGTAGTCTGGATCATAAGTAAATAATTAAAGGCTCTTTATGGGGTATACATGTACCTTGAATCATGTACATCTAATCATCACAGCCCTTAAGAGCTGAAAGAGAACCTTGAAAACTAGTCTAAACTATTTCCCTTCCCTTCCAAACTGTTTTACCATCCATGGATTTCTTTTTCCAGTGAGGTAAGGATAACCTGCCCTGACTTGTCCTTAGACTTGGTCTATCAGAACACCCTGTAAGTCATGTGAACAACCTGGGTGGAGTACACTGACAAATTTGGAGCAAAAAAGATCATCTGAATTTACCATAATCAATCTTAAGAGCTTCTCAAATGCTTTAGATTATATTTTAGAAAATCACAAAAATTTCTTAAGTCCAAGTAAAAGAAGACTTATCTAACACATATTTTTAAAAAAATGAAGAAGTTAAAAGTGTCTGATATCTTCATATACTCAATGAATAAACAACATAATTTGGCTGCCAAAAAAAAAAAAAAAAGATACCGTGCTTAGGGAACTAAATACATACTCAGCATTGTACCCAGAAGGAACAAGGTAACCACTCTTTCTGCCATGAGATACGCTGGAGTACATGTAGACTATTAGGTTCAGTTCTGTTCTGTTTCAGGAGAGTCAAACAAAGACTGAAAAGATTCAGAATAGAGGTGACCAGGAAAGTGAAGAAATATGAAACCATGTCAAAGACCAATTGAAGAAGCTGAAGTTATTTAGCTAAGACTCAGAGGACGATCACATCTGCAAAATCTGAAGAAGTGCACTGAGAAAACAGACTACTTGTACATGTTCCCAAAGGCCAATCCATCTAGTCAGATGTTAGGTACAGGCAGAGGTGTTTCACCTAAGGCTATAGAAGCATTTCTTAAATTGTAGAGCCATGCTGGGCCTTAATGGATTCTAAGCTTCTACCAGCCTCAGAAGTCCATTTAAAACAAACAAGCAAGCAAGCATTTGTCATTACCTCAGGGCCTTACTGCTGATTATTTCTCTCTAGTAAGAGCACAGAATTTCTCTCCACCCTTCATCCAACCAATCCCTACAGTGTTGTACCAGGGTTGTGAGAGAAGAGTGCCTGTTTGCTGGGTAATTAGTTTCAGTTTGCAGATCAGTGTCCCTGTAAACAACTAGGCCCTAACTGGTGGTTAGGCAAGATCTTTCAGCTAAATCTCCCAGTGAGAAATTCTTACTGATTCATATAAGACCTGTCCACTCAATTGATATAGTAAATGGTTCCCAGTTCTCACAGAAATGTTGAAATAAATTTCACAACCATCTTCCCCAATGGCAAGAAATCCAGCTTTGCAAGCCATATTAGCTCTCTCAAACTCATAGAGACGTTTTCCTCTGTTGAACAGCTATGCTTACTATCTAAAGTAGATGGAACCCATGCTACAATTAAAAAGTCCCACTTGATTATATCACTGTAAAGCTAAGATTGCCTACAAGAAAGCTACAAAGTCAGTCAAACCTTTGAACTAAACATAGACAACAGAATGAATTCACAGAAGAGAATAAATTTCAGACTATTTAAACAAAGGTAAATGACCTCAGTTTGATATCCCAAGTGTTTGCTACAGAAAGACAAACATACAGATATTAGCCTATGAAAACCACTAAAAATAGTTCGAATTGGCAAATATTCATCACCCCAGATTTGCTTCACTTAAATTGATTTGAAGTATAAGTACTTTGATTTGGTATCAAAATATCAGAGGATATAATAAATACATGATAGACTTAAGAATACATTCTCTGTAATTTTCAAAGCAATCTATGTATATATAAATTAGGAACTGGTTATATTAATTAATAAAGCACTGGTTAAACAAGTCTGCTTATTCTGTGTACATTTACAATAAAAAATACAACTATTGGAAATAATAAGGTAGATCCTAGGTATTAACATGAAAAAAATTAAGTTTTATGTTACATAATTAAGTGAATGCATCAAGATGAAACAATATGTATGGAATGATTGCATTTTAATTTTACAAACTATTTGGTTAAGTTTTGGCAGTGTCAGATATTCTGCACACTAAGCAAATCTCTATCCCTGAGCCTTAAAAATTATCTTAATGTATTTGTGTGTTGAAATATGCACAGAAAATATTTTTTAAAGATTCAACAAACTGCTAAGAGGAGGAACCTCTAGGAACTGGAACTAGAGAGCAGTGATAAAGTGGCTTTTACCTTTTTCTTTGTAGGTTTCTGATGATCTCTTTTGACAGTAAGAATTCAAAATGATAAAAGTAAAGTAACATCAACTATGTGTTTATCAGATACAAACAAAAGCAAGCATTTTCTACTTAAATATCGTGTGCTTAAAACTCCAGAAATTCTAACATCTTTTTTCTATTTACCAAAGCAAAGTATAAAAATCACAAGTTGTCACTCAGCTTCTCTAATATTTTTCCAGTTAGAAAAAAAGAACTGGTCAGGAGGGGGAAATGACATACATGTGGTCCTTATCACACGCAGGAACCATTCTAAGCACTAGTTAGCTATACATTAACTTAGTGAATTTTTTTCTTTCCTCTCCTAACCTCTCTCCACTATTTTTGTCTTTCTTCATAGTCTTGCTATGTTGTCCAGGTTGCCTTAAATCAAGTTCTAAGTGACCTGTTCATACTTAACACAGGCAAAAGGGAAAAATAAGCTGGAATTCAATCCTAAAAATGGACTTCAGAGTCTACACTGTTAAGTAGTTATACTAGTCTAACTTTATTAATATGTCAATCTCTTTTTATAAAGCCAAAAAGTATCAAACAGGTTAAAAAATAGCTAGTTAATACATTTCTTAAAACTGAAAGAGATCCAAATGTGGCTTCTTAGGGGTGAATAATCTGAATTCCTATTTATGCCTTTGCCAAGCTCCAACATACAATTCAAGAATTAACCATCTGGGAAAATCCTCTACCAACTCAATTATAGTCCAAAGTCCATACCTGACTCCACAGTAAACCACTGAGCCAAAGAATTAGGTCAATGATCAGATCAAGCTAGACCAGTGCTTTGGGCAAATCTCCACCCAATGCAAAGCAAAAGATCTCAGAAACTTGCTGAATGTCTTAAAGAGGTAAGCTTTCCTGGTTGAGTCCCTGGCCCACAGAAGATACAAAGAGGTGAAAGAATAGCAGTTGCCTCTTACCTTTGAAGACTTTTACTAGCAGAAGAGTTGTATTTCCTATTGTGAGCTCAAACAGAAATGGGCATGTCAGCATCAGCAGTAAGGAACACTCTAGTTTTTAAAAGGCAAAAATGGACATCCTTGCTTAAATGGCATTTGCCCAAACACTGACCTTGGAATTGAGACAAAATGAAGTAGTACAAGGAAGGGATTTAACCTAATTTATAAACGTGCAACCTAGATACACACCTGCCCCAAATGGCCTACAAAGTCTACTTATTTTGCAGAGAAGATAGGGATTACAAGGTCGTTTTTAATTTTTTTAATTTCAGGCCTGAAGTGGCTTGTTTGTAAGCAAAATCCACCCTGGATGTCTTCCAACACACACACACACAAACACACACACACACACACACACACACACACACACACACACACACACATCTGTTAACTACACCAGCTAAAAGAAACAAACAAGGAAACTGGAGCTTTGGAGGAATCCCTTCAGGTTTTCTACCTGTGAGTGGATAGAGCACCATGCCAGCTTTCAAACTTCCCCCCCAAATAACCCAAGCAGGGTGGCCTTCTGGGCAGATCCCAAAAGTTTGCCTTCATTCTGGGACTCTGACAAAGGCCAGAAAACCCTGTTTTAGGAAGAGACGCTAAGCAACCGCTCCCTCTGGATGGAGCATATAGCACCGGGTTGGGGTGGGGGGGTGGGGGGGACACAAAAGACATTCTAGATTTGGAGGGATGGGGATTGAGTGTACCTGGAGCCTGGATCGTCCCTTGGGAGTCGCTAGGACAAGAAGCGGCCAGAACTGGGTGACAGAGACTGGGGTGAAGATGGGCAGTGTCTAGGGAAGGTACAGGGGGCGAGGAAACACCTGGACTCACCTGGGGGAGGAGGAGCAGGGGCTTCGGTGGCAGGTGCGGTGGGCGGGACGCTGCTGCTGCTGCTGCTGCTGCTGCTGCTGCTGCTGCTGCTGCTGCTGCTGCTGCTGCTGTCCGGGGACTGGGCGGTCGGGGTCCCGGGAGTGCTGGGCGCCTGAGCGGTGGTGACTAGGGGGGTGGTCGGCCCCCGGCCAGCTGTGCTCTCAAGGGTGCTGGGCGCGGGTCTGGAGGCTGGCGGTTCGGTGGCGGCGGGAGTGCGTCCCTCCTCCGAAGGGGTGGCGGGCGAGGGGCCTAGAACCGGGAAGGTGGCGTCGGAGGGTCGCGCGCTGGTGCGGAGAGGGGTGGTCTCCGCGGAGCCGGCTGACGGGGTCGCAGCTCCGGCTCTGCGGACTGGGGTGCGCGGGGGGCCGCTCCGCGGGGCCTGCGCCGTGGGAGCCGCGGCCTTCGGGAAGGGGTGGCCGGCTTGGTCCCGCAGCCCCGGGGTGGGCGACACGACCACCTGCCCCTCAGCCCCGCCGCCCCCGGTGACATTCCCCGCCGAGGCTGCTGAAGCGGCGGCTGCGGCCGCGGCGCAACACAACAGGGCGAGGCCGCCCAGGCTCGGCAGGCTCCTCATGGCGCGCTCGGCTCCGCCATTCATTCATTCATCCAGTCGGCCGGTCAGTCATCTTCTCCTCCCTGCTGTCCGACCGAGGAAGCCGTCGCCGCCGCTGCCGCCGCCGCCACCGGGCGCACCATCGCCACCTCCCTCTGACAGGCGGCCGGCCCCGCGGGCGGACCTCGGAGCGGAGGGAGAGACCGGGGCGGAGCGCGCACGGCCCGCCCTCCTCGATAGACAGCTAAGCCTGGCCAATAGGAAGACGCGTTCACCCACGTGACCCGCCCGCTTCCCGGCCTCTTTGTATCAGCTTGGACCAATCAGAGGACGCGGAGGGGAGCGGGCGGGACGTCGGGGAGGCGCGAGCGGCGTTGGAGCCGGCCGGGTTCGCGGCTGCCCCGGCTTTGTCTACACTGAAAGCGGGGCGCGGGCCTCGGGCACCCGGCGTCGCCGAGCAGACAAAGGACGCGCCCTGCGCGGCGGACACCCGGCCAAGTCATCTGTTCCACTGGGCTGCGAGCTGGACCCGGGGCGGGGAGTCCCCAGTGGGCAGCATCTCCGCCCTCCTGAACAATGGGGACGCCGAGCGGCGCCCAGGCTCGGGCGGAGACCAGGCTGCACCCCTGCAAGGGACGCGGGAGGTAGCAGCGATGATAATAGATGGGAGTTCCGCACTCACTCAGTGGCTCAAAAGAGCCTGTCTCCCACCCCCATTCAGAGATGGGGGAATTGAAGCTCTTGTTGACAGCTTCAGCAAGCCAACCCCAGTTACCCACAGAAGGCACCTGCTAGGGGTCTAGCGCTGAACTGAGCTGGATGGGACAGTCTAGCAAGCTTCTGGCATGGGGGAGACACACTCGCGTGCACGCTTCATTTTCCCGAACTTCGAAAAGAATAGGATAGGACCAGGCTGAATTTCTGCTCCTTTGCCTCTCTTGCTGAGTAGTTTTGTGGCTCAAGCTGTGTTCTCAACCACTTAAATGATGAGATGAGAGGACACACCCCATCCCCCCTCAGAGAGCTGGTGTGAGAATGAAATCATGTACATGAAGGGCTTAACCCAGTGCTTGGCCCCACCGTTGTAAACTATCATTAATGCTAACCACTTGGGGTTGCACTGTGTCAGGACAAGCCTAAAGTTGGAAAGCAGCCCGCACTGCCTCTGCATCCCCAGAGATTCCAGCCTGTTGCCGGCATTGGGGTGGAGCTGATAGCAGAGCTTGACCCTGGATGACATTAAACTGTGGAGGAAGTTGGAAATCAGGCAGGCAAACTTGCACCATCACCCAGGATCCAGTGCAATGTCCAACTCTGAATCCTGAGCTGAGCAACTTCTAGGTGCAGTCTGGCAGATCAAGTTTGTCATCTGATGGTTTAATCCCATCAGACCTGCCTCCCTGCTAAAGGCCTCCTTCCTGGCCTCTCCTAGGATGCTTGCCTTTGTGCATGGTTTCCCATTAGTCATTCGCCTCTAACCAGACAGGCAGGATGAGATTTGTGTGTGAACTCGTGTGTGTTAACGAAAGCATGCATTTATTTGCCTGAATGAGTAGTGGGTGGGGAGAGGATATGTTTGAGCTTGTGTATGAAAGCATAAACACATTTGTTTCTCTGTGAAGATTGTATGTATCTGTGAATCTGTGAATCTAAGAACTTGTATGAATTTCCATGTATCTTTAATGTATTAATAATGTGTGATGTGTACCAGTGTGTGTTTTATGTTTCTGTTTTTGAATGTGAGGTTGTCTCTGGGTGTGTCTTTATAGGCCTATTTATGTAAGAAAGAGAGTGCAAAATGAGAGGGCCATGTACTGTTCTGAGCACCAATATTTAGTAAGCACTGACCAAGGTTCTGGTTTTACTTGTCTTTAGTAAGGGAGTGGACATGGCATCCCCACCCCCAGCCTGTATTCTTTTGGTTCCTTAACCCCAACCAAAATGCCACATCCTCTAGACTTTTTCTGAGTGGGAGTTCATCCCTCCTCCCATTTCCCTACTGCCCTTTGTTTATAATCCTGATCTATCAACCCCTGCCTCTTCCTAAAAGGATTAATGATGGCTTTTAGACATATGTACCACAAATAAAATGAACCACCCACATGACTTAATTACTTCTGAGCACTCATCATGCTTAGGGCTAGAACTTGTGATTAATGCCCCTGCCTCTTTCTTCAGGCTCTGTCTGTGCCAGTGCCTAGCAGTGAGCACCAATCCATGCTGTTTAAACTGAAAGAACCCCTGTTGTGCTCACAGGGAAAGCTCATGTCTTTCCAGCCACAGACTCAGATGATCAAGTTTCCCTGGAGGAAAACTTTACCTTCTCTGAACCTCAGTTTCCTGGTCTATGAAATGAGGCCATTAATTCCTTGAACAGATCAAACAACTTAAAACAAAAACAAAAAACAAAAAACAACAACAAACCAGCCTGATACACAGATTGCACTTTGTGTATGTCACTTCACATTTCTATTGCTGTTGCTTACTCTGAGTTTTGTTAGCTGAAAGACTAACAGACAGAAACCTCTGTCTGCAGAAACCTCTGTCCCATAAATGGCAGATCAGGTGACATGGCTTGACAGTTGCCCTACTGGACATTTCCAAGTGGTATCTAAAAACTGCTGGCCTGAGCTGTGCTGCATCAGAGATTCTCCGCCACTAGAGGAGAAAAGCTGATTTGGCTTTTTAGCCAGGAGGATCCCAGAGTAAAGGCCTAAAAGACTTTGCAGAGTGATCCAGGCCTGCTGTACCTCCAATACGGATGTTTCATGCTGGGCTTCTCAGGTGGGACAATTAGCCAGAAATATCAGAATATGTCAAGGAAATGTTGAGCTTCTTTAAGATAATACTTTGAGACAGTTTCCCTTTGTAGTTTAGACTGGCTTCAGCTTCCCAGGTGCTGGCATCTGGATATAACCACCACTCCAGCTTTATAAGATAACTTAGACCTACTAATATTACTCCATTCAGCATTAATTCTCTTTTATCACTTTTAAAAAACTTATTTTGTTGGTGTTTGTGTGTATGCACATGATCACATGCATGCCTAGAAGACAGAAGACATTTAGGGGGAGCTGTTTTTTCCCTTCCACTACGTGGGTTTCACACAGCAAATTCAGGTTGCCAGGCATGGAAGCGAGTACCATTATCCTCTGAGCCATCTCACCAGCCTACATTTTTTAATTCACTGCTTTGATTTTTATCTCTAAACCACAACCTACAAGATGGCCTGTTTTATTAAGTTTTCTGAAACAGAGTTTCACTCTGCAGTCCCGGCTGACCTGGAACTCCACGTGTAGCCCTGTTTAGGCCAGAATTCATGATAGTCTCCTACTTCAGTATCCTGAGTACTGGGATTACATCATGCCCAGCATAACTTATTTTATAAGTAACATTTATGTTTATGTTTAGAAATGAGAAATACCATAAATATCCAAAATCAGAAAAAAAGAATACATTTGTTTCAATTTAATTATTATTATAACATCATTCATTATCAGGGTGGCTATCAAGATAGTGGAGCCAATAGCAGATAATAGAGTTTGTATATGCCAGGCACTGAACTAAGAGATCTGTGTGACTTACTTCATTTAATCCTCAGAATCTCACTAAGGAAGTACTTATGTCCAGAACTGTTTGGACTACTATAAGAAAGACTAGGATTCTTAGAAGCAATGCCAATTTATTTCTCACAGTTTGGGTGGCTAAAAAATCCAAGATCAAGACGACATCTTGTAAAGTGTCTGGGAAGAGCCTTCTTCCTAGTTCACAGATTCCATCCTTTCACTGTCTTCTTGTGGTGGAAAGGACAAAGGAACTGTCTGGGGTCTTTTTTTCATAAGGACACTGAACCCATTCACGAGGGCTTTGCCCTGCTGACCTGGTGCTTTCCAAAGGGCTCTAAATACTATATAGGGACAGTGTTAGAATTTCAACACACAAGTCTTAGAGAGGCACACAGTGATTCTGTGCAATTTATTAGATGTATTTTAGATAAGGAAGTTGAGATACAGAGAAATTAAGCAGCTTGCCTCAGGTCCCTTAGCAAGTGACAGTGGCTGAATTCAGGCTGTAATGGGAAAATGCTCACGATATCATGTTAGGAAGAGAAGAAGAAAAAAGTGACGGCTCTGACAGTGTGTATCAGATGGGGACCGGTACTTTTCCTGTTGCCCCAGAAGAGAGGTGTCATCCCACTCTAGCAGCTAAGGTTACAAAGATCCAGAAAAGGTCTGCTTTCAGTTCTTTTGAGCAGCACCATCATCTCCTGTAGCAACTGTAGATGCTGTAGAAGGTCCATCCAGTCTGATTCTACTTTGTGCTAGGCACTAGCTAAGCATGAAATCCCCAGAATCGGCTCAGGAATCCTTGAGGTAAGAGAGTCTTGTGACGGAGCAGGCACTGTTCAGTTCTGCACTCACAGAAGCTGGGTAGAATGATCACCTTGCATGCATGGGACTTTGGATTTGATCCTCGGCACCATAAAAGCAGAAACACATTTATTCCTTATAGTTGGGACTGTCACCTCTGCTTGAAAGAAAGAGGAAACTAAACTTCTAAAAGGCTGAGACTTGCCCAAGATCTGCCTGATTTCAAAGCCAATTCTTGTCTCTATAATAGCTTCTGTGATTGTAGCCACTGGGTGTTTCACATAGCAGGAGGCCAAAGGCAAATACTGAAGAAAGGTCAGACATATGCACCAAATTTAGCCCTTCTGCTAGAGCAGCGTTTAAGAGGAAAAAGGCACTGGAAGTCAGAAAGCATAAAAATGTGGTAGCAGAGGCTTTAAGATACACATCCACTTTGCTGTTTCTGGGTTCACTGAAGAGCTGCCACAGACTTTTTGTTTTGTTTTGTTTTGTTTTTCAAGACAGGGTTTCTCTGTGTAGCTTTGCACCTTTCCTGGATCTCACTCTGTAGACCAGGCTGGCCTTGAACTCACAGAGATCCTCCTGGCTCTGCCTCCTGAGTGCTGGGATTAAAGGCGTGCACCACCACCGTCACAGACTCTTACTAATCCTTCAGGAACCTGGTCACCTATCAGATGTGTCTGAATGCAAGGTTTGGCATCTTCTGCAGACAACTGTAGAATTAGCAGGACCACTATTAATGAAGTCTGTCCACCAAAGAACACTGGTGGACAACTCCCAGAAAAGGAAACACAAGTGACTAAGAAGCATGAGATGCTGCATGTGTAGCTAGAGTAGTCGGCTTTGCAATTCAAGATGGTGGATTGCTATCCATTTAAACCTACTGGTTTGCATGGAATCAAAATTTTTTAAGAACTAGTTATACTTGCTACTGGCCAAAGAATATCACTCACAGTTAATAAGACTGTAAAAATTAAGAGAAATGAAGCTTTTCTTCTTTTCTTTGACTCTTAATTCCCACTTTAAAAATTCTACCCAAAGTAAATAAATAATTGTGTGTGTGTGTGTGTGTGTGTGTGTGCGTGTGTGTGTGTGTACAAAAATGGAATGCTTGGCATGATGGTAGATGGTAGATGGTAGATCCCAAGACTTGGGAGGTAAAGGCAGAGGTTAAGACCAGCCTGGAGATCCTGCCTCAGGGAGGGAAAAAGGTTAATAAGAATTAGAAAAAAAAAAAAAACTAAACAATCAAAAAGGAATGGATTAAGTATGTTGTGGTCTATGTTTCTTCGTTGGAATATGAAGCATCTACAAAATGAAAATGAATTCATGGGGCTGGAGAGATGGCTCAATAGTTAAGAGCATTTGCTGCTCTTCTAGATAACCCAAGTTCAGTTCCTAGCACCATCTGTAACTTCCACTCTAAGGTATCCAACACCTTCTTCTGAGATCCTTGCACACACACACACACACACACACACACACACACACACACACACAGAGAGAGAGAGAGAGAGAGAGAGAGAGAGAGAGAGAGAGAAGAGAGAGAGAGAGAGAGAGAGAGAGAGAGAGAGAGAGAGAGAGAGAGCAAAGACATAAGTAAAGATAAATAAATCTAAAACAAAAAATAAAGTGAATTTGTATTCTGGTAGTATGAAATTATGGAAAACATATATTACATGACTGGTACGATCATAATTATGCAATACATGTAAAATGATAATACAGAATAAAGAACCAAGTCAAAACACACTGAGCCATAGCATTCTTTGCTTCTGAGTAGTCACTATGGATGTATTAAATTTCTCTCCACATATTTCTGCATTTTTTACAGTACACATACATTGTCCTCAAAATCCAGTAACAATCAATAGCAGAAGTAGCTTGAATCTAAGATGTCTTTCCACCATGCCCTTGGTCTACCCGCCCCCATCTCTAAGTTACAAACCTATATTCATTGAAAAGCACTATCTCTAAATAATGACACTAAATGTCGAAATCCAGCTTCAAAGTCCCTCTGATGTTAAAATAAGCCAGGAAAAGCATTTGCTGCACAGTTCTTGGAGACGTTGAAGGACGTCATTCACAGTGGGCACTGAGTCAAACCCTTGCTCCTCATCACTGTTGGCAGCAGAGCAAAGAATTTGAACCATTCTGGGGGCGGGGAATGGGGTCTAAGCTTCTGGACTAATTCTTTCCCTTAGAATGCTATAATTGTAACAAAAGAGATTGCTGGATTCAGTACAGGCAGGTCCTGTCACCTCCTTCCAGACTGAGCAAAGTGTCCCTGTGTAAGCCCAAGGTTTCAAACAGCCAGCTCATGCACTAAGGACAGATCCTGGTCCCACAGACTGTACTGAATCCACCAGGTTTAAATGAATCCCCAGGGATGCTTTGATCCTGGAGGACATGGGAATGGAGGGGAGGGCCTGGGGAGAAGGTGGGAGTGGGGGCGGGAGGGGGAGGACAGGGGAACCCATGGCTGATGTATAAAATTTAAAACACATAATAATAAAGAAAAAAAAAGAAATAAAGAGAACAATACAACAGGAAAAAAAAAAAAAAAAGATTGCTGACAAGCACACAGCAAACAGAACTTTCCCAGGCACTTCCTCCTGTCAGCCTGGTAACGATCCTGGAAGGAAGATGGAAGTAATATCAGTAGCAATAAGACTACTGGTGACTGACGTTTACTGAGTGTTTATTACATGTCAGACACAACAGGAAACACTTGATCTATGCAGTCCTTTTACAGCATGCTGAAGTAAAGACTGATCATTCCCATGTGATAAGGAAGTATCTGGTCACTCAAAGTCCTTAATTTGCACAAGGTTACCAAGGTAATAAACTGAAGGACTTTAGACCTCAGGTCCAAAGTGGATTGCACCACTGCTGACTGCATTTGCTCCACTTTGGTTATTTTTTTATGGCAGTTGTTATTAGGACAGACATCCACTTGGAAGTAAAGAGTCCTGGATTCAGTCCTGGTCATTCTAACTATGTAGGTTCAGGTAAGCTATTTCAGCTAACTGTCCTGGTTTCCCTCTTGGTAGGATAAGCATCACCAAGCAAAACTCAATATATAAAGCATTGAGCCAAAGCCTTACTAATCATGACCATTCAAAAAATGTTGTTTAGAGGGCTACTTTTTCCTCAACTGTCTTTCTTCATAATAGGTGAAGGCCAGGAGAGTCCAATGTCCTTGAGTCTCCCTGCCAGAATTTCTAGATTGGCAGAGAAGTCACGCTCCTTTCATCCTGTGCGCTAAGCCTTCTGTCCTCTGATGAATCTCCTTCACCATAGCCCATGCCTGCCAAAGGGCAGCACCAGCACTGCAGGATGAGTTGGCACAGGACACCTAACTCATCTTTCTGTTGGAGGTGCTGCTGAGATGGCTCAGGCCTTTGGGATGATGATGTCCTCTGATTGAGTATTTCATGGTAACTATAGTGGGTAGCTACCTGTTCCAGCTTTGACCTGGAAGTACTACCTCCAGTGAGGCTTCCAGTATCTGTCACTCCTACCTATGACCTGCCCCTGAGGCAGGACTAAGACTGGAGTCCTTAAGACCCGAGATCCGGGTGTGCCAGCTATCTTGGTTCCTGGTGATCTTGGATGCTGGATGGCAGACTGAGTGAAGTTCTCCAGAGAACCCAGCTGGACTGGACCTTACATGTCATGGGTCCTGTAACCAACCCCTTTACTAGCTGTAAGTTACCCCCCCAAAATAAACCTCCTTTTTTAACTACTTGGAGTTGCCTTAATAAATCCCCCAATAGGTATTGATTTCATGCTGGCTTCTAAGGGCTAGTTTCTGAATGATAGGCAATCCCTGCCTTAAAGCAAGAGCTCACCTCAGAAAGAGCTATAAAAGGGAACAAATGTCAAAACAGGACAGGTCACTACTGAATGGTCACTATAGGGAATTTTTTTTTTTTTTTTGCCTCAGTGCTTTATATAGTCAGTTTTGCTTAGTGAAGAAATAGCTTGACTGAATCTACACAGCTAGAATGACCTTGAGCTTCAGACCTTCTAAACACATTGTGTGTGTGTAAGATAAACCAAGACTTACAGGATTTCACCCTGAAAAATGGCTGCCGAATCAGGGTCAGATTCTAACACCCCCAACCCCCAAGTCACCATCAAACTCAAATCACCCCTTACATGGGAGGCAGCTGGGGGCCAATGAGATCCCTCATCTGGCTGGATGCCCATGGGTCTTCCCACTTCTGACTTCTGATCCAGAACTCTCTTCACACCACCAAGTTCTCTGTACAGAAACTGCTGTTCTAGAATCACAGAGATGGCTTCTGGCTGCCAGCTTGTATCACGGGGTGGGGGTGGGGGGCAGTATTTTATAGTGACAATAATGGCACCTGCTTGCAGGCATCAGTAGTGGCCCGAGAAATGACAGAATCTTCCAAATTCAGCCACATTGTGTAAGGGAAGTAAAAACAGCTTTGTCATTCCATCAGTCCAAAATTAGAACAACCTCTGAAGAGGGTCCTAGAAGATCAGGCCTTCTCTCAAGGCTGTGGGTCTCATTTCCTTTCCCACACAATGCCTGCACTGTTCTGATGATCAGTGGGCACTTGCTGGGTGTGTGTGGTGCCCCAAGTGCAGTCTGGAATTTGGAACTGGATGTAATCCTTGGCCACATGTTGGCAGCGCTACCTCTTTAAGAGGTAGAACACTGGAATCTCTGCCATCCGGTTTCCCTTTGGGGACTTAGTCTATTATTCAACCAAGCTGTGCTTGCTGCCCAGAATCATTTTCCTTCAAGAAAAAAATGTTCTGGGAGGAAAATCCACAATTCAGGGCCCAGACTAGGGTGCAGAAGGCAGAACTCAGTCTCTCTTAAGGTTCTGTAAGGAACCTGCAAAATGTGCCTCAAATGCCTGGTCTAGGAGAATTTGTTCATTCATTCATTCATTCATTCATTCATTCATTCATTCACCAAAGATGTACAAGCACTGATCTAGAGACCCCTTAGAAAACAACCAAATGTGACTTTGCACTCATGGTCTTCAAAGCAAAGCAAGTGGGGTCAGCAATGAACACACAAATGGGCAAATAACCCAGATATTTAGAGAAGATAGTAAATGTTACCAGGGAAATTAGAAGAAAGAATACTGAAGGAACATCCTTTTACAGTGTCAGGGAAAGCCTCTCTGAGGATCGAATGTTCTTTCAGAAATCACCGGGAGGAATAATGTACACATTTGTACACATAAATAAATATAAACATGTACCGACACATAAACAAAAATATGTACACTCACAAGCACATACATCAATATACACGTTTGCACACATAAATATACACATGTACACACTTAAATATACACATGTATAAACACATAAATATGCACATATACCAACACATACATACATGTATAATTATATAATATATAAATATAATTATACAAGTGTATATACACAAAAACATATACACATATAAATGAAATGTATACACATGAATATATATATATATGTACACACATAAACACATATAAGTATACACTTGTAGAAACATATAAACATAAATGTGTATACACAAACATGAATATAAAATGTATAAACAAACATAAAACACATGTGCACACATATATCATAAAAATACATATATGTGCACACATAGACACATGTAGACACATGCATAAGTGAAAACATGTACAGACAAACATAAACATATACATCTTTACACCCATAAATATACAAATATATACATACACATATAAATATACACATGAACACACACATAAATATACACATGTACACACATAAGTGTCCACATGTACATACACATAAATCTCCACATATACATACAAATAAATACACATCGTGTAAGTTCATATATAAATATTCACATGTAAACACACAAACATTGATATGGCCATGTACACACTCCACCATAAACACATACATTTGTAAACACATGTGAGTATACACATGTCCACAAAAAACATACACATGGACACAAAATAAATGTATTCATATACACATGTACAACCATAATCTGTGTATACATATCCATGATTATGGGTGTATATGGTTATGTTAATGTATGTGTACATGTGTATATCTATGTATGTGTGTATATTTAAGTGTGTTTATATGTGTATATTTAAGTGTATGCTTGTGTGTATATTTATGCATTTTACATGTGTATGTTTTTTTGTGTGTACATGTGTGTATTCGTACTTGTTGTGTAACAGTTTCCTCTGTGATTGACAAATTATCATCCTAAATCAGGAAGGCAAATGACTCAAAATGGCTTCAAAAAGTCTCTGAAACTGATCAGACTCACTTGGTCCCTCCCTACAAAAGCTGAGTGTCCCTCTAGGATAAAAGGAAGCTGAACTGTAAAGGAGACCCCGAGTCCAACCGAGCTGCCTGGAACAGGTTGAGATGGACTGAGGCACCTGGAGGACACTCTTCATGCCTGCAGGCTGTGCAATGTGCTCCTGCTTCCCACGCTTAGGTGGGCTTTGGTAATGCCACTGTCTCTGAGTCATTTCTGCTCCTGTAAGTGACCCCTCACCCACACTCCTTTATGGAACACTGGTACAACATGTGGTTCTCCAAGTTGGACTGTGGTAGTATCTGTACTTTGGCCTGTCATAAGATGCCTATCAGGCTGAGTGGACATGTGTGTTGTGTCTTCCCAGGAAAAGTTTTGCCAGATAACATAGTCGGTGCCCAACAGAACCAAAGACGAGTTGGCAAGGAGTGAGCGTACCTTATGGATGACAAGGCATGTTACTGAGACTGAGAAGCCTGATGGTGGAGCATCCATGGAGGAAATTCTGACACTGTTGTCCTTCTCTATATTGTGAATGTTAGTGTACCTTTGTGCCACAGCAGCAGTTGCATAGTTCTTCCTACGGGTATTGAGACATGCAACCAACAGTGAGCCCTGAGTGTTAGGAGTATCTGTGGAAAGAATACCAGGAAGGCAGTCTTCATCTGTATGGTATAGGGTGGCATGCCTGCTTTATGAATGGGGTCCATGGAGATGCCCTGAAAACAGTTAAAGCTTTAGAATAAATTTTGTAGTCTTTGAGATTAGTGCACAAGTAGCAAGTCTGCTGGCAATCAGTGGTAGAGCTTGCCTGGCCATTGTGTGTGGAGTTAGAAATGTCTCTGAAGCCGAGAGGGAGGCCAAGCGGGAACGTGATTGTGTAAAGCAGGAACTTGTTCAAGTACAGGAGCAATTGCAACAGTAAAGGAAGATGTGGCTATATCCTCTGTGCTAACCTCTAATTTGGAAACTAAATTATATAAAAGAGGATGAAAAAGAGATGGTAAAAGCAATAAGCAATACCTCTCAAGTCCAACATTCAGTAGAAAAAGAGAGGAAATCTGTAACCATGGGCCAGTGCAAGAAACTAGTGTGATTGGGAAACACTCAGTCCTTCAACTACTGAAATTAGTGAAGATTTAATAAGCAATGGAAGAGCATGCCTCAGCCTGGCTTGTGGGGCTGTGAGGAATGGAGGTGGATAGGTTCAGTCTGACTGCTGTGGAGACAGGAAAACTGAGTAATAGAATTAACCATCCTTCCTTAAGGCAAAGACTGCATAACTTGAGACAAAACTCTGTGTTTGAACCCCAGTTCATTGGAGCAGATAAAACTGTGCTCACAGAGGAGTTAAGAAGATTGATCCGGCAGGGCCTTGAGATTGGTGTGGAACTTTAGAAGCTTTGCTGAGCCCTTTGGTGGGGTAAGATCTTGATCAAGTAGGAAAGGCTTTAACAGATATCAGTGACTTAGACCAGCAGCTAAAGAGTGTCTGTAAAGTAAAAGAACAAGCTACAGGAGATAAGCAAAAGGTAAAACAGAGGAAGAGGTGTGTCTGGGTTACTTGATGATAAATGTGGCAAGATTTATGTCAAGCTGGAGTTCCTAAGGGAAGAGTTAAAAGAAAGCCAAATTGTGTGCTAAGGAGCTGGAAGGCTCTATAGCAGTGGTTCTTAACTTTCCTAATACTGTGACCCTTTAGTACAGTTCCTCATGTTGTGGTGACCCCAAACCATAAAGTTATTTCATTGCTACTTTCATAACTGTAGTTTTTCTGCTGTTATGAATCATAATGTAAATATTTGATATGCAGGATGTCCAATATGCCACCCTTATGAGGGTGAAACCCACAGGTTGAGAAGCACTGCCTTAAAGCCTGAGGTGCAGTTCACAGAACATGTCCATGATAGAACATTGCAGATGAAGAAAATCAAGCCTGTTCTGTAGGTGGGTAATTATACCTTCAAATTAAGGAGGGTACAATTGCTTCCAGCGAAAGGTTATGCTAGGGGTGGAGATGGTTTGCCCAGCCAGGAACTCCCCCAACATCCAGGTGTGGTAGATGGAGAGGCAGCAAGAGTTGCAGGGGCAGTGCCAACTCAGAGTCTCTCTGACCTAGGGAGCCAGCAGGTGCAGCAGGAGAGAACGAGACCACATTCCCCTTTGGCCCTGAGTAGGGCTGAACAGATTAGGTCAGGCCCACTGAGTTTATCAGGCGTGGAGAAAAGTCGGGAGGTTCCGTGGAAGGGCTCCAGGATGTGAAAACACAGTGGCTCAGAGAGAATGACTGAGGGTTGCAGGAAGCTAGTTAAGTTAGTGCCTCCTAGCCATGCTGTGTACCCAACTTTGATCTGTAGAGGAAGCAATTAGTATGAATGGATGGAATCCTACCATGCTGTATTAACTCAGGCTTTTGTTTGACTTTAGTATCTTCTTAGTTATAAACCCCAGGGATCACCTGACACTCGCTTAGAACAGATGACAGCAAACTTTCAGAGTGCTTCACCAAGGGTATCTTTGTAACCCCACTATTTGTTACGGGATGGTGGTTCTGGATGTTGCCTTCTTCTGCCCAACCTCTGGAAAAGATTTTGTTATATAGCTGACATAATGTGAATGAATTCCTCCATTTTTTTTTTGTTTACTATTGATAACTATTCAAGGATTGGAAAAGAGAGCAACATTATCATTGGACTACTTCCTGTTGGTTTGGGAGCATTGAAGGCCTTGGGGTAAGCTTGATCTTCACCATGAGGGTTGTAGTCAGGTGTTGTGGGCCTCTGGTTCTATAGCCAGGGACTGATATTCCTGTAATAATAACTGATAAAAGGTCTGGTTAGAATTATTTTGAATTTTCTGTTGAAGAAATTTAGACAAGAAATTGGTAAGTCAGAGAATAATTAGTAGGGTTGGGAAAAGGAGGAGAAAGGGAGATAAGAAAGGCAGTATCCTGTTCTATATTGGGCCATCAATGATTCATTGGCCAGAGGCATCAAGCTGTTTGTTACATGTTTGGAGATCTGTCTAGAGTTGTTGGATCTTGTCCTTTACTATACCCAGCTGGCTGATACTGAAGCAACATTCCTCCCTGAGTATGGTGATATTTTATTTGTGCTGAAATGTGATTTCATTTGTAGGTAATAAATAAAGTTGCCTGGGGGTCAGAGCTCATAGCAAGCCATAGCAGAAGTCTGGCAGTGGTAGCACACATCTTTAATCCCGATCACATGACAGGCAGAGTCTGTGTTTTCAAGGGCATAGCCAGTTTGGAGACACATGCAGTGATGAAGAGATCATGTGGTTGGGTTTATAACCAATGAGAAGGCAGAACAGAAAGTCAATAAAAAGGCAGACACACAGGGGAAGACGGCAGCAGCAGTGAGGGGTAAGAAGGTAGTCTTAATCTACTGCTCTCTGACCTCTTGGGCTTTTAACTCTGCATTTGGCTCTAAGTTTCTTTTCTTTCTTTCTTTCTTTTTTTTTTTTTTTTTCCGGAGCTGAGGACTGAACCCAGGTCCTTGCGCTTGCTAGGCAAGAACTCTACCACTGAGCTAAATCCCCAACACCTGGCTCTGTGTTTCTTATTTAACAAATTGTTCCAGATTACATCTACACCTGAGAAAGAGGCAAAGGTCACCATTCTCCACTGTTAGTGGATCAAATTCTCAGTGATTTTGTAGCACTAAAGCAGCCAATGAGTCTATTTGGCCCTGGAGGAGGAGGATGGTCTGAGACACCTTTTGGAGGTTTCGGATGAAAAGGAAAACCAACAAAGGTACTTCACTGGGTATCACCTCCAATTTAAGAAGGAGGAACACCAGGGAAAAAGTCCTAGCCTTCCTTGTGGGTAGAGAGTAGATTAGTGCCACAAAGGATGGAGGCATTGTGAATGTTTGGGCATAAAGGCTGGGTGGTAATGCTGAGGGTTAAGGTATTATTACAGTCTAAAGAATCCAGTGTGCCCATAAATGTGTCCCTGAAGAGTCAAAACAGTCTGTGATACCAAAAGAGTTGGAGATAAAGGGTGGTAGTAATATTGGTTCAGAGCACTTAGTAAGTGTTGAGATGAGAGAGTCTAACCGACCAATGGGTGAGGCCATGACTGGTGGTCATAGGTTTGGCCTGGAGGAACACAAAACCAGCAATCTCCAAAGCAGCCAGGCAGAGTGTCAGTCAGTAGCTGATATGTGGAGGTTAAGATCTAAAACAAGAGATGGAGCGAGTATGAGCACAGAGAGGTAGGTTCAGTGTCATCCGGGTGTTAGGGAGGTAAGAGACTTTGATGAATGCTAGATCACATCTTTTATTTTTTTCTATACCTAGATGTTGGGAGAGTAGTGTGTACACTCTTTGTATTTTGATGACCAGCACCTGTTGAACAGGTCATAATACAGTTTGCCAGTGATAACCCTCTTCCCATCTGGTGTCTTATGGGTCTTGAAAATGTAGAGGTGGGAGGATCCCTCCTGTATGTAAAGAAGAGAGGGGGGATTAGGATGGCCCAGATTTTTTCCAGTGGTATTTGCAGGACCAATATAGGCAACCTCTATAAGTTTCTGGCCTCTGTTTACAATAATCTTCCTTTTGGTCACAGAGAAAACAGGTATAGGGGTAAGCCCAGGAGAAGGAAAGATGGATAAGGGTGTTATAGGGAATGGGATCGGCCTTTGAGAGCCTGCTACAGAGCAATTTCTTAACCCTATTAGGATGGGTTGTTGATTAGAGGGGGAGGGGTCTTGAATGTACAAGACCTATCCTGGACTTGTGCAGATAGGAAGAAATAGAGGAGGAGAGAGTATATTTAGATATAAAAATTTTTTTCAGATCATTTTTGTCATGTCAGAAGGTGCTACCATATGAGAGAATTTTAAAATTGAGCATACCAGTTTTGATCATTGGGCTGTAATGAGGTCAAGCTGCTTGTAGTAACAAAGCAAAGCTTTCATAAAATCTGAGTCTGTGAAGGGACAGAGAAAGGGTCACAAAAAGAACTTTGCCAAAGGCAGTTTTATAAGCTCCAAGTAGGCACTGGGAGGCAAGAGAGAAGCCCAGGAGGACAGAGAGAAGCTGTGAGACTTCCAGGAGGAATCTGAGGGACAGGAGGGACAAAGTCATAGAGGCCCATAAGAGCTTAAAGAGGCTATAGGACTTAGCAGGCGTCTCCTGGGGGTAGGGGGCAGGAAACAGGGAGGGTTCCAAAAGAGGGAGAGGAGTAAGTGTCTTAGTAACTAAAGAGTTGCCCATGTGCTTGTGCCTCATAGGGCATAGCAGGGAGATGTCCACATGCTGTGCTCCCTGGAGGGTGTAGCAAGCTCCAGTAGCCAGAAAGGACACTTACTGAGTAGGCAAGGAGAGACGGATGGTTAGAGCAAGTGGAGGGAAGAAGTGGCTGAAGAGGCAGACTCTAGGTTTTGGCATCAAATGTGGTGGGTGGCAGAAGCCAGCAGAAACAAATGGTCCATACACACCTTAGGAAGTCAGATCAGCAGCTTGACTGGATTAGGAGCTTGGTACAGAGTTCCCTTTGCTAGTTGAAAGGCATGGATATGAGCAATTAGTTCAGCCTGGTGATTAGTGGTTAGGGCTGGGAGGGCTCAATGAAGCTTAACAGAAGTTTGGCAATGGGTGCAAGGATGGGCTCATGTAAGGGGCTAAGGGCCACCTCGTAGAGGGGGCAAGCAAGAAGAGAGAAAGAGGGAATCCAAGAGTGTAAGAAGCCAGCTGTAGGAAGGATAGAATTTTATCCTTGCTTGTGGGGACTGTGAGTGACTGGATTAGGTGTTTTCTACCTAGGGTAATTGCCTGAGGGGTGGACAGCTGGACCTTAGAGAGTGAGACCCTATATTTCCTGCCAGACAGAAAGTTTAGTAGAGTAGAGGTGTCAGCCTGGCTAAGTTTAGGGCTAGACCACAGAGGAGAAGATCATCTACATATTGTAGATGAGCTTAGGTTTAGGAAGAGACAAAGAGAGTGGATCAGAGGCCATAGGCTGTCTGAATAGATGTGGACTGTCCCCGGAAGCCCTGAGGTAGGACAGTCCAGGTGAGTTGGGTAGAAAGGTGGGTGCCTGGGGCAGTCCAAGTACAGGCAAACATATTTTGCGACTGAGGGTCAAGAGGAATGGAAAAGAAGGCATCCTTGAGTTCTAGGACAGAGAAATGAGAGGTCCAGAAATGATAGAAAGGAGAGTATAGGGGTTGGGTACTATGGAGTGAAGAGGAACCATTACAGAGTCAATAATTGGAGAGCTGAACCAAGCAGTAGGTTATGTTAGGTTTTTGAACTGTGAGCATGAGGGTATTAAAGGGAGAAGACATGGAGCACAAAAAGCCTTTTCTTAAGAGGTCAGAAATAAGAGGCTTTAGTCCCCTGAGACTTTGAAGAGGGAGTGGGTATTGATCCTGGGTGATGTAATTGGTAGGGTTTTGTAATTGGGTGACAAGAGGGGAATGATGTTTGGCTATAGAGGGCTTTTGGGTTTTCCATACTCAGAGATCCAACTGGGAGACCAGCAAAGGGATTACATTGTGTTAGATTGTGTGGTTTGGAGGAGATTGAGGAGGATAATGATTGGTGAGCCTGGGGTCAAATGGATTGGTGGAGTGAAGGAAATAGAGGTTCCCACTTTGGCTAAGAGGTCCCTTCCCAGCAAAGGGATGGGGCAGGTTGGTACCATTAGGAAGGAATAGGTAAAGGAGAATACTCCTAAAGATACAGATAAGCAGTAGGGTTTGGTGAGGTTCAAAAGGCTGTCTCCCTACCCTGACAACAGGGGAACAAAAAGGAGAGGTGGGTCCCCCAAACTCTTTCAGGACTGAATAAGAGGCCCCAGTGTCCAGAAGAAAGAAGATGGTCACTTTGATACCATGATGACTATCTGTGGCTCCATGTTGGAGATGGCATTGGTACAGCCAAGGGAGCCTTGGGTTCCCCTCAGTTGTTCATAACCAGACCTAGGTCAGCTGACAGGTGAACTGGGTCTAATGTCCCCACTCCATGAGGAACATGGGGGCAGTAACAGCCCAATGCCCCTTTTGATGGCACTTTGGGTGGGGTCGAAGTGGTTTATGAGTGCTTGGGCAGGCCTGGGTCCAGTGATCGACCTCACATTATTTGGAGCAGGGACTTTGGGAGGAAAGGGAGCCTGGGCAGTCGCTATGGCCAGGTGAAAGGCCTCAGGCAACATCAGGTATTTTTGGTTGGGATTTTTTTCATCTCTCCCATGGTACACTTTAAAGGCCAGTACTAAGACTTCTGCATCTCTTGTCTAGGCATTTAAGTTTGGCCCTAATGTCAGGAAAGCTCTGGAAGAAGAAACAGGCTGTAAGGAATTGTTTCCCAACTGAGGTCTTGGGATCCAGATTGATATATCTCTCCCATGGTACACTTTAAAGTTATGGAGACCAGCAAGGAGGTAAGTTATACACTGAAACCTGGCTAGAATGCTTCCCCCACCCTCTTGCCAGGCATTATAGTTCCACTCAGGGTCCCAGTTGGGGACTGCCTCATCACCAACTTGGTGGGCAGTGTTAGTCCAGTGAATTTCATCTGCAATTGTCCTAGCCTGTTTCCAGACTTGTCTGTGCTCATTGGGGAGAAGGTTGTTGATGAGACTTATGTAAATGTCATGGAAGGTGAGGTTGCAAGATTGGGTGATATGTTGGAACTCTTTAAAAAAGGTGGAGGGATTAATGATATGAAATCCCTACCTCTTTTCTAGTTGTGAGAGATCACTTAAATGAGAAAGGGACATGTGCCCTGACCAAGCCATCCACCCTGGCAACTTCCCGCAAAGGGAGAACCGTGGCTGGGTTAGCCCTGGTAGGGGGAGGTAGAGAGAGTTCTATGTTGGGAGCCAGTGGCAGGAGGGAGGACTAAGGCATACTGGTGGGCTGAAAGTGGGCACCAGGGAGAGTTGATTCAGGTGGCCTGTTGCTAGGAAAGGAGAGAGGGAAAATGAAGGAGTTAGAGGAAGAGAAGGAGCTGAGGATTGTGGTCAATAAGGGGAAGGCTTGTTAGTTGAATCAGAAGTGGTAGAGGGATCATCTGGTTTGGGGTTCCTGGCTAGGAGGAGCGGAGTGGGGAAACAGGATGAAAATAGAGAGGTCTTGGAGTGGAGAAAAGACAAAGCTGAAATGTTGGGAATTGGAAATCTCTTTCCATTTCCCCAATAATTTGCCATAGTTGTAAATGTCCTGAATAATATTGGGATCTAAGCTGTCATTATGCAGTCATTTGGATTGATTAACTAAGGAATATTGAGGCCAGATATGACTGCAAACTGAATTAGTTTGGGGCCTTTCAGGTTGGGTGCCAGGTAGAGAGGCTAGAAGTTTTCTAAGAGGCATTCCAAAGGGGAATGAGAAGGTATGGATGTCACCATTCTTGTGAATGAGAAGGGGTGGGGAAGAAAAAATAGTCACAACAGCCTCTAGTCAAGGATGATCGCTGGACTCAGGGGGGACCAATGGAGACCAAGTCATTTAGTGGGTCAAAACTGCATTCAATAGGGGTCAGGGCTAACAGTCCAAAGAGACTTGGGACCTTGTACCAGAGCTTTTGATGAGGCCCAAAGGCTTCCCAGAAGAAAATGGAAAACCAAGCTCAGGAATGAGTTCTCATCCACAGGAAAGGGATGGGAATATGGGTCACCTAGTATCATAAAAGCCTAAAGGTATACAGAACCTGTAGCATTACAGGTAGCTCCAAGGGGGAGACAGAAAAGGGAAGTGGGGAGAAAGGGTCATAATAGCCCAGTTGGGCCTAAGGAAGCTTCAGGATTGCAGCTCTGAGGGTAGGGTGGAAGGGGTCAGTGAAGAGGGCCAGTCATAGCCATAAAGACCATGGCTGGGGGTATTTCCACCTCCAATAGTAGTACCAGAGGGGTACTGTACACTCAATAGTCACTTTCTCAGCCTCAGGGAAGTGTTTATGCCAACTGAAGAGGAGACTTACTGAATTACCTCTGGTAGGTGGGATGCTGAGCAATTGGTGAGCTGGAAGATGAGTTTGTTGAGGTTGGACCAGAGATGAGGGATGGGATCCCAGTATGGCTCAGACCTCAAGGTCCCTATACCAATGAAAAGGTTTTTCCAGCATAAGGGCATCTTAGCAATTAGGTGTCAAGAAATACCACAAAGTCATATCATGCAACAAGCCTCACCCAGGGGATTTATTGGGGAGATATGCAGAATGGGGGCTGCCTGTGAATGGAAAGAGACAGTAGAGGGCTGGGCCAAGGAGCAGGCTTTTATAGGGTCTTTAGAGCATGCATAGTGAGCTAGTAGAGCATGCCCAGTGAGGTAGTGGGAGGTTGCTGGAAGTATTGGCTGTTAACTTCGAAATCTTGTTTGGCTGTTAATGCCTTGGAGCTTGCGGGAAGGCCAGGGGTAGGGTGATTTTTGTACTGGCCTGTTACCCTACAGTTAACCTGAGTGTTTTGCAGATTTGGAGAGCCAATAAAGAGACATACAAATGTGTCTAAAAGAATTACAATGGGAGATTGCTCTGCACAAGGTGTAAGGGCCAGTTTACAATTGTAAACTGTAAAACTTCTTGCGGTATTATGATTTGGGTAACATTTATATGATACCTGACAATGTTATTGACAAAACCCACACCAGTCCTTGCTTATAAATGTAAAGCTACAAGCATTTGGGATACCCTTAGGATACTGGCAGATTTTCATACCATATCTTGCATCCTCTGTATAACTTGATAAAGAGTATTATATGGGATCGGGACAGAGTCTCAAAAGGCTTTTGAGCTGGCTGAGATCCTTGTAGGATGGGCTAAACAGCTGTGTACCCCATTCAACCAGGATTTCTTCCTGTTAGTAGTCACCAGGAGTTCAGAAGGCTACAGCTGGGGGCTGTGGCTTACGCAACCTGAGCAATTCCAGTCGGATTTGGGTCTCAGTCATGGGAAGGAACAGAATCTATGTACACAGCATTAGTACAGCAAGTGGGAGAGGTATATAAAGCATTGCAAGAGGTGACTATATAGATAGAAGGCCTCCTGACCAAACTGTGCTGGTGTGGGACAGAGTCACACTCTACAAAGGTGGCACAAACACTTACAGCAGTGAGACATGGTATGTATATGCTCCAAACACCAATACTATGCAGGCTGTCCTATGACCAGTGTCCTTTACTACATCTGAGCATTTTCCCAGACCCCCCATAATTAATAAATGGATTTAAATCCAATAGTACTTTGTAGTGGTTTAGATAAGAATGTCCCCCCACCATAGGCTCATATATTTGAATGCTTAGTCACCAGAGAGAAGAACTCTGAGAGGATTAGGATTAGGAAGTCTGGTTTTGTTGGAGTAAGTGTGTCACTGGGGGTGAGCTCTGAGGTCTCAAAGGCCTATGCCAGGTCCACCCTCTCTCTTTCTCTGCCTGCAGATCAGAATGTAGCTTCCAAATACCATGCCTGCCATGCTGTCCCATGTTCCCTGCCTTGATGATAATGGACGAGGCCTCTGAAACTGTAAGCAAGCCCCCAATTAAATGTCTTCTCTTACAAGAGTTGCCATGGTCAGATGTAGCAGGAATCTTAACAGGTCTCGCCAGTTCCTCAGCTGATCCTGTTTCCTCAGACTAGAAACCCCTGTGTCCTCATTCGGAATGAATCTCAGCTGAACTGTGCTGCTCCAAAGCCTAAAAGCTTAACCAGCCAAATGCTTCTAGTTCCTGGTCTTCACGCCTTATATATCTTTCTCTTTCTGCCATCACTCACTGAGATTAAAGGCTTGCTTTCTGGGATTAAAGGTGTGAATCACCATGCTTGGTTGTATTCTTGAACAGATGGATTTTTGCCTCTGGAATACTAGGATTAAAGGTGTGTGCTACCACTGCCTATCCTTTATGTTTAATATTGTGGTTATTCTGTCTCTGACCCCAGATAAGTTTATTAGGGTGCACAATATTTTGGGGAACACAATACCACCACATTCATGGTGTCTCTTCACAGCAATATTAACAGTGACTAAGATGGAAGTTGGTACCAGGGAGTGGCCTATTGCTGTGACAGGGCTGACTATGCTGCTTGTTGGAGGAATTTAAAAGACTTTGGGGCTTTGGACTAGAAAAGTGGTTGGATTCTTTAAGTGGGCCTTAATGGACCATCCTAGTAGGAGCATGGAAGACAGTGCTACAATGCTGAGGGTGATTTGAACTGTAGAGCCCAGCTCAAGACATTAGTAAGTGGTCTAGGGACCATTTTGTTGCTGTTTAAATATGTTTAATACAACAGATACAATTCCCATATGACTAGCTATTTCCTCTTCCCCTCCCACAACCATGTTCATTGGGCCACTTCCTTATATTTGAGCAGCCAATGTACTTTCAGCACACTTGCCCAACAGTACTTTTGAGTTAGAGACCATTCTTGTAATGTTTGGGCAAGAATGTGGTTGCTTGTTGCCTTTGTCTTAAAAATCTGCCTGAGGGGCTATGAAGAGTTTTTTTTTTTTTTTTTTTTTTTTTTTTTTTTTTTTTTTTTAAGAGTTTTTGGCTTAATGGCATTAGCAGAGCAGATTTCAAGACAGGCTAATATTGACTGTGTTGTGCAGCTGTGGTCTCTCTCTGTCTCTCTGTCTCTGTCTCTCTCCCTCTCTTTTCCTAAGATATGATTTCTCTGTGTAACAGCCCTGGCTGTCCCAAAACTCTCTTTGTAGACCAGGTTTGCCTGGTATTAAAGGCATGCACCACCACCACCTGGCCAGTGGCCACTCTTACAAAGATCTAAAATGAAAAGGAGCAAGCTGAGCAAGAGAAAAATCCAAAATGTAAAGTTTGAGGAGAAAAGGAGCACCAGAAATTGTAATGGAGATAGGTTCGGTACTCAAGGAGATAAAAAGTTTAAAGAAAAGCCTGATTCTAAATTGACCCAGCTGAGCTTCCTTCCAACTTGTGAAAAGGAATTAAAGAAAAGCTTAAGCAGTAAAGGAAACCAGCATCAACAGAAATCTGCTGCAAATGTAACTGAATTAGGGTGCCAAGTTCCAGCCCCATCAGGCACCAGAACTTGGCATCTTTGACTGTATGGTTCTGGCTTTAGAGTCAAGGATACAAGAAAGGGATTGTGGAATCTTCCTATGTGGCTAAGTAAAGCCACTGAGGCCAGACATGTATCAGGGATGTTCCTGCTTGGGGGCCCAAAGAGGCCATTTCATGAAATTGTGAAGAAGCTGTCATTTCACTGGGAATCCCAAGATGTGGGATACCTGCCAAAAAGAGCTGCAGACTAGGTACAGAACCAGCCCAAGAGAGGGAAATATGTTGCAGACCACAAAGCTTAAAGGAGTTGGAGATCTAAAGAGCACTTTGACATCAGATGTGGAGATGCAGAGTTTGTAGTTTTCTCAGTTGGTTTTCAGTCTTGCTTTAGTCCAGTATTTCCTCACTATGTTCCCTTTTCTCCCTTTAAGAATGGTAATGTACATTCTGTGCCATTGTGTGGCAGTAGTATATGATCTGCTTTTTAATTTTTCTGGGGGTTAAGAGATTGCCATGAGTCTTAGAAGAGAATTGGAACTTTGTACTTTCAAACAGTGTTGGGGCTGTGATAGACTCTGGAAAAGGTTCTATTAAATAGATGACATAATGCTGACCCCTGAGTGTTTTGCAGATTTGGAGAGCCATTGGAGAGACAGCCAGGTACAATGGTGTTTCCAGTTACCTTACAACCCTGTGGAGGATGGCTTAACTGAAAGAAAGAAAAGTCCAAAATGTATCCTACATGATTGGAAAAGGGCACTCCCATAGGCCATATGGTTACAGAATGAAAACTCTAGTGCCAGGGGTGGACTACCTCCTTGTGAGGTTCCACAAACTCATAAAGGCTTTTGCTACTGCTTGGTTGTGTGCCAGAACTAAACTGTAAGACCCTATTGCTGGAGACACACGTGCACAGCTTGACTTCAGGACACAGAGAAATTAAGCTGGGACTTCACTGGAAATTCCCACCACACCAGCTGGTTTTTATAGTGTAGGAAGGGGCCACACAGAGGCTGCTGGTGGAGAACTGTCACCAACATTTCTGATTGGCTATGGACACTGTGTGCTAAAGTGCTGACATGCTGGCAGGTTGTACCTACTTGTGCAGTAGTGGCTTGGCTATTGTGGGTAACACAAACAGCCTTCCAGCTGGATTTAAGGCTTACTCCACAAGAGGGAGTTCGAGCCTAGCAGTATAAGGCAGGGCAAAAACCTGTGGCTGGGTGGGTCAGAGGTCACGATGGGGAAGCAACTTCTATGGTTTTTCTAGATGGATCTGATGTGCTTATCACACTGATTTCTAATGTTTAAATCATAGATCACTGATGTTATCAACTTCAGCTCATAACTACTGGGGAAACTCCTGAGAGCATGTGATTGTTACTGTGTGTGGCATGATGTTACTGTATGTGGCATGATGTTACTGTGTGTGGCATGATTCCTTAGTCATAGAAATACAATGTATGAAATAGATCATAAGAAATATGATAATATAAATATGGTCACCCACTCCAAGGCTCAGTGATCACTGTGGAAGGTGGGGCAGAAGATTGCAAGTTTCGGAGGAAGGGCTGGGGTGTTGATAATAGCAGCCTTGGAGAAGGAACATACATGACTCAAAAGATCTTCAGGAAGTCCCTGAAATGACCAGATTCACTAGGTCCCTCTCTGCCAGATCAGACAATGAAAGCTGCGTGTCCTTGGATAAAAGGGAACTGAGGAGCAGAGAAGACTCAGAGGAGACAAGCTACAAAGACAGGAAGAAACCAGCCGAGCTGCCTGGAAGAGGTTCAGACCACTGAAGCACCTGGGAGGACATTCATGGGCATGTTGAGATGCCTGCAGACTGCAGTGTGCTCCATGTTCCTGGCTTTGTGAGCTGTCACCCAGGTTGGCGTGGGCTTTGGTGATGCTGCTGTCTTTGATTCATTTCTGCTCCTGTAAGTCACCCCTCAACCCACATTCCTGTACGTAACTCCAATAAAATATGGTTCACCAAGTTGGACTTTGGTAGTTTCCATACTTTGGTCTGTTGTAGGATTTCTAACTAGGGTAAGTAGATGTACAACAATACTTACATGTATTTATGTTGTACCTGTACATATTTATGTGTGTACATGTCATCTATGTGTTTGTAGTTGTGTATGTGTTGGTGTGCATATGTATATTTCCATGTATATACGTATGAATATTTCTAAGTGTGTACATGTATATATTTCATGTTCAAATTTATGTGCATTCATTTGTATTTATGTGTATGTTCTTGGGTATGTTTATGTACATAGTTTATATATGTGTATGTTTAGGTGTATGTTTGTTATTGTGTGTACATGACTATATTTATGTCCATATACATGTGAAAATTCTTGTTTTTACAGGTGTATATTTATGTGTGTATAACTGTTTATTCATGTTGTATATATATATATTTATGTGTATATTCATGTTATACATGTGTATATCAATATTTGTATTTGTACTTTATGTTTATCTATCATTGTATATGTGCACATTTATCTGTGTACACGTATATATTTATGTTTGTGTGTGTACTTGTGTATAGTTTATATTTGTGTGTATATGCACACTTTTACTTTGTGTTTATATATGAAAGTTTGTGTGTGTTCATGTTATATATTTATGTGTATGTGCATGTGCATATTTATGTGAGTATATACATGTTCTTTTATGTTTGTGTCTATGTGTGTATTTATGTGTGTGTACACGTGTATGTTTATAGGTTATGGAGCATCACCCTGGGTTGACACACCTCAGGTAGCAAGAACTGTTAGCCATAAGTGGTACAACAGAAGCCAAAAAACCATGGCTGCAACATTTGGGAACTTTCTCAGAACTATGGACTTTGATGGATTAGATCTTGGTTCTTTTTTTGCAGGTGTTGCTGCCTGTGTGCTGGATTCCAAGGTCTCTAAACGGTATTTCCATCATGGCACCAATTTTGCTAGTGTCCGGAGCCTGTGATGTTTCCCAGTGGCTCTATTGACATGAGTCAAATCATGGACTCATCTGGGGCCAGGGGTTTTATTGTCTTCATATCACTAGTTTTTTTTTTTTTTTAACAGAACTTACTCTCTTTTTTTTTAAACTTTATTTTATTTTATTATTATTATTATATTTGTGTTTTAATTTTACACATCAGCCATGGGTTCCCCTGTCCTCCCCCTCCCGCCCCCAACCCCACCTTCCCCCCATTCCCTCCCCTCCATTCCCATGTCCTCCAGGGCCAAGACTCCCCTGATGGATTTAAACCTGATGGATTCAGTACAGGCAGGTCCTGTCCCCTCCTTCCAGGCTGAGCAAAGTGTCCCTGTATAAGCTCAAGGTTCCAAACAGCCAGCTCATGCACTAAGGACAGGTCCAGGTCCCACAGCTGGATGCCTCCCAAACATTTCAAGCTATTCAATTGTCTCACTTATCCAGAGGGCCTGATCCAGCTGGGGGCTCCACAGCCTTTGGTTCATAATTCATGTGTTTCCATTTGTTTGGCTGTTTGTCCCTGTGCTTTTTCCAATCTGGGTCTCAACAATTCACGCTCTTATAGTCCCTCCTCTTTCTCGACAATTGGACACCTGGAGCTCCACCTGGGGCCTGGCTGAGAATCTCTGCTTCCACTTCCATCAGTTATTGGATGAGAGTTCCAGCTCCCTGGCAATGGTCGAGAGAAAGCCTGATCTGACCTAGTCTTGTGATCAGATGGCCAAACACCCTAACAGTTATTCTCTGTTTTAAGTAGGCAGTTGAGTAAGCTGAGAGCTAGGAGAAAAATAATTAGTGGCCCAGTCTGTAACAGCTTCAGTAGTTACCCAGGGGGAGCAGCAAACGAAGATGCTTGATGTCTCCTTTCACTTTCCTGAAAGTCTTTCTGACCATGGATAAACTTTCTGTAATTCCCACTGAATGATTGGCATAGAAGCAACAAATTTCTCCCAGGGTCATACAGACCTCCTTGTCTCATGAAGAGAAGGTCCAGTCCTCTTCCATTCTGAAGAACAACCTTGGCTAAGGAATCTAACTGGGATTTCAGGTAGAAAGAAGAATTTTCTAGATGGCCCAGGTCTATGTCTACTCGAGTATTGTGTTCATATCTGGGTCTGAAGTTCCAACTGCAGTGGAGGCACTCACGCCTGCAATAGGGGAATGAGGATGGTGACAGCTAACTGCTGCTCATGGGGAAGCACAGAAGCTAGAGTTAGGTGGGCCCTGCTCTCTCCTCCATTGTAGATGAACACCTGTGGTACAACATTCTCAAGAACATAAAGGAATGGGTTCTCCTCCCATGCAAACAATTCAGAAGATGTACACTTGGATAATCCATTAGTACACCCCCCCCCCCACACACACACCAAGACAGTCTCTGGGGCGCAGAGTTAACTAAATTAATTAAACTCAACCACCATTCATGGTTAACCTGCTATAGACAGCTACAGGAATCTGCTTGGGGGAAAAGGATCTAGGGCAGTGGTTCCCAACCTGTGGGTCACAACCCCTTTAGGGGTTGAATGACTCACAGAGGTTGCATATCAGATATGTGCATTACCATTTATAACATACAAAGTACAGTTATGAAGTAGCAATGAAATAATTTTATGGTGTGTGTGTAGGGTCACCACAGCATGAGGAACTGTATTAAAGGATTGCAGCATTAGGAAAGTTGAGCACCCCTGCTCTAGGGGGTATCTTGGTGACATTAAACAGACATCCTTCCTTTGGAGGTCCCCCAGGGTGATCTTAGGTTGGTCTGACTTATAGCAGTTAGGGTTAGGAATTGTTTAATTAGTTTCAATGCCAACATAATAAAGGGGTTTGGGGTCCAGGCATAGTTATCAGTTCTGACCTCTGTCCACTTGAAAATGGCTAAGGAACTGATATACTCTTTCTAGCATCCTGAACACTGAGGGACTGGCTCCTGCTGCCTCCTAGAGCTTTGCCTTTGAGGTTTCCAAAAGAATTCTTTGGGAAGTTGGAGTTTGGACTTGCGTCCTTGGGGGCTGAGTACCAAGATGGGTCAGTTTGGGCTAGTGGGCCAGATGACTCTAGGTGCAGGTTTCTTTTGCATAGCAAATTTGCTGCCTGGACCTGGATCATGTAGGTATAACCTGACTCCCCAGGTTCTACTGGTTTCCCAGTAATGATCTGCAGCTTCCTGCCATGCCCTAACTCCTATGGATATGGGATTGCGTTGTCTATGACCATAGGTAGGTAATGATGGTTTCTTTTCTAGAACTATCAAGGGAACAGTGTTTTCTCAGAAGGACTCAGTTTTATAACCCCACTGAGCACAACGTATTTGTCTGGCTTCTGGCAACTCAGGGGTCCATCAGCTGAGTAGACATAGTGCTGGATAGATCAGAAGCCCTTCCCTTCACAAACAGACTCACAGCCCCAGTGGCATGCTTCTCCTCAGGAGTGAGTGAACCATCCCTTAGTAGCCCCTGAATGCAAAATTTTACAATAATCAACTTGGAAGGTGGTTTGTATCTCAGTGGATAGATTGGCTATGTGCTCTCTAGTTTCAGAAGGTTGGTTCCATTGTCTTCAATCTCAAGGACATATTTCATTTACCTGTCCTGAGCTTTGTGGCCTCTGGCATAATGTAATTTCCAATCAACATTTGCCATATTTAAGAAAACTTTGGCCCTCCAGGCCAGACCATTGTTGGACCCCAGGAATTTTTATCTGGAGTATCTGGGCCTGAGTAACACATTAGTTGTAGTTGTTCCCAAATGTGTGGCCTGGTGGAGTTTGGCCATCATTTGTCTTCTGATAATGGCAGGGAGTACAGATCTCTCATCTGGCAAGAGCCACCACCATAGTCTCCTCTTTGGCATCTTCCCTTTTGCCTACTTGGTTTCTTGTGTCTAAGTGGGCTCTTGAGCAATTCAGGTTCAGGCAGGGTAACCAAGATGCAGAGAGGCCTCACTCATTCAAGGGCTGCCTTCCAGGTGGCCAAGTCAGCTGGCCCACTCCTTTGGGCCTCTGATGACTCCCCTTTTGATGCTTTTTGCACTGGACAATGGCTCCTCCTCTTGGCAGCCATATGGCCTCCAGTAGGGCCAGAGGGTTGGGTGGTTTTTGTTTTTGATTTCCTTTGGCTGAGATAAGAAGCCCTCTCTCTCTATATATAGAGGGCACTATAGCTATGGCAAATGCATACTGACTGTCCATGTATATACAGTGATGGCTTTGCCCTTCCCTGACAAGTGCCTGAGTTAATGTCAGAAGCTCCACCCTTTGTGCTGAAGTTCCTGGGCTGACGGACTGGGCCCATACCAGCCAGTCCAAGGTGACAACTTTGACCTTAGCATACCTGAATTCATCTTGAACAAAACTCTTCCCATACAGTATCTCTTCTGGTCTGATGGACTGAACTGCATTAGCAACTTTCAGGAAGTATGGATTGTGACATTGGGGTCCAGAGCAGAGGCTGGAGGCTCCTGACCTACCAGTCCCAGAGTGGAGACAGGGGCAGCAACAGCCTGGGCTGGAGTTCTGCCTCAAGTGGCAGCTGAAGATGCTTGCGTCTATCTCTCACTATGGCCACAAGCACTTCTGCATCACCAGCAAACATAGGGAGCAAACCAGTAGGCAGCACCCCTCCATGGCCTCTGCATCAGCTCCTGCCTTTAGGATCCTGTCCTGTTTAGTTCCTGACTTCCTTCAGTGGTGAACAACAATGTGGAAGTATGAGCCAAATGAAACCTTTCCTCACCAACTTGCTTTTTGGTCATGGTGTTTCATGACAAAATAGTAACCCTAAGACAATGGCTATATTTATGTGTATACATTAGTATGTGTCCACATTTATATAATTATGTGTATTTATGTGTGTTCATTTTGTATATTCATATGTGTGCACGTGTATATTTATTTATGTGTATTTGTGCATCTATGTCAATAGATGTACATGTGCATATTCTTGTTTGGGTGTGTATTGATTTATATGTATATATATGTATATTTACATGTATATGTGTATATTTTTATGTATTCACATGTGAATATGTGTACACATGTGTATGTTTATGTGTGTATACATATATATTTATGTGTGTGAACATGTGTATTTTTATGTGCATGCACATGTGTATGTTTATGTGTATATTTTTGTTCATGTGTACACATGTGTACTTTTTCTTGTTTTTTTTTTTTTTTTTGCAGGTAGATACACTCTTTAATTATTAAGCAAGAATGAGAAAATTCTCCTCTCTAAATATGAAGCAAAATCCAATAGCCAAAAAAAGGAATTCAAAATTTGAATACATAAAAGTTCATTTCTTTTGACAAAGATAACAATAGAAATTTTAAAACTGATAAAAAATTATTGCATGTAACAATCTTAAATCAAGTGAAGTAGAGAATATTGCAAAAAAAAAATGAGAAAAGCCAAACCAATCATTTATATTAAAGTAACTCTAAATATATGAATGCACTTAACATTGCCCATAATTAAGTACTTATCTAAAATAATTAAATGCCACTTTTAGAAACCAGAAATACATTGAATAGACTCATAATGCTTAACCCCTTTAACCCCATGCATTTTGGGTGATATTACAAATTAACATAAATCTTTTTTTATTTTATTTCAAATTTTATTTTTTATACAGATATTTGTGTTTTAATTTTACATATCAGCCATGGGTTCCCCTGTCCTCTCCCCTCCCACTCCCGCCCCCACCTTCCCCCTAGCCCCTCCCCCCATTCCCACCTCCTACAGGGCAAAGACTCCCCTGGGAATTCAGCTCAACCTGGTAGATTCAGTACAGGCAGGTCCAGTCCTCTCCTTCCAGGCTGAGCAAAGTGTCCCCACATAAGCCCCTAGGTTCCAAATGGCCAGCTCACGCACTAAGGACAGGTCCAGGTCCCACTGCCTGGGAGCCTCCCAAACAGTTCAAGCTATTCACTTGTCTCACTTATCCAGAGGGCCTGATCCAGTTGGGGGCTCCACAGCTTTTGGTTCATAATTCATGTGTTTCCATTCGATTGGCTATTTGTCCCTGTGCTTTTTCCAATCTTGGTCTCAACAATTCACGCTCTTACAGTCCCTCCTCTTTCTTACCAATTGGACTCCTGGAGCTCCACCTGGGGCCTGGCTGAGGATCTCTGCATCCACTTCCACCAGTTATTGGATGAGAGTCCCAAGATGACTGCTAGGGTGTTTAGTCATCTGATCACCAGACTAGGTCAGATCAGGCCCTCCCTCAACCACTGCCAGCAGTCTAGAGAGGATATCATTGTGGATTTCTGGGGACCTCTCCAGCACTCTGCCTATTCCTGTTCTCATGTGGTCTTCATTTATCATGGTCTGTTATTCCTTGTTCTACCTTTCTGTTTTTGATCCAGCTGGGATCTCCTGCTCCCCTAAGCTCTCTTTCCCTCGAACCTTGCCCTTCATTACTCCCACTGTTGTCCAGGTTGTTCATGTAGATCTCATCCATTTCTCTGTCATTGGGTGATCCCTGTGTCTTTCCTAGGGTCCCGTTTTCTAGGTAGCCTCCCTGGAGTTGTGTAGCAGTCTAGTCATCTTTGTTTTACGTCTAGTATCCTCTTATGAGTGAGTACATACTATGTTTGTGTTTCTGAGTCTGGGTTACCTCACTCAGGATGATTTTTTCTAGATCCATCCATTTGCCTGAAAACCTCATGATGTCATTGTGTATTTTTATGTGCATGTACATGTGTATGTTTATGTGTATATTTTTGTTCATGTGTACACATGTACATTTTCACTAGCCATATATGCCACTTTGTGGCTCTGAAGTTAACATCTTTAAGGTTTACTGAGAAATGTACTCCCCTTTTCTTTTTTTTCATAGATGAGATTAGAGGGAGGCTCTGGAAGCCCCTTGGCTGGGAGGATATTGACAGCAGGTGAATTCTGGACCCCCTGCAGCTGCCCAGGAGGTTGGTGCTGCAGAAATGCAGTTCTCACCAAAGAAGGCAGACAGTGTATCCTAGAGTCTGTGAATGACTGTGGCCACAAGACACGGCTCAGATCACTTCAAATGCCACATTCCAGTGTGAATACAGTTGCCTGATGTTCTTATAGTAATAGAACGAGGGAAGCCGAGACTTTGTATAAATGCATTAGTAGGCACAAAGGATAGGTGGGGAATAGCACCACTATGGAGGAAATTCTGCCACAGGAAATTCTTACAGGCTATCTGGCAACATTCTTAGCCCATTAACTGGTGGAAACTAAAGATTGTTTATGGTAGTTTGCACACAAACGTGTGTGTGTGTGTGTGTGTGTGTGTGTGTGTGTGTGTGTGTGTGTGTGTAGTGTCCTGTACTTTTCTCAATTACTCAGCCACCTATGTGATCCAAAGGCAGCTTAGACCTTCCAGCACTCCACATGATTTGAGGCAGAATCCTAAAAGGCCTGAACTTTTGAGCTCAGCTTTTTGTTGATTGGGCAAATAGAGAAGACCGCTTTCTTCCTGTGGCACAAACTATGCCCCACAGTGGAGAGCCTGCCCGAGGTACAAGGCAAATGATCTCCCTACCAACCAAGCCACTGATATTGCTCTTTCTTGGACACAATCCTTTTATTGTTGTTGTTTTATCTGTGCACGCATGTGCGAGTGCACATGTGCGTGTGTGCATGTGCAGATGCTTGAGGAGGCCAGAGGCTTCACTTCCCCCTAGAGCTTGAGTTGCAGGCTTTTGGGAGACACCTGACATGGGTGCTAGGAATTAAATCAGGGTTCTCTGCCAGAGACATAAGTACTCTTTACTTCTAAGCCATCTCTCTGGCCGCCACAGGTGTCCCGTTTTGTTTCTTTGTCTCTGTGATCAAGACACCTGACATAGTAAGAGAGCAAGCGTTTACTTGAGCTCCTAATTTTGGAAGTTCTAGTCCATCGTGGTGTGCAGGGCACAGAGCAGTTCCTGACAAGGTACAAAGGATTGGAGAAGAGATGGGAAACAGCCAGAGAAGACAGACCCTTTAAGGACACCCCAGCGACCTACATCCTCACCTTCTAGGTTTCTTTTCCCCCAAGCAACATGAAATCCACCTTAAATTAGAGACCAAATTCCCATGTTTACATTTTTTTTTTTAAATTTCATCCACACAGGTAGGTTTGAATGAATATACAAATATCAAACCAGAAAAACCAGAAATTAAGAAATAACCTAATATTTCTTGTGGCATCTGCCATACATACCCACACTTTAAAAAAAATTTAATTTTATAATCTGACAAACTCCAATAAGATATGGTTGCCTAGTCCACTTTGAGACTTTTGGAGGCAAATGAATGTTGAGCAGTGGGGAATAGCTCCAACACCTGATGCTTGTGCCTCCACCTCCAAATACTTATTAATTATTAAACTTTTATTTATTTCCACGTGTATGTATATATGTGTATGTGAATATGTGTCACAACTTTCAGGTCTTAGCTTCTACCATGGATCCCAGGGACTGAAATCAGGTCATCAGACTTGTTCAGCAAGTCCTTTTACTTGGTGAACCATTGTACTGCTACTGCACAAGTGTGTGCATGTGTGTAATTTTCATAGGCATGTACACTGCATTTTGGGCCTATTCTCCCCTTTAACACTATTATGCTGTCTTCTCTTCCCTGTCCTACCATTCCTTTTTTATACATGTGGACAGTTTTACTTTTTTACATCATATAGACATACATGCTTTTATGTATTTCTACAAAATCTAGAAACCATGTATGACAAAAACATGTGATATTGGTGTCAGAGAGATGATTCAGTGGTTAAGAGCACTTGCTGTCCTTACAGAGAACATGGGTTTGATTCCCAGAGCCTACATGGTGGCAACTGCAGTCTCAAATGATCCCATTGGCCTCCTAATGCACCAGACACACATGTGGTGCATAGACCTACAGGTAAAACACCTATACACATAAAAAACAGAAATAGAAACAAGAACATGTGATATTTATATTTCTGAGACTGGCTTATTTCCACTAATATTGTTATCGCCAGTTGTACCATATTCTTGCAAATATGTAAGTTCAATCTTCTTTATGGTTGAAAAAATCTCATTATGTATATAACCCACCTTTTCTTTTTCCTTTCCTCGGCTGTGGAATACTTAGGCTGTTTCCATAACTTAGCTGTTATAAATAGTGCGACAATAACTACTCATGCATATCTCTCAATATGTTGTAGCCAGGAGTGGTATAGCTGTCACATTAAGGCAGGAACTAGCTGTTTGTAGGTATTAAGGTAATAGGGCTTGGGATGGAAACTGAATGCTGCTCATGGATGTTACAGTGAGAACCACGCCTGTAGTTAAATGGAAGAACAAGGGCCAAAACAGCAGGATCTGCAGTGCTGAGGAAGACAAACACGAGGGCTTATAGCTGAGTATGAGATGACCATGCTAGGCAGAAGAGCAGGAGTAAGTCTCTGGGCCAGTGGCACCAGCCCAGGTGGCCACCTGAAGCCTTTTAAGGACAGGTGTTACTATCCTTTCTTATAGCCTTCCTTTTCATACAGCTGATTTTAACTGGTTAAATGATAAGATAGCTTCTAATAAGCCTGCACTTGTTTCAGGAGAGCCCCCAGACACTGTAGACAAGGAGCTTAATATGAGGGGACCCCCAAATATTATTAGCCTATACCTGCATTTTGAATTGTTTTCCTCCTTTCTCCTCTAATAGTTTTAGAATTTGTGGTTTTATATTAAGGCCTTCAATTATTGTGAGTTGCTTTTTATGTAGATGGAGAGTTAAGGATCTAGTTTCGTTCTACGTGTGGGTTTCAAGTCTTCCCAATAACATTCGCTGAAAATGCTGTCTTTTTTCCAATGTTGTTTTCATCTTTGTCAAAAATCAGGAGTTGGTGTCTGTTTGAGTTTGTATGTGGGTGTTGTATTCTATTTCTTTTTTTCCTTTATTTTTATTTTTATTATTTTTCCCTTTTTAAATTATATTTGTGTTTTAATTTTACACATCAGCCATGGGTTCCCCTGTCCTCCCCCCTCCTGCCCCCACGCCCACCTTTCCCCCATCCCCTCCCCTCCATTCCCATGTCCTCCAGGGCCAAGACTCCGCTGGGGATTCATTTAAACTTGGTGGATTCAGTACAGGCAGGTCCAGTCCCCTCCTTCCAGGCTGAGCAAAGTGTCTCTGTGTAAGCCCAAGATTCCAAACAGCCAGCTCATGCATTAAGGACAGGTCCGGGTCCCACAGCCTGGATGCCTCCTAAACAAACCAAGCCACTCAACTATCTCACTTATCCAGAGGGCCTGATCCAGCTGGGGGCTCCACAGCCTTTGGTTCACAATTCATGTGCTTCCATTCGTCTGCCCTTTCGTCCCCATGCTTTTTCCAATCCTGGGCTCAACAATTCATGCTCCCACAGTCCCTCCTCCTTCTCTACAACTGGACACCTGGAGCTCCACCTGGGGCCTGGCTGAGAATCTCTGCATCCACTTTCATCAGTCACTGAATGATAGTTCCAGCCGGACCATCAGGGTATTCTATTTCATATCATTCAATTCCATTGATCTTCATGTCCAGACAGTGGGTTAATCTGAGCATTTCTCATGAACAATTTCATGTACGTTTTCCCCATTCAAAGTCACAATTCTAACTTCAATGTTGGAAGGGATTTGTGCAACTTTGATATAATTAATTATTTTCATCTTTGACCACTTTAAGAAGACAATTCAGTGCCCTTATCTTTCTGTAAATGCTTTCATTTCCTCATTTCCACACATACCCCTGCTCCAAGTTATAGGTGGCAGACATGGAACCAAGAGCTGCTACACACACCATGGCACAGGATGGGGTCCTGCTAGCTGCTAGTGTCAGGAGGAAAAATCCCCCATGCCCAATATAATTGGGCTAAGAAGCATGAACTACATACAGACAGACTCACTGGACCTGGAAAAACTCTTTCCTCTGAAAGCGATTCTCTGCCCTCTCCTGGCCATGATCCACATTACACACACTGTCAGCAGAGGTGGGCACAGAGGGCTGTCCTGAGACAGTGTCAGTAACAAAGCAAGGAGTAGGGTGCTGTCATTCATGGGGAAAGGCTGGGGTGTATATGGTAGCAGCTCTGCTTGGGCCTGTGAATAGTGGCAGCAGATACTAGCAGGAAACCAAAATGGTGCATGGAACAGGCAAGGGCGCCAAAGGAAAGGCATGGTGAGCAAAGAGATTTCTAGAGCAAATGATTTCTATGATTTAGCATCTAGAACTAGGAAGCTGGAGAGATGGGTCAGTGATTTAAGAGCACTTGTTACTTGTATGGAGGACCTGAATTCAGTTCTTAGGAACCACATGCTAGCTTACAGCCATCTGTAATGCCAGTTCCAGGGAACACAACACGAAAAAATAAAATAAATAATTTAAAAATTATAAGTTAGAATTAGACAGACAGAAAGACAGACAGACAGACAGACAGACACACAGACACACACACACACACACACACACACACACACAAAGAAAGCAATCAAACAAATAAACAGCAGTAACAACAACAAAAAGCAAACCATATATGACATGTAACACTGTCAACCTGAAGCCACTTCTCCACATGGAGGTAGATGGCTTAGTGTATACTATATTCCAGAGCCACTGGGAACACTGCCTAGGAAGGACAGAATTCTGTGTGTAGTTGGTAGTACATGTTGAGAACAAGACCACATAGCATTTGTATACACTTGCACTTATGCAATGTGCGCATGTGTGTTCTCTCTCTCTCTCTCTCTCTCTCCACACACACACACTCACACACATACACACACTAATAATAATAAAAATAACATTAAAAATACATCTTTTGTTGGTTTTTTTTTTTTTTTTTTGCTCTTTTTGCTCTTTTGGATGGTCCACCACCACCCAGCTCCCAAATGAATACACACAGAAAGAGGCTTATTTTTAATTATAAATGTCTGGCCTTAGCTTGACTTGTTTCTTGCCAGTTTTTCTTAACTTTAAATTATCCCATCTACCTTTTGCCTCAGGGCTCTTCCCTTTTCTTACTTCTGTGTAGCTTATTTTCACTCTTACTCTGTGGCTGGCCTCTAGCGCCCTCCTCTCCTTGTTCTCTTGTTCCTTCTTCTTTTCTTCCCAGAGTTCTCCTATTTGCTCTCTCTGCCTGCCAGTCGCACCTATCCTTTCTCTTGCCTTGCTATCGGCTATTTCAGCTATTTATTACACCATCAGGTGTATTAGACAGGCACAGCAACACAGATTTAAACAATGCAACATAAAAGAATGCAACACATCTTTGCATCATAAAACAAATGTTCCATAGCATAAACAAATGTAACACATCTTAAAATAATATTCTACAACATGCATCCAGTCTTTTTGTTCAATATTTGTTAGGATATGATTTTGATTTATTTTTTTCTATAATTCATATATAATAATTAATTATATATCAATTTGAAACTCTTCCTTAATGTTGATAGTGGCTTCCTTCCTTCCCTCCTTTCTTTTTTCTTTTCTTTTCTTTTCTCTTCTTTCTTTCTCTTTTTTCCTTTTTAGCTGCTCACTGGGACTTATATTAGGTTACTGTACAACATGAACTTCACAGTTTTTTTTTCTATATTTTCTTTAACACATAGGTATATAGAGCTGAAGAGCTAACTAGGTATATTTATTTTCAAACAATATGCAGTCATAAAAGGACCATTAAATGAAGCTTTTTTAAAAAATAATAAGGAAAATGGGACTGATTAAGAAGTAAAGTGAAACACCTTCAAAGGGTGAAAGTGGACAATGGCTAAAGAGACCATTGCATTGACCCACAACCCCCCTTCATTGAAAGTAGATTCTTTTCTCACATGATATGTCTTGATTATGGTTTCCCCACTCTTTACTCCTCAAGTATTCCTCCTTCCTCTCATCCAGATCAACTCCTCTTCTCTCATTAGAAAAGAACAGGCTTCTAAGAGATAGTATTAGAATATAACAGAATAAAATATAATAAGATTGTAGTGGATAGCCATCCCAGCATTGGCCAGGAAGTTCCAATCCCCACTGAGGCTTCGGTAATGGTCACGCCCACAAGGCGGGGCGGAGGAGGAAGCAGAAGACCCAAGATAGAGAGGAAGGGCGCCCTCTCTTGGTTCAGGGACGCTGGACACAGGAGGTAGACTGAGCAGAGTTCTCCAGAGAACACCGCCAGACTGTGCCATACCTTTGCTAAACCCTACAACCTATCCCTTCATTTGTAAGTTACCCCACAAAATAAACCTCCCTTTTAACTATGTGGAGTGGCCTTAATAATTTCACCAATATAAGATAAAAGAAAAACTATCACATCAAAGCTGTACAAGATAAACCAATAGAAGGAAATGAGCCCAAGAGAAGGTACAAGAATCAGAAACCCACTCATTTGCATCCTCAGGAATCCCATAAAAATATTAAACTGAGCTGGGTGTGGTGGTGTATATCTTTAAACCCAGCACTTGGGAGGCAAAGGTAGGCATATCTCTGTGAGTTTGAGGCCAGGCTGGTCTACAAAGTGATTTCCTGTTACACAAAGAGACCCTGTCTGGAACCCCCTCCAAAAGAAAGAAAGAGAGTAAGAAAAAAACTCCACTAAACTGGAAGCCTATATATATATATATGCAGAGAACTGGTGCAGACTCATGCAGGCCCCATGCAAGCTGCTACAGTTTTTGTGAGTTCATATGAGATTTGCTCATGTTGATTTAGAGGGTCTTGTTTTCTTGGTGTCCTCCATCCCATTTGGCTCTTACACCCTTTCTTCTTCCTTTTTCAATGGGTTCCCTGAGCTCCAAGGGGAGGGATTTTATGGGGATGTCCCATTTAGAGCTGAGTGTTCCAAGGTCTCTCACTCTCTATGTAATGTCTGACTGTGGGGTCTCTATATTTTTTTCCCATCTGCTGCAAGAGGAAACTTTTCCAATGATGGCTATCCAAGGAACTGATCTATGAATATTATTATGATTTGTGTTATTACTTTTTTTCATTAGACCAGTAGTATTTGCTTTTATCCTAGGTTCCTTGGCTATCTAGTCTTTGATTCTTGGTCACATAAGCAGTGTCAGGTATGGGTTTCATCTCCTGGAGTGGGTCTTAAATCAAATCAGTTATTGGTTACTCCCACAGGCTTTGTGCCACCATTGCTCAGGCATATCTTGCAGGCAATACACCACTGTACATCGAAGGGTTTGTCTGTCTTGGTGTTTATGTTACTCTAGTAGAGTGGAAAGTACCCTCCTGCACAAGGCTCTAGGTAGGCACCAGCTCCACTTTTCTATGTTCAGTTTATGGATAGTAACTTATTGTCTTGGTAACCTACTGGATTGTTTGGGGATTCTCATGGTACCCCTATGGCCAACAACTCAATTATATATAATCCAGTCCCAGTGCTGGTGGCTTTGTTTGGTTACAAGAAATGGCAAGTTGAGACCCTGTCTCCCCATTGGGAGACTGCATTTAGAGTGCCTTCATATATGTTTCTGCTGTGTTAGGTTTCCATGCTACTACTCAAATGTCCTTTAATTTTAGTTGTCTCTCCCCATATTTCTTCCCTCAACCCCTTTCTCCACTTGATTCTTCCATACATATCCTTCCCACCCATCCATATCTGTCTATTCTATTTCCCTTTCCTAAGCAGATCTATCTGTTCCTTCTAGTCCCTTACTCTATACCTAACCTCTCCAAGTCTACAGATTGTAGCCTGGCCATTATTTACTTAATGGTTCATACCTCCTTATTAATGATCACTTATATTAACTTTTCATCCCCAGTCATCTCTTTCAGTATTTTCCCCCTGTATCTCACCTCTCCAACTTGATCTCTCATGTTCCCATTTTCATCCACCTCCAGTCCACCCAAGAAATCTCTTCTATTTCCCCTTCTCAGGAAGATCTGAGTGTCCTCCACACCTTGAACTCTCCTTGCTACCTAACTTCTCTGGGTCTGTGGATTGTAGCATGGTTGTCCTTTACTTCACAGTTAATATCTACTTTTGAATGAGTACATACCATGTTTGTATTTCTGGGTCTAGGTGTTGTGGATATCACTCTTTATAAATAAAATGCTGATTGGCCAGTAGCCAGGCAGGAAATATAGGTGGGACAAGCAGAGAAGAGAATTGTGGGAGGTAGAAGGCTGGGGAGGACAGCCACCGCCAGCCACTGCCATGAGAAGCAACATGTAAAGACACTGGTAAGCCATAAGCCATGTGGCAAAGTATAGACTAACAGAAATGGGTTAATTTAAGATAGAAGAAGTAGATAACAAGAAGCTAGCCACGGCCATACAGTTTGTAAGCAATATAAGTTTCTGTGTGTTTACTTGGTTGGGTCTGGGCGACTGTGGACTGGCCAGTGAGAGAGATTTGTCCTGACTGGGCCAGGCAGGAAAACTCTAACTACATCTGGGTAACCTCACTCAAGATGATTTTTTTTTTCCTAGCTCCATCCATCCATTTTTTTTTCTAGTTCCATCCATTTGCCTTCACATTCCCTGATGTTACTATTCAGTTTGGGTTTTCTTAATCAACTCTATTTCTACTTTCAAATCTTGAACAGTTTCATTCATTTCCTTCCACTGTTCATTTGAGTTTTTATAGGTTTCTTTAAGGGGTTTATTCATTTCCCCTTTGAGGATCTTTATCATATTCATAAATGACATTTTAAGGTCTTTTATTTTGTGTTTTAGCTATGTTGGAATATTCGGAATCTTCTGTAGTAGGGTTGTTGGGCTCTAGTGGATACATATTGTCCTGTCTGTTATTGTTTTTGTTTTTATGATGATGTATAGACATCTTACATTGGGAAAATTATAATTCTGGGTGCTAATATCTGGTCTTGTCTTTGTTGGGTGGATGTTTTGTTTATTGATTTCTGTTTACTCTCTGGTTTTTAGGAGAGTGTGTTGGCTGTGTGTCGCCACTTAGGAAATTCTCCTGGAATAGTTCCTGAATGGTGAGGTTCTAGGTAGAATACGTTTCTGGGGCCTGAGTTCTGACAGGAATGGGGAGGGGCTGGGGAGGAGCATGAAATTCACAGGAGGAATGAAAGCAAGGTGTTTCATTACAATCTGCTTAGTTCATCCCCTGGGAATGGGGCCAGTGAGTGAGTTCTCTAGTAGAAGGTCTGCAACAGAGCTGGGGATGAGTCTGGTGGTTTGGACTTGGAAGATTGGAGGGAGAGGTGAAGCTCTTCCATTAGCCTACTTGCTTCCTTGGTCAGAGTGCCAGGGGAGTGACTACTGGAATTGGGGGCTGAGACAAGGCAATGAGTTGGGTGGGGAGCAAGTTTGGAATAGATCTGTGTGATTCACTGGAGATGAGGGTGGAGGTCAGGGAGGAGGATGCAGCAGATGTTCTGGTATTAGCTAAAGCCTTCAATATAACATTGTGTGATATAATAGGGACCCTTGCCAACTTTTTTTTTGTTTGTTTTTAGGAAGTGTCCATATTTTTATTTTTATTAAAATATTTTTTAATTCATTTTACTTACTAACCACAGATCCCCCTCTTATCCCTCCCCCCTCACCTTCCCCCTCCCCCTCCTCCAAAAGGGTAAGTTCTCCCATGGGGGGCAGCTAAGCCTGGTACATTCAGTTGAGGCAGAACCAAGCCACTCCCCTCTGTACCAAGGGTTGTCAAAGTGTACAACTGTAAATAGTGGGATTTAGAAAGCCAGTTCATACATTAGGGATAGATCCTGATCCCACTGTCAGGGGCCCCCGCAAACAGACCCAGCTAAATATCTCTCTCCCATATGCAGAGGGTCTAGTCTGGTTCCATGCAGATTCCACAGCTATTGATTTAGTGTTTGTGAGTTCTTATGAGCTTGGTTCAGTTGTCTCTGTAGAATTCTCCACCAATGACCTTGACCTCCCTTGCTCATAGAATCCTTCTTCCCTTTCTTCTACTGGACTCCTGGAGCTCACCCTTGCCAACTTCTAATTCATGCTAGTCACAATGCTTAAAGTATCATCTTCTTCCATTCTGACTACAGATCTGTGCTGTGTATAAAGATAGGCCCCAGTTAGCTGGGTGTGGTAACCACACTCCACAAGTAGGGAGAAGAAGGGTGGTGTTTTCTATTTCGACTTCTGGCAGCAAAATGTCTCCCTGAGCTTGTCCCAAGTTTGAGGATGTGCATACCAGGTGTAGTTTGCCACCTAGTGGAAGTATGAATTCAGTGCACCTGATCAGTATCTGCCATAGTCACTGAGGTTTGTTCCAGAGCTGAGAGTGAGGGCAGACCTGAGTCACCCTCCCAACAGGTATATTCCCTCTTTCTAACAGAAACCCAACCCTAGTCAAGGAAAGGCACAATTGCTCTCCAGTGGGATCCATGCTCATCCCTCTGTAGAAAAATTTCTAAACAGTCTTATTAAATAAGAAACACAGAGCCAAAGGGTGAAAGCTGTAGAGATCAGAGGAAATAGTGAGAACAGCCAGCTAACCTTACTCACCATAGCTCCCCTGGAGAAGTAGCTTCTTCCTGTCTAACCTGCACCCTTATTGCCTTGCTGTTCTCCCTTCTTATTGGCTGTTAGCCCAGCCACCTCACTTCCTTTGTCACTACCTGTATATACAGACCTACAGGTCTCTATGGTTGGTACTGGGATTAAAGGCATGTGTCACCACATTTGGCTGTGTCCTTGAATGTACAGAGACTCTGCTTGCCATGTGATCAGATTAAGGGCATGTGCTACCATGGCCTGACTTCTGTTTATGGCTGGCTATGACCTCTGATCTCCAGGTAAACTTTATTTATTAACATACAAATAAAATATCACCACATTTCAACACAAATAAAACATCACCACACTCTTCTGCTTGGTAAAGGTCCAAAGGTCTTTCAGAACCAATGTATGGCTAGGGAACTCCAGGACACTGAAAGCCATTGGACAACCCATGGCAATGTCTTCTGTCTAGTCCAATGGGACACTGACCTCCAAATACCCAGATAAAAGTTTTCACTTTGCAAGCCATGTTGAATGTCATGGAAGAATTCAATCATTATCCTAAATCTCATGAACAAACAGCATATTTTATAATGAGCTGATCAGAACTTAATCATTTGTGGTTGTGAGATGCCAAGAAGAAACTGCCTGGCATGATGGTGTGTGCTATTAGTCCCAGTACTCAAGGAGGAGGGAAGAGGCTGGCAGATCTCCAGGAGTAGGAGACCAGCCTGGTCTATACCCATAGTTCCAGGCTAATAATAAACAGAAAGAAATCCTTCTTCTTCCAATATACATCTTTTTGTAAAGAGACACCCAAAACAAACTTGTCATTACAGATATTATAAAGAGTGTTGTTTCACTGCTGAGTAGAGTGTGTAAGATCAAACTTCATCATGCCAAGATGAATTCAGAAACCTAGCAACCAGTGTAGCACCGACAAGAACTAAAGTGAATAAAACATTAGTTTAAAAATGCAAAATCGACAAAACAAGGTTTACATGTGATATTTTGTAAGCCACACTCAACACATTTGTAATAATGTTAGGAGAAATGAGTGGGTTAGAAACTCTTATGTGTTTGGCTTAGAACATGATTATTACACTCACTTTAGCATTATTTTACAGAGATAACTTTTCCTTACCAAATATCCTCTTGTTTATACACTTCTTCTACTCTTGTACTTTTTGAGGAAACTGATATTTATAGGGAGGAGTATTTAGGAAGATACACATTTACCAATACCATTGACTAAAAGTAGGGGTTTATCTTTGAGACATACTTATGTAATGCCATTGACTAAAGCTAGGAGTTTATCTTTGCACATTAAACTGAAAACATATATCGGAGTTTATGGTTTCATGACTAGCTTTACAGAAAGAATCCTCTTTAGGGTAGGGTGAGCAACTTTGCCTAATATTTCTCAGCAAGCAATTCTTACTATGTAAATGAGGGTGTTTTTGTGTTACCAGCTTACAGCTGACATTCTGTGGCTCTAGTTGAGCAAAGGCAAACCCTGGGTTTTCTGCACAGGGAATACTTTTTGCACCACGGTTGAAACTGGGACTGTACCTGTACCCCATCTGTGCATATGGTCTCTTTCCATCTCCCACTTCTCCTCTTCCTCCTTCCCTCCCTCCCTCCCTTCCTCTGTCCCCCCCCCCCCACCTTTTTTTCCAGAGCTGAGGACCGAACCCAGGGCCTTGCGCCTGCTAGGCAAGCGCTCTACCACTGAGCTAAATCCCCAACCCCAGTCCCTCGCTTCTCAATTTTATTTTTTGCCTGCTATGCTGTCTGCGGGTGCACCACATGAGTGCCAGGCGCAGGCAAAGACCAGAAAGCCACATAGCATATCCTGGAACTGGAAGTTACAGGTGATTGTTAGCCTCTATGGGTAGGTACTGGAAACCAGATCCACATTCAGTGCTCTTAACTGCCCAATGTCTTTCCAGCTCTATTCCCATCCCCACCCCTACTCGGACCCTGATCTGTTACACGGCCCTTTTAGTACACTTGCATCTTTCCATAGCTTCTTTAACCTCACCTGCAGTTTACTGTTGGTGTTTCTCATGAAGAAGAATATATGTAACATTCATGAGAATGTGTGATGTGGTTTCACTATCCACTTTAAAAACAGAACACTCCTATTTAAAAAAAGCCTTCTTTAAAAACAGGCTCTCTCCAGATGTAACTATGGTTGTGAATATATACTCATACCATTTTCTTTTATTTTTATTTTTTTATGGTCTTCTCCGTCCAAATTACTGGAGGGAGGTGAGTGGGAAGCAGCGGGGCTATCTTTCAGGTTAGTGGAACCTAGGTTGTCCTTTTTAAAAAATGACAAAAGATATTTGACAAAAAGGACTGCAGGTAGGGGGCATGCTCAGCCTGCTATGCACCTTGGAATTTGCTCAAGTAAAAATGCATGAAGGCCCATTTGCCAGAAGAGGTCGCACAAACACCATCTTTAGTTTTTCACTGTTGATTTGGAACTTTCTTTACACATTGCAAAGCCTTGATCAACACATTTCTGTGCTGGAGCCCGCTGATAAGTAAGTAAATTAATTTTATGTATGTAAGATAAAGAGGGTGTTTCACAGTGTGTATGTGAAGATCAGAGGAAAAATATCGATGCTCCTTCTCTCCTTCTAACATGTGGGGCCCAGGGATTCAATTTAGGTAGTCAGGCTTACTGACAAGTATTTTTTTTTTTTTTTTAATCATATAGCCACCTCACCTCACTAGCCCAAGGTGATTTATTTGGTTGTTTTGTTTGTTTAAGATATGGATTGTATATGTTGTACTTGAACTTACTCTGTACTACAGCAATATTCATGGTTGTACTGGCAAAGAAGGGGACACAAATTTAGTAGTAGAGTAGTGATTAGCAGAGCTTCATATATGTATATACTATAAACATTACAGCTCAAACGGAAAGGTATCCTGGTAGCCGGGAGCAAGGAATATCACAAAAATCACACAGCACAAGAGATTTATTGGGAGGGAAGAAAACAGGATGGGGGTGGCTGCCTCTGCTACGACAAGAAACAGCAGCAAACTGAACAAGATAGAGCACTTATATAGAGTTTCTTGGGAAGGAAGTGGAACTTTCATGGTGGAGCTTTCCAGGGTGGTGATTGGTAGGATTGCATGTCCCAGAGACTGGGCTTTTCACTCTGAAGGGTGGAGGCAGGGTCCAGAATTTATGGCAGTTAGAGTATTCTGTGGGTGGAACCTGGCAGTTAGAGGTCCTTCAGGGAAGGGCCTGGACAGACACTCCTATAGCTCAAGGGGCTTACATGTACTATTATACCCTACCCACAGATAGACTATTACAGAGGACATAGGAATATACTATCACAGAAGGTTATATAGTAAACCAACACTTATGGAAATACTAATAGGAGCACACAAGTATACCACTTGAACATGAACGCAACAGCATCATGGCATACAAGTATCTCTTACTAATGCACTTCATATCACTGTCTTAGCTAAGCCCCAAATCCTATTAATGGAGTGTAAATAGATGTGCATTAACTAAAACAACAGAGCATGCTGCACTGGTGTATTCATACAGGAGTGCACATGCCTGTGTTAGAACAGTAGTAAGTCAGTTCACCTCGATGTTCTAGTACAGTACTGGATACAGATGTACATGTACAGCAGCAAGCATGGATGTACTACTTTTTTTTTGTCTTCCATCTTTCTATCTGCCCTCTCTCCCCTCTCTCTGCTCTCTCTTCTCCATCCCCCTGCTCTCACCTCACTCTCCCCCTGATCTTTCCCCTTTCTGTCTCTCCTATCTTTCCCCTCCTTCTCTTCTCTGTATCTTTCTCCTCTCTCTGTCTCGTTTTCTCTTGGCTGCTCCCCCTCATTCCCTTTCTCTGCCCGTCTTTCTCCTTCTCTTTCACTTTCTTACTCACTCACTTCCCTCTCTCCTCTCATTCTCATCTCACTTTCAATCTCCCCACAACCTCCTCTGCTCTCTCTCCTCTCTATATTCTTTTCTCTTCCCCCTCTATCTACTTTTTCTCCCCATTTTAGTTTACTTTTTTCCATCTTTCCTCCTCTTCTCTCACTGTAACTATGTCTCCATCTTTCTTTCTCTTCCTCAGCCTCCCCCCTCTTTCACTCTGAGTCTCTCCACCCCCCACTCACATTTTCTCACTCTTCCACTCTGACTCCCTCACTCTCCTGTTTCTTTCTCTATCCCATCCCCCATCCCTCTCTCTCCCTCCTCTTATCTATCACACTCTCTGTGTCCTCTCTTTCTCTGTTTTAGATAGGCCTCATGTATCCCAGGTTGTCCTTAAACTTAAACCTCTTTTTTTTGTTGTTTTTGTTTTTTCGAGACAGAGTTTCTCTGTGTTGTTTTGGTGCCTTTCCTGGTACTCACTCTATAGACCAGGCTGGCCTTGAACTCACATACATCCCCTGGCTCTGCCTCCCGAGTGCTGGGATTAAAGGCATGAGCCACCACTGTCTGGCAAACTTAAACTTCCTATGTTGCTGAAGATCATATGCATTCTTTATCTTTACACCTCCACCTCTTGAGTTTTGGGATTATAGACATACACTACCATGCTTGGTTTATTTACTCACTATTGGGGCCAGAACACTCTGCTTCTTGCATGTCAATTGAACAGTACCAACTGTGTTACATCCATCCTACTATTTCTTTTCTTTAGTCAGCATCTCACTCTCTAGTCCTGGTTGGACTCAAGCTTGTTGAAATCCTCATCCTTCTGCCTCCTAAGTGCTGGGCTTATAGGCACACACCACCTCTGTCAGCTTGTGGTATACACTCTTCAAGCAGCCTTCAAGTCAAACTCTGTCTTCTGTGTGTAATGTGGTGGTTGTGATCTTGAAATCAGAGCATCTGGAATTAGCTGCGGAAGACTTCAACAACTATATCTGGATAACATGCCCTCATGGGAGGCAGGGGGTTGCTCTGAAAGCAATAAATAATGTGTCTAACAAGTCTCCATACTCTTTGAAGATACTTACATAGACAACAATTGCTCGGGGAGAGACCTCTTTTAGTTGGTTCAGCTGTCTGTCAGCTATCAATGAATGTACCTATAAATGACCCATCCCTCATCATCCTGGAAGTAGCTTCAATTAAGTTCATTGGTCCACTGAGCTAAGTTAGAATAGACTTGTCTCTTTGTTTGATTTTAGTGCCAGAAAAGGTACTGGACTGTATAAAGGTGAATTTTGGATGACAATTACCCATGATATGGATGATAAGCCATGAAATGTAAGCTAAGCCAGTGGATTGTGGAATGTCTGAAGGAATTGTCTCAATATGGTTGTTCTCCTATATGTTGTGTGGGAGGGCATTCATTCTTACTGTATTAACAGTTGTTTCAGCCTTGCTATCAGTGACAGAATGTGCAGCTAGGATGCTTCATTTGAAAATGTAGTATCTGTGGTGGGTGACTAGGGCCCCATCTACTTGAAAACAGAGTTCACTGTGTAAGTGTGGAGGTGTCCTCAAAATACAGGTGAATCCACAATTCAGTGTGAGACAAGATTTAACAAATGCCCACCACAGAAAAATAGAGTAGTTGGAGATGATTCCATCTGAACTGCTTGAATAGGAAAAGTTAAGAAGTCTCTTTGAAGCCAGCTTGTGATGATATAGAAGTGATGGCAGATGGTCTCCATCTGAATGCTGTGGAAGTGAAGAAAATACACGCTATAACTACCTACCCCTCCTGCTGAAAGGCTACATGATCCAGGGCAATACATAGGATTAGGTGGCCATTAGACACTTGATTATTGCTGGCTGAGGGTCCCATTAATATTGGAGACCAGAGAGATTAGGCATGTGTGAGGCACATGCTTGGTGATAAGACTGTGTTTACAAGAGAGTTAATTCATCAGGTACCTCAGTATCAGTATTGAGCTTCAGTGGATCTGCTAAGCCTTGTGGCTGGTCAAGATCTTAATGAGGTAAGAAAGATGTATTTCAATGATTTAAAACAGCACATACATTGGGTTTATACAGTGCAACAGCACTCACAAAGGGAGAAAAATGGTGGAAGACAGATGATAGAGCCTGCCTGGATAACTGAAATGGAAGTATGGCAAGATTTGTGTGGTGCTAGAGTCCCTAGGGGAAAAACTGATGGTCAAATTCATCTTTATGAGCCTTTGGAAGGCTTTAAAACACGGACAACAGCTCGCCTATGGAATGAAAAGAGTAGATAAACCTCACTATATGGCATGCTTTAGAATTAGGAGAACTCCTGGGGTAGGAATCATCACCGAGACTTCTCTGAAGAGATAACCAAAATTGCTTATAAGTAAGGCACATATAAGTAGTCAAGAGCCCCATGTTGAATTATAGATTTTCTTCCCCTTTTAATGTTCAAAACCTGGGCTTTAGTTGATACTGGAGTTAAATGGGCCTTCATTTATGGCACCAAGAAGCACCAGAGGCAATGGGCATCTGTAGATGGATATGGAGCTGGAATAGTGCAGTTGAGAAAAACCAAGCTTCTCCTAGAGTGGACTACTCTCCTCATCTCCTTTCAAGAGTGTATTGTGTGAGCTAATTGATAGAGTGTATGTAGTATACTTCTCTAGTATAAGAGAAAATTCTGGAGGTGGGTGTCAGCTTATACAGTATTTATAGTATACTCTCCTATAAGAGAATATTATGGAGGTGGTATCATGTGAATACCATGCTTCTTACCCACTGACACATCTTGCTGGATATATCAACGTTGCTATTACTATTTTAAAATTGTGTTTATTTACACACACACACACACACACACACACACACACACACACACACACACATGAGTTCCAACCCAGTCTATTTTACATAGTTATTTCCAGGCCAGTTGTGGCTACATAATGAGATCCTGTTGTCATAATATTTTATTTGTGCTGAAATGTGGTGATATTTTATTTGTGCATTAATAAATAAAGCTTGCCTGGAGATGGAGGGAGGAAGACCAGCCATTTTAAATAAACAAAGAAGTCAGGCAGGACTCACACTCTTAATCCTGTCACATAGCAGGCAGGAACTCTGTGTGTTCAAGGCCACACTAAGGAACAGAGCCAAGCATGGTGACACATACCTTTAATTCCAGCACCAACCATAGAGGCCTGAAGGTCTATACAGACAGAAAGTGACAGAGCTGTGTAGGAAGAGGAAGTGAGGTAGCTGGGCTAATAGAGCCAATGAGAGGGCAGAACAGCAAGGAAATAAAGGCATGGGTAGACAGGAAGTAACTCAAATTTGGAAGCTGCAGAGTTGGTGAGGTAAGTTTGGCTGGTGGTTTTCCCTGTTTCCCTGATCTAAGGCTTTCACCCCTATATTTGGCTCCATGGTTTTATTTATTTATTTATTTAATTATTATGTGTTTTAATTTTATACATCAGCCATGGGTTCCCCTGTCCTCCCCCCTCCAGCCCCTCACCACCTTTCCCCCAGCCCCTCCCCTCCATTCCCATGTCCTCCAGGACCAAGACACCCCTGGGGACTCATTTCAACCTGGTGGATTCATACAGGCAGGTCCAGTCCCCTCCTTCCAGGCTGAGCATGTGTCCCTGTGTAAGCCCAAGGTTCCAAACAGCCAGCTTATGCACCAAGGACAGGTCCCGGTCCCACAGCCTGGGTGCCTCCCAAACAGATCAAGCTATTCAATTGTCTCACTTCTCCAGAGGGCCAGATCCAGCTGGGGGCTCCACAGCCTTTGGTTCATAATTCATGTGCTTCCATTCGATTGGCTATTTGTCTCTGTGCTTTTTGCAATCTTGGATTCAACAACTCACGTTCTTGCAGTCCCTCCTCCTTCTCGACAGTTGGACACCTGGAGCTCCACTTGGGGCCTGGCTGAGGATCTCTGCATCCACTTCCATCAGTTATTGGATGAGAGTCCCAAGACGACTGCTAGGGTGTTTAGTCATCTGATCACCAGACTAGGTCAGATCAGGCCCTCCCTCAACCACTGCCAGCAGTCTAGAGAGGATATATCATTGTGGATTTCTGGGGACCTCTCCAGCACTCTGCCTATTCCTGTTCTCATGTGGTCTTCATTTATCATGGTCTGTTATTCCTTGTTATCCCTTTCTGTTTTTGATCCAGCTGTGATCTCCTGCTCCCCTAAGCTTTCTTTCCCTCAAACCTTGCCCTTCATTACTCCCACTGTTGTCCAGGTTGTTCATGTAGATCTCATCCATTTCTCTGTCATTGGGTGATCCCTGTGTCTTTCCTAGGGTCCCGTTTCCTAGGTAGCCTCCCTGGAGTTGTGTAGCAGTCTAGTCATCTTTGTTTTATATCTAGTATCCTCCTATGAGTGAGTACATACCATGTTTGTCCTTCTGAGTCTGGGTTACCTCACTCAGGATGATTTTTTCTAGATCCATCCATTTGCCTGCAAACCTCATGATGTCATTGTTTTTCTCTGCAGAGTAGTACTCCATTGTGTATATGTACCATATTTTCTTTATCCATTCTTCAGTTGAAGGGCATCTAGGTTCTGGCTATTACAAACAATGCTGATATGAACATAGCTGAGCAAATGCCCTTGTGGTATGATTAAGCATTCCTTGGGTATATGCCCAAGAGTGCTACAGCTGGGTCTTGGGGGAGATGGATTCCCAATTTTCTAAGGAAGTGCCATATTGATTTCCAAAGTGGCTGTACAAGCTTGCATTCCCACCTGCAGTGGAGGAGAGTTCCCCTTGCTCCACATCCTCTCCAGCATAAGCTGTCTTCTGTGTTTTTGATCTTTGGCTCCATGTTTTTTATTTAATAAGACCATTTTAGAAATTTGTCCACACCTTGTCAAACACCCCCCACCCCAAATAATCCAGATGGCTTCTAGGGAATGATTGAAAATTTTTTAATTTAATTTTCCCTCCATGTCCTTGTATTTGATATTTACAGAATAGTTAATATAAGTGATGAATCTTCCCATGCTATGTTGGTTCCTACTAAAGGTTTTTTCCACATTCCTTTAGCTCTTGGACCCCAGGACTAATTTTTAACCTGGAATGATAGCAGTGTGCTTTCATTGAATCCACTCACACAGTAGGTTACTTTCTTAGTGCCTCTATTTGTACTGGAATAATACACACATCAGTACTCACTTCTGAATTACTCACAGATTTAGAAAACATCCATAGGACCTACAGGTGCACCCCCAGGTGTACACAGAGTACAAGGTCCAGGTACATTAGAGTTTATTACAGTCAAGAAAAAATGTGTATTATATCTAACATGGTTATAGTCTGTGCTTGTAAATATAAACAGCTGCTGGTGTTTTGAGGGCTCCTGAGGTACTGGTGCACTTTCATACCCCACCTTGTGGAACTACAGAAAATACCCCCCCCCCTTTTTTTGTAAACTTGGACAACCTGTGGCTGGGGATGTCATAGGCTTAGTGTGAAAGTTGCTGCTGTTTGATGACATAGTGAGCTTCAGGCCCGTGAGAACAGGGGACAGAGGGTGGGAACAGGGGAGGGCAGAGGACAAGGGATATTGTGGAGTCAGAAATGAGATAAATGGTTGCTAGTGGAAAGGAGGAGACTGGACACAACAGAGCTTGAGGGAATTTTGTGAATGATGGAAATGTTTTGGTTTTCAGTTTGATTTTTTTTTTTTTTTGTTTATTTGTAGACAGGGTCTCACCATACAGCTCTGGCTGGCCTAAAACTCAGTATATAGATCAGGCTTTTCTTATGACAGCTGGGGAACAAAGGCATGTGCCACCAACCCTGCTTGTTCTGTATTTTGATTGCAATGCTCATTACCTCCACACTTGCATTGCCAACACTCACTCAATAGTGTACTTCAAATTGTGAAACTAAATGAAAATTCATTCATGTAAGATGTATACCAATAAAGTTGCCTTTTTATGAAAGAAAAAAAATCAGTAAGTACATTCAAAATACTAAGGGAGGAAATTTACAGTTTTGTTCCTCATTTGGGCTGGCTGTTTGGAACCTTGGATTTACACAGGGACACTTTGCTCAGCCTGGAAAGAAGGGATTGGACCTGCCTGTACTGAATCCATCAGGTTTAAATGAATCCCCAGGGGAGTCTTGGCCCTGGAGGAGATAGGAATGGAGGGGAGGGGATGGGGGGAAGGTGGGGGCAGGGGCAGGAGGGGGGAGGACAGGGGAACCCATGGCTGATGTGTAAAATTAAAACACAAATATAATAAAAAAAAGTTAAAAAAATAAATTGAAAATACTGACATTTCTTCATTTAAGTGTGAGAAAGTGATATGATAGACATGGATCAGAGTTCAAAGGACACCTACTGGAATTTCTTGTGACCCAGGAGAAAGAATTGCACCAGAGATACATGGTTAGAGAAAGAAATACAGGTAAGATAGTTTACTAAGAAGAAATAGAGATAAACATTTTTCTAAGAAAGTAAAAAAGGGAAGCTAGGGGTGGGGTGGACATGATGCCACACACAATTACTTCCCAAAGTCAGGAAGCTAAGGCAAGTAGAGAGATCTATGTAGTCAGTTCTAGGCCAGCCAGGGCTACATAGTGAGACCCTATCTCATCCTGTATCATAAAGAAAAAAAGAAAAGAAAAGAAAGAGGGCTGGAGTGACGGATGGCTCAGTGGTTAAAAGCACTTCTTGCCTTTGTAGAGGACCCTCCTTCCCATCTACTCCTAGAGAAGGTAAGGCCTCCCATGGGGAGCCAATAAAGTCTGGCATATCAAGTTGAGGCAGAACCAAGCCTCTTCCCCATATATAGGGGCTGAGCAAGATATCCTTCCACAGGCAATGTGCTCCAAAAAGCAAGTTCATGCACTAGGGATAAACCTTGGTTCCACCGCCAGTGGTCCCACAAACTGCCCAAGCCACACAACTGTCACCCACATTCAGAGAGCCTAGTTTGGTTCCATGCAGGTTCCCAAGCTGTTAGTCCAGAGTCAGTGAGCTCTAACTAGCTTGGGTCAGCTGTCTTTGTGGGTTTCCTCATCATGATCTTGACCCCTTTGCTTATACATTCCGTCTGCCCCCTCTTTGACTGAACTCTAAGAGCTCCATCCAGTGCTTAGCTGTGGATCTCTGCATCTTCTTCTATCAGTTACTGGATGAAGGTTTGATGATGACAATTAGGGTAGTCATAGATCTGATTATAAGGGAAGGTCAATTCAGGGACCCTCTCTATAGTGATATTTTATTTGTATTGAAATGTGATTTTATTTGTATGTCAATAAAGTTGCCTTGAGGTCAGAGCAAGCCAGAGCAGAATCCGAGCAGTAGTGGGGCACGCCCTTAATCCCAGCACTTGGGAGGCAGAGCTAGGCGGATCTCTGTGTGTTCAAGGACACAGCCAGCATAGCTGACACACGCCTTTAATTTCAATACCAACCATAGAAGACCTGGAGGTCTGTACAAACAGGCAGTGACGAGGAGGTCATGTGGCTGGGTTACAACCAATGAGGGAGGAGAACAGAAAGTCTTTAAATAGACAGGACGCACAGAAGTAGGTCTCTTGCGGAGAGGAGGAACCACAGAAGCAGTGAAGGGTAAGGTTTTCTGCTTTGGCTCTGACCTCGTGGTTTTTAACTCTGCAACTGGCTCTGTGTTTCTTATTTAACAAGCAGGATACATCTACAATTGGCGCCCAACGTGGCAAGAATTCATTAAAAAACCGCTTGCCTTGGCAGTGGGTCCGGCTTCCCGCCTGGGCGGGCCTGCCTCCCTAGCTCAGAGGAATGAAATCTGGCAGATGGATGTGTTTCACTTTGCAGAATTTGGAAAATTGAAATATGTACACCATACTATTGATACTTATTCAGGATTTCAATGGGCAACTGCTTTGAGTTCTGAAAAAGCTGATTCTGTAATCACTCATTTGCTAGAAGTTATGGCCATCATGGGTATACCTGCACAAATTAAAACTGACAATGCTCCAGCATATGTCTCTATTAAAATGAAACAGTTTTTTGCTTATTATAATATAAAGCATATTACAGGTATACCACATAATCCTACAGGCCAAGCAGTTATAGAAAGATCCAACAGAACTCTAAAGGACATGATAAATAAACAGAAAGGGGTAACAAAAACCCCCAGAAATAGACTGCACAATGCTCTATTAACTTTGAATTTTCTCAATGCTAATGAGAAAGGAACAACAGCTGCAGAGAGACATTGGTTAATAGAAAAAACAACAGAATTAAATCAGCCTATATACTTCAAGGATGTGCTGACCTCAGAATGGAAACCAGGGCATGTGTTACGTTGGGGACGAGGTTTTGCTTTTGTTTCTGCAGGAGAAGATAAGCTGTGGGTACCATCAAAACTGATAAAGGTTCGATTTGAACAAGAGAGACCTCTTAATTAGAAGAGGTGATAGTTCATCAACCAACATGACCATCCAGTTTAAACTCACTTATACCATTAATACATGCCTTTTCATTTAATCAGATGTAACTTGCCAAAAGGGGACCTCCCCAAAATTAGTCTTGGGGAAGGGTTTTTGTTTTTGTCTTTTAGGAGAATGAAGGCTAAGGAATCTGAAGAACACTGGACAAATGAGACAACTGAAGAAAAAGGACAAATCATCTGTCCCAGGAAAAAGAGTAAAATGGCCTATTGGTATATCATCTACAAAATTTCATAAATCTTTCTAAATGTTTGTTTCTGCTCTTCTCTAAGAAATTAATACTCTTAGTCTTCTTGTAGTCCCAGTTCAGTTAAAGCTTCAAGCTGATTTTGGAGTTGGAGAATGGCTCTCTCCTCCTTTAAACTCAAGCATGTTGTTAAAAAGAAAATGAAAACTCCCTGTATCATACCAGAAGAAAGAGCCATCTTCTGACATGGGACAGGAGAAAAACCAAATTAATTAAGGGACTATTCTATTACTAATCTCAATTCTTTGACTCTATTCTGATTCTTTAAACTTTTCTTAAAGTATGAATTTTATATCAGAATTCACAAGATATATATATATATATATATATATATATATATATATATATATATATATATTTTAAACTTTGTTGAGATAATAATGGTCATATGAGTACTAATTAATTTAGAGAAAAAGGCTTCGATTAGCTGCCTATACATGTCTTTGTGTTCGAGTCTCTTTTCAGTTTTCTGCAGGAAATCACGGCCAGGCCTAACATCAAATGAAATCTCCAGGAAGAAGATGGGGCCCCACAACGACAATTCCACGTGGAAAATAATATCACTAAGCTGACAAACATCATCTACAGATCAGCTTTGGACTACAAAGTGCTTAGAGCAATTCTGAGATGGCTAGCTGAGATGATCCAGTTTCAAAGACTGCTTGAACAAGGACTTGAGATAAACCCTGAACTTTGGCATTATGGATAACAAAGAATATAGTTATCTTTCCTAGAATTTGTCAATTAACCCAAAATTTTTCTTTTCAGAATAAAGATAACTTCGCCCATACCCAGCAGGAAGCAATTTTAAGAATTCGACGCCCACATTCCCAAAGGGGTGGTGTGGGGTGGGTGGTTTTTTGGTCTTTTTATGGGTATTGGGTTTTCATTGTTTAGGAGGGTTGGTTACAAGTTGTTGTTAAGGGTTAGGTAAAGGGCTAGGCAAAAGGTGCTTGTTAAAAAAAAAAAAAAAAAGACAATTACTAGTTTTAAATATTTTACATTCAATTGGATTGTTTTATATTGTATACAAATTATTATTATTGAGATTGAGATTGTTAGAATATACCATATACGTATTTCTAATCTTGTTCGAGATATTGTATTTATACCATTCATTTAACAATGTAATTGTAATTTGCTAATCCTTGAATGTTAGTATTACCAACTATTAGGATATATAGAAATGAAAATTAGTGGTTAGACATTACAATTGAACTTGTAGTCATATTAGGTGTGTTGTCAAGATCAAACAGATATATTTTAGATAGACAGGTCATCTTCAAACCCTTCAGAGATCTACAGAATATGGCATTTAAAATGTTTTAATAACTTAAGAATTTTTCTTTTTTGCTATGACTATGAGACATGACGGCTCCTGGCAGTACCAATCTACTTCAGAGAAAATATGGGCATTGAAGAAACTGCATATGGAACTAACTTTCATTGTTGCAAAAGTCAGCCACTGGACAACAAAGTATCCTTGAATCAACTGCTGACAAACAGGACAGACAGGACATGAAACCAAGGACTACCAATTCTTGCCAAAACAAGTGTGGTTGTGGCTTTAACAAAAGGCATCTTCTGAAGCCAGGACAATATGGCACCATCCCTGAAGTGAATGACCTTTGCAATCTGTAAAAGGTACCATGTCCTTTTCTTTGAAGGCAGCTGAACAGGGAGTGGGCCAATGGCTTCTGATGTGCAATGGAACAGCAGATGAAACAGTTATTCTTGAGGAATAACTAAGCTCACCTCTCTCAATAGTAGAATGGCGTTTAATAGAGAGATGTGGAGAAGAACAGGATGCCAAGATGAAGCCACATATACACAGCCAAGAAAAATGGACAGCTGAATTGAAAAGACATCAATAATTTCCAGAATTTAAAATCCTGAATCATGACATGACACTAATGGAATTCAGGTGTTTCTGGTACATGGACTGCTCTCACCAAATGTGAGGTCAAACTGTTGACCTTGTATACATCTTAGTTCACAAAAGAGTCTGTCAGAAACGCTAAGCCTGTAGGCTGAAGATGATGCCCCAACACTGTGGAGAAACCTCAGGTGACTGTCCAGGTAGCTGGCTGTTTCTGTCAACTCACATTTTTTTTTGAAGCTGCTTGCATGTACTTCTTGTTTTTATTTTTTATTAGGTAGTATTATTTCCTTCTTGGGTCTCTGAGGGAGTTGAAGATCAGTTAGTTATAGTTATAATTATCTTTGTTAAGGATTTCAGAAAAACTCACTAAGAGCTGTAAGTGTATAAATTTGAAAGACGTTATAAGACAGTTCCGTTAGCTATATAAGTTAGGATAAAAAGTGAATCAGGTACATTCTGGACTTACCAAAATAGGATAGATAATGGAATTATTTTCTCTGAATTTGTCAATTACAAATGGACTAGACATTGTTTAGGTATTTATTGTTTGTATATATGGTATATATAGTTATTGTACTTTGTATATAGTTTTTCTTATATTAGTTATAACTTTTTCCTTTTTATTAAAATAGAAAAGGGGAAATATAGTGATATTTTATTTGTATTGAAATGTGATTTTATTTGTATGTCAATAAAGTTGCCTTGAGGTCAGAGCAAGCCAGAGCAGAATCCGAGCAGTAGTGGGGCACGCCCTTAATCCCAGCACTTGGGAGGCAGAGCTAGGCGGATCTCTGTGTGTTCAAGGACACAGTCAGCATAGCAGACACACGCCTTTAATTTCAATACCAACCATAGAAGACCTGGAGGTCTGTACAAACAGGCAGTGACGAGGAGGTCATGTGGCTGGGTTACAACCAATGAGGGAGGAGAACAGAAAGTCTTTAAATAGACAGGACGCACAGAAGTAGGTCTCTTGCGGAGAGGAGGAACCACAGAAGCAGTGAAGGGTAAGGTTTTCTGCTTTGGCTCTGACCTCGTGGTTTTTAACTCTGCAACTGGCTCTGTGTTTCTTATTTAACAAGCAGGATACATCTACACCTCTCCACTATTGCTTGAAGTCTTAGCTGGGGTCATCCTTGTGGGGTCCTGGGAATTTCCCTAGTACCAGGTTTCTCCCAAACCCCATAATGGCTTCCTCTATCAAGATATCTCTTTCCTTGTTCTCCCACTCTGTTCCTCCTCCAAATCTACCATTCCCTCATGTTCTCATGCCACCAAACTCTACCTCCCCTCAATGCTCCCAATTTTCTCAGGAGATCTTATCTATTTTCCCTTTCTAATGGGATCCTTGCATGTCTCTCTTAGGGTCCTCCTTATTACTTAGCTTCTCAGAGCTTGTGCATTGTAGCCTGGTTACCCTTTGCTTTATGTCTAATATCCACTTATGAGTGAGTACATACCATGTTTGTCTTTCTGGGTCTGGGTTACCTCACCCAGAATATTTTTTTCTAGTTCGGTTACATTTGCCTGCAAATTTCATGTGGTCATTTTTTTTTTTAACAGCTTAGCAATACTCCATTGTGTACATGTACCACATTTTCTTTATCCATTTTTTTCAGTTGAGGGGCATCTAGGTTGTTTCCAGGTTCTGGCTATTATGAATAATACGGCTATGAACATAGTTGAGCAAGCATCCTTGTGGTATGACTGAGCATCCCTTGGGTATATGCCCAAAAGTGGTATTGCTGGATCATGAGATAGGTTGATTCCCAGTTTTCTGAGAAACCGCCATACTGATTTCCAAAGTGGCTGTACAAGTTTGCACTCCCATCAGCAATGGGGGAGTGTTCCCCTTACTCGGCATTCTCTCCAGAATAGGTTGTCATCAGGTTTTTTGATCACAGTCATTCTGACAAATGTAAGATGCTATCTCAGAGTTGTTTTGATTTGTATTTCCCTGATGGCTAAGGATGTTGAGCAATTTTTTAAGTGTTGGTAGTCCATTTGAGATTCTTCTGCTGAAAATTCTGTTTATTTTTGTACTCCATTTTTTAATTGGATTATTTGATATTTTGAAGTCTAGTTTCTTTAATTCTTTATATATTTTGGTGATCAGTCCTCTGTCAGATGTAGGGTTGTTGAAGATCTTTTCCTATTCTGTAGGCTGCTGTTTTGTCTTATTGACCATGTCCTTTGCCTTACAGAAGCTTCTCAGTTTCAGGAAGTCCCATTTGTTAATTGTTTATCTCAGTGTCTGTGCTGCTGGTGTTATATTTAGGAAGTTGTCTCCTATGCCAATATGTTAAAGACTACTTCCCACTTTCTCTTCTATCTGGTTCAATATAACTGGATTTATATGGAGGTCTTTGATCCATTTGGATTTAAGTTTTGTGCAGGGTGATAGATACAGATTTATTTCTATTCTTCTACATGTCCACATTCAGTTATGCCAGCACCATTTGTTGAAGATGCTTTCTTTTTTAAATTGTATAATTTAGGCTTCATTGTCAAAATTCAAGTGTTCATCAGTGTGTGGATTAATGTTAAGGTCTTCAATTTGATTCTGTTGATCCATGTGTCTGCTTTTATGCCAATACCAAGCTGTTTTTATTACAATAGCTCTATGGCGTGGAACTTATTAAATAAGCCAGGCTGGCCTCAAACTCACAGAGCTCTGCATTCCTCTCCTTTTGAATAATAGGATTAAAGGGATGCCTATTTCCCATGTATTAACTTCAGTCTCTCTCTCTCTCTCTCTCTCTCTCTCTCTCTGTATATATGTGTGTGTGTGTGTGTGTGTGTGTGTGTGTGTGTGTGTGTGTGTGTATCCCTCTATGTGTGTGTTTGTGGCACACTTGTGGAAGTCAGAATACAACCTGTAGGAATTTGTCCTCTTCTTTTACCTTTTAGGTTTAGGGATTGCATGTAGGTACTCAGGTAAGCCAAGCACTCTTCCAGCTGAGCTATTGTGCCAGCCTCTCATATGTTACTGTTGGTACCTCCCTCTCCATATCTCTACCTTCCTGACACAGTAGGAGGAATTATATAGATTTTAGTCCAGAAGGCACCTGCTTTTTGACCTTGTTCACTTGCATAGTTTGTTTGAGCCTCAGTTTTTCTATATGACACACATGCATTAGCAATAAAACTAGTAGCTGCACACTAGAAGCACAGAACCCAGGGCCTCTAGCATGTGAAATATATATATATAGCACAGAGTTATACCCCAGCATTTACATATATGTTTCAATCGTCCGTATATATGATGAGTATGCAAAAGCTACTGTTCATTTTTAGTGTGCAGTTTTTAATGTTATGATTCCACCAGCAGCAATTCTACATGTAAAGTAGTATTAAAATTGCTTTATTTATGTATGTATGCATGTATGTATGTATTTATGTATGTATGTTTTGATTTAACGATTTTTAAAAAAGTATGTGTATGAATATTTTCCTACATGTGTGTCTGTGTTCCATGTTTGTGTCTGGTGCCTGCAGAAGGCAGAAGGCAATGATACGCTGGATCTGCAGTTACAGATGCTTCTGAGGCATCAAGTGGGTGCTAGGAACTGAACCAGGGTCTGCAGGAAGAGCAGACAGTGCTCTTAACTGCTGAGCCCTATCTCCGGGTCCTGTTTTTCGTTTTTTGTTTTGTTTTTTTTTTTCAATACAGGGTTTCTCTGTGTAGCTTTGCGCCTTTCCTGGAACTCACTTTGTAGACCAGGCTGGCCTTGAACTCACAGAGATCTGCCTGGCTCTGCCTCCCCAGTGCTGGGATTAAAGGTGTGTTGCCACCACCACCCATCTCTGTTTTTGTTTTTTGAGACAACAAGGTTTCATGTAGCCCTGGCTGGCCTCAAACCCACTATATAGCTTCTTGGTTAACAAGGCTGGTGCCCAGCAGTTCCAATCTCCCAATCCCGGGAGTTCTGTAGGCCTGTAGGATGCAATATATGCTGAAAGTCTAAAGAAACAGGGTATTGATATCAGCAAAAGGAAAAGTTTCTTGCTGTTGACATGCTTGCTGTCATGCATAGCTGGTGTGCTTATCTACTGTGTCACTGTCACAGAGGCTTTTGTCATAGCTGCTTTCTTTTGCTGACCAAGAACCTACTGGATTCTCAGCTTTTCCAGTGTGAGGACTGCCACTGTTAGACAACCCAGCCTGTATCGAGCAAGCCAATTTAACATCCCCCACTTTGTGTATATATCTATTCTATTGCTTTTGTTTCTTGGGAGAACCCCAACTTTTACAGGAGTCAAGTGTAGCCTGATCCATTTTCCCTATATTCCAAGTGCTATTATTGCAGGCATGCAACACTACTCCCAGTTTATGCAGTACCGAGGCCTGAACCCATGGCTTCATGCATGCTAGACAATCACTTCACCAACTTAATTAAATCCTCAGCAATTTATTTGATGAATCTTGTGTATGTATGTATTGGGGCACATGTATATATGCGGCTATGCATACCTATGCATGTATACATATGGAGGCCAAAAATTGGCATTAATTACTTTCTTTGGTCACTCTCCACCTTATATACATAGGCAGGGTCTCTCACTTGAACCCAGAGATAATGTGTTTGGCTAGTTTATAGGTAGCTGGTTTGCACTCAGAGATCTCCTGTCTCTGCACCCTGTTGTTGGGATTACAGGCATGCCATCATACCTACTCAGCATTTATGTGGGTTCTGGAAAGCAGGACTCTGACCTTCATAAGTACATGGCAAATGCTTTAGTGTCTAAGCCATCTCCTCAAACCTGTGTATTATTACTACTTTTTAAGATAGTATGTGTGTATGTGTGTATCCCAGGCTGGTGTCATATTTGCAACAATTCTTGTGCTTCAACTGTAGCACGAATCCTAACTGGACTTAATAATAAAAACCTGGAGTCAGATATCAGGGTAAAAGCTGAAAGATCAGAGAAGCAGAGCAGCCAGTCACTAGTTCTTACCTCTTACAAACCCTCTGCCTGAGTTCCTGTCTCCTCCCATCTTATATTCCTCTCTTGACCCAGCCATATCACTTCCTATCTCCTCCCACCTAGTGCTGGAATTAAAGACATGAGATCCTCAATGCTGGGATCAAAGGTGTGTGCCACTACTGCCTGACTCTGCTTCTCTTTTAGACTGGATCAATCTTGTGTAGCCCAAGGTGGCCTTGAACTCACAGAGATCCGTCTGCCTCTACCTCCCAAGTGCTTGGATTAGAGGTGTGTGCCACCACTGCCTGGCCTCTGCAGCTAACTAGTGGCTTAGCTCTGCCCTCTGATCATCAGGCAAGCTTTATTTGTGAGATCACAAACAAAATATCACCATATTCAGTCCCCTGACTGCTGATATTATAAGTATGAACTACCTTGTCCATCTGAAAACATGGGGTTTGGAAGAGAAAATAAAGAAAAGCTTTGCCACTAGAGTCCTGGTGTCTGTTTAAAAGATCTGGCCAAGGAAGCACCTGATTGTTTTAATACCAAAGAAATCCCTCACCTCCTGGCACATGCAGTATCTGGGTGGAACAAGTAAGTGAAATCCTACACCCACTGCACCCACGGGTCCCTGGTATTTGGTAAGAATTCCTCACTAATGTATACCTGTTCAGTGATTTGTTGAAAACACACACACACACACAACCAACAAAACCAGCTGTGTGGAATGTTTACCAGAGGCTGAGCTATGCAATACATGTTTACAGTGTAGGAGGGTGGAACTGCACCTCCTAGGTTGACTAAGGAGACAGAAGTATGCTGGACTTTCTTGCATTTTACTAACAAAAACAAGTACCAAACATCCTTCTGGAGCCTTCTGAAAGAGCTTGCTCTCCTTCTGGAAACTGTGTTTCAAGGCTGTAATTTTTGCTTACTAACCAGAAGACTCAGAGTGAGTTTCCTACCTCCTGAGTTGGTTGAGATGATTTTCAGTATGCTCCAGGGCCCCCTGCAGCTTCTGTACTGGGAACCATTTCTCCCGAGTTCAGCCTTAGCACTATAATTTTCAATGCTCTGTGTTAGGAACAGACTTTAAATTCTTAATCCAGCAATTGTTGCATACCTACTTAATTGAAAAACATGTGACATGGGGTTGGGTACCTATGTCTCAGTGAGTAAAGTGCTTGTCATGCTAGCATGAGGAGTTGAGTTTAAGTCCTCAACACCACACAATAAGCAGGGAATGCCTATGACCTATAACTGTATACAACTCCAGTAAGATGGAGTTCTAAGCAAGCCTGGGCTACAACCTTGTCTCAAAAACAAACAAACAAAGAAATAGAATATCATTCATATTACTCATCTATTGGTGAAATTATTAAGGTCACTCCACGTAGTTAAAAGGGAGGTTTATTTTGTGGGCTAACTTACAAATGAAGGGATAGGTTGTAGGGTCTGGCAAAGGTATGGCGCAGTCCAGCGGTGTTCTCTGGAGAACTCTGCTCGGTCCACCTCCAGCGTCCAGGGTTCCAGAACCAAGAGAGACCTCTCCTCTCGATCCCGGGTCTTCCGCTTCCTGCCTCAGCCCCGCCTTGTGGGCGTGACCATTACCAAAGCCTCAATGGGGTTGGAACTTCCAGGCCAATGCTGGGATGGCTACCCACTACACTCATCCTTTATTGAAGTATCAGAACAAAAATAGGAAAAACATGTTCCTTCAGAAGAAAAACATCGCCAACGGTTGCTTTGTAACACTGCCCCAATATTATAGTCTCTCGCCAGCTGTTGGATAGGAGTTTCTCTCTGATTCTACTTCCCCACACTACCTTCAGCTCCAAAAGGCATGCCCATTTAGATTGCCAGACTACAGAAGAAACTGTGAATGAAGTGGCTGGAGGATAGCCAATTGAACATTTGAACAGAAACGACCTTGGGCAAATATCAAATGTCTTGAGGTTTTTTTTTTTTTTTTTTTTTTTTTCCTGGACACAAGAGAGTTGATAGCTTTATTTATAGCCAGTGAAATTCTAAAATTGGTACCATCTGGCCTGTGATGACACAAATTCCTGTTATTCCGTTAGCACAGTAGAAGCAGTGTAGGCATCCAGATACCTGCTGAGCAATGTAATTATAAAACTAGAGAAATTTATGGGCAGACATGCAAAGCCTTAAAAGAATTGGCTTTATTTATTTCATGTATGAAAGCTTTGCTTGCGATTGTGTATATATGTGAATCCCTGCCTGCCTAGTGTCCTCAGAAGTCAGAAAAAGGCACCAGGTTCCTGGAAACTGGAGTTACAGATGGTAGTGAGTCAACATGCAAGTGTTGGGAATTGAATCTAGATTCTTTGCAAGTCACAAATAGTCTAAACCAATAAGTTATCTACCTCCCTGCCCACCTACAACCTTTTCAGAGAAGATCTTACTATATAGCCCTGGTTGGTCTGGAATTCTCCATGTAGACCAGGCTAGCCTCAAACTCACAGAGATCCAGCTGACATTGCCTACTGAGTGCTGGGATTAAAAAAAAAAAAACATGTGCCATTACACCTGGCTTCCCTTCTGCTCTCTCTCTCTCTCTCTCTCTCTCTCTCTCTCTCTCTCTCTCAGCGGGGTCCTTATGTATTCCAAGCTGGTTTCAAGCTCAGTATGTAACCAAGGATGGCATTGAACTCCTGCGTCTCTTGTTTCCACCTTTCCGGTGCTGACATTGCAGGCATACATGATCACACTTTACGGGTACTGCCAGGGAGAGAATGCATGGCTTCACGCAGGCTAGGCAAGTACTCTAGCAGCTGAACTACATTAGTAGCCTCAATTATACTTTAATTTGATCAACGGTGCTCTAATTCCTGATCTAAGATAAACTCTAATTTCCCAAATGGAATTAAAAAGTTGTTTTTGAGAGAAAAAAAGCTAGAAATGTCACATGCATATATAACTTAAAAAACAATTCCAGCTGGGTGTATTGTCACATGCCTGTAATCCCAGGATTCTGGATTACAGAATGGTGATGGAGAATTAATATGCAGCCCCAGGAAGAAAAACAAATAAACAAAAAAATACAAAGAAAGAATTTGTTGAGATTACTAAGTGAAACAGGAAAATGACATAATTCTAAGTAGTGAATACATTGGGCTTCAAATGAAGGTTTTATAAATAAATAAAATTGAGACAAAATATTCTGCACATTGTGAGTTCAACACTGTGTTTAGGGGCTGGAGAGAAGGCTCACTAGTTAAGAATACTTTTTGCTTTTTCAGAGGACCCAAGTTTATCTCCCAGTACTCTTGCCAGTGGCTCACAACTGCCTGTAATTCTAGCCTTAGGGAACTCCAACACCTTTTTCTGGCTTTGGTGTGCACCCACTCCCCCACTCTCTCTCTCATACACACCCCCAAAAATATATTCTTAAAATAAAAGTCTATATTTAGAGGGATTATGGTAGCAAGGTAGTGTCCTCCAAATGAACTTTTAGTTTTACCTAGTGGTTGGCAACTTGTTAATCTGGCTCACTTCATAGAATACCAGTCTGGCATGTACAAAGCCCTGGGTTCCATCCTGAACACTGCAAAACCAGTATGGAGGTACTACACACCTGCTAGCCCAGCACCCAGGAAGTAGAATCAGGAAGATCAGAAATTGAAGGTTATCATCAGCTGCACAGAAAATTTGGGGCTTTCTTGGGATACAAGATAACTTGTGTAAATAAAAAAAATTAACATCAGTGTATAGATCCTTTAATAATTCTGCACTTTTATCAATCTGTCAAAGCAGATTACATTTCTTAGACTCCATTGCCACCTAGTGGCACATTGCTGTTATCTTGAGACCCTGTATTTTTTGTTTGTTTGTTTGTTTTTGTTTTCTGTTTTTTGTTTTTTTATTTTTTTTTTTGAGCTGAGGATCGAACCCAGGGCCTTGTGCTTTTTAGGCAGGCACTCTACCACTGAGCTAAATCCCCAACCCCCATACTATAGTCTTTCATAGAAGGCAGACATGGCAGGAACCTGGAGGCAGGAGCTGATGCAGAGGCTATGGGAGAGTGCTGCTTACTGGCTTCTTCAGCCTGCATTCTTAGGACCAGGAGCCTAACCACTCATAATGGGCTGGGCCCTCCCCTCCCACATCAATCACTAAGTAAGAAAAGTCCCTGCAGGCCTGGATAATGGAGGTTTCCTCTTGTCTGATAACTTTAGTTTTTTGTATATCAAGTTGAAATAAATACTAGCCAGCACAGAAACTAAATAGAAAATCTTGGTCTCCTTACAGGGTAACTGCCACAGTAGTTACGGGGCCCAGTTTTGGTCCCCACATAAGGACTTTGTGATTTTACTTTCTATTGCTAAAGATAATACAGCATTCATGCTCATCCCATTGAAATGAAACAAGGGTTTGAATTCTCAGCTTAACTAGAGAATTATTCACTGTGTTGCTGACAAGTTACCCACACTCTTGGGCACCAATTACCCCTTATTTTGGATGAGAATAGGAACATCTGTCTAGAGTTATTCTCTTTAAATCAGTTAATGTAGGAGCTGGGCAGAGGGTTCAATAGGTAGAGTACTTGCCTCCCTAACGTGGCCAACAGCACTTACACAATAAGGAGGAATGACAGCATATGGCTGAAGACCCAACTCAGAGTCAAGGCAGGTAGTTCCTTGGGAGTCGCTGGTCCGACATTCTGGCTTAAATGCTGGGTTCCAAGCTCAGCAAGAAATCCTGTCTCAAAAAATAATATTGAGGGCTGGAGAGATGACTCAACAGGGAAAAGCATTCATCTTACAAGGCTCAAGAGCTGAGTTCAACACCCCCCTGACCCCAGAAGCTACGTAGAAACCTGTATGCAGTAGTGTGCAGCTACAATCCCAGCATTCACACAGTGAAATGGGAGACAGAGAAAGGAGAATCTAACTTTGAAGCTTGTGGGCTAGTTAGCTTGGAGTACATACACAGCACAACAGAAACAAGACCAATCACAACTTAGGAAGGAATGAACCAATTCCTGAAAGTTGTTCTCGTTCTCGTTCTCTCTCTGTCTCTCTGTCTCTGTCTCTGTCTCTCTGTCTCTCTGTCTCTCTGTCTCTCTCTCTCTCTCTCTCTCTCACACACACACACACACACACACACATACACACAAGAGGGGAGGAGAGAGACAGAGAGAGAGAGAGAGAGACAGAGACAGAGAAAATAGGCAGTTAATATACTTAAAGTGCTCACAACAGTATCAGACATACACAAACATTAATTGGTCTAAAACACTACAAATTATTATCACATATTTCCTATCATACGAGAACATGAATGGTTAAATGGAAGCCCAAGAATTTAAAGCACTTTATACTATTGCAGGATATTCAATCACACTGTGAACTCCGAGTTTTCATTTGTGTTAATTAAATAAAATCAACCTTGGGTCAGGAGACTGAGTTAGCAACTAGTTGACAGAAAGTAATCATGGAGAGACAGAGGATGTCTGGAAGACAATAGCGAGATGCACAGGAAGTAGTAGGAAGGGACTTTGTGTGTGGTTTCTTTTGTACTGGCAGAGCAGAAGGATGTTCTCTTTCAGAGACACTGGCAAAGAGAGAAAGAAGGTCACCTAACTGCTACTCAGCCTCTCTGAGACAGCAGGTTTTCATCTCAACCTCTGACTCTTGAGTCTTATTGAAAAATAGAATGATAGAGATTTAATTAAAAGCGATATTTGGTGGTCGCAACAGAGCTTGTGCCTGTGGAAATGGAATTTCTGCCATTTGGCCTGAGCAGCAGGGCCACTGCCAGAGAAGCAGGTCAGTAACTGCAGAGCCACAATTCCTGCCTGAAACAGCAGTAGAATAAGACACAGCGTCTCTGCTGATGGACCCAGAGAGGATGTGACACCAAACTGATTTGTGACATCATAAAGCACTATTTTTACAGAGCAAAACTGCACTGTAACATTTGATGTTTCCTTGTGATATCACAATCCTCCAATCCTCTATCATATTGCTTCATTGTGATACTATGAAGTAAATTTAGATGATTCAGTGCTAGGCATGGTGATGCACATCTGTAATCTTCAGGAAGATGAGGTAGGAGGATAGACAGTTCTGAGGCCAGCCTAGGTTACATAGCAGAATCTGTTTCAAAAAAAAAAGAAAGAAAGAAGGAAAGAAAGAAAAATGGGCTGGAGATTAGCTTGTCAGTGTGTTCACCCTGCATGCTTAAATCCATGGGGTTTATCCACTGTAGTACAAAAATTGGTCATTGTGGTGGTTTGAATGAAAAAGCCCCCCATAGGCTCATAGGGAGTGGAATTATTTTAAAGGATTAGGACGTGTGGCCTTTTTACAGCAGGTGTGGTATTCCTGAAGGAAGTGTGTCATTTGGGGTGGGCTTTGAGGTTTCAGAAGTTCAAGCCAGGCTCAGAGGCTTTCACTCTATCTTCCTGCTGCCTGCCAACCTGCATGTAGAACTCTCCAGCACTGTGTCTGCCTGCATATCACCATACTTCTTGCCATGGTGAGAATAGACTAAACTTCTAAACTGTAAGCCAGCCCCAACTAAATGTTTTCCTTTATAAGAGTTGTCATGGTCATGATGCCTCTTCATAGCAATAGAAACCCTAACTAAGACAGTCTTGGTAGAGGCAGGAGGACTCAGAGTTCAAGGTCATGGTAGCTATACAGAGAGTTAAGTCTAATCTGGCATATAGGAGACTTTATCAAAAGGATGTTGCTGGAGTTCAAAAAATTCAAAGCCAACCAAGCATCATACAGGATCCAGACACCCTGTGTATTTCACATCCTTATGTGGCTTATTCTTTTGATATTACTTTACTCTCTCTTTTTTTATTAAATTTTTTGTTTATTTTACATACATGCCACAGTTTCCCCTCCCTCCTCTCCTCCTGTTCCCTCCCCCCACCTCCTTTCTACCCCCCCCTGCCCCGCATCTACTCCTCAAAAAGAGTAAAACCTCCCATAGGAGTCAACAAAGCATGGCATATCAAGTTGATTCAAGACTAAGCTCCTCCATCCTGCATCAAGGCTGAGTGAGGCATCTTACCATAGGGAATAGGTTCCAAAAAGCTAGCTCATGCACCAGGGAGAGATCCTGGTCCCACTGCTAGGGTCCTCACAAACAGACCAAGCTACACAGCTGTCACCCACTTACAGAGGGCCTACCTAGGTCAGCCACATGCAGGATCCCCAGCTGTTGGTTTGAGTCTGTCAGCTCCCACAAACTCAGGTCAGCTGTCTCTGTGGGTTTCCCCATCATGATCTTGACCACCCCTTGCATATATAATCCATCCTCCCTCTCCTTTATCTGAATTCCCAGAGTTCAGTCCAATGCCTGGGTACAGACCTCCACTTCCATCAGTCACTTGAAGAAGATCCTATGATGACAATTAGGGTAGTCACCAATATGACTATAGGAGAAGGCCAGTTCGGGAACCCGCTTCACAGGAGTCCTAGCTGGGGTCATCCCTGTGGACCCCCTGGAGCCTTCCCTGAACCAGACCTCTCCTCAACCCCATACTGCCCCCCTCCGTCAAGATATCTCCTTCCTTGGTCTCCTTCTCTGTCCCTCCCCCAACTCAACCATCTTGGTCCCTCATGTTCCCATCCCCCCTCTTCCTCATATTCCTCCCTTCTCCTTGCCCCAGTTTACCAAAGAGATCTCATCTATTTCCCCTTCCCAGAGAAAGCCATGCATCCCTCATAGGTTCCTCCTTGTTACCTACTTTCTCTAGAGCTGTGGATTGTAGCCTGGTTATCCTTGCTACTATCCACTTATAAGTGAGTACATACCATGTTTTTCTTTCTAGGTCTGGGTTACCTTACTCAAGATGATTTTTTTCTAGTTCCACCCATTTTCCTGCAAATTTCATGATGTCATTGTATGCCACAAGGACATTTGCTCAACTATGTTCACAGCAGCATTATTCATAATAGACAGAACCTGGAAACAACCTAGATGCCCCTCAATTGAAGAATGGATGAAGAAAATGTGGTACATTTATACAATGGAGTATTACTTTACTCCTTTTAAATATTTTATTTTATTGTTTTTAAACTATTTAATTTTTTCTATGACTGTCTATACCCATTTTCTTTTCTTTCTTCAGTATCTAAGCACATTTTCAAGCACATTTGGTTAATTTTGTTGTTGTTGTTGTTTTGTTGTTGTTGTTGTTGTTTTGTTGTTATTATTTTTATTGGTCTGGATCTGGTTTTTTGCACATCTGCAGCATTTCTATGATCATGTGGGCTGAGTTTAACCTGCTAGGCTACCCATCTCACAGCTCCACTTAGCACAAGTTGCTGGTGGCTGGCTCCACCCTCTTTAGGTCCACAAACAGCAGTGGGAGCCATGCCTAACCTCCCCAGCCACGCCTAACCATCCAGCTCTGGGAAGTTGTATCCATGTTGTGCCAGGCATTTCTATCTAGTTTTCCAGCTGAGTAGCACACCTATCCACAGAGACTGCAGTTGCCAGGAAGCTGCATTCAACTCTGTGTTCAAAATTTATTTTCAGCTTTCTTGGGCCCTATGTGGATATACATCACAAGACATTAGGCACCAAATATTGTTTT